>NC_080021.1:152017692-152642605 GCF_030020395.1 Manis pentadactyla | reverse complement strand
ACTGGGATGATGGCCGTTTTAGCAGCAAACTGTGTGCACAGATGGCTGCCAAACTACACGCTGCTCCCACCCCAACCTTTCCCCACCTCACCGAAGGTAAAGAGGGGTGAGCCCTGCTCACGATTTCCCCCAGCATAGGAGGATGGGTGTTCAAAACAGAAATAAGTAGAATTACAATAAAAAATAAAGTTGTGTTTCTGGCAGCATCTGCACTTGTGGTCTGGGAGCCACAGCCACCCATCAAGCAGTGTGGCTTCCTTACACACTAACTCAGCCACCATGGGCGTAATCTTCTCCTTTGCCCTACTTTGTTTAAATCAGGAGAACAATAGTTTTCCTGGAAGAAATGAATGTACAAAGCAGAGTCACATTACATATTTGGATAACATGTCACATAGTTAGGAAATCGGTTCCATCCTGGAGCTCTGGCTTCACATATTCCTCAGCTGAAGTAAGGGAAAAGAAGCCAGGGCAATCCCATGACTAGATAATTCAGATGAGGGGTTAGCAAACTATAGTCCATGGGCCAACTCTGACATGCCTCCTATTTCAGTAAATACAGCTTTATTGGATCACAGCCATACCTATTAGTTTACTATTTGTCTCACCAAGGAGTTACAATAGAAACTGTATGGTTCCTGATACCACCTGACCCTTTACAGAAAAAGTCTCCTGACCCCTGGCCAAGATCATAAACTTAAAAAACAAGGACAGTTTCTATACATCTTCCTGTTTCCTCACAGGGCTAGCATGGTGCAGAGCAGGGATTTGGGATGTACAATGGAAGAAAAGATTGTAAGGCTGGGATGAACTTTTCTGCTACAAGGATGACTTCTTCCATTGACTCCTGGGAATGTAATGCCTTGAATTATAGCAAGGTGCAAATAAGTCTCTGTCATCAGTAATGAGAGGGAGAATCTCATCTCATCACCCTGCTACCTCAGACGACTAGAGGAGCCATTTGCTTGGTATATAATCTGGGTACCCTTGGCCTCCTCCTCTGCACTGCAAAGAAGAGTCCTGAGCTCCAATCCCCAGGGTCTCTTGGAGGAGACACCATGGATCTGTGGAGACTTGGAGCTTGAGTGTCTGTGTTAGGTGGAGCTCTGCCAGGAGTGACCCTCTGAGAAGGACCCAAGTGGAAGTGATTTGCTAAGGCAGTGCTCTGAAGAGAAAGTGGATACAAAGTAGAGGAAGCAGAGTAGGGAATGGCAAGGAAAAAAAAAGAAGTGCAATTTCAGAGGAAGTCGAAGCCTTAGCCTGCTCCTACAGGGATCTCTGGAGTATGAGTTACACTCATGTGCAGAAGAGATTTTGCAGTCCTGACGGTAGTAGTATTTTCCACTTAAATAAAAGCCAAGGGAACTAGGCATTTCTACTATCTCCACCCATCCAGTCCCAACAGGCAGCCTCAGAGTAGGAGGTCCTGGAGTTACTGTCACTCTGGGTGATGAAGAAGCTCCAGCAGTTCAGAGGCTGTTATCTGAAGTTCACAGCTAAAAGCCCTTGCTTCAAAGTACGGGTGCAAAACTTTGGTAAAGGGGGATGGAGAGGATTTGGGTAGAGAACTAATGGTATTTGCTATGTGACAGACTGGGTGTCTTCTTCATCAATATTTATGTGTGCTTAGGGACTATATGTTATTGTGAATCATCTGTGCCATTTTTGTGCTATGGAAACTCCACTCTATAGCAGAATCTAGTTCCTCTTTCTCCTCATACTCTTCCTTTTCCTTCAAAGAAAAATCAGTGTGGGGAGGGGCAAAAATAAAGCCATTTTTTGTTCAGAATCTTCCTTTTTATGACTAAAAAGACAAAATATTCAAAATTCTCTTTGAGACTATATGATTTCTCCCATGACACTTCTTGGTTAAATAACACCCTTAAGTTCTCTACCTGCCCTTTAGAACAGTATTTCTTTATTTGACCTAAGTCTATCACTTTCACACTTCAAGGGCTTCTTGGCTCAAGCAGTCTGGAATATGGGAACCTATGTCATGTTCACTTAATCTACAGAGAGATTCACTTTGGCACTTCACAGACTTCAGACATGCTCATTCTCATCTTTCAGAATAAGGAGTCCTCATCTTCTTGATTTGCCCTCAAATTGCAGCTTTTCCCTCATTCCCTTGATTAGTTTGGCTGCTCTTCTCCAGCTCACTATGTTCATGTCTTCCTTAAGGGACAGTGACCAGGATTATACTGTGTTCCCAGCACAGATGTATCACAACTTTGAGTTAGATAAAGATAGCCCCTTTTGTTTTAATTCTATTCTAAATGATGTTTAGTATCATTTTACGTTGAGTTACACACTGTGTAGGTACCTCTAGTATTCAATCTATAGTGATAATGACCTCTCCTTTCCTGTAGTCAATTGCATCTAGCTAGACTATGGGGTATTATTGCTTTTTAATGACTATTTGCATCATAAGCATGCTTAGAGTGAACCATATCTGCTGTGTTTCTGCTGGCACACACATGAACTCTTTCTGAGGCTCTTCACTGTCATCTTAATATTCAGTATTGCCATAGACTCTGGTTTCTTCTCTAAATCTTGCCCTTGCTAAAGATGACAAGTTCCAACATGGTTTTTAAGGAAAACCTACTGGTTTGCCTCTATTTGGAGAGGTACAAACTCTGTATTTCTCCCCTCTACCCCCAGTGATTAGTTAGGTCCCCAGGGGTGACAAAATAGTCCCACCAACTAGATGGGAAGCCAACTTTTCTCTCCCAAGTACAACTTTCTGGGAAATGGTTTGGAGATTTTTTGAGGAGGTTTCAAGAATTTTAAATATATCCCATCTGCTGATGCTTTATTTTCCACAGGGTATGTAGTACTTGCTTAGGGTATTCATGGTCGAGTAGAAAAAGCATGGGCTTTGGAGTACATGCCCAGATAAACCAAAAGTGCGCTGTTAAAGGCAGAGTGAGCACAGGCTGACAATGGCCAGGCTGGGCCAAACATGACATTTAATTATAGGCAAGGTATTAGAAAGTCTAGAAAAGGTTAAAGAAAAATGAAATATTCCAAGGTGCTAATAAAATCTCATTCTTGTGAAAGGTAATGAATGATGCTTCCTCAGCCCTCACAGGCCACTGCTAATTTCAAAAGGGGAGCCTCCTCGAGGTGGAGACTCTCTGGCCATCTGGGGAGGTTCCTCTTCAGGATCTGGTTGTTTTGCATCACTGCCCAAGCTCTGCAGATCACCCCTTCTAGAATGCCGGGACAATGGATCTCCAACATGATCTAGGACACTGAGCAACAGCTACTCTAAACTGCCTACGAGACCAGGTATCTTTAGCCTCCTCTGGTCTCTTAAACTACTAGCGCTCCAGATTTCAGCTGCCTCAAAACTCTGCCAGTTATTCCCACCCTGTTTCTCTTACCTGTCACACTCTAGTCCTGCAGTGCAAGTTCTTCTGCTCAGCTATCCTCCCATATGCTATTGTCCTCATATGATGCTGGGCTTTCTGCCCACTGAATTTTCCCATCATTTTTCCCTTTCCCCAGAGCCTTCTAGAACACCTTTATCCTTGACTACAAATTCTTCTGCTTTCTCATACTTTTGTAAGCCCTTTCTGCTTTTGCTTGCCTTAAGTAAAACCCATTTTGCAGGGAAACACTCCTCCCTGTAACCTTCTCAAATGGAAGCTGCACATTCTTGTTTGTTCACCATTGTGGTTCCCATAAGTAATGTCTGCATTCTCACTGATAAGCTTTGCCTCTTCCAAACCGCTGTTTTTCACTTTTATGCAAAAAGCCCTTTCTCCTTTGAGTCTCAGGTCACCCTATCAAAGCTTTCCAGTCCACTCTCTCTGTCATTATTACAGACTCTTCAATATCTGTACTGACAAACACAGAAGAACCTAGATGCTTCAAGATGCTTGACCTCAGTTTCAGCATATCCTACAACCAGTTCTGATAACCACCTCTAAGCCTTATCATTATCCTAAATTGTCCCACCTATGAATTCTGCCATTTACCATTCTTTGACCACATCTTATCGCCACTACTCTTGGGGTCTATCGTTCTCAGTGTGCTTGGTGCTCAGGCTCAAACCCTGGTCCTTTGATCATTCTTTTTTCCTCCTAGGTACTTACCAACACTATACCTTTATTTTCTTCTCCCTCCACCTTAGACCTCATATACATAACATTAAGAACCCTTGTAAGCACTCTCAAAAACCACAGCCCCCTTTCTTTCTGCCCAGCTTCAATCTTAGATTATTCCAACTATTTGTTTTTCTTGGACTGGGCTGCTGAGTCTTGACTGAGAAAATAGATGACCTAACTATGCAAATAGGTGGCCCTAAGCAATTCTTTGATGTGTACTGCATATGTGTCTCTCCTCAGTGGTGATTACAAACCAGCACTCTTTTCCTCAAAGCCCCACTTCACTGACTCCCCACCCACCGCTACCATACACATGCAACTGTTCTCTCCCTCTTCTCGAGTAAATGCTCCGCCTTGCTGCTCATTTACTCTTAAATCACTGTAATTGGTGTTCTTACTCACCACTGAACTGTAATTCTCTGACCAAAGTCACCAGTTAGACTTCCTACCAGTCTAACCGGATGGACTCTTCTGAACATTAACCTGACTGACTCTTCTCTTGCCTTTGATGCTGCTGACTCCTCCATACCCAGGGTTCTACCTTGGCCTTCTCTTCTCTCTACTCATGCTCCCTGGCAAGCTCACCCACTTCCATGGTATTTATATTCTTGAGCCCCAAATGTGTTATCTCCAGTCCAGCTCTTTCTACTTAGCTCTAGAGTTCTAGCTACAAACTAGCCCTCTGCATGGTTTTCCTGAAATCTCCATGGGAACCTCAAACTCAGTCCAACCCCAATTGAGCAAATGCCCTTCCTGCAATTCCTCCTCCTGGTTTCTCTCAGTAAATGACATTACCTTTCAGACTAAGCCTGAGACCTTGATGTGACCGTCAACTCTGCCACCTTGAAACCTCATCTACCTCCCTCCACTCTCACTTCCTGCACCATGTGACTACTGCCTAGGTCCTTCTGATTTTACCTTCCTAAAGTCTCCTGCCACCTGTCTGCCCCATCCCAACTGCTACTTCATTAGCTAATGTCCTCTCAGCTCCCAATCTATCCCCTTTTATGGGTCCTTTACAATTATGCTTGATAGCTTTAAAACATGTAGCAGATCATGGTACTACCCTAAGCACTGAGTATAAGTCCTCCAAGACCTATACTTCTGTCTCCCCCTTTAGACCCTTCTGTCCTGCTTCTGCCTATCACCCTAGAGCCAGCCATATTAAACTACCTGCTGTGCCTGGAACTTTCCATGCTAAGTCTCAGTATGGAATGCCATCTTCTCCTTTACATTCTGCCTAGTAAATATCTGCTCGTATTTTAGGGCTTAGTCCAACCTTCCCATTCTTTGCCAGGCTTCATCTATGGCCCCACTACCCTCACCTCAGGAAGAAATTACTACTTTCTTTTTGGGCTCCAACGTCACATATATTTTGTCAACATTAGCTTGCCTCTCTTGGGCTGTAAATTCCCATGAGGTGATCTGTCACATGCATCTCTGTCCCTCAGTGTCTACCTAGTTCATAGTGGGGACAAAATAAACATCCACCGAATGAAGTATGAGCACATTAAAAATGGGGCCCAACCTGTGAGCAAAGGCTGAATGAATAGTAAGACAGTAGAACAAATGTTCACAACAGTGTACTGAATCTTCTCAAAGGCCTGTCTGCAGACAACTGCTATTTGTAAACCTGTTAAGCCTCAGTTTGCAACAGTAAACAAGCTAGAATGGAAGCTGACTTTCAGGGGCAGGAAAAAGGGGTGCTGCCTCACATTGGCTGGCTTCCACAGCGATTTGCAAAATCAAAACCCAGCAAAACAATTCCCTCTTTCCCAAAAGTTGGCACTGGCTCAAGTTTCTTTTCCAAAATACTTTCTTTGGTCAGGCAACACTCCCCACGCTAGAGCTGTTAGGCATTAGTGTGCTCTGAATCCATCAGAGAAGGTCACTCCTGAATACCAAGCAGATGCAGAGCCCTGCGCTTCCAGAACTGGAGTCTAATGACTAAAATGCACAACAATAGCCATCTTTTCCCTTCACACTGTTCTAAGCAATGCCACAAGCAGACAAATTTTAGAGACCAGCCTTCAGCTATCCTAATTTCCACACCTGAAGTTAGGAAGAAACAATTTGAGGCATTTTAGCTTTATATGCACATACATGCTCTCTGTTTCCTGACAAAAACAACAGTGTAAGTCCCGTTGACACGGCAGACAATAAGGGTACAAAAAATCAAGGGTTTTTTAATAGCAAGACTTTTGTACTAAATTAAGTAAATAATAAACTAGCCAAAACAAACCAAAACAGACAACAAAAATGCTTTTGCTCCATATTCCCTATTAATTTCAGAGGGAAAATCCCGAGACAGCAAGAGAAAAAACATTTTTACCCATGCATTAAAATAGATTGGGTAGTTGATTTAGGAAAAGTGAAATGGCCAAATAATATTAAGTTGTGCTGGTAGAAAGTAGATTTTGGATATTCTGCTTTCACATTACTGCCCAAACTTGTAAAAATACTCAGAGAGACAGAAAGAAGGACTAAATTTAGATCCTGATTTAATATATTCAAGAGCATGATTCATTTTCCTTCTGCCCTGGTACAGCCCGGGGAATCTGTGTACAGCAGGCAACACAAGAATGCTGTGTAAATAAAGGGAAGTCTCATTCATTCAGAGGCTTGAGGCAGCCTGAGACACCCCATTTTCTCTGCCAACAAAGGGGTACTTCCAGGTACCTTACACACCAAAACACAGAGCCAGATTTCTCAGCTGGTGAGAGTCCATCTAATTTCAGCTCTGGCCTGGCCTTGGAATGAATGTGCTGACCATTTCTGCTGTTGCTCCTTTACTCCAAGTGGCTGTTTTCCCCTTAGGCTCCAGTGGGACCCGGCCTGTTCTCAGAAGCTGTGCAACATGGGCCGCCTTGATGAGACACCCAGAAGGATGCCACCACTTGGTAGCAATGCATTTAGCAACTCGGAGCCCAAGTCACCTCATGGTAGTCCATAGGTTGGGTTTTAGGGAGCTGGTATTATACATAACAGAAACACCTGAGACAATTGGGGGCTATCTGAAAAAACAGAAACAAAAAAAAAAAAACACCAAATGACAGCAGCAAGTTCAATTCCCACCAGTTCACCAGGGTGTCAGGTAAAGTGTCCATGCAGAGCAGACCATCACCGTCCCTTCCTCAGTTGCATTATCTGCTGCTGCCAATCACATTCTTGTGCTCACTTCTGCTCCTGACACTGCAGCACATAGTTAGCCTCTACAGATAACTGAGTTTAAGGTGGGTCTATCATTTGTGTCATTTCTACCTGGTTTAGAGATGAAAAGGACCTAAATGATTTTGTGATTGGACAGTGACTCCCATTCTTTATTTTTTTCTCTCTCTCTTGGCTTTTAGTCTGTAAGTACATTTGGAAAGTAACCTCACAAGTCTCATTCTAGCTTTTTTGGCCTTATTGATAGTATCTGGGTTTAGGACAAACTATCAAAAAAAATGGCATGTATATAAAAAATTTATAATTTGGTAACATTGCCTCCCAGAAGGGAGGGCATTAAAGCTGTCCTCCCTTCTGAGGTGTCAGACAGATGTTAATTAACTGCTCCCCCAGGCCCTGCCATACATCCATATGCATTCATCCCGCTTAAGAAAAGGTCATTTCCCCAAACATGAAATGAGTTCAGCAGTTTTGCAGTTAAAAACAAAACAAGTTAGATATGGAGCACGTGTATTACATTAGGAATGAGTCTCTCTCTGGGAAGGTGTGTGTGGATGAGCAGCACTTGGAGAGGCCCACACAGGGCACAGCCACAGGATGGGATTGGTAGACCCTGGGCAGGGCCGTGGGTCCAGGTGGCTATGAGATCCGCTCAGCCTGAGCACATGCTTCACAAACCTGGACACAGCACAGGAAAGAGGCGAGGCATTGTAGGACAGCAGAAACGATCTGTGCCTTTCTCAAACAGCTTGGTTCCAGGGCCTACTGGGCAGCTGTGAATAGCTAGGTGGGCCAGTAACTCAATGCCCCTTGGGCCCACCTACTGCCATACCATGAAAATCAAATCCATTAAAGGACAGGGATGTTCAGTCATCTTAGCCAGGTGGAATGACAAATTTGGGGGTAGCCTTTTATGCCCATTTGAGAAAGGACAAATACTCTGGCACTCTAGACAGAAAACTGGCTGATTTAGCTTAGAACATGGCTACTACTGCAGCCAATTTCAGAAAGTCAAAAGGGAAGGGAAGTAGGGGAAGGGGGTCATGACTGGTGCATCCACTCAAGACTGGGTCAGTTATATATGGGATTCGGGGTAGAAATTTATTCTCACACAGGTACAGCACCACAGATCTAGTTAACAATGTGGGAAATCTATTTTCACACATCATTCACACAAAACACCTCTTTTCCATCTTTGGGTTCTGGGGGAGGGGTTCAAGTTCTAAACTACAATCAGCCCTTCTTTTAAAATAACAATAATAAATCCTCTTATTCAGCCAGATGGTGGTGTTTGTTGCACTAGGCTGGGCTCATAGTACAACATCAATAAATGGCCACTTGTAGAGGGACAGACAGAATCCCATTTATAAAACACACCTACATCTCCCTCCACTGTTCCCAAAATGTTGCATTGATGAAACACCCACAGGGGCTGAATCTCATTTGAGAGAAGAAAGGAAACTAGAAAAGGTAAAGTAATGTAAGTGGAAAGCAATTTCTTGGGAAAAGGAGTACATTTAATCTCTGAGGACAATTGATTATAGGCGGGCTTTCTAAGTGTTGTTTTGCCTTTAGGGACCATCTGCAAGGAAGATCCCAGAAGAGTTTTTCCCAGTCCCTGGAAAGCCGTCTTGGTGAAGGCTGCACCCTGTCAACCAAACTCCTTACACTGGGAGACGGAGTTGAAATTCTTCCTCACTGAGTTTGGCTAAGCCTCCTGAAATGAATACTTGTTTCAATTAGGTGTTCCAAAGAGCCTTCTTGCCTCAGATAACTTGCTTTGAGAGGGAAAGGTATTTACTCAAAATCTACCACCGAAGGGAAAATGAGGTACTGCTGTGTCCTAGTGCCAGTGTACACAGGCTCTCTGCAGGCCCGGGGGATGCACGCTCTTCGCTGCCTTGCTCTTACTTTTTTGGGTCTCGGTCCTACCTGGGGTTGGTAGGTGTGAGGGGGAAGCTGACTAGTCTTGGCTTCTGCTCTTAATAAACTGTATCACCTTGTTATGTAACCCTAATCCATGTTCACAGTCCAGGACTCAGATGACTGGCCTGTCAGCAAAAAATGTTTGAAAAATGTTAATTCAACAGTGTTGGAAGGATGTTATTTCTGAGCTAAACTCCTCAGGGAAAATGAGAAATAGTTGCTCCTGGGATTCAAATGTCTCCATATGGAAAGATATCTCTTTCCTGATGCTTTCTTCCCAAATAATGTTCCAATGCCTGTGTGCCCTGACATTTGGTCCAAATAAAATGCTGGAACGGACTCCTAGGATACAACTATCTTCAAAGCCTATACAAAGGGGATGTTTATTATAGAGAATAAGCATTTACTAGGGCATGAAACATCGGGGCCTGTTGGCGCTCGCTGCTCACACTGAATCACTTCATGATATAGATACTCTTTTTTTCTCTGGCATTTACAGCAAGCAACTCAGTTTATAACCTAAGGCATTTTCCATACTTCCAGGCAATGAACACTAGCTTCTTTTGACTCTCAATAGCACATAATTCAAGACAGTGGGATAAAGAACTGAGAATAGTTTCCAGTGCAAGGAAAACACCATGCAGATGTTTGCCCTCACTCTTGAATTCTGATGGTGAAATTGAGAATTGTTTATTTGTTCTGAAGTCAAACTCAGGAAATTAATTTTTTTACAGGCTGGGGGCTGAGGGAGAGGTAGGGAGTACTGATATATTACTAACATTAAAATATTCAACACAGGCCCTAGGATTTCAAATCCCTGAAGAACTGAGAAATTTTTAATGATTTTTTTCTTGATAAAATTTGGCACACCAGATGTCTATTTGTGTCACAGAAAGGACATACCTGTGGAAACACCTGAGGACTACTTTGCTAAAATTGTATATTCACCTTCTGTAATTGTTTCTTTTTTTTTTCTTCCAAGATAGTAAGCTAGGAATCAGTCCTCTATCTTGAGCCATTTATTGAGAACGAACAAATGAACTTGGAAAAGACATGACCCAATTGAAGTTAAATACCTGACTTTGGTGTATGAGAATCATAAACTTGCTTACGGTCTATCTGGTCTGCAAACACTTCCCCATAAATCATCCAGTAGGGCATGTAGAAGATGTTCTTGGCCAGTTTCCATGATGGCTCCTCATTGGGAAAGAGAATGGCTTGCCTGGCGACTCCAAAACTCATCAGCACCACCAGCATAATGATGACAAAGTACATCATGTCTATCATCTGGAAAGGTGGGGAAGCAGAGGGAGAAATAAAGGAAAATTCATATGATTGAGTGTTCTTATGACACTGACATTGATGGAAACCTTTGAAGGAGGTTCATTTTTAAGACTGCTGGTAAATGATGTTTACATAGAGAACTGTGTCCAGGTAAGAGAATACTTGGTCTGTTGAAGCCAGTATCCAAAGAATCTTCTCAGTAACTCAAAAATAAAAAAATAAAATAAAAAAAGAAAAGAAAAGAAAGGCACACATGCCATGGAGCCCCATCATTTTCCACTGCAGTCTGTGGTACCAAGTCAAGACTGGGCATGGGAGTCATGTAACAAAGCAGCCTGGTCTCTATATGAATCCAGTACTAATTTTTGCTCTGCTCTTAAGGGAAGGCAAGTACCCTCCTTAGGTCTCTTTCTTCTTAGCAACATTGAAATTGGGATAGTTGAACAATTTCAAGAACCATTGCAATGCTAGAAATTCCCTAAGTTCTGGAAGGCTAATGAAAAGTTGAAAAGCTCAAGAAAACAATCATATGTAAACAAAGCTAAGACACTCCAAATACCCATCATATTCCATCTTATTCTGCATGGTATTCTGCCACAAACCAGTCTAAGAGGACCACTCTTTCTGTACCTCCCCTGCAGTATATTCTAACAGTTGTAGAGGGTGTTTTCCTAGGTATTAGAATCAGATAGGCATATGGCTCATTCCTGTGCCTGCTGTTTTCATTTCATGTTGGATTTTCAACATGACACGTTTATAAA
The DNA here is from genome assembly GCF_030020395.1 of Manis pentadactyla. Taxonomy (NCBI): domain Eukaryota; kingdom Metazoa; phylum Chordata; class Mammalia; order Pholidota; family Manidae; genus Manis; species Manis pentadactyla. The sequence continues at coordinate 152,631,354 of NC_080021.1, read as the reverse complement.
ATTCTCTTGATCGCATTTAAGTACAATGTTATCTCTTATTCCTCTTTATTCCTTCTTTTTTGCTTGTTTTCATGATATATGCTATCTGGGATTTGTTTCTCACATACTGAATTACTTTCCCTTTATCACTGAAAATAGATGAGGATATAAAAACTATTATTTTGTCTGGCCAGAACCCATTGCCTCTTTTTTTAGAAACAGTTCCCATCCATTTTGGCCACAAAGATATGTGTCTTTTCCAGGCTAGGTTAATCATGGTACTTCACTTTCTGGCAACAGTGACAGACGTAGACATGTGACATAAGACAGGCCAACCGGAATCCTGCCTTTGGATTTTTTCAACAGAAGCTAGGAGAGAGCAGCTCCCTTTCTTTCTCTGTGTGAATGCAGAGTCTGAGGCTGAATCCTCCACTAGTGAAACTGACTAGAGTGAATGGAGCAGACAAGAGCAGGCAGTGTGGGTGTGGGACACACACATGTCCTGACAGTGGCCTTAAGGACAGTTCCACCATGCCCTGCTGTAAGTTGATATATTGCTCCTGGGCTTAAGTTAGTTGGAGATTGGTTTCTAACCCTTGCATCAAACCATCTAATACAAGACACTACTTTTTTTTTTGGATACCAAATTTCCTGAAGGAATGCCCATTCACAAAGACAGACTAATGATAAGTTTATCAATGATAATGAAGTATTTAAATTAATTAAACATTTTTATTTTAGAAGACCACATTCCACGGTGCCTATTATTTAAAGTATTACAGCCTTCCTGTTTGCCTTAGGACACTGAGGGCTCAGTATATTTTAGTTCAATTATTCAATTTTCAAGGCAACTTCAAAATCCCTCTCTCAAGTATTGTCTGACTTTGAAACAAAATAAGAATCTCTCAAAATTTGACATTCATTCATATTTGCTCACTGTCCTTAAAAATATATGCTAGTTAAGTACAGCACGGAGAAGACAAGTAATGACTATAACACCTTAGTACGCTGATAGAGACTGCAGTGCAGTAGTGGGCGGGGCTTGATAATATGGTTGACTATTGAAACCACAATCTGCTCATGTGAAACCTTCAAAAGATTGTATATCAATGATGCCTTAATTTAAAAAAAATATGTGCTAATTATTTCTTTCACAATTTACTGACCTCAGAACTCTCTTAAGAGTGAGCAAGTCAGCTGTGTTGAAACAGTTTTATAGGAAACATAGGTTTCTCATTCACTTTTTATTGTGTAAAATTCTTTCATTATTTATTTACAAAATGTTCTAATGGGTCCTCCATGTTATGTTTATTTAGATTGATTAAAAGATGGGTGGGGAGAGGAAGTTGTGTATTCAGGGAAATTTAAGAGCTAGTTTGATCCAAGAAAACTCAGCTAGTAAATACAGCAACTGTTCTAATTTCATTTCTCAGAATTGTTCTCATTCAGATTGATTGTGACATCTATCCAAAGGGCCAAAACAATCAGAGAGAAGAAACACTCTTCCCAAACACTCAGTGTCATATATTTCAAAGAAGTCTTGGCTTCCATTCAAATACTGAAATTTGTCAAAGTGGAATGCAGAAATAGAAATTAGTGAGAACTGGGGCTGGCTACCTCCATTTTTAAAGCTAAATAGTCTGGTTGACTCAAGGTTAAGCGAGCTGATTCTGTCTCATTCCTGAACATGTCCTTTGACTGTGTTCTACAGAGGAGAGCACACAGCTATATACTGTCAAGGTGAAGCACATCTTCTCAGGTGTCAGTCTGCCTGTGTTTCCACCTTGGGCTCTGCTAGTACAAGTAGCTACAGAGTCTTGGGCAAGTTGCTTAGTCTTGCTTTTTTCATTTTCAAAAGGGGGATAATATTAACAACAATACTGCATATTATTTTTGTAAGGAATAAATGAGATAATATGTGGACCACTTAAGTGGGCAGTTCTCAGTAAATGTTAATGTACCACTATTACTGTTGGAAGGAGGTCAGGCTGTGGAGTTAGACAGACAGGAGTTAGAGTCCTGCCTTTGCCACTTGCTCACTTTCAGTTCACTCAGTTGCAAAATGGAAGACACTAAAACCTATTTCATGGGGTTGTAGTGATGATGACATGGCTGACATGTCATAGTAAATGATAGCTATTATTATTGTTGCTTTATTCTGCATTATGTAAGTGAGCTTAGTCTTAGGCCTAGAAAATTCCATTAGGATGTGGAATATGAAGGTAAGGGGTCAGGATTCCTGGATCTAGAGATCGATTAGAATCATATATGATCAAAATTGTGTCTAGGTATCTTAGCAGCTGTCTATCTCTAGAATACAAGGCATAGTGAATTACTTGGCTATTTAGTCCTGAATTAGGACTCTCTAACATTAAGGGACTTCCAGTATAATCACATCTGGGCATATTTTTTTAAGCTTCCAGCCTGGCAGTCTATCTGGCTTACTGATAAATTCTATAGGCCTATTTTACCTACCTTCTGAATCAGTGACTCAGTTATTGAACTAATTATCTTAAAATCCCCATGAAAGAGAACAAAGCCCCCAACTATACTCATTTTCTACTTATTCTTGACAGATGAAGTCATTCATAAGTTATAAGGTAGAAGAGATGTCGTACACCTCTCTTGCTCACTCCATAGTAAGGTTTCATTCTAGTCAAAACGGGGGATGGATAATTATGCCATTATTAAAAAGATAGACATGGATTTTAAAATAATCTTTCTGCTTTAGTGTGACTTTAGTTATTTCAAGTATTTCAATGCCACCCAATCTTTTTAAAGTGATAGAGTTGCTTTGTTTGGATCTTTCCAGATTTTAATTATTGAAACAAAATAAGGTAACAATTAATTAGAAAAAAAACAATCAGATTATGTAATTGCCTAATGTAGTGGTTCTCAACAGAGGGTAATTTTCCCCGCAGGGGACATATGGCAGTGTCTGGAGATGTTTCTGTTGTCATAACTGTGTGCGTGTGTGCATGCATGTGTGTACACACTACTGGCATCCAGTGGGTAGAGGCCAGCAAAGCTGCAAAACATCTACGGTGCACAAGACAGCCTCCCACGACGAAGAAATATCTAGTCAAAAGTATCAGCAGCATCAGGGCTGAGGAAACTTGGCCTAATTTTGTAGCTGTTAAAGTTTTTCATTGTGTCCATTTGAGGGTACTTTTGAGAATCTCACGGAAGCTTGTCCTCTCTTGTCCAGAAAATGTATACACATTTTTGTATTAAATAGGTGGAGGGGCCACAGATCCTCTCTCCAAAATCTAAGTTGAGACTCTGCCTAATTTAGACATAGAAAATTTCTGCACAATCTCAAATTCATCACTCAAGTACAAAGATTATATAACAGGCAGTGAAACAGAGTAAGATGCACATTATTTTCCTAGTCAAGGATCTCCAATCGAGCTGGGATTCAGTTTTGGGTAAGTAACTGAAGCTTGCTGAATTCCAGAATGAAGTTTGTGATGTTTTCTCTAGAGAATGCTGGTGTTATAAATACCAAACTTTTGGATAAAAGGGTTAGGAATAGAACAGAGTAACTATGCTCACCAATTTCCCCCCTTTTCACCTTACTTTGGCAAACATAATCAAACATAGGATAACAGATATAATTTATCAATGACCTACTATGTACCAAACCCTATTGACTATTTAACACGTGTCATTTCTAATCATAACAACAACCTCACAAGATATGCATTTATTATAACTACTTTAGAAATGGGAATAAACTGAGTCTCAAAGAGGTTAAATAAATTGCTCAAAGTCTCATAACCCCTTTCTTTGGATTCAAATTCTCCTTCTCTTTGCTTGAATTTGTTAGTGCTTTTGTGGGAAGTCTTGGTTATTTAAGATTGATTTCAGTGGAGTTACTTTCACACAAACAATAATAATAGTAATAAATACTAATTTACTGACTGAAAGGTCACTAACAATGACATATATAGTAAAACTTGAGTAAGAATGATAAAGGACATCTATTGACCACTTGTTGGCTTCAACGGCTCATAAGTGGAAGTAGAATGGAGGCTATCAGCATTGAGATATTTTAGAAAGAAGTGCTTGCTATGGGAGGATAGATGTACTTGGCTTTTCCACATATGTTCTGTAAAGGTAAAGTAAGGACATACTTAGAAAAGTGGGAGAACTGATATACATAAAAAAAACCAACACCTAGTTTCTGCACATCAGTCTCTAATTCTTCCTCTAGTGAGTTTGGAGAGGGATCTGATTTACTTGTTCATGACCAGGTTCTTCTAGGGCTTGGTGTTTATAGAGAAGGAATGGAAACTAGTGTGGTCAAGGGGTGTTGGAACAAGTCCACAGACTCTTATGGGAAGCATATGAGTTTTCCATGGGATTCTCTTTCAAAGTATAAGATAAGTAGGGGCATCATTCTGAAATTTAGTTTTTAAGTCATCATTTTCCAGAAGTGTGACAGAATACATGATATATTGGTAGAATTTAATCTTCAATTCAAACTCAGCTTAACTCAGTTAATTATGTTTTTCTTCCCTTTGTGTAGGGAAAAATATTTTTTCTAGCACTTTATTAAAAAAAAGTTGAAAATCTTAAAAACCTGTAGTGGAGAAAAATTTGTAGTGGAGATCCACTCCTCCACCAAGATCCTGTTAAAATATAACCTCCATGTGAAGCTTCCCTGACCTGCATTGTCTTTTCTCTGCTTCTATTGTACTTTATACACATTGCTCTTACAGCATTCTCACATTGTATGATAATTACTTCTTTATCTCATCTTCAATCTCATGAAATGAGCATCTTTATATACCCAACTCCTAATTCAGTGCTTGGCACAAAAGAGATTATCTTTATGTATTTCTCAGTAAGCAAATAGGTGAGTGATGTTTAATTCCCCAGTTATGTATTTAGATGAGGTCAAACTCCCAAACCCTCAAAAGGAATTAAAAATGTATAAAACACTACCAGGGCCATCTCAGTCCTTGATAGCAGCCCAAAAAGAATTATTTCCCTCTTCCTATTATTACCACTCTTCCTCTGTGAATTTATAGCATGGAATCAGAGGGCCCCGCTTACCATTTTTCCAATCATCATTACATATGGGCCCAAATACTTGTTCACGCCGAAGATGTCTAATAGACGGATGTACCAATAAATGATGTTCACACAGTAGATGACCCTCCCATCACTCCTGAATGGCTGGTCTTGGAGCCGAAGGATCATTCCCACAGAGAACAGAAGGATGGCTATGAGGTCTGTGACATTCCAGTACTCCTGCAGCCAAACCTTCACTTTCTGTAGCAACTTCCCTGGCTCTGACATCAGAATCTAAAAGGTGAAAGAGAATGGGGTTAGGTCTGATTTTGGTCTATGTTTTCAGCACAGTTGAAAAGTGCTTTGTCTGTTAGTTGACATGAATAGCTTCTTTTGTTTACCTGTGTCTACTTGAATACTTGCATGTTATGAATGTAAAACTGAATTAAGCTTAGACCATCCAGCTGTAAATATTCCAGAGACATATATATACAGTAATAGGTTTGATCCTTTGGGTTGCCTTACAATTCTAAGAAACACATTAGGGTTTTGCTATAAAATTACTGATTCCTAATACACTGTTAATCTCCGAAATCCTCCTCCATCTCAGAAAGCAGCACCACCATACTGAGTTGCTCAGACCACTAACTTGGGAAGAGTCATTCATTCATCTTTCACATCCACATCCTCTGTAATCAACATGTCCCATCCCCTCTGTTTCTAAATACAACCTGATCCAACCATTTCTCACCACCTCCACTGCTGCCACTCTATTCTAAGCCCCATCACATCAACCAGATCGTGGCAGTGGCCTTCTAATGTCTGCCATTGCTACCCACCATCTCAATCCACCTCTAAGCAGCACACAGAAGGATCTTTAAAAAATTTAAGCCATGATCTAGACTATGATTACACAGTTGTATGGGTAAGTAAAAACTCATCATGCTGTATGTAGCCTTGCAAGTTGTTGATTTTATCGCACCACCACAATTTTTTTTTAAAGAGAGACTCAAGAGATATATAAACAACAATAAAAACTAAAGCAAATTATGATAATTGAATACTTAAATCTTCTGACAACTTCACTACAAATAAAGATGCAAATTCTTTACCATGGCTTCATTTCACGTTTCACCATATTCTCCCCACCCCATCCTGTCACCCTAGTGCTCTGCTCTACAGCATAATGAGTCCATTCTATGGTCAGGACATTGCATTTCTCCCCTCTGTTGGGCATTTTCTTCTCCCAGATTTTTACGTGTTTGGCTCCTTCTCATCCTCAAGTTCTCTGCTCAAATTTCTCCTTAGGAAGACCTTCCTTGACTACCCTATTACTGCAGTGGTCTCCACATCCCCAAGTCATTTTCTAATATAGTACTAATTTTTTCACAGATTTTATCACCTTATGAAATTAACTTTTCTATGCATGTATATGTATATGTATATGTGTCCGTCTATTTATCTATCCATTCATGCATCCCTTTCTCCATCTATCATCTACCACCTCCACTAGCCTACAACCTGAGGCAGACCCTTTGTTCCCTAGGACTGGTTATATAACAGATAGTCAGTAAATACTGACTCACTGCCTGTCGCATAGACACATCACAGCAATTCTCCAGTCCCTGTATATCTTAACTGCTGGGAGGGACAATGATTTACTTTAAACAGAAGGGCCTTCTTGCTGCCACACATAGGTTCTATGAAATACACAGCTGCATAGCAGCAAATGACCCCCATCCACACCACAGCCTACCCCAGGATCTGAGGAGTCAGGGAGGCCAGCCTACTGAGGCTATGTGGCAGGGTGACCCTTGTGAATCATTTGTGTTGACCCCTGAGACTTCCATCTCTATGACCTAGAACCCACCGCTTTCCCAACTCAGGACCTCCTCTTGAATCCTGATGTCCCCTTGAAAGGCTTACCTTGGCCTGAAACACTAAGGAAGGGAGGCCTTAGTAAGTCAGGACAAGAGCTTGGAAGGCCGAGCAGCATACCAGGAGCCACCTGGTAGCCTCTTTCTTCACTGTCTGCAGTGCCGCATAACCGGAGCCCGGGGTTTCTTAAACTCTAACATTTCAGAATCACCTGGGGGTCTGGAGAAAACACCTGGCTCCTCCACCTAGCATTTCTGCTTCAAATGCCTGGTGTGGGGCTCCAGAGTTTTACATTCCCTACAAGTTCCTAGGTCAAGCTTGGTGGTCATAGGTTAAGAGCCAGTGTCCTACCCCTCAGGACTTCCTGCAGCCCCTGCCGTCCTGATGGCTTCCCACCCCAGCGGCGTCTTCATCAGGCAGAAATCCGTGTGTGGGGGCGGGGACAGAGGAATGGGTAGCGCCTTAGCATTTTTCTAACCCTTTGCCCACACCTCCCAACCCTGTTAAACACGGAGATTTATAGTATGATTTTTAAAAATCGTGCAAATACTTCTGTGAGATCTCAACATGAGATAAAGAGATAAAAGCAGAGCGGCGCAGGCGAAGCGCGGGTGAAGAGTGGATCCCGCGCCCGCCTTCCCGTCGGAGTGCGGGGCGCTGCGGGGCCTCAGGCCGGGAGCGCGCGCAGGAGGGCCAGGGAGGGAGCCTGGGGCGACCCGGGTTCGGACGAGCGCGCCCTCCCCGCCGAGGGCCGCAGCAATCGCCCAGGCCCTGCGGCTTAGTCCGCACACCTGCAGGGAAGGGCCTCACCCGGCGGCCGGGCCCCGCGGCCCCGCCCCGAGACCGCCGGCCGCGCACGTGGCTGTTGACGGAATGCCGGGGCTTGTTTGGTGACCGCACGCCCCAGGACATGGCGCTGGGAATGAGGGCAGCGCGGGAAGCCGCGCGGCCCCGGCTGCGCCCTTTTCCCGGATCCGGCGTGGGAGCCGCTGGCCTGTGTGCGGGTGGCGACCGAGCGTCTCTCACGGGTGCAGGGGTGCAGGGGCGGGGAGCCCCTCACCCGGCCGAAGCGGAAAAGGCCAGCCGCCGACGTGGCTCCTGCCTCCTCCCCACAGCCGCGCAGCAGCCAGGACTCGGGGGCTGATATCCCTGCCGACGCCGGCCCCCAAAGCCCTGCCCTCTCCGCGGTTACACGCCGCCTCCGGATAAATGGATATGAAGGCCTGGAGGCCCCTGGCAGTGCGCCTGCTTGGCAGCCTCTTCCAGAACAGTCCGTGGAGTACAGACTGCTCCCTGTCTTCTTGCAGCCTAGTCCCTGGAGAGATTCCAATCTCTCTGCTCAAGGCTTTCCCTTTCTGCTTATCATGAAGAAGGAATATGCATCTGGGCGACAAAACACAGGAGAGGGAGCTGGCACTGCACAGTCCCAGAGCCCTTTGCAGGAGCGGGCCTCGGTCCTCAGCTACACAAAGACCAGAGCAAATTTATTACTATTTTTCAGTTTACAAATGGGAAATCCACAACACTGGTCAGGAAGTGGAAGGGACTCTGAACGGGAACGCTGAAGTGTAGACAACTAGAGGAACAAGCCGAGGCATCCGTTAAAAAAAAAATCCAGTGCCTAACAAAATGGAACTAGTGTACCAGCTCCAAACTCTCAGGGTGGGGGCATGCTGGTCAGAATTTAAATATCCCCAAGGAGCTGAAAAAGCCAAGGGAAGAGCTCTAAATATACATGGGATATATATTTTTAATGATCCCAAATGCATATTCCTTCCTCCTGATCTTTTTCAAACCATCTTCTTCTCTGGAGAACATTTAGGGCTAAAACCTAAGATAGTAAGGGACCTTGAACCAGCCTTACCTAAGTAATGAAGGCAAGGGTGCCTTTGTGGATTTGTAGGAATAGTTTTTTTTCTGTGGAGCCCCCCAAATTATCCCACTCACAGTGAGTAGGACTGTTCTGGAGCTCTTGATGTGCAGTGGACTGGCAGGGAGGATTCTTCCAGGAAGGGCCTCTCTTGCTGAGTGTAGTTCCAGGGGGAAACGGAGAGGTATCGTCAGACTGCACAGGCCTGCCTTCCGCACAGGCTTGGGAACAGGAGTTTGCCAGCAGCCGGTGGAGCAGGGTTGCAGAGCCCTCTGGTGGACGTTGCTTGACACTGTGAATTAGTGGCTCTGATTCTGACTGCCCCTGTGCCTAACTTAGATTTCAAGTGAATCATATTGTGGTGGCATTACGATGGTTCCATTTAAGCAAAGGGAGTGGGGAGGGAGAAAAGAAAGAGTCACACCTTCAACCTGAAGGATGAGAAATAGGCTCAGTTCATCTCGGTGATGCCGAGGGCTGGTGGAGAGGCAAGTGCCCAGTGGGTGCATAATAAATGTTGAGAAGTAATAAACCAGAGAATAAACTAATGAATGAAAACGTTGTTCCTCCTAGAGCTGCTGAAGTGCATTCGGAGAGCCATAGGTACTGGTGAGCTGTGTCCAAACAGACATAGAATAAGGGGTTGCAATGGGAGTTAAAAGTGGGAAAATCTAGGGATTTTTAAGAAGTGGAAAAATTTTAGAAGTCATATTTATAGGGATGAGGGAAAGAGATGTAAACAGCATCAAAGACAACTGGAGGATTTCTTGGGGTAAGTGCTATGTTCACAGAAACAGACTAAATCCTAAGTGTGTATACAGAGTGAAGACCCTATAAACACACACTGTGAAGCCTCCACAGATTTGTCAGTAGCCCTCAAAGCCAAGTCCATTCTTTCTGTGGCAGCATTAGATAAAACAGTTTCTGTCTTAATTTCAATCCTGAGCATCGCCCGTCCCCTCCATCCACAAATGTAACTACCACCATCTTTCTCCTATATTCTCTTTTATGAAAGCAATTACCTCTCTCATCTTTTCTATTCCCAGGGTGAAAATATAGGAAATGACGATCCATTCCTGGGTGGAAGGCCAGCGCTCCATCTTTACTAACACGATGTAGTTGAACAGCATCAAGTATCCGATGTACGCCAGCTGTAGGGAAACACAATACAGTGTTCTCTGGCTGTGACGACCCAGGAACTGTGAAGGCCACTGTGCAGCAGGACAGAACAAGGTCAGCAAGCAGGACTCGGGAGTCACGACAAAATGAACTTCAGCGCTCCAAACTACCCAAAGACTTAGAAAAAGACTGCAATATTTGAAATAATTTGGTATGCAATCTTCTTGCATCTCTGGGTCCCAATGCCTTTCTTGTACCTATGTGTCATGGTGCATCGTTTTGCTCGGATTGCCCAGTTCTGTCGTCCTGGCTAACAAGGGAGCCTCTTCTTTCAGGGGCTGCTCTTGGCTCATGCGTGAACCTCAGGTTCTTGAACTAAAGTACACAGTGGATTTTTGCCTAACGAATACCAGGTGGATTATATGTCTGTAAGAAGGAAAGGAAGACACCTGCTATACTTGTAAACTGGTCAAACCAACATGAAAATAGCCCAGACTTTATCTCAAAGCCTCACTTTAATTATCTTCTGAGTTAACGTCTTCTTTTTTTATTCCTACCTTAATATGCTTGGCTTGGTAGTGCCCCTGGGGGGGCTTTGCCTATTTTCCACTGCACCACCTTTCTGCCTATCCAGGCTGGTACATATCTTCCTTTCTTTTGCTTCTTTGAAACAAAATAGGAGAAAAGAAAGCAATGTCTAAGAAGGAACGGGTAGTGTGCCAACTGGGCCTTGGGGTGGGGTTTAATCCTCATGAGGCTCTAGCGCCAGAGGTGGAACTGGTAGAGTTGCTGGGTGTCCCAGGAAAAAACCTCAGGGTTAGGGTTTGGTGGCCGTCCCTGAAGGGTTCAGTTACATCCAGAAGAGTGGAGTGTAGGCGGGCTGGTGAGGTGCTTGCATGAGGGGCTGAGGGGCTTCCACAGAAAAAACTCCCCCTCAGGAAACGGCATACAAGCTAAACTTTTTCTAGGCATGCTTCAAATTGAATAATGCACTCTAGGGAACTTGGGGGCTGTGAGTAGGAGCTAATAGTGACTTTACTCACATCTGTACTCTTTGGAGCCCACATAGCAAGGAATAGGACACAGTGTGGACGAAAGGGTTGAGAATTCTGGAGATACAGTGTGACTCCGGAGCCCTGGAGGCAGCTTAAAAGGAGAAAAATGCAGCCTGGCAGGGAGATAGAGTGGAAATGGTAGCCCTACAGAGCGAGAGAATGCTGCTTTCTGTACTGATAGGACACCCTCCTTTCTTCCTTCTGTTTTTCTTTCTCTTTCTTTTTATTTATTTCCTTGTTCTCTTTTTAGTTATTTTTTCTTTCTCTTTCTCTTTTTCCTTTCTCCTTTTTTTCTCTCTCTTTTTCTTTCCTCTTTCTTTTGTTTTTTTTTTGTTCCTGTCTTTTATAATTAATGAATAGATTCTTAATTTGGGTCAAAGTTGTTTTCTGAGGCCCTATTATGTCAACACATTTAGACAAAACCGTATAACTTCTCATCTCTTGAAAGGTGAACATGTCCGAGTTCAGTGGGCATGTGCATAGAGGCATGAGGGTAGTCACGTGGACACTAGAGGCCCAGCAGCCACATTCTCCACCCGAGAGGTTTGTTCTGTGCACCCACCACGTCAGGGACCCTCATTTTATCTGCGCCTCAATTCCTACTCAGCATCGTGAGCACATTGTGAAACCTCACCTGATAGGAGTTTCTTCTACTTGAAATCACGTTGAATGCTCTTTAAAATGTAACTTGGCTCATACGGTTCCTGTTTGCCATTATACCCTGGCATCAACTCTCTAGTTCCTGAGAAACTGTTGTTTATAAAGCACAAAGGACTTCAGTGGCTAAAGCCTCCTTCTGACTTGAAATCCTTCTCTCCTTCTGGTGGCTTCCTTATCTATCAGATCAATTCCATTACTGCTAGGTGAAAGGAATCCTGTTAACTGCCCTGGTTTTTATCATTTTACTCAATTTATTGCAAAACATTCCAAAGCATTATCTTCGTGTATCACATATAAGCCCAGAGTCGCATGTGCAGGTGCACACACATGTTTTCCAGAAGCTCCACTTTTTAGGGCTTAACTAACTCCTCCAACCTGCCTCTGTCCTCCAAACTCAGGTCTCATGTATTTGTTTGGTGGAAGGAATGTAGGTGCAAAAGTTCATGAAACCTGCATGTAAATCCTAGCTTAAGTACTTCCAAGCTTTATCATTTTGTGTAAATCACTTCACTTGCCTGGGCCTCCATTCTGTGAAATGGAGGTGATTGCTGTTGATCTTAAAGAGCTTTTAGAAGGATTGTGGGGTGGGGCTTGGGGGTGAGAATATAAGCTATCTCCTGACACAGTGTAGAGGCCCAGTGAATGGGGGCTAATATTATTATTCACCTCTTTTTCAAGAAACCTCCATTCCTTTTGTTTCCTCTTACCTCAGTCCTTGCTTCCTTTTGATCCTCCGTTAACTATTCATACCTCTTTTTCTGCCTTTTAAAAATTGCCCTCATTATAGTTCACATCATCCTTTTCAGCTCCTGCCTGTTCTTTAAATCACAGTTATTCTACACTGACCTTTTCTCTCCATAACCAGGCTACAGTATAATATTTTGGGACGACTCTCAAAATATGGGCTTCTGAAAATAGGACTTTAAACATGTTTAAATGGCATGACAGAGCATCAGCTACAATCTGGATGTGGCCTATGTTGGAACTCACTGACATTTATGGGGTCTTGCTTCAGATTACCTTAACATACCATGTTTGAATGGCATGTGTATATATACACAAACACACACATGTACATATTCTGTAAGCTTTAACAAGCTGTGTGTAGAACATCAGATTTGAGCAGAAACATAACCATACGATTCTTCAGGCAGTGGGAATTCTATAAGAATTGTATTTTATTTGTTTATATATTCTTTTTATAAACTTTCCATTAACCAAGATGCATGACTACTAAACTATGAAATGCAAGCACCACAGCCTGCTGCAGTTTGCTGTGACTCCCTGCTGGGGCTCTTCCTACTGCCCCTAGAGAGCAGAGGGGCACACAGCGTTAGGAGCAGAAGTCTATCCATGCTAGGAAGCCCAGAGCACACTTCCTACCCTCTAACCTGGCACCACCTTTATACCTTGGATTGGCATCCTCGCCAGCAGGGTGCTTTAAACAGACTCCCCATCACAGACTGGGTTGGAAGCCAGTTGCACCCATGCCTTGGAACAGAAGAGGATCCAACCTGCATCTCTGGGAATTGGCTAAGATAAGGAAGGGAAATTATGTGGAAATGAGATGTGTCCTATCTTTCTGAACCTTGGGGGCCTAGAACGGGAGACTTAGAAATCAGAATGGGAAACACTCTTACAGGAAAGAACACAACCAAAATCAGAAGGAACCTTTGAATGTTATTGTTAAGGATCTCTGAGGACTTAAAACTTGGCATTGCTCCTCTCAGTTCACTTCCTTGAGGCCTGGGCCTTGTCAGTATATAAATGTGGATTTCTGAAAACCATTGTGTAAACCCAATCAAACATGACATGGCATCCAGTCTGATTGGTTTGCTGAGTCGAACCCAGTCAGCCAGGCAGAAGGGAGCTAGACACAGCCCCACTCCTCAAAGAGGCAGCTTCACCACCTGTCCCTAGAATACAAGTAAAGCAGTTGCCCCAAGCTTCCCAGAACCACAGGATGCATCTGGGAAGCTTATTAAACACACAGCCCCTCAGGCTCCTTCTTGGAGATTTGATTTAGTGGGTCTGTGATGGGGCCAGGAATTTGCATTTCTAACAAAACTTCTTATCATGGAAGTTTTGGAAATACTGTGCTAAAAATTCAGCCTTCTGTCTAGGGTAGTGCTTCTCAACTCTGGCTACTCATTACAACCATCTGGCACCTTTGAAATACCTTATGTCTGTGCTGTGCCGCAGACCAGTGATGCCAGAATCTCTGAGAATAGAACCCAGCTATCTTATTTTGTGGGTAAAGATACAGATTAAATGGAACCCAGGTGTTTTTTAAAGCACTCCAGGTGATTCCAATGTGTATCTAAGACCAAAAACCAGGGCATTTGTGATTTAAAAGCATTCTTGGCTAACAAATTGCCTCAGTTGAATGAATGGGCACAAGGGAACCAAGGGAGAACAAAAAGAGAGATGTCTTGGAAGAGCAAGAAAAGTGAGTCAGCTGTTCGTAAAGGTGATGGATGATTCTTGATACTATTACTTCTACTTGTTCTTTTATGATCTAGAACAGAAGTCTGCAAAACTTTTCTATAAAGAGCCAGAGAGTTAATTTTTAAGGCTGTAAAGGCCAGATGGTCTCTGTCACAAGTCATCAACTCAACCATTGTAGCAGGAGAGCAGCCAGATTACAGGTAACCTAACGAGTTTGGTTGTGTTTCAATAAAACTATTTGTGGACACTGAAATGTGAATTTAACATTACTTTTATGTATTATAACAAATGCATTCTTCCTCTGACTTTATTTCAAATCTTTAAAGAAGTAAAAACCATTCTTAGCTCACAGGCCACAATAATAGGTCTAGGATTTGGGCCTGGATTTGGGCCTGGATTTGGCCTAAGGACTGTCATTTGCTGAGACCTGTTCTAGGTTGGGACAACTGAAGAAGCCTCAAATGAGAAGTACAGACCTTAGTGCAAAATGCAGTAAAATTATTATGTATTTATGTAAAGCACCCAGAACAGTACCTCACAGTAGGTGTTCAATAATGATATCATTATTGCTGAGTGCATGAATGAATCAGAAATACCATTCCTGTGCAATGTGACTAGCCCAGGAATAACAGCAGTTACATTTATATTGTGCTTACGTGTGCCAAGCACTGTTCTAAGTGCTTCACATATTTTAGCACATTTAATCTTTACCAAACCCTACAAAGTAGGTACTATTCTTATCCTCATCTGAAGGAATCTGGGCACAGGGTGCTCAAGTAGCTTTCTTGAGGTTGTACAATAACACTAAGAGGCACAGTCAGAACTTTCACTCAGCCTGCCTTACTCCAAAGTCCATGCTTGTCCCCACTAAGTTGTTTGCACAAGATAAAGATACTATATATCTGTATAAAATATATATACAGCAATGAGTTTCCACGTCTGAGTTATTTTTTCAGGGGAGAATTTTTTTTGCTTTTTTTAACATCGATAAATTTGAATTTTTACTTTACTTAGAAACATCTCCCATTTATATTTTGATAATATATTATCCTTTTGCATGACCCTACTTGAAAGCAGTGGTCTTCAAATGGTGGCAGTTGGAGCCACAAGGGGACCTGCGGCAGTGTGTGGAGATGCTTGGGCTGTGCACAGGCACTCGGGCACTCGGGAGTGCTCCTGGCGCCTGGGAGGCACGGGCCAGAGAGGCTGCTCAGCGTGCCGACATGCACAGGACGGGCTTCCTCTAAGGATTATGCTGCCCCAAATGGCACTAGTGTTGAGTTAAGAAAGCCTCATTCAAAGCCAGCATTAACTGCTGGCATGCAGACCACACAAAACCGCATCAGCAAGTCACTTGAGGCATCTTGGCCTCAGACTCCAATCGCCCTGCTGCTGACTCAGGGGTCTGTGTGCATGCAGCTCGTTGGGAGAAGGGCCAAAAATACCAGTGTGCTACCCTGCACCTGGCACAGGTCCAGTTCCAGCACAGAACCAGAGATGACCTGGGCCAAAGCTCACCTTCAGCTTAAAATACCATGAAAAACAGAAGTGGAAAAGCAATAATTAAGCCATTTCTACCATATCAGGTGGCAATTTGGGGGACCATCTTTCATCTTCTGGGCAAAATTGTTTGCGGGGTGTGCATACCAAGCCATAGTTGCTGTGATGGTAGTTTCTGCTCTGAGTAGTTTTTGCTGTTTCAGTTGGCATGCTGTTTCATTGTGTCAGAGCAAGAAAGGCTGTTTGATGATGCTCAGATTGGGAGCCGTTACATACTTACGCTACTGATCTGCAGCAGTGTTACTTATAACACACTGCTCAGCCCTTACCCGTCACGTGTTCCCCCAAGCCCCGGACTGGCATCTAAAACAGGCAGCTCTGATCCAGCCCTCATCAGTCCAGAACGTGGAAGTGTTTTATAAAACGACATCTGTTTTTCTGCTAGGCTAGACTCATACTCATTTCACCTCTCTTTCTTTTAGTTTCCACTTTTACCATTTGCTTTATTTTCTGCAAGGAGAAGAAATGTAGAAGCTGAGGAAGCTGCCTCACAAACTCCACAAACCTTTCAAAGCTCCTGGAAAAAACAAGGTGGTAGAGCTCTCATTCCTGCCTGTGTGGGACCTTATATTATGACTCGCAGAGGAAACCACACAGGGGCATTTGTGCCCATTCATCAGGAAAAAGAAAAGAAAACATGCTTACAGTGTAGAACCAGAACTTCACGATGGGTGCATTGTAGAATTCATAGATTTTTCTGCCCAGGGGGATCAACCGGTGCCTGCTCTGAACTTCCTCTTCATCCTTTTTTCTGGAGGACTCCCCGTTATTTCGTCCCAACATTGCCTACAGTAGATGAGAATCATACTGTCATGGCTGGGCTCTGGAGAGCATAGTTCTATGTGCTCATTTTGTAAATGAGGAAAGCATGCTCCTTGAACCAAAGACCTTTGTCCAAGGCCCCCAGAGATTCAGAGGTTGTGCCTTCCCTAAGGATGCATTTGCCTTCTACATAGAACTAAAGGCATTTTGCCTGTGATGGAAAGCCTTAGAGATATTTCTTGACCATTCTCCTCTCCTTCAACCCAGAACCCCTGGAGGATGTAGGTGATGGAAGATATCCAGAGTTCGGAGAAGGAAAATGAATATAGACCAGGACTCTGTCTTTCCTCTTTCCTCCTCTCTCCATACACATGGTGAGACAGGCAGATCTGGATTCGAATTCTGTATCTATTCCTGCTATGAACTCTTAAGTCAAAGGTAAATTGGACCAGTAATACCTTGCTTATCCAAAGGTTATGAGTATTCAAGAGGCTAAGTTATGTGAGAACTAGAGCCTAGTGAGGTCAGGAACATCTCCCCAGTCCTTAGATATATGCTTTGGTTCCCTGATCCCAAACCCCATAAAACCCGAATTATTGCTGGTATTAGTTGCATGGCAATTCCTGGCCACACTGCTATCCCCTGCATGGGTGAGCCAGCCAGGGCCCCGGAGAAGTCAGGCCTGGCTTGCAGAGGACTCATCCTGTTGGAGATCTCCTTAAAAATGGAATTACTTCCTTCTCATGCATGATGACAGCAGCAATGACACCAATTCAACATCACAAAAAAGGCAGAATCTGAGAACAGGCAGAACACACACACTTGTCTGGAGGGCAAGTGACAGGATGGTTGCCCCAAAGATGGCTGAGGATCCTTCTGGTGAAGAGCTCCAGGCTTTGGGTCACTCAGAAGGAGGACTGAGTCCTAACTGCAATGCCTGGACTCCACGGCACCTAGGGCAAGTCTTAGCCTTGCTGGGACTTGTTTCTTTATCTGTAAAATGGGGCTGATAGCAGCACCTGCTGTAGGGTTGCTTTACCAAGCAGTAAGCACCTGGCACCTAATAAGTGCTCAGCACTTATTTAATTATTATTATTAATATTTAATAGCTAAATATTAGCTAGTCTTTAAAGTGAACTGAGATTTTCCCATGTACTCTAGACTTGACTGCAATGAAATCTACTGGAGATTTCTCACTAGAAAAAAGAAAAGTGTATTGTTAGGAGTCTATTACAGCCTAATTTCTTGGCTTTAAATCTTTCAATGTTGTTCTAAGACAAGGTTAGTGCTACAATGTCTGGGAAATGAGATTTTTATTAAATGTGAAAATGGTACAGCCTTGTAACTGCTCAGAAACTGACAAGGATTTGAGACAAGAAAAATTACTGGGAATATGGGTTTAGAGGTGAGAGATCTAATTATGAAAATAATGTAAGTTTTTCTTAAAGTTGAGACTCACTAGATAATTCTGGTTTCAAACTACCTTACCCAAAATATACACATATTAGTTTCAGCTGCTTTCATCATTGCTGCAAATGTCCACCTACTTAGATAACAATCGCAAGTGATTTATTTACCTGTAAACGATAGAATTTCTGGAAAAGGTAACTTCCATTACTTTATGGGTCCTTTGGCTAGAAAATTACCCTGACTTAGTGAATGAGTAGGATTCCATATCATGGCCTATCTAAGCCTTAATGTTGATCAGGGAACAGAGCCAATCTCCATGATGGATATAGCACACTAGACAGCGACAGAGTTCTATAAATATTCATCATTGACCTCAGGAAACTCTGAGGCTACATGATATTTGTCCTTCTATAATTTATAATTTATGTACCATAATTATCCTGCTTCTATTCTGCTTATTTATATGCTCAATAATACAATACCATCTGGGGACACAGTGGGATGGCAGTGAGGCAGCTTGGAGGGTTTTGGGCATCTTGAAGAGTGGTACCTTAGGGCAACCTCTAGGGACAGTGACTTTCCCAAGTGAAAACCATGCCGTGGGGTTTGTGGACATGTTGGGACTTTACTAGGCAAAGTGCAAGACACTTATCTGGCAATGTGGGTAAAACAAAGAAAGAAACACAACAATGTGTTTTGCCTCTATTATTCAGATACATTCAGAATGAATGCATTTTTAAAAGGCTTGTTTTTTCATGAGTTTACATAAAGTGTTTTTGGCATTTCATTAATTCCAGACTAAGCAGCTTAACTTACTGATTGTGTTTATTTCTTTTCCCAGTAGTCAAACATTTCTTTGACTACGTTCCTTAAAGCAGAATGTTAACAGGGTCAAACACAGACAAAACCACACAATCTAGCTTGAGAATCTCTGCTGGCTGGACACAGATGGCAAGCCTGGGAAAAATCCTTTGATGTGAACTAAGCTTCTAAAGGCTACTAAGATGATGCAAATCGAGGCTGATGATATTTTCTGTAAAATTTTGGGAAGGCCGAGGAAAACGTCCCATGCCAAGAGAAGATACATTGGCTTAACACCAAAGCTCAAATATCAATCCTATGAAAGGGGCAGAGGTGTCAATGAGCTGCATTCTCCAAACCCTCCCCAGCAGAGCAGAATTTGTCGTCAGGAGGAAAGGAAGCTCCCCTTAGAGACAATGCTGTCCTGCCCTGACTTTGCCAGCCCACAGCCCCTTCCTCCTCCCTGCTGCGGCTGCCCTGGGGAAGAAGCTCAGGCAGTAACACTGTTGTGTCTTCCCCTTGGGCTCTCGATATACAGTGGCCAGGGCTACTTGCCAAGAAGCAGACTTTGCTCTCAGTGCAGAGATGCATCCTTTAGGTGGCTTCTTGAAGGATCAGGTCCTCAAAGCTCTAGATTGAGCAGGAGAAGAGAGCTGCCTCCTGTGTGTTCTTCCTTGAGACCCAGCCAGAAAGAATGCTGATTCAGCTTCTGCCTGCCTTCCTAGGGTCCCTCCTGAGCCTTCAAGGCCATGTCATATTTGACATAGGAGATCCATTTATTACTTTTGGTTTCTCTCTGCTATGTGGCTATACCAGCTGAATGCCTACGATTGAGCCTAGAGAGAAATTGTCTGCATCCCTTAGCCCACAGGCTAAAAATATGGCCAATGGAGTCTGTATGCCTGGATTCTAATCCAGCTTTGCAACAATTAGCTGGATAACCTTGAACAATTTAACCCGAGTCTTAGCTTCCTCATCTGTAAAGTGGGATAATAATAGTACCTACCTCATGGGACTGTAGTGAGGATTCCATGAGTAAGTGCATGTAAGACATTTTACACTGTAATAACATTAGCAAACATTTGCCAAGGCTTGCTGTGTGCCAGGCACCAGAATACATAGTTTACATGTACACTTGTTAAACCACAAAACCACCTGTGGGCTAGACAAGGTTATGATTCTCATGTTAGAGTTTAAGAAACTGTGCCCACATCCCACAGTATGTGGTGGGGCAGGATTCTGGCCCTGGCGTGCACACTCTTTGCTCCTCTCCCGAAGCCTGCAGTAAAGATTCGGTATTACTACTACCAGGTGTTTCTGCTAATGATTAAACAATCATCTTCTATCCTTGAAAGGGGTTCGAAGGCCAAAATTATGGTAAGATTTTTAGGGAAGACAGTCATCTGATACCATCACAGAGGGAAGCAGACTCCCCCACAGATTTTTATAAGAACTCTGACATGGAAAACAAATGTTGGCTTTTTACTCAGTGAGCCACAAGCTGTGGGGCATTGGTTAATCAAGAGCGACTCTATGTATATGCCGTGATGCACTTGGGCTGAGACTGTCCTGAAAAGAGATCTTTAGGAAGGGCCTACTGGAAAGAAACAGCGTTTATCGGATGAAAAACAATTCACAGGGTGGTCCCGCTGGGATAGGAATGCAAAGGCCTTTTGTCACCTGAGCAAAACCAATTTTTGTTTTCTCTCCTCGCAGCTCCTCCTGGGCCCTCACAGTCATCCACCAGGCTGGCAGGGCGGGTGAGGGGTATCAAGGGAGGCCTTTGGAGTTGTTACTTGATGTCTCCAAAGCTATGAAGACTTGTTTGTCCCTTTAACAGCACGTGGTATTTTTAGACACTGGATCCAGTCCAGGGGCAGTCATGCTGCTCAGGCGGGGCCGTGGCACGCGGTCCCATGCCCAGCTGCCCCATTCCCCCTGCAGGACAAAGCATCCATGCTCTATAATTATACCAGGATGAGCTAATAAAAGCCCTGCACACAAACCTCAAAATTCAATTAGCCCTGCATTTGTGAGCCTGACCCTGAGGAGAGAAAAAGGCTTAGCTTCTGATCAACAGAAGCTCAGTGAAGCCAGCTGCTCCCAAATTACGGGCTCCTCTTCCTCCTTCATGAACCGAGACCCCCATCACCTGGTTGTCTAGGAAGCACTGCCTGCTGGGAAAATTTAGGGCACTTTGCTCTTGAATTTCACTGGACTGTCCTGTACCACTGAGCCCGGCTGAAGGATTTCTCACAGAATCAGTCCCTGTCATTGTACTGTTTGTGCACACAGAGGACATTTTTATACCTTGGTCTCAACACTTAAATGAAAGAACCTGGTGGGAGGGTGACCTCAAGAGTTACTGGCTCTTCAGCTGTAGCAATGGGACATGTGAATTGGGATTCTCCCCACAGACAACAAGTGCCTCGTTTTTCTTACTGTCAGTTCCATGTCCTCTTCATCTTTTTCCTTGGTGGGCTTCTCTGGTTCTTCTGGCTCCTTCTCTTGGAGATGGATTTCCTGGGCCTGAGACATATAGGGCATGTCGTCTTTGTTCTTGAACTCCAAGCTGAGAATTGAAGGAGGAAGTAGAATTCCCAGAATTACCTAAAGTAATAATAATGATAATAATAATAATCACATTTAAAGGATTAAGACCAGGGTGGTTGCTTAGCAACAGAGGGCCTGCGGTGCTGTGCGCGCCCTGAGTGAGCAGTGAGTGGCTGAGTCACGACCCACACAGGGCTGAGGGCCACTCCTGCCCAGCTGGGGACTCGTGCACAGTCGCTCAGTCTGGTTTTGGAGAAACAAAGCATCTTGTCCCCCATTACATCTTACCCAATCAACAGCCACTTCACACTGAGAGGAAACTAAGGAAAAACAGACCCTTCCCACAGCCAAAGTGGGAAAGAATTCAGAGTCCCAGTTAGCTGTTGGATAGCACTCGATTTTGTGAAATCAATTCATACATATGTCCACTGGCCTTTATTTGCTAACGTGTCAGGTGGAGTTGATTATGTGTCATCTGGTTATCTCTGTGTGAAAAGTGCTGTCCTGAGTTGACCTTGAGGAGGTCCCTGCAGGGAAGCATGTTATTCACTTTAGAGCATTCCCCCAGCATTTGCTACTATACAACAGGAACACACACACACTCACACACACCCACACCAGTGAGCTCTTTATTTGCCATGTGAGTTCCCCTGCACAAACGCCCCGGGAGGTCCAGCACTGTAGTTTTCTCGTGTACCAACAACGTGCTTACATCTACGTGTGACGGCACCAACTATGTGAGCCTTCCTCACAAGAGGGCAATCTCATTCTCTGTTTGCCAGGGAACAAGCACACTTCTGTGTGATAATACTGACGTCTGATGTGTGTTCCCCAAATCTCCTGCCTCTTCACTCAATCATAAAATGCTGGTTCCGGTGTACAAGGTTTCTGAATATGAACTTCCCTGCAGAAATTACTTCAAGGTGAGGGGCTAAGAGGGACACTGAGAGGCAAGTAAAAATGATCCTTCAGTGAAAAGGCAGGGACAACCTGTGCTCAGATGCTCACAGCGACTCAGGAGCAGCTGAGGGAAATGGAAGAGCGTGTGACCCTGAGCGAGGGGGGGCTCGGCAGGACTGGGACAGCTCCAGTGGCACCCTGGCAGGCTTCAGGGAACGTGACACCCTGTCCTCAGAGCTGAGAGCTGTGCTTGGCGGTCACGAGCAGTGCGGCCATGGAGAGCCTATGACCACTTCATGAACACTTCTGTGGCTCTGGGCCAGGAGCCCGGGGATGGGTCAGCCAGGGCGGCCTCAGGGGATGGCTCCGGTCTGGTGGTCTCTGCTCTGAGCTGACCTCAGAGTTACCTCGATTAGGTAGTTCTAGGTAGATAGGAGCCTGGCTTCAGCTGTGACAACCACAAACTCCAAACAGATACACAGCATTTTAAAACACTCTTTCAATCTTTCCCCTCCCATTTTTTTCTTCTACTTTCAGTTGAATGTTTTCCTTGTAAAACATTGATGAAACATAAAAAAGGGAAAGCCACACATTATTCTACTTCTTTCAACTCCAGAGATAACTGCTATATATACCATTTACTGTGTATCTTTCCTGATGTTTTTAAAAATTAATTTTTAAAAACTTTCTCAAGGAAGGCTGGTAAGAGCCAATGACTCTTTATGACATGGTGCAAAGGAGGGCCGAGATGTTCAGAGGTACCCAGTGCTGAGAGGTTGCCCAGGTGAGGGCTCCTGGTGCAGCAAGGCCTGTGCCAAAGCAGATGGTACCTCCTATGGTACCTGGTGTGACAATCACCTTTGCATTTTCTGAAGAATATTAATGTCTAGACATGCCACCTCTAGAGATTCTGACTTGGCAGAACTTGGGGTGGGCCCTTGTCTCTATATGAAAAAAAATACCTACTACACAGAAGATTCTGAAGCACAACTGGGGCTTAGAACCACCCTCCTGAGTAAGAGAATGCCTAGCCCCACTGCTGATTGAGCTTGGAAAATTCCAACCAGCCCTCTGGTCTCATAGCCGACAGGGCCTTCTGGGCGCGCTGACCTTGAGGCCTGAGTTCTTGCGCATCCGGAGCCGGCCCATCCACATATCTGTGAGCAGCATCTGGCTGCACGTGTGTGCAATGAAGTCACGGTGTTTGGCAGCCACAGCGAGCTGCAGGCAGGTGGCATTGCTCCAGTTTTTTAGCTCGTACGTCAGCAGTTTCATTGCCAGCTGCTCATCCTGTTTGTAGGACTGGTCCAGGAGCTCCACAGCCAGCTGGCCAAAGTCCCTGAAAGAGAGGACGAGAGGAGTTGTCTTTTGGCCATCTTGGAGACTCAGCTGATGAGCGTGGGGACCCACCTGCCAAGCCACAAAAGGTGTCATCTAGTTGTTTCTCATGCATTCTGGTCCATTAATTCATTCATCCAGCCAACATCCATTAAGCATCTAAGGCACCAGACACCGTGCTTAGAACTGGGGGTGTAAGCCAAGCAAGGCGTGATCCTGCACTCAAGGCCCCCAGTTCAAGGCATGTGGATGGGGGAGGCTGACCAACATCAACATGTAGAGCGCAGTATGTCTTCTTAAACGTGACAGACCTCAGTTCATACCTGAGCCTTGTCAACCACAAATGTGTGATCCTGGACAAGTTACTTAAATTCTCTGAGTCTTAGTTTCTTCAGCTGTAAAATATGCATAATAAGAGAACCTACCTCTTGGGCCAGGTGCAAGAATGAAGTAAAATCTATGTGTCTGTATGTTCCTCTGTATCCTGTATTGTGCACCATAAACATTAATAATTTGTACCCACCCTCTGTGTGCACCACTGGGGAGATACTGCCTCCTTGAAGGTTTTGGTAGCTCAGACCCCGTAGTATTTGGGGCCTGCCTTTCCTTCTCTTCCCCTGAGCACCCCACTTGCTAGGCTGGCCAACCTGGAGTTGTGGTTCAGCTCCTGGGAGATGTCATCGACCATGTCATTCTCAGAAGCCTCATGAGCCATGGCTTTGCAAAGCTTACAGGCCACCAGGGCCTTGGCCATGGCCTCCTCGCCATGCTGCCAGAAGAACAGGGCCATCTTCTGCCGCTTCATCAGGACGGCCCACACCATCAGTTCATGGAAAGGGAATGGGAAATGGTTGATCTCAGGGTCATCCAAATCAATGTCCACCTCTTCTTCACGCTTCTTGGTTGTCTTTCTTCCTCGCCGCAAGGGGACTTCGTCCTGTAATTTTGGGAACAAACAGGGGTAGAGTTAGAAATTAACCAATTAAGTTCAGTAAATAGTTACTGTGTACCTCCTACTGCCACAGCTGTGGGACAGATGAGCAATGAACTACCCTATTCCACTGGCTATCACAACAGAACTCACAAGCTCAGACATGCCTAACTACAAAACAAGTTATAATAAAGGCATAAGCAGAGTCCTATGGGAATATGTCAGTGTTATACTTTTTAAATTTTAAAACGTTTTTTTTTGTTTTTTTTTTGAGAGGGCATCTCTCATATTTATTGATCAAATGGTTGTTAACAACAATAAAATTCTGTATAGGGGGGTCAATGCTCAATGCACAATCATTAATCCACCCCAAGCCTAATTCTCGTCAGTCTCCCATCTTCTGAAGCATAACGAACAAGTTCTTACATGGAGAACAAATTCTTACATACTGAATAAGTTCTTACATGGTGAACAGTACAAGGGCAGTCATCACAAAAACTTTCGGTTTTGATCATGCATTATGAACTATAAACAATCAGGTCAAATATGAATATTCATTTGATTTTTATACTTGATTTATATGTGGATCCCACATTTCTCCCTTTATTATTATTATTATTATTTTTTTAATAAAATGCTGAAGTGGTAGGTAGGTGCAAGATAAAGGTAGAAAACATAGTTTAGTGTCGTAAGAGAGCAAATGTAGATGATCAGGTGTGTGCCTGTAGACTATGTGTTAATCCAAGCTAGACAAGGGCAATAAAACATCCACGGATGCAGAAGATTTCTCTCAAAACAGGGGGGGTGAGGTTCTAAGCCTCACCTCTGTTGATCCCCAATTTCTCACCTGATGACCCCCCTGCGACTGTGCCTGCCTTAGGTTGTTCCTACCTTGAGGAATCTTATCCGTCTCTGGCTAACCAGTCATCTTCCGGGGCCATACAGGGAAATGTAAAGTTGGTAAGTGAGAGAGAAGTCATATTGTTTGAAAAGGTTAGCTTTTTACTTCTTTGCAGATTTATGCCCTGTGGCTTCTATGCCCAGCATTTGTCTTTAAAACGTATTTTTGAATGGGTCATTTTCTTTTTTTTTTAACTTTTGTCCATTTTTCTCTTTCCTCTGCAGGTAGAGTTATTTGTACCACATGCTGAATAGCACTACCCTTTTCCCTGAAAGGACAAGGACATCCTATTTTTGCATTTGCATACACAACCATAACCAGGTGAGTAAAAGATGAGGAACAGATAATCTATCTTGAGTTTCTACAAACCTCTCAGATGCATTTGTGAAGATTTCTAGCCTCTAGATTTGTTGCCATTTGTAAACACCAATGAATAGATTTCACTTACTGGAATTTATATGCTTCCTTGGTTTTCAAGTTAGCATTTCAAATAGGATTTATTTTCTTGTTTGCAATGCTAACAACTCATGGGGGAATTTTCAAAGCTAGTGAGACCTGCCCCTTTGACACTGGAAAAAATTTCACTTTCTTATTTTATTTAGAATCATGTAATAAGTCTTCCTATGAAAATGAGCTTATAAACTTATTTAAAATGTATAATACAGAGAACAAACAATTGACACTAATAATTTGAGCAGATACTTACCTCCATTCCCAGTAGTTTCAAGGCTTTGGGCTGTTGAAAAAAAAAATGTTATGCAAAAGTTATATCTTTCTTTATAGATGTAAGAAAAGAATCCTACTAAATCTTAAATAGGTAATGGAACAACTCTGTTGTATCACAATGCATTTATTCAGTTCACTAAATAAGACACAGCAAGGGAAGGCTACTTATAGAAATTCTAAGAGAATTTAGGATTTAGTGATTTTTGTGAATCATGGAAAATTAGGAAACTGGAGGTACACAAAGAGATTGCTCAATAGTAGAGCCTGCAAGTTTACAATCTCTTTTGTGGACCAAAATTTCTTCCATCTTCCCAGAACCACCCCCTGTTTGGCCAACCCATGACATCAAGCACTTGGGTGAGCAACGTAACATTCAGTCAAACCATGTGATGTTTCTCAAACCGCTGAAAGACCTCTATTATCTGGAGACTTGAGATATTACTCAGAAATACATGTTTAGATGCTTCCTGCTGGCCACCTCTCTGTGCTGTGGTCCAGGACAGCCTAGATGAAAGGGTGAGGGGGGCCGGTGCTGATGGCAGCAAAACGTGCTCGATGGCATGGAAAGTGTCAGCTGCAGGGCCACAGCATCGGTCACGCTAGGAATGTGCAAAATGGGCACAGCCCAAAACGGAGGAGAGAGAAAGCAACTCAGCAAATTCCAGAGCTTGATTTATATTTAACAAAGGGAGATACAGAATCACATCTCAGCAGTCAGGAATCCCAACTCTACATCTTGAGTATTACAGAATGATTGGCTATCTTAAAAGTTATGTGAGTAAATAGTAAGGGTAGAGCACTTACAGTTCCTCCAAATTGTATTTGACCATTCAAGTGAAGAATAGTTTGAACCTTGACTCTCTTCTTTTCTCTCTCTCTTAGCTTCTAAAATGACCACCACTTTGAAATTTGTGTTTTTTTTTCCCTGTTATTTATAGTTTTTGATGTTTTCAACATTCTTGTCTAGGACCACAAAATACTTGCAGAATCAGAAGTTGAACTTTATCAGAAATAAAAATCATGCCCTCTACCAGATGGAGCGGTTCTTGAATGTGGTTGAGGAACCGTGCGACCCATTTAGGGGGGTCTGTGAAGTCAAAGCTATTTTTGTAATAACACTGTTACTTGGTTTTGACACTGCGTTAACATTTGCACTGATGATGCAAAGGCAGTAAGAAAAACTGGGGTGCCTTAGCAAGAATGGAGGTGGCAGGACCACGCTTTACCTGTGGTCATTAGATTCTTCTGTTCTGCATTGGAAGTTTAAAAAAACAAAACCCCAAAACCAGTTTCACTTAAGAACATCCTTGATGAGGCCTAAAAACTATTAACTTTATTACCTCTACTTTTGATAGTAAAACATGTCTTTTTACTGTCTTGAGGGCTGAAATGGGAAGTATGCTGAAAGCGCTTGTGCCACCTGCTGAACCACAGGGGTTCTCCTGAGGAAACACATGCCATTGTTTGGACTGGATTATGGCCCCTTTGTTTCATGGACTATCTCCTTGAAGGAATGACTGGCAGACAAACTATGGTTATTTAGAATTGATATCTGGCAGAACTTTCTGGAAATAAATAACGTGGGGGTGTCATTTTAAGGAAAACAACTGCCCGTATTTGTTGCCAATGACAAAATTCAAACTTTCTAAGCAAAAACTAGAAAAAAATAAAATTTTGGAAAACGTGTATCCCCACCTCCATGGCTTTGACAGTTTTTTAGTACTTAAAGACTTCTTTGATGAGATTTAAGGTGATATAATGAATGTGAGTTTTTAAAATCATGTGATGAAATGTGTCAACATTCAGAAGATCTGTGTAACTCAACAAACCAAAATTTTTCAGGGACCCGTTTAAGATGTCACATGATCCATGCAAAGTGGAAGACAGACCCGTGGATTTTAATTTAGCAGAGTAAGAAAAAGTTCATTAACATGGCTTCAGATTCCACGTTGCAACTAATCTTTAAGAAATTGCCACTTGAGTTTTGATGAAGTATCAGAAAAGAGTATCTACAATTATCTGCAAAATACTCCTTCCTTTTTTGAATATACTGTTCTATTTGTCACATATTGTGTGAGGTCAGAATTTTCTTCTTATATTTCAACCAAAACATTTATAACAGACTGAGTGCAGTACATACGAGAATCCCCCTTTCTTTCTGTTAAACCAGTTATTACAGGAATTTTCAAAAAATGTGAAACAATGCTACCCTTATCATGAATTTTTGCTCTTGAAAATACACTTTTCATAAACATATGGTTTATGTTACATGTAATGGGCTTCCTACGTTTATCTTAAAATGAATTCATAAATATTTTTTAAAGTCTCCATTTTAATTTCTAGCATGATAAATATCTTCTTAGAACTCACAAAAATAAAAGCCTTTTGGGAGTCTCAATAGTTTTTAAAGGTATAAATAGATCCCAAGACCAAACACCTTGAAAACTGCCAAGGCAGATAATGAACTTGATTTGAATTTCATTACTACCCTCTGATCACTAATGTTCGCTCTGGGCGCCAGCTTCTGATTTGAAAAGAAAGGAGTGGATCACCCAGTACATCCTATATTTACTTTTGTTTGTTTTTAATGGGTTTGATAGTGGAGGGAAGGAGAGGGAGGGCAGCTGCCTTCTCAGCTGAGCTCCCCGTTGGGGACAATGAAGCCACATCCTAAATCTGTCCCACCCTTGGAAACAATGTGCGCAAGCCTCACCCTCTTGGGGCCGAAGAGGTTGTGGTAGAGCGTCCGGAAGCGCTTGCGCGTGTAGTTGCACCGATAAGCACCTCCCATCAGGTACTCGATCACCAGGCCGATGTCAATCAGGCTGATTCTGTAGTCAGGGGGCAGGTTCCCCTATGAGGGCAGAACGACACACACACACAAATCCGAAAGACAGCGCGGTTTACTAGGGTTTCTATGCCGTGGGCTCTGTAACTATTTTAGACTAAAAAAATAATAATAATTAAAAAAGAAACATATGAATATATTATTATGCTGGTTAATTAATTCACCTTAAAATAGATCCAACCGAAACCTGGATATTCTCGCTTGGAAAGAAGACATAAGTTAAATAAGAAGATGCAGTAACCGTCGGCAATAACAGAAAATCAAAATACTTATTCAAGTCTTCAGCTGGGGAGAAAAAAACACCAGTGTAGCAGAAAGAAACACAAGGCTAGACATGGCAAATGCTGTCGCTCCCAGCCACTAGGAACTGGGTCCCCCACGTGCTCCCCTGGCCGCCTGGCTGCTCGGCCTCTGACCAGCTGGGTCACTACCCGCTGCTGAATGCTGGTTTCTCCACACCCCCCAAATGAAGACTCCTTCCAGAAGATGACTGTTATTACCAGGGACTGCACCAGGCTGGACATGCTCAAAGTTCAGATCTCCCGTAATAAAAAAATCTCTTAGCAATTAAAAAAATTTGGCGCCTTTTTCATAAAAGGAGAACAGGATGGCTGTCAGAATGAAGACATTTATTAGCATCTCTTGTGTTTAAAGAGAAAGGGGAGAGGAATAAGAGAAAAAATCTTATCACTGGAATATTTATTTTCCCAGAATTAAGGAGGTTTTTTTTATATTTTCTTTCACACAGAATAGTGTTCTTAAAGACCTAGAGTTATGGTGTAAGTTTTAGCTGCTTATATGGATACAAAATCCAAAAATTTTTTTCATTATTTTCTACTCATTAGTGGTTTCTACTTCAAAAGGGCACTCTGTAGTGTCTAAGGAAAATCCTGTTAGGCCAAGGAAGAATTAGTTCCATTAATGGGGAATTCCGAGGACATAGTGAATTGCAAAGGGTGAGTGTGACCAACTGGGGCTTAGTCCCTTGATGCAGGAGCAGGCTCTGTACCAGGAGCGGAAGGGGCACCACACGGTGCAGGAAGCCTGGCGCACCCTGTCTTTAGATATCCTTTGAGAGGCATGAAGCTTCCTCTACTTTTGTTCTTAATGGAGGACCTGCCCAGGATGCTGTGTGACATTTCTGCCACTTCACAGAAGTGGCTCCTGGCAACAGTGGTGGTTCTCCAACTCTGGTGGTGTCAGAATTGCCTGGGGAGCGTGGTGGCAGGGCAAGGCCTGGACTCTGTCCTACTTCAATTTATGGGCCTCTAGGCCCTTGA
This sequence comes from Manis pentadactyla, assembly GCF_030020395.1. NCBI lineage: Eukaryota > Metazoa > Chordata > Mammalia > Pholidota > Manidae > Manis > Manis pentadactyla. Next base: position 152,601,316 of record NC_080021.1, on the reverse strand, counting down.
TTAGGTTTCTGGGTGATTCGGATTCACACCAAAGTTTGTCCAACTGCTGGTCTATTAAATAAGGTTCATGTGGGATTATGCAGCAGAATCGAGAAATTCAGAGTGTTTAAAGATAATTGTTGTCATTACAAAATTAGCCTAAGTGGTTTTGCTAAACTAAGGGCAGGTTTTCAGTTGTGCTTACTCAGCTTTCCTGTGATTAACAGACCCCATTTGCAGGGGACTCAGGGTTACAGGAGGCCCACTCTATCTTACCATCAAATCTGTAGCTTTATGCTTTTAATTGTTTTATTCATCTTTGTGTTTCTGGCTCCTTTTATGGTACCTGGTGTATTGCAGGCATCCAGATAGTTTCTGTGGTGAAAATGTGATTGTGTAAAACACTGAAAATAATTTGACCTGGTTGGGATGAAGTCTCAGTTTGGGGTTTTTCATTATTATATTCTCAGTAACAGAACTAACTAGCCACAGCCTGAGTCAGCCCAGTTTGGGATAGTCCCAGTTCACTGCAGAAATCTGACTTGAAATATGTACTCTCTGCCTCTTACTCCCAGTGGAGTCGGGCTGAAGAGAGAGTTCCCACTGCTGCTCTGGACACTTCCTTGCTGCCCCACACTTACTTTCTAGTCCTGCCCATTGGGGTCTATCTCTCCTTTGCTTTGGGGCACAAAGCAGGCTTGAGGACCTAATTCAAGCCCACTGAGCACAATGGGACTGTGCAAGGGGCATCATACCTGACTTAGAAGAACTTGGAGGGGCAAATGCTTCCCATCTTTGACGTTGGCCCTTTGGAACCCAGTCTGAGAACCATTTCTTTAGCTGAATTGTCCCTCCAGAATGGTCCCTCCCCTCCTCCCCACCTGTCTCACAATTCCGGAATCTCCTTTGTTTGAAGATTCTCATCAAGTCCAACTGAATCACCGAGTGAAGCTATCCTCAGACTATCAAGAAGACAAATTGTCTGACTTGTTTGATGCAAAGCATGGCAAAAATATAAAAAAGAGAATTTAGAGGAAGTTTTAAGACAGTCACTTTTCATGTGTTGCTCTTTCTATGAACATTAAACTTAGCTTAAAAAATATCACTCATGCAACCACTATTCTCCGTCATTTTCAGACAGGTTAACAAGGCTGCAGTTTCTGTAGGTCTGGCTCTGTTATTTCAAGAGGAGAAAAGCCCCAGGAGGAAAAGAACACAGGCAATGAGTCAACTACCCTGGGTGTCTGTCTGTCCCTCACGAATCAGCCACTTTGCCTGAAGACCTTAGTTTTCTTCCCAGTAAAAGGGATTGAGCCTACGGCAGCCTCTGTGGTCTGTAAGGCTCAAGTATCAGGTTTCAGAAAAATCCCTAAGAGATTTTTGTGAGGCTATTGAAAAGCAACTGTAGCAAGTCAATGAATTTGTTCCTATTTTTAATCTTGTAAGACTTTTCTAAAATTAAAAGACGGGTCATAGTGAGCCTCACACCTCTGTATTTTCTTTGGAGAAACCTCTGTGTGAGCCTCAGTCTGAATTCTAAGAACAAGACCACAATATTGCCTAGAGAAATATTGAATAGCAATATTTATGCTTCTGAGTGTCTGTAAAGATTGGGGGTTGTCAAGAGAGTGATAATAGTAAAATTCAAAATAAAAAACTTAAAAGGGGCAAGTAAAACATTTTTTGCAAATAATTTATTCGTAAAGGGCTGTTAGGTTTATATACTGCCAAAGTAGGCGCTGGAATATTTTTTACTTCTCTCACAAGGCTTGATTATTGGTCTGAAGCAGGAGAAAGGATTTGGTGACCGCTCTGGGCTCTCAGCTTTGAGTGAAGGCCTGAAAGGAACCGGCATGCATTCTGTTTGACCACAAGGGGGCAATGTTCACCTACCTCAGTCCAGTGAGGCGCATCCCTCACCAGGATTTATTCGCCTGTTCGTTTTACGTGTGTAATAAGGCGAAGTAAACGAATACAGAGCAGATTGGAGGATTTGGATAAAAGGACAGATCAGATATTCTCGTTGAGGGGATATCCGGAAGAGGGAAAGCTTATTTTACCAAATACTGTGTTTGAACTCAGCTTGCAAGATATGACTGCATCTGTTTCTTTTCAGAGGCTTCTGGGAGAAAAGAAATTAAGGGAAGTTCATTTGCACATTTTTTTTCCTAGGAAAAGTGGAAGCCTTCTGGGAAAGAAGACCTGGATTTCATACAGTGAATAAAGTCAGGTACAATTTAAGCCTCTTGTGATGGCTGTGTCCTGGGTGAACTCTGAGGGGGTGAGAGCATTGGTGCATGTCTGAGTGCTGGGTGATGGCCTTGACCACCTGCTACCTCAGGTGTCACAGGTGTGCAGAGAACAGCCAGCAATATGACCTGACAGTTGAAGTAACACTAGGCTGGACTGTGTCTTGTTTCTTTGTCCCTAACTTATGCTACCCTGGACAGATCACTTCCTTTCTCCGTACCTCATTTACACTCTGAAAACAGGCAGTTTGGGCACAGAAATATCTAAGATCCTATCTATTTCTAAAGGTCCCATTTTCTGACCATTCCCTGGCAGGCTGCTCTTATTTCCATGCTGCCAGGCCATTGCACAAAGACCCTAGTCCAGAGCAGCCAGAGCTGATGTATTTCCAGAATCCCCTGGAGTTTTGTTAGTGGAGCTTGGGACTCAGAGACAAGGGATCGTAAAGGGACAGACAGGGGTGGGGCTGAGCTTGTCACATCTACTTCCTCTGGAAAAAGCAGCCTAGACCACAGGTAATGTCCAGCAACCTTCTGCAGGAGTCTTCCTCTGCTGGGGAAGTCAGCAATGACAGTGGAGTAAAACGCTGTTTGCTGTTTCTGTTACTCCCTCCTTCCCCTTTTTGGTAATTAACTGGTAAAGCCTGAACACTTATTTCCCATTTCATGGTAAGCCACACGATTCAAATAATTTGACTCATAGAATCAGAGAAGTTTGGTCTATGGGTAGGTACAATTTGACAACAAACCGTTGTCTCCTTTTTTCATGCTATCAACTACTACATTGGAGCTATTTTATTTCAACCCTTGCCTAGAGATGACCTTTAATTCAAAGAATAGTTTAAATTCATTTATTAGATCTGCTCTTTGAAATGCACTGTCCTTCCAATGTCAGCTCCTGATATCGCTATCAGATTTCATCTGGTTAGGAATTTTTATTTTTCTTGTAAACTTCACAAGCCTTCAAAGGAAGACTGTTTCCTCCTGACGAATGTAAGGTGTGAAATGATTGCTGATTGTGGGGCTTACCAAAGAAGAGTGGGGAAAAGACTATCCTGGTGAAAGTTTATGGAAGAGGAGGACATTCTCTGGTATTTGGCATGGCAACAGACTGGGCAATCAATCTTTTAAAAAATAAGAATGCTTTTGCAAATTTGTATGAGTTTGGCAGATGGGATGATGAATGCCCTTTCTTTACCCAAAGTGTGTCTGAAATGCTTTTTTTATTTCATTCTGAAAAGCTCTGAGTCTAGATGTGAATGAACTTTCAGCAATCATAGTTCCAACACTACTTCTATACGGTACTCAAGTATCACCCTCCTTTGGTGGGGAGGAATAGTATAGGTCATCTGAAGTATTATCAGCACATTTAGTTTTAAAAAGAAAAACTACTACTTTAAAACATACAGAGGCACGAAGTGAGCAGGCAGCTACTAAAATGGCAAGTTAGAGTTCATGGAAAAGCAGACAGACTTGGCCACTCTGGTTTAGTATGACAGCATTGGTGCATCCAATGGATTTATGCATGAAAACAGTTCGTAGAACTGGGTCAGCTTACATCATTTCAAATTTCTGACTGATGCTGAATAGCAGCTCCCTATCTCCCTGCTCCTAGCTTGTTCCCTTGATAGAAATAATTTGAGATTTTAAAACTAGCTTGTGAGAATTTCTCCCATTCAGATCTGTTGGTTTCAAAAGATAGTTGAACCTGGAGAGGTCATGCTTGTTAATTTATGATGGACTGATAATTCCTAAATGCATTCCCTGGATTCCCAAGAGTTATTTACATTTAATTTTATAGACATATTATCAAACACCATGTTTAAGGTCCGAAACTGTGTTCGTAACATATGAACAGCATTTTGTAACAGGGTTTACCACTTATTAATTTTTGTCACCAATAGATCAATTAACTATACATAAAGTCCTATAGTTGTTATAAAGCACAAAGCACATGCTAATTATTACTATCCTCCTTAATTTTGAAAATTGCTCAAACTGCCCAAGATTTTCTTGGCATTTTAAAACCTAGTTTTTGTAGACTTTGCATATCTTATTGGTCTAAATTGCTGGAAGTCTTCTGGAACCATCTGAGGAAGATGTGTACAATATTAATTTCCTTCTCATTCACTTCTTAAGAAAACACAAACAAAAGCCCTCCTTACCAGCTCCCTTCATCTACATGGCATAAAATGTAGAGACTTCCATCTCCTTTGGCTGCTTTCCTGCTCCCCAAAAGCCAGTTGCTCACTTTTATCACATAAATTAGAGGGGTCTGCATTTCCTCCTATTTCTTCACAAGCGAAGAAATGAAACAAAGACTTTGTTTCTCCCCACCTTACTGGCAGCCTCTTTTACCCAAGTAAAAAGCTAAATTGTTCCTAAACCAGTTTAGTACTGTCCTGGGTGATTTGTTATAATTTTCTTCCAGTTACTAAATTAGTAAGTAAATAAATTCTTACATAACTATTCTTGCTCCAGTATTAGGATAACACTTAAAAATAAAACTGCTCCTAACTAATACTCTTTCCTCCCAAATTCTTACCATCCTATTCTTTCTTGTTAACCTACATTATTTTTGAGGCATATCTTTAGCTGAGAAGTTTACTTAAAAAACAAGAACTGTATTTTAAAAATACTCTACATGCCTTCTAATAAGGGATATGAACAAATGTAAGAGGCAGCTGATGAGATTTCAGGAAACAGAAAATGATATTAGGAAACAGAGTTCTATGAGGATGATAACCTAATAGGAAGGCTTTTGGTCATTTCTACTCAGTGAGATCTAACTGCAAAAGTTCCTTTGACACTCAGCCAAGATATATTGAGAAGCTGGGTGGTGGAGGTTGTTGAGTGACTTTACTTGAAGGCTGGGATTGGCTGATGGCCTGGACTGAGGGACAAAGCCAGAGCTACCTCCTCAGAAAGCCTCAAAATTCTTCCAGAGATACAGATTAGCTTACGGTGAGGGGAATATCTGTATTTGTTATTTTAGAAAAAAATCAAAGACGTTTTATTGAACAAGAGCAACAAGTATCTTGGCAAAGAACACACGTTGTATGCACACACTTCATCTTCCAAGATACCGCTGCCTGTTTAGCTTCCAGATAATTTTAAGCTAGAAAAAATTAAACAAAATTGGAAGGCTGGAGGGAAAGAGAAATGGGTTCATTGGGGCCAGATATGCTCACGGCTTGAAATGGGGCAGACCAAGGACAGAAGTGATCTTGGTAAAATGGTTGTTGGGTTGGATGTACAGACTATGCAGCGTATGTTCTCTTACTTTGAAAGACCCACAGGCGTCACTCACACAGACGAAAAATCTAACAGCAAGGTTGCATGGAGATGGGAGGAAAGTTCCCAAGGCCAGGAGGGGTTTTGTGTACCCTTTATTCATTACTAGCAAAGGTCCAGCTGGTTAATAGGTACATTCTAAGCAGCCCCAGGGCCTTTGCTTGGCCTTTTGAAGGAAAAATTTAAAAGTGGCTATGAAACACCTAAGGGTCAGTTCTATCTGATGACTTCCTTTGAGATGAAGAAATGACACTTTATTTTTGATGTTACTTTGTAGCTTTTTCTGCATATATCCTTTGGACCCTGGTGAAGAACTGTTACAAACTGGTGGGTAGGTATACGTGTGACCAGGTGTGCGTGTGAATGTGCTCACATGTGTATGGGGTGGGGGAAGTGCCACCATCTGTTTATCTTTGGAGTTAAAACACCTCTTCCTGGGAAGCTATCAAGTGTTCACAGCTGAAACTACCTCTGAAAGAGACTGTATGGGGCAAATGAACAGGCCGTGGTTAAGATTACATGTAATCTTTACCTCCCTGTGCCTCCCTCTTCTCAACTCTAAATGGGAATAAGACTATACACTAATAATGTAATAATAATGAAATAATAATTCTACTTAATAGAATTTTTGTGAAGAGGGAACGAGTTCAGGCACATAGAAAGCTTAGATTAGTCACATACCTACTCATCAGTGCAGCGTAGGCACTATTATTTTATTACTATTATCAAAGAATCTGAGGTCAAATCCCAGGTCGTCACCAACCACTTAGTAATATTGAGTTCTCATCTCCTTGCATTTCAGCCTCTTTTGTGAAATGAGAATAATTCTACTTGACTCAAACCTAGTGGCTTTCCCCTCTCATTTGGTATTTTTCATTACTAGCAAAGGTCCAGCTAGTAAATAGGTACATTCTGGAAAAAGTAAAGTGTTGGAAGAAGGAATGCCTTTATGTGTTTTAGCCTCTGTTCCACTGGGACTTTTTTAGCTGTGCTTTTTCTGCTCTGAACGTCAGAAGCAACCATGATGCATTGCGCCAGGAAGCTAGCAAATGAGGCTGCCTCTTATGTCAGTCGGACAACATGGAAACTAGCTCCCCAAACAGTAAAAGGGCATATGAACAGTATAGGCAATGGCATAAATCCACACAGCATGGAGGAAAGCCTAGAGTTCCACTATTCAAAAACAATATCTCCAGTGAAAGCATCTAAAACCACAGAGCCTGGAAATAAAACCACAGCTGCATTGTAAGCAGAGACGTCAGAGTTAAAAGACATATACACACACCGTGCCCTGAAATGAGGCACCTGGCAGGGACAGGAATACTCCGGCAGCTCATGCAAAACACAGGCGCTTTCTAAACACAGGAAGCAGTCAAGGCCCAGCCTCCGACCTGCGGCCGGGAGGGTTCTTACCTTTTTGACATCCCTGACCAAGTGGTACAATGTGTTTGAGGGCCCATGTCTCTGAAAACAATAAAGAAGAATCAAATGGCTTTGCTGGTCAGGGGCTCTCATTGGTAAGGCAAGAAGGGTCTGGAAAGGATTCTGGCTGGTGGAGGGGTGATTTGCCAAGATGGACCTTGTTCTAGTTGCTCAGTTGCACCTGTCTTTTCTAAACAAATACATTTTTGGCAGATTTTTGGGTTGTGGTTTCTGAAGGAAAAGCATCTGAGGTTCCAGGTTCAAGCTCTATAAAGGAAGCAATCAACTCTGCTAACAGCTGGGCCAAAACAGCATTGAAGGGGCTAGTTTTGCAGCAGGGGGAGAAAAAGCGGCCAATTTACCCCACTGGAAGTTCACTCTGGCACATTGCCAGTTACAGTTTATTACCCAGAATGAATGGGAAATTGTCTAGAGCAGGGTTGAGGCCCTTTTTCTGTACCTGCTCAGACTTCATCACACCTGCTCAACTCTGCCATTGTGCAAAAAAGCAGCCAGAGGCAATATGTAAACAAATGAGCTTGCCTATGTTTCAATAAAACTTTATTTATGGACACTAAAAGAGAGTCAAGTTTCAGATAATTTTAATATGTCAAAAACATTGTTATTCTTTTGACTTTTTAAACATTAAGAAACGTAAAAAGCCACTCTTGCAAGCCATACAAAACAGAAAGAGGGCTGGACTTGGCCCATGGGTGGTAGTTTGCTAATGTTTGGTCTAAAGAAAAAGCCACAGGCTGTTTGAAGAAAAAGAGAAGCCAAAGTGAAATGACTTGCCATCCTGTTGTCTTTTAGAAGTAGAAATTCTAGATAAAATACAGGATGCCCAGTTAAATCGAATTCCAGATAGACAATGAATAATTCATACTATAAGTATGTCCCATGCAGTTTTTGAAGCAGCCTTATACTAAAAATCATGTGTTGTTTATCTGAAATTCAAATTTAACTGAGCCCCTGTATTTGTTCTTCACTAAATCTGGTGAACTTCCTGGAGCACGTTGAGCAGGCATGGTAAATCCTTAAGCGCTGTTGGAACACATTCTACTATTGGGACAATCCCTGTGTACCACTTCAACTCCCTACCCATTCATGTGAACATACTCATGAGAACTCCTTTTTCCACTGAGGGATGCAGAGCTGTGTAGGGATTGAACATGGAGACTCTGCAGTCAGAATGCCTGGCTCCAGATCTGATCTGCTGACCAGCTGTGACCATGGGCACAAGCTACTTAACTGTGACTCAGTCTTACCATCTCTAAAATGAGGAAATTCCACCTAACTGGTAGGGTTGTTGGGAAGATTGAATGTTTATGAAGTTATAAAAGCAGCACTAGCTCAGTAAATGTTAGCTATTTTGATTTCTGAGGCCGTTCACCATCGCTTCCCCACAGGGTGCTCCAGGGAACCTCCAGCAGTTGATCCGAGTGATGAACTCCACTGGCCTTTCTCAATGTGGAACTTTCCTGCTTATTTCTTTCCAATTATTGGAATAGCCACTCTAGATCCTTGATTCTCTGGTATGCAAGTTGTTAAAATCTGTTTTATTTTATGTACTTATTTTATTGAAAACCCTATTCTTTTTTTGAACTATAACTGACATATAACTTTGTGTAAGTTTAAGGTGCACAAGATAATGACTTGATACTTTTATATACTATGAAATGCTTACTACAAGTAGGCTAGGAAACACATCCTTGATTTCATTTTGTGGTTGTTATGAAGAGAACATTAGAGCTCTAATCTCATAGCCGTTTTCAAGAATACAGTACAGTAGCGTTATCTATAGTCACCGTGCTGCACATGAGATCCCTGGAACTCATAACTGAAAGTTTGTACCCTTTGGCTAACATCTCTCCTTTTCCCCCACCTCTCAGCCTCAGATTATTTGAGGAACCTCCACTCTATTTTTTATATCAGGCTTCCTTGTCAAATATTAGTCGACTGTATGTGCATAAGTTTATTACTGGGCTCTGGATTCTGTTCCCTTCGTCTATGTGGCTGTTTTTATGCCAGCGCCATACTGTCTTGATCACTCTAGCTTTGTGAGACAGTTTGAAATCAAGGGTGATGCTTTCACTTTTGTTCTTCTTTCTCAAGATTGCTTTGGCTATTCTGGGTCTTTCATGGTTCCATGCAAATTTGAGGATTGTTTTTTCTATTTCTGTGAAAAAAGCTATTAGATATTGAAAGGATTGCATTGAGTCTGCAGAGAGCTTTGGGTGGTACAGACATTTTAACAGCATTAACACTTCTAACCCAGGAACACAGGACACCTTTCTATTTATTTGTGTCTTCTTCAATTTCTGCCATCAATGTCTTACAGTTTTTGGTATATATATATATATATATATACCTTTCATTTCTTTTTGGTTAAATTTATTCTTAACTATTTGGTTAAATTTATCCTTATCTAGCTTTGACAGGATAATGCTTGTCTCCTAAAATAAATTTGGAAGTATTCCCTCCTCTTCTATTATTTTGAAGAGTTGGAAAAGAATTGGGTTAATTCTTTAAATGTTAGGTAGGATTCACCTGCAAAGCCACCTGGTCCTGGGATTTTCTTTTTGGGGAGATTTTTGATTACCAATTCAATCTCCTTATTTGTTATTGGTCTGTTGGAATTTTCTGTTTCTTCATGATTCATACTTGGTAGGTTGTATGTTTCTAGGAATTTATCAGTTTCTTCTATAGCTAATTGCTGATCTTTTTGTGGGGATGAAAGCTGGTGGGGCATCACACCACCATTTTGTTCCATTATTGTTACTCACAGTCTCACTATGCTGAACCAAGAAAAATCTGCAGAGAAAACAGAAAACTGGAGCTTCTCTGCTAACCTGTTTTTCAGCACTTCCAGCAGTGAGAAATGAGATACAGCCAGGGTGGCATGGGGTAACCTATCACTGGCTGGGCACAGGTCCTTAAGCTTCATCTCATTAGTGTGGTGGGTGGTGGGACAAAGAAATAGTGTGACAAGTGAGGGGAAGGATAATCTCTGAGACAGCAGCTTTCTTTGTTTCAGTACTGGCTATTTTCTTTACTTAGGAGTTTGGTGACCTGGAATAAACTAATTCACTTCTTGACTTCAGTTTTCTCATCTACAGAGTCGGGGAAAACTGTACCTACTTTTTAAACTTCATTGGAGTTTAGTTATTACCACTCAGAGCCAATATACTTAACTTGCTGAATACTGTCAAACACTTCATAAATAGTTTTTCTTATGATTGCTCTGGGGGATCCCTAGTGGATGAATTAACAAATCATTACCCCCCAAATTTATTTTTCTAACTTCGAAAAGGAGTTCTTTTACATTTTATTGCAATAAAATGAAAAAGGATGAACATAGCTCTGAGGATAGCAAGATGGTACAGGATAGCTGATCAGTTTCCTTTGATGCTGGAGTTAAATCAGTCCCCCTCTGTTGATTGCTTCAAACCCCCTCTGGGCTTACAGAATAAACTATGTTCTAATTTCCAGAGCCTTGCGGTTTTGCGTAAGAATCTGAGAATATTAGCTTTTGGCAATCCCATAACTTTCTGCCTTAGATGCTTACAACTGAGCAGTTAAAACAAGTGGAATTTTGGTGACTTGGTGTTTGTTATCTACACAGGTCTAAGGGGACATTTGTGAAAATGATCCATGCATTTGGAGAGGAGGGAGGAGACTTACAGGCATATGGTGGTTGGGGGTGGGGTGGGGTGGAGAATGTAAAACAAAAAAACGTAGAGAAAATAAAAAGTGCTTAGCTTGGTCCTACCGTATTGTACAATTCCTCTAGTCTGGAGATGGTGAGAAAACGGTGCATGCTTACTCCATTCTCTATGAGTAATTTCACAAAATCCACTCTGTCCAGAACTAAGGCATCCAACATGGCTTGCTCCAGAGAACCCACCTGCAAATCAAGTCACTGAGTTAGTGTGCTCCAGGCTCAGGGAGGCAGCACTACGGCAGTCACCTGAACAGTTTAGAAATAGATGCAGTTGACATCTGGTAAACCTTCAGCACCTCAAAGAGCACGCTGGGAAGACTGTTGCCACTCCACTCTGGGGGCAGCCTCGGTCTCTTTTGTGTTTTGGGGCCTGTCTTTGTAAATAGTATTCAAGGGTTTTTAGTTCTAAAAGCTATTTCTTCCTTGACTCTCTTTGCTCTTCTGAATCCTGAGAAGGTGCAAAGGTTTACAAGGCTTTTCCTCTCCCAGTTCTCTGACCAAACTTCTGCCATGCCAGTGAAGTGCCAAAGTGGGTACTTTGCTGTCTCCATTTTCCTTTCTTAGCTCTGAATCAGACTGCTGGCTGAGAAGAGGGACCCCAGTGAACAGACCAAAAAGTAGGCTTTCCTTTTTTTTTTTTTTTTTAGTTAAGTGTTATTACCTATCTCCACCATGGTTATTTCTACATAGAGACCCAGCAACTATTTGTGTCCTTATTTAATTCCTTCCACAAAAGCCTCCCAGCATCCAGACTCCTTAGCAAATCTTTCCACACTAACAATTCACTAGCAGCACCAGGTGACAGTGTTGACAGGGTTGAGACCCTAGGCAGACACTTTCTGGGGAAAAGGCAAGATTAAAAAAGATCTGTATACCAGGGTTGCCCTTCAGTAATTCCAGGCACAGAAATAAAATTTCCGGCTGCTGGCGGCCTTCTGGGGATGCATACATATACGACCCAATGGCCAGTTTTCCAAGTTTTTATTTTTGGCAGAGCCAACTGGGGGAAACAAACCGAGAACAGTTATATAAAGCTTGGTTCCTTCTGGGTTGTTTTTTGGGACTAGGGAGAACCAGGACCAGATGGCACCTGCGTGAGGAAGCTGGCTAATTCCACATCCTGAGGCACAACCCAGCCGAACGTTAGCACAGGTGCCACCACTTGGAAGCAGCAACTTCAAAGACCAGCAGAAACAAACTGCTAATTCCACTCCTTCCGACTTTTAATTAATACAATTTGTCTTACGTATCTTTTTGGTCATGTAAAAGAAATGGCATCACTTGCAGCTGAAAATTGCTACCAGCGGCCACTCAGCCGAGATGGAAATGTTTGTAATACTGGGAGTTGTGCTTTGTCATATCTTCCACCAGGTGGCAGTGTTTTCTTAAGCATGAGACGAGGGCACATTGCCATCCCAGAGAAAAGGCAGCGGTTTCCCGAGCCGCTCTCAGAGACGTCTTAAGCAGATGGCCTTGCCCAAGCCAGCCGGGGGGCTTGTCGGGGTGACAACGTATATAGCCGGGGGGCTTGTCGGGGGTGACAACGTATACTCTACCGGCCACTGTTGCCCATAAATAAAGATCTGGCTGCGAGCGATGTCGACTCTGTTCCAGGCTAAAGCTAAGCTCAGCTGGTCTGGGGCCGAGGCATTGGCTCCTGTGTGCAAACAAGTAGAAGAGAGTGGGAGAGAGAAAAGAATCATCAGTTATCATACCAAGAAGACCTACTCCATCGCTCTCCCATCGACTCCACCCTCCTCCCTGAAGCGTACACTCAGCTGTGCCGCACAGTTTCTCAAACTTAGCACTGCTGCCATTTTGCGCAAGATAACTGAGGGCTCTGCTGTCCTGTGTAGCATATTTAGCAGCATTCCTGAACCCAACCCGGTAGGTGCCAACAGCGCCCCCACCCAAGTGACAACCAGGCGTGTCTCTGGACATCGCCAAGTGCAGCTGGGGGATGAGAGACAGAGCAGCCTATTGGGCACCACCGCCCCGCAGCCCTGCTCGCTCAGGGCCCGTGGAGGGGAAACAGCGCTTGCGGAAACACAGAGCTTCAGGCCCCCCCCCGCACCTCCTACATGAGACTCTGTGCTTCATCGAGATCCCAGAGGATTCCTGTGCATGTTCAAATCTGAGAAGCGCTGCTCTGCAACATCTTTTGTCTCTGCTGGCCAATCACTGGCTTTAAGGCATCATTCGAATTGTGTATTTCATGGTGACTGTGCCCTCATCAGCTAGTGGGCCGGCTTGCCTGCGCTACTGAAAATGGGTTAAGATCTTTTAAGGAAAAGCCAAAAAAGGGGTTTAGCTTGGATCTGTGGGTAGAAACCACTGGAATATATTTTCAGTTTCCCATTACTCTCCTGACTGTTGCACTGTCCCCATGTGGCTATTTACATCTAAATTAATGAAAACTATTAATAGAGTTAAAACTTCAATCCCTCATTTCCAATAGCCACATTTCAAGTATCCAAGCCTCATGTGGCTGGTGGCCTTTGAACTGGAGAGTGCAGATACAGGACATTTCTATCATCACAGAAAATTCTACTGCTCACAAATGCAGTCGGCCAAGCAGCTGGATGTGGACTGAGGGGTAGGTGGAGAGAACCCTGGGCTAGAGCCAGGGACCTGAGCTGGCCATTTTGCAGCCGTGTGACACTGGTCACCTTTAAGACACTTTTATTGTCTGTGAAATGGGGACAATAAGCATTCCCCTGCTTACTGGCTGAGATGTGAGAGTCAAATGATATCATATAATAAATTCACAAGTGAACAGGGCTTTTGCAATTCATCAACACCCTTGAGCAAGAGACACCCCTAAATCCTTGCCCAACTGACTTCCCGCTGCTGGTTGTCCCACCGGCGGAGAAGCAGGATAGAGACAACACTCTTCCCTGACTCAGACTTTCTGAATGGCTAACATGCAGTAGGCAAGGAATTAGGCGCTGTCACATGTTATCCTATGTGATGTCCCGAAGAATCCGGGAATTGGGTCTATTATATCTGACAGATGAAGACACTGAGACCCAGAGAGAGAAAAGATCAAACAGCTACTGACAGAGGACAGACAGAACAGGTGTTCCTCGTGCCAGAGGTGAGATCCAGACTCAGGGACTCTGGCCTTCATTCCATCACCGCTGATTTGGATGTTCGTGAAGGAAGGAGGACTAGCAGTGCTGGCACTGCCCATTCCTTTGGATTCTTCAGCAGTGGGAGGCCGCAGCAATGCCCTGGGGATAGGGTTGCTGATGATGAAGCTGTTATCAGTGATTTCCGAATTCTGCTGCACAGGGGAGGCAGCTGGGAAGCTTTTAAACATCCCTATGCCTGGGCTGCACCCCAGACCGATTAAATCACACTACCAGGCTCCTACAGTCTCAAAGATCTCCAGGTGTTTTCTGTGCAGCAGAGTCTGGGGACCACTGTGCTATCTGCTTCCTTCCCCTGCTTACTCTTGCCTCTTTTCTCTGGGCTCTGAGATACTGAGATGAAGAATTAGATGAGCAAAATGCTCAAATTTGAGCATACATAAGAATAATAACCTAGAGAGCTTTTCAAAACACAGATTCTTGGGCCCCACCTCTGGAGATTTTGATTCGGTGGAGGTGGGGCCTGGGGTTCTGCATTTCTAACAAGCTCCCAGGTGATCGTCGCTCCTGCAGACCTAGGGCCACCCTCTGCATACCAAGGTCCTAGAGAGCTGTGGTGCTGTTCCCGTCACAGGTCAAAGGACATTTCTGATTTGGGCGTCTACACATTGATGGATTCAGTATAAATTAATTGTGTTTGGAATGTTAAATATTAATTCAGTTTACACGGGGATTTTTCCATTAAGAAAAGTGTCATGTCAGATAACAACAGAAACTGCAAACTCATATCAGAGTAACTGGCATAAACAAGTGATAAATAGGAATGTGTCAAAATGTCCTGTCATCATTTAGAAGGAAAACAAAAAGTGAAGGCTCATTGGGTTGCATTTGGGAAAGGAACACTTCATGTTTCTTTGCTTCTTTAGCTGCTCTCCTGGTCACTGCTGACCTGCTGTAATGGTTTGATCATTCCCTTTGCCATTTGTATGCCACAGATTTGTACATCACCCAAGTCCATAATAGCAGCTCAAATCTGAACAAGAACAGATAGCAGGAAGCAGTCAGTGAGGTCAACATGAGCCAGCGGAGCATAATTGGGTAAGTGTCAGAGGAAAGAATGAAGTCCATGAGTCTTGACTTCTCAAGAATTGAAAATACATCCCTCAAGAACAGTCCTGGGTGACAGTCTGGATCAGTGAATTCTCAACTAGGGTGACCAGCCATTCTGGTTTGCCATATACATTCAGTGTTAACACTAAAATTTCTGCATCCTGGGAGAATTAGTCCTGCACAGACTTGGACAGCCAGTCACCCTACTCTCAACTATGGTTGTACACCAGAACTGTCTGGAGAGTTTGAAATATACTCATGCCCAGCCGTATCCCCAGAGGTTTTGGTTTAATTGGTTCTGGAGATTACGAGAACTTTTAAGAACCAAAGGCCTTTATCTTCACATTAGAATCCTGAAGACAAGGATAAGAACCTCAAGTCTAGATGATATATGTTCATTCATTCATTCATTCACTGATCTGTTTGTTTATTAGTTTACTTCTGCATTCGGATACTGATTTCATGCCTTGTCACATGGCAGGCACTGTGCTAGTATGAGAATCCTTTGTCTTGAGAGCCTGCATTCTAGAGAAGGAAAGAGATCTGCACTTAAATATACCAATTCATGCAATCATTCATTTATCTGCTCAGCAGGTCTTTACTGAATCCCTGTTTTGGCATTAAACATCCAATCGTGAACAAGATAGCTAAGGTCACTCTTTTCACAGAGCTTAGTACTTCAATTACTGGAGGAGCATCACTCAGAAGACACATCAATGAACAAACTAACAGTGTACTTTCCAATTGCTTAAGTGCTAAGAAGGAGCAGTGTCCTTCCCAAGATATGTGGGACCTCTGTCTTTATAAACAGTTTGTCACTCCAAATCAACATGGCAACACCATTCTAGCTACCCAGTCTCATATGATCCCATGACAAAACATTGTGCCAGTCAGCTGGCATGATCTGGCCAAGCTGCCCTCCTGAAATCAGGGCTGGATATGGTATCATTGGATAACCTCACAGGCACAAGTCTGGGAATGTTTGGGGCATCTGGTTGATCACGTGTGGCAAATAGGCCTTGGAAAATGCTCTGAAGTATTGATGGGCCTAGGATCTATGCAGGTCCTGGTTGGTGATCCCGTCCATATGGCACTATAGCCCTAGCTGGTGCCAGATCCCAGGTGGGCAGAGAGAAGGCCCTTTAAAGCAAGGGTCTAAGTGTGGTACTGATAGTGACTAGGGTGGTGGTGGAAC
The DNA here is from genome assembly GCF_030020395.1 of Manis pentadactyla. Taxonomy (NCBI): domain Eukaryota; kingdom Metazoa; phylum Chordata; class Mammalia; order Pholidota; family Manidae; genus Manis; species Manis pentadactyla. Next base: position 152,585,251 of record NC_080021.1, on the reverse strand, counting down.
TGCTTTATTAGAATGAGTAGACAGGAGACCTACCTAAGAGTAACATTTGATTTGAGACTTAAATGATAAAAGAAATAGCCATAATGTGAAGATGTGGGAGGAAAGCATTCCAAAAAGGTGTAAGACATAAAAATTATGGTTTTATTATTTTTTCTTTCTGCAGGAGTTCAGGGAAGATTTAAGTGCTTAAATAAATCAGTGCTTTTCTTTCCTCCACTGCTTAATTTTAGAATATTTTCAGTGTTTTACTCTGTGCTATTAAAAATGCTTACATTTCTATTGCTAATATTTGAACTGTCAGTCTTAAATTATATTCCTTTTATAATAGATTAAATGTACAGATACTATAAAAAGGAAAAAAAGTCTACCACCACTTCCTCCATCCTTTTCTCCTCTCAATATTTTTGTATTATTTCTACCTTGTTACAGCAAGTAACACTTACATTTCTTTATGTAACTTCAATTCCGATTTTTATTTGTATCTTAGGTCTATGAAGATTCTAGTATCAGTGCTCACAATTAGTGATTTTTCCAAAGCGTACCTGAGCATTTCTTGGTTAGTAGGCCGAATTCTTCTTCTAGTAGTTTTTTCAAGAGTTACTTATAGGATCTATATTGCCAGATTTCTAGAATGTTCAAAAACTCCCTTTTTTTTTTTTTTAAGTGTTCTTTACAGCTGAATGACATTGGCTCAATACACTATCTGTTGCTCTGTTGTCTCCTGGCATTGGATATTGCAGTAAGAAAGTCTGGGGCCAGCTTGATTTTCCATCCCATAAAAGACTTGATCATTTTTCCTGAAGGCCCAGAGTTTCCTTAATTTTTCTTTGAAGTTCAGCCACTTCATTAGGACAGGTCTGGGTGTCAGAGGATTCTCAGTCAGTGCTTCCTAGCATAAGGCGACCCTTTCAATATCTAGGTCAAAGGTAAATTTTTTTTAATTATAAAAATTCTTAAATTGTTTTTTAAAAAGATTTAACTACATTTTGAAGTATTTGTTCTAATCCACTCTTCTGGTTTTCGTCTTTGGAGACATCAATTATTCTTATGTTGGATCTCCATTTTCTATTTTCTATAAATATAATTTCTCTTTAATCTCAATGAACTCTTTCTTTCCATTTCATTTTTGTTATGTTCCTTATTTCTTTCCTTTGTGTCCTGCAGTGGGTTTTTTACAATGTATATTTGATCTTGTACCATTTCTCATTTATCTGTAATTCTGTGATTTTATTCCCTCTCCCCACCCATTTCATACTAGAGTGCTAGTCACATTTTATCTCCTCTTGCTGACCTACCTACTCTTACCTGAATTTTGGTGTTCCAACTTTGAAATATTTGTTCATAGATAAGTGCTTTACTGAGATTTAAATTTTTCAAAGTTCATGGTAAAGAGTTTATTCATTATGTTCATCTGTCCCCCAGAAATATTTTTATAGAGTATTATTCTTCTGTGAATACATTTTGCTCTTTTGTTATGCTTTTCCTAGAATATATCTAAATGCTAATCCCTTTTTTATTATTTATCACTTAGTGAGTTGGGTTATAATGGGCCCAGGCAAGTATTCCAGGCTAGTTATTATTCACAACTGGAAGGCTTTCTTCGCAGCTACCACAAAGACAAACTCTCTCCTGCAAACATGGCTCATCTGCATAATTCCGCATGTCGCCCACCTACTCTATTTCTGTGTGCTAAGTCAGGATCGGGAGGGTCTCCTGACACCATCCAACTCACTCTTGTTCCTGCACATGCTTTGCAGACAAAGGAGAGAGCTATGTTCCTTAGTGTGCTCCTTGAATTACATTTTTGTTAATGCTTTCTAAGGACTGCTGCTGCTGGCTTCTCTCTCCTCAGCTTTCACCCTTTCCTCCCACATAGCTCCTGCACATACACATATTTTGGAATATTTCCTAGTTTTACCAAAAATGGAGTTTGCTTGTTTTTTCCTTTACTTTCTATTATTGGTTTTTGAAGCTTTCTAGGAGGAGAGAATAATGAATTTATGTTACCATATCAAGACTGGAAGTCCTGAGGGCTTCTGTAGACAGAAGAGTGTTCTGATTAGATCTTTGCATCAGTGATATTCTTCTAACTGAAACATAGAGGGATGGATAGGAACATGCTCAATAAGAACAGGAAGATCCTGTAAGAGGCCATTGCAATAAATCAGGTCAAAAGTCCTGAAAGTCCAATGGTGCTGAGCAAGAAAGGAAAAGAACGGATAGACATGAAAGATATTATGGTAGCGAAAATGCCCAGAATTGGTAAGAATTTGCTTGAACAAAAGCAGAGAAAAAAATGGATGGAAGCTTTGAGCCTGGAAAACTGCAAGGATGAACATAAATGGGGAAATCAGGTAGCAATCAGCTTTTTTATGGAAAGACTATTTATATATGACAATTCATGTGATCCAATTTGAGGTGCTTATTGACACCCAAAGGAGTTGTCCAGTAGGTAATTAGAACAGGGTAGGAAGGGAAGCTGGAGTCGGAGGTAAGTCTGGAGGCTGTTCATGTAGATGTGATATTTAAAGCTGTCATGCTTTATATATTTGACAGAAGGCAGAGTGAAAAAGTAAGAGGATCTGATGAAGGAGACAAAGAAAGGCAGAATACTCAATATCTCTGAGACTATGGAAAGGTAAAAATAAATATAATTACTATCTTGCATTGACAGCCAATCACATGTATTATCTTTACATGTATTATCTCATTTAATGCTTGCAAAAAACCTGTACAATGAATATCTTTGCAGATTAAAAACAGAGGCTCGGAGAAGTAGAGTAACTTGTAAACTGGGGCTTCCTCTCAAAAAAAAAAGTTGGAGTAAGTACATAACACTGTCAAAAGTTGCTGAAGTTTCAGGAAGATAATTGGAGTTAGAAGACTATTTGGGATAATCAGGAGTACTGAAAGCTGTGGAGTAAACTGGATGGGATAGAGTATGGAATGCAAGAATCTGCAGAGAAGGTGAGTCAGTGAGTCCAGAATTTAGAGTGAGTAGAGGGTGAAGAATGTTGGTAGAAAGGCGGACTACCTTTCAGAGTTTGATGGTTAAGAGGAAGTAAGATGTTTCTTTGAGGGTCTTGGTGAAGAGGAGTTAGGGTTTTCTTTAGGTGAATGTGTTTATAGCAGAAGGGAAAGAGCCACCTGAGAGGGAAACATGAAAACATAAAAAGAGCAAGTACGTGATGGATGAGGTCCTATTGCAGGGAGTCCAGAGTGTGGCTGGTTGTAGGATAGAACAGTCTTTGCAGTGAGGAGGAAAAGCAATGCGGCTGAGTAAAGAAACTTATATTCATTAAGTGGCAAAGAAGGGAGTTCGGATGGATCTACATATTATAAGTACAGGGGGTACCATCTGCTGAGAGTGAGAGGACTGAGGACTTGGAGAGAATGGAGGAATGTGGACAATGTGTCAGAGGATGAGGCTTTAAAGAATTAGGGTTTTCAGAGCAGAGTTAGGACCCAGTTGAGGTAAGACATAACAGATACATCCTGGTACCAGTGGGTACATGTGGCATATTTATATAGGAATATTTATATAGGGACTTGAGCATTAGTGTGTGGGAAGTTTTTAATCTCCAACTGAGGGTCACTAAACACTTCACTGGGTTGTAAATGGAGCCATGGATTCTGTTTCAGAGACTTTCTAAGAGAAATCACATGTGCCACCTGATCTGGATGGTTTCAGTACGGTCCTGCTTGACGGACTGGGTTGGGTGAGGGACCAGGATTTGCCGACATTGCAGGGCTCTTTGTAGCATCATGATTCTGTGAAATATAGGATGGTATCACCCATCCCTGTGACTTGAGAAGCATTTCTTCTTGTTGGAGGTCTTTTCTTATCTAAAGTATTCTGTCTGGATTAAATATTCTTCATAAGGATCTTGTCATTTTCATCAATTAACTCTATTTGTAAATGTTGCAACTAAATGCAATCTGGTCTCAGTCAATGGAAGCCCATCCTCCATCAGTTAAAGACATCAGATTCTCTATATGAAAACACAAAGGTGGGAAGAAACTAGCTGGAGGCCCCATCATGTGACTTGGGTTGCTTGAGACACCTTCAATTGTCTCCCAGAGCAGGACACCACCTACCCTGATGGGCCTTTCTTAGGAATGTGGCTGCTACATCAGGAAAAACCCAATTAAATGTTTAAAACAAATGAAAAAGTGGATGAGATCTGAGTATAATTTATTCTTTGCTCTATATTCTTGCCCCGAATAATAACTATCTCCTCTTGGTAAAAATAACTTTAAGTGGACTCCCAGGAGAAAGTTAAATGGAATTAGGAAAACTTGGATTAACTTTAGCTGAAGAAATTCAGATTTGGCTTTTAAAAGACAAAACAGGCAGCTGAGTAAAAGAGCCCTTTGCAGGGAGGCAGTTTTCTTTCTTGGTTTATCTTTAGTCAGTAAGAAAGATAACAATAACTGATATTTCTTTCATGCTTAACTTGTGCTAGGCACTGTTTCTCAGTGTTAATGTAGTGAAGTCTCAAAACAAACCATGAGATGCCATTATCCCCATTTTACAGATGAGAAACAGGCACCTGTTTGAACAAGAAACCTGTTGAACGTGAAGTAACTAGTAAGTGCCAGAGATGAGATTAAAACCCAGACAGTTTGGTTTCAGAGCTAGATTTTGTTTTTGTTTGTTTGTTTATAGAAACTTAGGAAATTTTGCTGAACTCATGATACCCACAAAGGAGAGCAGGCAAATAGGCTTTTGTGTCTCCTTTCACAAAACAACCTGTGTTGCATTCATGAAGGAAGCCAGAATATTCTCTGATGCCTTACGATTAGGGCCCTAATTGGTAAAATGTTACCTAAAATTCACATATCAGCTCCTTTAGTTCTTTTTATTTTTTGTCAAGCAAGCCATTTTGGCTTGGATATTTATTTATTATTATTTATCCAGTTTTATTGAGATATAATTCCCATTGTATTAGTTTTAGGTGTACAAAATAATGATTTGATATATGTATATATTGTGAAATGATCACCACAATAAGTTTAGTTAACATCTGTCACCTCACATGGCTACAGTTTTTTTTTCTTTGCATAAGATCTTTTAAGATCTACTCTCAGCAACTTTTGGATATGCAATACAGCATTATTAACTATGGTCACTGTGCTGTATAGTAAATCCCAGGACTTATTTATCATATAACTGGAAGTTTATATCTTTTGACCCCTTTCACTCACTTTGGCCATCCCCAACCCCTGCAGAAATTCCTGATGCTTTCATTTTACTGCTCGTGGGACTGAGAAGAGGGAATGGGTTAGCTTTAAGGGAAGAGAGCTGGATCCCCAGATGGTTTCTTTTACTCAACAGATTTTTGTTAAACTCAAATTCTCTGCCAGCCTTTGTGGTAGGCACTAGGGAAACAAGGTTGGACCAATGTTTCTACTCTCAAAGAAAAATAAAAAACCTCTTTCTCTATAGATGACAGACAGATGATAGATAGAAAGATGATAGAAGATGATGACAGATAGATAGATAGATAGATAGATATAGATAGATGATAGATATAGATGAGAGATGATAGATAAATAGATAGATAGATGATAGATAGATGATAGATAGATATAGATAGATAGATAGATAGATAGATAGATATAGATAGATAGATGATAGACAGATGGTAGATATAGATAGATGATAGATATAGACAGATGATAGATATAGATGATAGAGATGATAGATAGATAGATAGATAGATAGTTGATAGATATATAGATAGATATAGATAGATAGATAGATAGATAGATAGATAGATAGATAGGTAGATAGAAAGATAGATAGATAGATAGATGATAGGGATAATAAATAATAGACAGATGATAGATACAGGTGTTTTTCCTCCTGAGCCCTCCTTAGGTTCTATTAGTGAGTCTCTGTCTCTGTTTTGGATAGAGTTCTTCAAAGGCTATCTGTCTATGTCAGTTTCTGAAGTGACTCAAAATGAAGTCAGTATTCTTTATTTCCTATGGAACAGCAAAGATTTGTTCCAAATTGGACTCCATCCACTCCCCTCTACCATCCCTCCCTGACAGTCATCAACAGGAATTCTCCAATTTCAACAGTCATGCTGCACAATGAATACTTACAAAACAGTGACTTGGGTGATACTTATTTTACAAAAGGAATCTCTTTTACAAAAATATTTCTCATTCTTTCCTTAAAAAGGATTTATAAGTTCATCTCAAGTATGATACAGTTCAAAAGACAGTTTGCCAATATATTTAGAGCAAGTTATTGATTGGATAAAATGATGTGCACCTATATGAGTGAAATGAACCCTGTTTGGACATTTTTTTATCTTTTTAATGGAGGCTCTGATTTTCATGATTAAAAGGATTTTTTTAAGTAGCTTCTTCTTGATTTTAAGTTCCTCTGAAAAAATAATTGGCATACTGTATATTTTGTATTTCTCTAGGTTATTTATTTGACATAACAGGCTTGGCATTCTTTACTGCAAAGAAGTACTTCAAATGCTGCCTCTATAATAAAATTTCCCCTGAACCTGAGTCTCTTTCATTTGCACCTATCTGGCTTATACTTTTATTATGGTGTGTACTTCTACCATATTTTAAGAATTTGAAGACTTTGTAGAATTTAAGACAATGCTTTGTATACAGTAGATGCTTGGGTGATTTATCCCTGTTGTTAAGGCTGATACACCCTGGCTGCTTGGAGAGCTGAATGAGTACCAGCCAGATGGCCGCTGCCTGGGTCGATTCTGACCCCTGTCAGGTTACCCTTTACTGGAAAGCAGGTGTGTGCTGAGTGAATATTGGGGCTGTGGCTACTTCCTTGGGTGGAAGAGAAAGGGCACTGAGTTTTGTTATTACCTGCAGGGGTTTGTGAAAGTTACCTATCCTCTACAAGACTTAGTTTCTTATTTATAAAGCAAGGTCAATAATTTCTCCCTCAAGGGATTGCTTTCTAGATTAAATAGAAAAGCAGGTGGAAAAATTGTTTTGTTAAATGAAAGCACTGTACAAATACTTGTAGTGTCTTATATATTCCCAACAATAAATTTACCAGATTGATAATAATTTAAAAAATTTATCAGGTAAATAATGCCATTGCCATGCAGACACTACTGGATGGAGAACAATTATCAGCTGGACTATTACTACAGTTCCTACTCTGGTTGAAAGATTAGGTGTTATTGAATTTTCATAAAGGGGATACTTATTGTGTAGTGAAACAATAAGTCTCAGAATTAAGTACTGACAGTCTGTAACTTACCCATGTTATATGTGTATGTCAGAATTGCTAATGCACATTCCAGTGGTTCTCTGACAGTGTGTGGAGTCAATCAAATGCTACCTTCTATTGAAGTTTTCTGTTCAGACACTCCCCTAAGTGAGCTGAAACTGGGAGGTGTTAACATATAAACAAGAAGAGGTAAATTTATTACAATGGAGGAGTCTGAATTTAGATACAAAAGTCCTGTTTGAATCACAAGAATGTGATTGTTTTGTAGGGATGTAAATTGAGAGGATTGGTGGTGTATTTATGTCTGGGCAGCCCAGGACACAGACACTGGATGTTTTCCTTGAGAGCCATATAACCACGCTCAATTAGGACAGTGTCTCCGGCCCCTCCACAGCTGCCTGGTGTGACAGGACAGGGCTCTTGTGCTTGGCACCTGCTTTGTCCTGCTGAGGAGTGGCTGAACCTTCTTCCCTGACCCTTCAGGGGTGACCGAGGGCTCCTGAGGGACTGAAGGCCACTCCTCCTCTTAGTCCTGTGCCCTGCCTGAAGAGCTGGATTTTTTTCTCTCCTGGGTCTCTATTCTTTCTGGAGCTAGAGGGGACCAGAAGTGGTGATTAAACTTTGTTTTTCTCTTATTTATTGGGTCTGCATTTTCTGTGTAAAATCTCACCCACATTGAAAAAACTTCTTAGTTTCATTTTAAGAGCTGGAGTGCTACACTTTTATGGACCAACGCTATATAAAAACCTCACAAAATCGGGTCATCTGTGTGATGCTCTTTGCCAAGAGTTCCTGAAATAAATATTGCCAGGATTTCCTCATGTCCTGATAACATATGCAAGCAGAAAGGACCTTCATTTTGCAGACCTACCTACAGGGATGAGTCCTGTTCATTGTGCCCTTCCTGCAATAAAGGAAGCCAATATTTCACAAACATCTCCCATTAACATGTTAAAAAAGCTTTATAAAAATGTTCCTGTATTGTGCACAATATGCAAAACTGAGAAACATGATTAGTGTAAGATACAGGGAGTGAAAGAAAAAAACATTCTAATGGGTTTTTCTGCTTTCTTCTGATATGACAGGAATGAATTCATTTACATAGCTCAGTAAGTGAAATATTTGCATCTTCCATATTGTGATTTTTAGCAGGCTATAGAAATGCATGCTCTGGAGTTCTGGAACCTCTTAAAATTACTGCCTTGATGATTTCCTACCTTCTGTTCTCCTTATTTTTCTTTTACTCATTGTGTCTCTTTGAGAGCTAAGTAATTCAGGGACTATTTTGTACTTTATTTTTATTAAGATTATACATGGACAGAATTTAGAGTCTTCTATTCCTACAAGATTTGTTATAAAAATCACAGATCTCATCATCCCATGCCTCTTTCCCCAGAGGCAACAACTTCCCTTCTCACAGCTGATTATTTTGGTCCTCTGTGGTAGCTGGTCTTCAAGATAGGTTCCAAGGAACTGTATCTCCCAGGATTCCCATGGACTTCGGGCTGGTCTTGTGACTGGCTTCCGCCAACAGAATGCAGCAGAAGTGACACTATGTCAGTTCCAGGCTGAAGTCTTAAGGTCAGGCAGCACCTAAGCTTTTGCCTCCTATGCCTGGCATCACCGTGAGTCTCTCTTCCTCATCACCCAGGGATCTCCAACATCTCTCTCCTGTGTTCGCGCTCCTGCTTCCTGTGTTCCACATCTTGTTTTTTGTTTGTTCCCTCTTTCATTTTGGTGGAGCATATCTTCCCTTCCAGTAGTTTCTGAAGAAATAGTGCATGGGTAGTCAATTTTTTGACATTCATGTCTGACAATGGCTTTCTACTTCCTAAGTGGCTGGTAGATTAGATATAGAATTCCAGATTGCAGATAAATGTTCTTTGGAACTTTTAAGGCATTGCACAACAGCTTTCTGCATTGTTCTTTAGAAGTCCAAAGCATTCTGGCTTCTGGTCCTTTGCACGTGCTTTGTTTTGCTCTTTGGAAGCTCTTAGGAGATATCTATCCATCTATGTAACTATCATGAGTCCTGGTTTCCCATGCTCTGCAATATGATAACGGGACTTGTATGGATTTGTTTTACCCACAGTGTTGGAAACCTGGAAATGTGTGTTCTGTAGTTCTGGGACCATTTCAGGAATTATGGCATTGATGATTTCCTACCTTCTGTTCTTTTTCTTTTGTTCTTTCTGTCTCTTTCTGTACTTTTTGGGAGAGTTCTTCAAGTTTATCTTTTAATTCTTCCATTGACTTTTTTACTTGATGCTATCATGTTGAAATTCTAAGAACTCTCTTTAGTTTGTGAGCTAAATAAAAGGTGCTGTTCTTTTTTTTTAAGCTACAAATATTTTCTTTGATTTGTCTGAGGATATTAGTGATAGTTTTGGTGAAGTATCCCTCTCCCTACATAGGCTATATTTGTTCCAAGTTGCATTGCTCGGTTTCTATATCTATCTTCTATGTTAGAGGTCTTTCTTATATACATGGTTGCTCTTGGTCATCGGCTCATATTTAAGAGTGAGGCACTGAAGTGCTGATTGGAAGCCCTGAGTGCATGAGTGGAGGTTATCAACTGTGACCTTCATTGTAAGATAAGCCAGGTAGGTTTCTTAGATGGGAAATCATTCATGTTTGTATCCTGAGGATCAAATTTTACAGAAAGGCTCTTCAGTCTCTTGCCTAGAGAATAAAGACCCCAGCCACTAGCATGCTGGGAACCGTGGAGGAAGAGGGCTGGGGCTCAGCACCTACTCTGCAGTAATTTACCTGGTACCTCCCCAGTTTTCAAGATTATAGCCCAGCTCTCGTCTTGCACCTGGTTGTCTTCTGATCCAGAGAATCTATTTACCTTCTTCACTCTTTACTTTTTGGTTGAAGAGGTCTTTGCAGAAAAGATATGCCTTCTGGCTGCTGTTTAAAAAGGCTCAACACATTAAAAAAAAATATTTGCCTTCCTTCATTCCCCTTTCTTGAGATTCTGGGTACCCCAATATCTGGGCCTTTTGAGCATTCTGAAGTGTAAGTCAGCTTGATACCAGCTTAGTATTCAGTGTTTTCTCCCCCAAGTCATATGGTCCCAACCTGTTTATACTGGTTCTCTACCAGTCTTCCAGCATGTGACGAGAGAAATCAGTGTGGTGAGCACCAAATATTATCTCTGCCCCAGTGTTTTTTTAATAATAAATAATGCTTTAATATTGTAGAGATATTCTGAGGAGAATAATAGTAGACTTATGTGTTCAGGGGACTATATCTAGGAGTCTGTCTATAGGTTTTTTTATTTTTTTTATTTTGTTATCATTAATCTACAATTACATGCAGAACATTATGTTTACTAGGCTCCCCAGTTCACCAAGTCCCCCCCACTATCCCCATTACAGTCACTGTCCATCAGCATAGTAAGATCTATAGTTTTTATGCACCAAGAAAGTTGAGTCATCATTGATTGTTCAAAACATGCCCAAACTGGGACAAGTCCTTAATCTCCAGTCCTGCCACAGATGCCCAGGATACAGAGCAAGATTCTGGACTCAGATCTTCTGATGAGAGACTTGAGTTACTTACTATCTATATGAAAGGAGCTGAAGAAGTCACTCTCTCCTATGAGTTGGTACCAGAACTCTGGTTAGGGAGGAGAATGTCTTTGTTTGTAAAAATATCTTGCAAAGCTATTTAGGGTAGATGAGCTCTTCAGGGCTGGGGCCAACACATCAGAAAACAAGGATGAACTGCTTTGTCAGAAAGTAGAAGATAGGTTTGTTTTACTTTTAAGGGAAGCATTAGGAAGAAGTGAGTAGTGGGAGAAGGTGGGAGGAAGCCCATATGACACTGTGCCCTGGGGATTGTCAGGGGTGAAGGATCCATGGAAATTCCTGTGTGAAATAGTCAGAGGACGTCAACGTGGAGATGCCTGCTGTTGTTAGAAATTATTGAGAACTAAATCTCTTTCCCATCACCACCTCTATTTTTTAGAAAAGTTCACTCTATCTATTAAATGCTTTGTATAAGTGAATTCTGTTTTTCATTTTGAAACTGTAGAAGGTCTGAGGTCTACATTGTGACTTCTATGATGAGTAACAGAAATAACACATATGTAATCAGAAACCTGAAGGTAGGGGTGACCAAGAGAACATGTCTCCCAGGAATCATACAAATGATGAAAGTGTCAACATGAATGTCTCTTTTTTTTGGCCTTAATGAGGCTACCTAAACAGTTCCAGATTTAAAAATATATATTAAAAGAAAACCAATCATGCATGTGTTATATTAAGCTACCTACACACAGGAAAGAGGGATAGGAAAGATTGAACACATAATTAGAAATATTTTTTTATTTTTAAAGTAGGGTCATAATTAATTTTCATATAACCTATTCATGAATCATTCAAGTTCAGCAAAGGTAGCTTCTTAATAAACACTCCAGGATGCTAGTTGCTATGAGATCAGTCTGGTGTATGGAATTATCTAGCATAAACTACTTCAGAAGATACACCAGAATTTTTGTTTTACTAGGGATTAATTAAGCCATTTAAAATAAGATGAGTATTTAGAAAGACTAATTGCCTATTGACATCAGTACTATTTTGTGATAATAACTGTATTTGTAGTTAAGAGACAGAGGAACATGCATTCAGAAGTAGTTTCAAAATATTAAAATACATTTTACTTAATTTTATCCACTTTTATTTCATGTTTAGTTTTTTGAAAGATAAATTTGAAAGGAAAATATTTCAAAATATAGTGATTTTCCATGTTTTTTATGATCTAATCTAATTAATGGCATGCTTGTAATTGTTCTAGAGCATATAGATAGAATATATTGGCTATTCTTGCATTTAAATTTTTATCTCAAACTTTTCTGTTATAGTTTGAATAAACTTATAAATGCATATCTTAAAAAGAAGTTGTCTTCATCCACTTAAGTATCTATGAGTAATTAATTAGCTTAATAATTATTGATAGCATTAATTATGTCTGATGAACCAAAATATGTAAGATAAAGTGCTAGGAATAGATAATCTTCTCTGAAATGACCATATGAGTCCACAGGGAAATCTGATTTCATACAAATTGTTTTCTGTTAGTCCTGCATTTGTATATATCTTACTTAGGACTTTGCAGTGGCATTTCTAATCATTTCTAAGATCATTAGCAACCCGTTATTATCCATCTGCATAGATACTTTATAATAAATAGTGTCAGCCTGTGTTACAGTACTTTGATCATATATGCACTTGACATTTACAGCTAATTCTGTAGATGCTTTCTCTTTTTTATTCTTTTATCATGTTGACCTGAAAGAAGTATGGTTTTCTTGACTACAGTAGGTCTCCTGCTCAGATTCATAATATATGCTAGCATAGCTTTCTTATTTTTCCCTTAACACTTCAAAAATACTGAAGTCCATACTTTACTCACATTTTCTTGATTTTTAACCTAATGCTCTTCCTTTTTTTCCTCTTTGAGGACCCTATTCAGGCAAACACATTACATTTAATTGTCATGTCTCATTAGGCACCTCTTTGCTGTGACAATTTTTCAGACTGCCCTTGTTTTTGATGACCTTGACCATTTTGAAGAGGAACCTATTGTTTTGCATTCTCTTTTAAAATGTTTTCCAGAAAAAAAAGTAAGGAATAAAGGTTACTCATTCCCCATGCCATGGATGCACTTCTTTACCAATGAAGTTTAAACTCAAAGAAAAAGAATTCTTCATTTATGGAGGACAGGAATCGTCACATATTACACTTTAGCGCATATATAGGAATGAAAAGTATACACTCCCATAATGTATCGGCTTCCAAGGTATATGAAAAAAGATGAAAAAAAATTGGTAGTAATTTTATCCATAGAAAGGGTCAAGGGACCCCTTTTAATCACTTCTGGTGTGAGCTCATGTTTCTGGCTTCCCAGAGCTTGGAGCAAGTTTATGCTGCTGCATGGCATATTCGGCTAGGGTAAGGCGGCTGAGAGAACAGGTTGGTAAGCACTGGGTAGTTAGTTCATTAAGGCAACTTTGGAGTCCAGGGAAGACTTTTCTGGTTGCTACTGAGACAGGGACCATGCATGGGCTTAGCCAGAGTAGGGTGAGGGCCTCCGGAAAATGACCCCTATCAAAACTCCATGTTAAATAATTAAGCAAAGCCAATGTCAAGTTAATTCTCTAAAGTAAAAATATCAAACTAGGAATATAAGCATTCTTCAGTGAGATTAGTTAAAACTAAAAAGCCAAGAGCAACTTGACCTAGAAGTTTGAATACTCCCCAGTTAAAGAAAAGTATCTCAGCATAGCCTACATTTTTACTGTATCAATTAGAACATACCATTGTAAGATTTACTTTAGCACCTGCTCAAAGGCCCAGCTTATTCAGGAAGAATTGTATCTTAAAGCTAAGATTGCATTTTAATCAAAGGGACAGTGGCTCAGCCCACATTAGAGGTAAGGCAGACAGTCTTGATTAATATGCTTCCAGACAGAAGCTGATATCCTGGAAAAGAATCAAAGCAGTAAATTTCTTGTGTTAATCCAACTTTGAAGAAGAACCCACTGATAAGAAACTTAGTATCTCTTCAAAAATAAACATTTTGAGACCATCTGGCAGGTGTGCATCCCTAGCCCTTCCTCTCTCAACCACCTATAAGTCCCCAAGACAATGCATCACCCTGGGCTCTCTTGTCCCTCCTGGCATGAGCCAGGAGCTCTGTCCTCTCACTGTATCTCTAAATAAAAGCCTCTCCCTGGCTCTCCTACCTTGAGTGTTTACTAAATTCATTCGTTCGACTTCGCAAACAAGAACCTTGACATCACTACAATGTAGGCAGGGCTTGGCTGACAAATGGAGGCAGACAGAGGGGCTGGGTGATCTCTCTAGATTCTTCAGTAACTTTTCCACAGAACCTCTCAAGGTCTCTGCATTCTGGAAGTATTAATGGCATCACACCTCCTCTGAGTAGGGTAGCCTGATTTAGCAAGTAAAAACACAGGACTCCCACTTAGGGTTGAATTTCAGATAAACAATGAACATTTTCTTTTTTAGTATTAGTGTGTCCCATGCAATATTTGGGACATGCTTATGCTAGAAATTTATTTGTTGTTTATCTGAACATGCAACGTCCTATATTTTCTCTGGTAACTCCTCCATGCCATTTCCTTGGGTTTCCCTGGATAAGTGTGGTGGGGGTGGAGAACGAATGGAAAAAGAAGGGTGTAGGGTGTCACTGTCTCTAGGCTCAGACCACTGCACTCGGAGAGCGGTTACCTTAATGTGAAAGACAAATGTGGCATCACTTATTCTCAAAACTAGCCCAGGCCAGCATTTGAAGAAACTATGGGCCTCTCGGGTCTCTGCAACAGTGTTCTTTTTGTCCCCTTTCTCTTTTCATTTCTGAACAGATGCTCAGTAAGGCTGTGTCATACAGACAGTATCCTTTGATATATAGAGATACTGAAGAAAATCAAACCCCATGGGATCAGAAACAAGGGGCAGCAAAGGTATATTTTCCCCACAGACACCTTGTTTCCATCTGTCCTTTTCATTTCTGTCTGGGCTCTGGACTGACGGACTAGAGCTTCATTTAATGCCCCTCTCCTCCTCCTCTGATCTAACTTCTGGTTTTCTCAGATGATGGAAAGAATAAAAACTGGGCTGTATGAGGATTCCTCATGTGTTAAATACTTGAAAACAAAGTATAATTGTAAAAATTAAGTGTTAAACCATGTTACATGCCCAGGCATGATTTAAAAAATATATAGGAAGAATAATTTAACAAACGAATGAATTTGAAACTGATATAAGTATGCTTTTGGGCTCCAAGAAAGTCAGGAAAAGCAGTACTTGATATCCTTCACAAATCAACTGGGTCAAAATCTGAGAGCATTTAGAAGCCCTTGCAAAATAGAGTTGACACACCATAATCTTTTAATGGCATAAATTCCCATTAGCATCAACTGCTGCATAAATAATGTTCATTATTATGATTAGAAATGTTAATTTCTTAGAGCAGTCATAATTTCCTTAATATTCTATGGCAGTGTTTTTTAAGCTGCAGGTTATGGCCCATTAGTGGGTCATGAAATCAATTTAGTGGTATATAATCAGTTTTAAAGAGAACAGAATAGATTAGAATCGAAAATATCCAATTTTATTGCATATGGCCAATGTAAATATTATTTCATGTACTTTAATTTCAGTTTTCTAAATGCATATGTATAACTACTTGGTTATAATATAAAATGTATTACATATGGTCCATCATACACAAAACAGTCTGCATATAACTATTCTATATTACAACAAATACATTCTAAGACTGATCTGAAGGTGAAGTGCAATTTAAGTTTCACAAATTGGTGAAAGAAGAAAATATTTTCAATAGAAGATATTATGATGACTAATATCTCTTAATGAATAATTGGGCCACTTGTTCATTTGCTATGAGTTTTGGTTCAAGGTGACAAATGTGGCATTCCACTTCTTTTTATAATGGAATTTGGTTGCTGTGGTGGCATGTGTAAGTGGGGGCCATGGGGTCAGGCTGTCTAGTCTCCTTACTGGCCAGCTAATCTTGGGCATGTTACTCAATTGCCCTGTGCCTTGATTTCCTTACCTATAAAATGGGTCTTGTAATGAACTGGTCATCAAATAGTTATAAAGAATAAATGTATTTACACATAGAGCAAATGGATTTATACATAACATGGTGTTTGGCAAGACTCAGTAAGTGTTAGTTACCAGCTTTATTACTTTTTCTTATTTTTATGTAGGAATAGCAAATATAGAGTTACTTGCCTCAAACTTTAAATTTTGTCTCGAAAAATGGAGAATGGGTTTCGGAGTATGCTTTGTGGTTTAGCCCACATATGGTCCCTTAATTCTTCTGCATGTATGTATTTTTGGGGATGAAATGCTTTAAAGCAGGGGTTCTCAACCTGGGACACACAATATGCTTCAGAGGACTGTGAATTTCCTGAAATGTGATAGGATCTTGAATGAATGTGCATATATGCATGGGGGAAGTGGATGGAGAGGATCAATAGCTTCTAGTGTCAACGGGTTCACACGTGGTATAGTAAAGAGTTAGACATGTCTGAATCTAAGTCTAGGCTTATTAATTAGCATGGTAACTTTGAGGAAGTCACTCAATTTCTTACTGCTCCATTTACCCCTGCTGTAAAATGGGGATTAAAAATAGCTCCTACATGACATAGCTGTTGCAGTAATCAACATTCCCAGTATCTGTGAAAAACTTAGCACTTAGCTTAGTAGCCACTGCATGGTGGATACTACTCAATAAACTGTTAGTAGTAGAAGAAGGGTAGGTAAACTGGAAATTAGAATACAACGGTTGCTAGTCCGAGTTTGAATCGTAGAACACTGAATCTATCGCTGAATCATGGAGAAATCCATCCATTTCCTTGTTTACTTACAAAGATTGATTGACTGCTACCAGGTGTCAGGGATTGTGTGAGGTGCTGAGAAAGCAGTACTGGCAGGACACATTCTCTGCGCTCAGAACATATGATCTCAGGACGTTTACAAACAGGCAATGGGCCACCATGTGATAAATGCTGCAGCAGGCCTACTGTGGGGCTCAGGGAGCAGGGGGAGACATCTCTGCCCCAGAACCACATGCAGCAAGTTTGGGATTTTGTTTCACCTTAGTTCCAGTTCTCATTTCAGTGCTGAACAGAGACAACATCCTTTTGTTTATATTAATACTGAACATTATTAGTCAAATGTAACAAACTTATCAAGGGACATTTAGGGTGGGATTTGACCTGAAGAGGAACTGTTCTTCCCTTGGATATGGTTCCAAGGATGAGGACATGCAGCGAGACCACTTTATAATATTGGGACTAGAGAACAGGACAAACACCTTACAACAGAAAATCGTACAACCCAGGGCATTTCTATTTTTGCCTCAACTTCAGGGAAACTTAGAGTTATATTTAATGCACAAGTATAATGAGTGTAGTAGCCTAACATTTTGGTTTCTTTCTCCCTTCCTCTCAGTGGTTTTGATTTTCCATTTTCCATGTATTATGATACCTATCTATCTGCTATCATCTATGTCATATTAAATTGTTTTTGAGAGTACACAGGGTAATCTTTTATTAAATAACCTCAGTAACAGTGTCTTACATATTACATTAGCCTTTTATTTTATATATTTTTATGATCCAATGGACATGACTAAATTATAGCATAGCTAAACTTTATGAAATTGAATCACCCCAAAACAGCCCTATTACAAGAGAATTTAATAGCAGCAGCAGTGTCTTACAGGAGAGGTCTTATATTATCAATAATTCTATCATTTAGGATTATATCCACTATTAGGAGACAAAGAATTATGGTTTTAATGCATTTAAGTTATTTTTGCACTCTCTGGACATGGATACTGTCTTACCTTTGAGCAAAGCTGTCAGGATAGCTAAATCGATGTCCTGGTGTCCTTCTGATCCCATCCGAAATACCGTAATCTGCAATGAGAGACAATATAGCTATTAGCAATGCACTTTTTCCTCCAAGAGAAATTAGATTAATGACACCATATATCTGACCACAGGCTATCTTAGTATCCATAAGGTAGATTCTTAATCACAAGAAGGCATACACAGCAAGAATTCAGTTAGAGAGCTCTGCAATTCATTAAGTGGGCAATACCTCAATAGCCTAACAGAAACCACCTTAGATAACTGCACTGATTATGGTTAAATAAGGAGAAACCAAAGACCAAGGAAAATGTCCTGTCACTTCAGTTTTAACATGAAAACTTGCCAGATTTACAAAAATGCATAAGCCATAATGTAAGTTATGAGTTGAGAAATTAAGTGGTTTAAGAACAGCTGCTTAGTATGCTTTTTGGTAAATGGTCCTACTGTGTGTGTATGTGTGTGTATATGCACATGTGCAGTATAGTTACCACTGCATTTACTCCTCAGAAACAGTTACTCAAGGGTTTCAACATTTTGAAGCCTCTGGATTCTTCAGTCCTTTCAATAACCTTGAACCCTCTTGAGAATAACTTAGCAGTACATCTGGGTTATAAAAAAGGGGAAAGCAAACAATACAATAATGCCTTTTCTTTTGGTAATGCAGGGGAGACAAGTACTCTCTGGGGACAAATAATGGGGAGGAAAGTAAAGAGATAGTAATGAAGCATTAATACATGTTGGATTAATACAAAGTCCCAAAATAATGTTTCACAATAATGAAGAATTTTTTTCAAGTCAAAAGGAAGCTTCTTAAGGAAGTCAAAAGGTTATTTGAATATCTATATCAAATTACTATTATACTAAACTCTTCTAGGCTTCAAATTTCTCTATCTGTAAAATGGGGAAGTAAGAGCACTTGCCTATTTCCAACTACATAGAAAGTAAACTTTATGGAATTTGCTAATATAAAATTCTGAGGTTTTGCCACTATGGGGTTGAGAGAATAGACACATAGACTCATAGAATCACAGACTTTTGAACTATCAGCTGCCTTAGAAATCTTCTAGTCCACTACCCAGAGATAAAGTAGCTTGCTTAAGGCCCAAAAGAGAAAGACAGTTGTGATCAGAACTTAATAGCTGTCCCCTTTTGTCTTGTGCCTTAACCACTGGAAGAAGTGAGGAGAAGGAAGAAGGTCGCACAAGTACCTGGCCTGTGAGCTGCCTAATTCCTTTGTATCTGTTTATGTCCTGAGGTCAGAGCATGGGATGTGTGTAAGGCAGCAATTGCAAACTGAAATGCCTTCATAGGTGTTTGCTCAAAAGTGTAAAAAATATAGGGAGCAGAACAAAATCCATCCATGTGCTGTGTTTGGCTCATGGGCCATAGCTGAGATCTCTGCTAAGGACCATCATGCAGAGGTGTGGCCCAACTCCATTAGATTTGCACTGAAATCTGCTTTCGTACAACAATCGGTTTGGCCAAAGTGCCATTGGGACATTCTCCCAAATGGCTATTAAAGTCCCCACAGAATCCACCTGGGAGAGGAGAAGCCGCTCTTCTTTGCTCTGAGCTCAGGAAGTGGTGCCTGAACTGGGAAGAAAATCTGAGGTCCACTGGATTAAGAATCCGGGGGGCAGAACTGGCATTTTGGCTACCTCTAAGCCAGAGATGACTGTGGTCCAAAACACACATCATGCTGCGTTAGATGTGTTAGATGTGTACATTGGGTGCTTAGCTGGTAGCGAGCTGAGGAAAACCTGGGTAACAGCGGGGCTCATTGTTTTAGAATTAGAGGTCCAACCGAATTCCTTAAACGTCTGACCTACTTGTTTCTCACATGCCTACATTTCACTGCCTAGTTAGTGATCACATTTCAGATGCAAATTCTTCCAAGGCAGCAAATAGATACATTTAATTTACCCTGAAATGTAAGAGAATCAGGCTTTACTAGGAACAGATTTGGGGAGGGGAAAGGAAGCCATATAGTGGAGGGCTTCCAAAGGATTTCGGGGTGGGGGTGGTAGAGACATAGATACAGGCGCTGTTTGTCAAGAAGCCTGAAATGAATTTTACTCCAGGGTTTCACAGTTTTTCGGGAAAACTCATGTGGAGGGGGTGGCTGCCTACCGGTCCCTGCCCCTCTCCTGTGTGTTTGGGCTGAAGAACCCAAAGACCCCAGGAGGGAAAGGAACCACCAGGGGGGAGGCTGGAGGATCCAGAGATGAAGTTTATTCCATCATCTTGCCTTGAGCTGACCTGTGGTATCATGGCATCATCACTACTTCAAAACTTTATTTGAAATTAACATAAAAAAATACTAATTACACAGTGTAGATGTTTGCTTCAGGGAAAAAAAAAAGTCAAACAAAAAACCTAGAGTCATCTCCTCTTACCACTCAGTGTTGTCAGAGATGCAGAAAATCAAGTATTCTTAAATATTCTTGGTGGGGATGTGAATCAAAAATAGCAGAAAAAATAAAAGAATGATAGGTTGATTTAAAATTCCTTGGTTTTGGTGCATCAGTTGAGCAGCACTGAATTTTATTCGCCAATGTTTTATCTAGCATCTTTCCAAATATGTTTGTAAGTGAGGTTGGAACACGTCACCAACCTTGCCTGGATTCGGTATTAGAGTTGCACTAACTTCTCAATATGAGTTGGGAAGCCTTTTTAATTTACTTATGCCAGAACAGTTTACATTAGCAAAAGAATTCTTTGGCTTCTAGCAGATTTGGTAGGACATTTATAGACTATCTGACACGGAAGGATTTTTAGGGGTAGATCACTGATCATCTTAAATTTTCAACAGTTATTGATCAATTTAAATTTTCAGTATTAAACTCATGTATTTTCCTATGCAATCAAACATTTCATCTAGATTTTCAAATTTATTGGCATACAGTTGTACACAGAATTATTATAAAAATCTCCTTTAAATCTAGAATTATATAGCAAATTTTTCATTCCTTTTTATTTTTCACTTGATCAAAAGCATGGTCATTTCAAAGAATCAGATTTTCATTTTATTGATAACTATTATTACTTAAACTGGAAGTTATTATTTTCTGCTTTTATCATTATCCATTCATTTCTTCTCTTGTTGCTTCCTCAGCCCTTCTTTTTCTAGAATTTTAAGCTGACTCCTTGGTCAATTTTGATTCCTTCTTGTTTTCTAATAAATCCATTAAAAATTATGTATCACAAATGTTTTTATAGGCATTATGTCATTGTCATTCATTTTTTTAAGTGTATGGAACTTATTTTCACTTAAAATTGTTTTAAATATTAGGGTGTATGTGTATTTATGTATATCTATTTGTAACATTTTGTAAACATGCTATCTTGTTTGATAAACAAGATATTCTTTATCTACTGGGTACAGAGTTCAACATATATAGATAGGTTACACTTACTAATTTTTTATTCAAATACTCTATATATTTATTCATTATTTCTGGAACCCATGTTAAAATATCCATTTGATTATACACTTCACAATAATCCTTGAAAGTAAACAGTCTTTGCTTTGTGTTTTGAGGCATTATATAAATGTATAAAGATTTGTGACAATCTGTTCTTGGATTGCACTTTTTATCAACATAAACTATCTCCCTTTCCTATTCAATGCTGTTGCTTTGTATTGTATTTTATAGAGGATTGTAACTGCCACACATACTTTTATGGGCAACTAGGATTTGTCTGACATAGTATTCCATGTGGCTATGTCACTTTTCTGTGGTCATTCTGTTTTAGGTGTGTGTCTTGTAAAAGGCAAGGCTAGATTTGTTTTCTAAAACTGAATCAGAACTTCTTTCTCTTCAAGGCAGAAAAGAACCAGCTCTGTTTATAGGACTTCTGATTTTTTTGTGTTATCTCTTCCATCTTACTTTGTTTTCTATTTTCTAGATTTTATCATTTCCCTTCTACACCTTTCTTTTCCTTTAAAAAGATCACATATTTGCCTAGATAACACATGCACATGGTAAAAAAAAAAGTCCCGGCAGTATAAAGAGATACATAGCAAAAATTAAGCATATAATTTCTGGCCTGTAAACAAAGGTAACCAGTATTAACAGCTTTAGAGATGTTCTACCCATATATCAACATGTCTCCCTTTTACACAAGTGGTACCAAGGTGTATGCATCATTCTCCACTTGGCTTCTTTTACTCTGCAATCTATCCTGGGGACTGTTACAGTCAGCCATGGAGAGATGAGCATTTTTATTTGTTGACTGCCTCATGTTTCACTCTATGCATGCGCTATGATTTATATAACCAGTCTTCTACTAATGAACATTTGGGTTGTTCCCAGTCTTTTGTCCTGATAAATACACTGCAGGGAATACCCTTGTATGAACACAGCTGAATGTATCTATGGAATAAAATTTGTAGATAGGGAATTTCTTGGCCCAGCTGCTCTGAGAGAAGTTCTTTAATTCATTACCCTGATTCTATTCCCAGGGCCACACATATTTCCTGCCTTTGTTTATTTTGATCCTGTATGGTAAAAGAAATAACTTACAACTTTACAGAATACATTTTTCTCCTATAATGATTCAGAAATTCTAATCTCTAAAAAAAAAAAAGAAAACAAATTGCTCAAAATTTATTGTCTCCTAATATAACATCCTTTCTTTTCTCTCTCCATGCTGAGCACTGTTACAGATTTGTTTAGGAAATAATATTTTTTGGTCATTTTGACTTTTTTTTGGTCACTTAAAGGGTGAGAAGGGAGATAGGCATGTACGGTTCTATCAAATCTCACCAATGTAAATTTCATACAAGAATGGTTAATGTAGCTAAAGTGAATGGGTGTATTAGGCTATAGACCAAGAATGTATTTCAAGAGTCCATTTTAAAACAAGAGTCTACACATGTCATTGCTAAGCACTTAGTCAAACATTATGTTAGAGTAACTGGGATGCTGTGTTTAGAAATTATTTGCTGAGGCTCAGGGTGAATGTGACATTTTTGAGATACAGGTAGCACTAGTTAGCCCAGAAGTATGTTTCACCAACATATTTGAAACTTTGGTGCCATGTATATTAACTAGAGTATAGAAAAGCATTCAAAGCACAGAAATATTA
Source organism: Manis pentadactyla (assembly GCF_030020395.1). Lineage (NCBI taxonomy): Eukaryota > Metazoa > Chordata > Mammalia > Pholidota > Manidae > Manis > Manis pentadactyla. The sequence continues at coordinate 152,562,488 of NC_080021.1, read as the reverse complement.
CAGAAAAATGAAAAAAAAATCCAAAAGCATGGAAATGATTTGGGAACAGTAACTTTATGTTTGAAGATGGTTTGAATCATTTTCTGGGCAGCAAACAAGTATATTCACCACCTAAAAAACAAAACAGAGTATATGTAGCTGAACTAACCCTGGACTTAACTGCTTCTGAGACCCAGCAGGCCCCGTAGTTGAACAAGATGAGGGTATAGAAATATATATCGGGAAAATTAACATGACTGCCTTTCAAAACATCTATTAATTAGCTTAATTTGTGATTTATATTTATGTCAGGGTGACCAATAAATCTGTGAAAACAGACATAGAGATTGAGGCGAGCTTTTGAAAATGAAAATGACCATGATATTAAACTGAAAAAACATCTATAATCAGCAAGAATTCTTTGGTTCAATGTATCAAAAATAGGAAGGAACATTCCGTAATCATTTCATGCTGTGTTAGATGTGTAAAACATGAGATCTAAGTTTGACAGACCACTTGTAACATGTCTTGAGAATTTAGAAAACTACCATAGCTACATAATACATAAACAGAAAAAAAAATTCTCACAATTTCCTCAGGATTTAGAAAAGTCCATCTATAATAATGTTAACCAATAGCTTTGACATAAAACACGCTACATGTGGAACTTCCTTAAAAGAAACATCTCTAAAATGTTTCCCATTTACTCATTCAATTTCTTAATAAAATATGGAGATATGTTTCCCAAAGATAGGAGCAGGGAAAGAGGGAGAGAACTAAATCCATAAATAAATCATCACCACAATTCAATGACTTTTAAAAATCACCAGTTTGAGAATATTTCCTCAGTGAATTATTAATATTCAAAAGAATTTGAAACAATTGAGTGATTAATAGAAATGTGAAAATCCATGTTCATCAAGATACAGAATGATACAAGACCCCTGATTGGATCTAAACAGGAATCCTGGTTGGTAATAAAAGGCCTGGAAGTAGATGCTGGCTTAGGTTTTCACTTTACACAAAGGTCACTTGGCTTAGGGGAGAACAATGCAGCTTGATGCGTAGAATACGATGCACCTAAGACATACTCCTATTCGATTTCCAGCATTTGTGAAAATGAATTCTTTTTGGTTGACAAAATTCTCAAAGCTAAAATTTGGCTAAGGTACTGATTTCTAGAAGTGGACATGCTGAATTAAATGCAGGAGGGAAAGAAATCAGAGGAAATTCAAACACACCTGGAAATGAGCAAACCAAAGATCAGTGGAAAGTGATATGCAAAACTTTTGTCAGAAAATTAATATCAAACAAGTTCAATTATTTGTTATCAAGTTCTGTATAAATTATATTATTGACTTCCCATGAAATCTTTTTGACCAAGACTCACTGTCTTATCCTGAAGTGAGTGAATAAAAGCTGATGCTATGGAGACAGAAACTGGAAGAATTTCGTACAGTTCTGCTGTGTCCTATTTTAAAATGACTTTCAGGTATGGTAAAATAAGTGACTATTTGACTTTTATTATACCATAGATTTTCCAGTTTATTTTGAAGGTGTCTTCCTTCCACCCTTATTAGACAATTCAGTTGAGGTTACTTTTAGACGAGATCGGGCGCGTTCAGGGTGGTATGGCCGTAGAGGTTACTTTTAGTAATAGCTTGTCTCATAGATTAAAGCACACCCACATCACCACCCAACCTCACATTCTCTCAGGGGACCTGCATGCATGAACAACTTGGCAAGTGGTGACCAGTGCCAGAGAACGGAGGGAGTTTTACTTTTTGACTCTGATCTTGACTCCCTTTTCTCTTTCTCCTCCCACAATAATCTAAGAACACTAAAGCCTATTGCTTCCTCCAAGAAAAGCAATTCAGAGGCCAGAAGCCCACTGGTTCCAATATAGGAAATTAAAATTTAAAACGTTTTCTTATTATAAAAGCAGTGCATGACTCTCATTAAAAATTGTAGAAAGTTTAGGAAAAAAACAAATGCAAAAATTTCCAAAATCTCAAGTCACTGGGTGATATTTTGGTATATTTCCTTCAAGTCTTTTTCTTTTTCTTTCATAGATGGAGTATGCTATGCACTTAAAACATATTCCTATTTGATTCCCAGCATTTGTAAAAGGAACTCTCTTTGGCTACAAAACTCTTAAAGCTAACATTTTGCCAAGGGTACTGGCTTCTAGAAATGGACATGCTGAATTACATGGAGGAGGGGAAGAAACCAGAGGAAATACAAACACAATTGACAGACTATGTACGTGTGTGTGTGTACGGGGTGCAGGGGTTATCTGTGAAGTACTGTTCTGTGTACTCATTTTCTTTTCCATTATCATTACAGCTAAGCATTTTTCTACATTACTGGGAACTCCTCAAAAACATAATATTCACTCTCTTCAGGGTATTCTGACTGATGAATGTTTATAGCTAACTTAATTAACACTCCCACTTCTGGACATTGACACTGGGTCTAAGTGCTTGGCATAAACAATGATCTGATGAACCTCTTTGCACATAAATCCTCTTCTCTTTTTGGCTTTCTGTCTTTAGGATAGATTCCCAGAGGTTTGGGGCTCTTGTCACAAATTGCTTCATAGCTAGAAATGAGTATTTTAACACATTATAAAAAGCTAGATGAAGAAAAAGGAAGCTTGTGTTATCCTTGAACCAGCTTTGCTATAGTGCCTTCCATCCATTCACTTTAGTGAAAGTGCTGGAGAGAGGGAGCCGCTCTCATAAAGCTGGTCAACCAGCGGTGGTGAGCAGCATAGTGCCTGCATGGGCTGCCAGCACAGCCTTCACACCTGGAGGCTGAAGAGCTATGAGCAGGAGCAGTTCTCGACCCCTTTCTATTTGTACCACTGCCAACCCCAGGATGAGCTTAGGCTCTTACGTTTTGAAAAAAAGAGTCTTGAAAAACAGACTGACCTTATCACTTTCTCCAGGTTTCACTTTACTGGTTTTTACTCTAGCCCTTTGAATGCTGCCTCCGTCCCAGCGCAGCAGCGCTGGTTGGTGCAAATGAAGTCATTTGGTAAATATGAGCTGTGGATACATTATTTTTTAGCACCTAAGTCATGTCACAGGAAGGAAATATGGATCAGGAACTCAACCAAGGCTCCCTGGATCCATGACTGACACATCCTTCAGTGTCCAAAGAACACTTTGTGATCCCAACGTGACACGCAGGGAGGACAGGAAAAAGCAGCCCAGCTGATACTTTGATGAGGGCAAAGCAGGCTTAGCCCGTCACCTACTCATTCTCGGGAGAAATTTCAGCGGGATCTTGAGGGGCCTGAACTAGATGGCAGCCTGTCATTTACTATTTCTTGCTTTCGGTTCTTTCCCCCTCAACTGGTATTACCTCTTTCATTTATTACATAACCATGTGAGGGACCCCACTGGATGCCAGTGTGACAGATCCGACAGGGCCAGCAATAATACTTCCAGAAGCTTCTTTATATGCCTCATGGCCTTGCCTGGCAGAGTCGAGAATATTTGACATTTACCATCTTGTCAGTCAACCAGTTGGGTGAAAATTCAATTTGACCCAAGGTGATATTTTCCACATCAGAAAGGACATTATTGGATTCATGTGCATTCTCTTAAATACTTAAAAAAATAATTAGACATCTAATTGAGAGAAGTATGTGAGCCCACAGATGGTTCTTACAGGCTGATACCAACAGCAGAAGCGAATCATGCCTGTGACTACATGTGTAACCTTAGATACCTCTGTGAGCCTCAGTTTCTTCCAGTGTGAAACAGGGATTATTCCTTGTCTAGGATCACTGCAAAGTGCTTTGTGAGATCATCTTTTACAATCATATAGATTTCTAGAATCTGTTGTGGGTTCAATTGTCAATTCCCTTCCCGTTTGCTATTCTTGGCACATTCCCTGGGCCTGCTTTCTCTCCCACTGTGGGGGCCTAGTTCTATTCCCTCTGCTGGTATGTCTTGCCCCTAAAGCTCTGCTTGGCTCTTTGCCCCTTGTCCTTCTAGGCACAGTTCAAGCATCACCTTCCACAAGCCCATCTTGATTCAAGTCACCCCTCACCTGGGTTAGGCATCCTCTGACGTGGGTGAATGTACCTCTCACACAGTACTGAACTACCCTGCAGACAATGCCAGCATCATGACCGAAGTACCACTGAGGTTGTTTATGGTGTATTTGCAGTGTTCCAGACTCTGCAAGCTCCTCATTAGCATGACTTTGGATGATCCCGAAAAAATCTACCATCTTGTGACTGTTATTATTCCTATTTCACTGAGGGTGACCATGAGGCCAGAAAGTTTAGATACCACATGGAAGGCCACCTGGTTAGGAAAGGCTGAGGTGCACTGAAACCCAGCCAGCCTGGCTTGAGGGCACAGTCTCCCATTTGCTTGTCTGCTTCCCTCAATGGTCTCTGATTTCCTGGAAGGCAAGACACTTCCTCCATCTCTCCATCCCATCACCCAGCAAAGTGCCTGGCACTCCATGGGTGCTTGATGAACACTTGCAGAGTGAATCCTTCACTCTGAGTTTGAATCTGGCCTGTAGTTCTCAGATGGGGACTGTGTGTGACAAAGACTCTTTCTTTGATCAATGTTTTGTCGGGCTCCTTTGAACCCTCTTCTCCACTAGGCTCTGACCTTTGGGCTTCCATGTGCATCACACACTGCCCAGTTTTAGCAAGAGTACTGCTAAGTCAGTTTATCGAGAACCTTCCACCTATAATATCTGACCACATTCCTCATCCTCCGCCATCCCCCAGGTGAGAGCTGGTCATCCCAGCCCTCCTTTAGCAAAAATCCCTTTACCCTCTTGGGAATCATCCATCTGCTGACTCCCTCCCCTGACTGCTTGGCTATATATTCCCACTTTTCCTCCCTCTGTTCAGAGTTGAGCCTAATGTCTCTCCCCTACTGCAAAACCCCATTGAATAGTCCCTTGAATAGAGGCTTCCTTACTGACTATAACACAGTGTCAGAATACTTTTTTCTTTAACATATATGAGATTAAACTGGCCTAATTGGTCTCAAGGAGAGCAGGTCTAGGGTCTTAGATGCTCGGTGTCTGAGTTTGGGTGCCTATGTGTCTCTGCATTATTTCCCATTCATAGACCAGTCAGGTGTCCACCTAATATCCATCCCCAGTCACACCAGGAAAGACAGGACAGGTTCAGGACTATATTCCAAGGGTAGTCAAATCCTAAAGAGTTAGGATTCACTTCACTTGTAGCCTTGCAGGCTAATCATAAGCAAAATAGTGCCATTTTGTCAAGAATGTCCTCATGTGGTCATAAAAACCAGAATTAAAATAAATTCTTAGCCTGAGACAGAGTAAAGACAGAAAACATTCCAGGCTGCTTTGTGGATGAGTGCATAAAGCCATGTTTGAATGACATGTTGGACCAATTCCAGGACATTCTGGCTTATGTGTCTGACCCAAGACCATCCTGAATTTTGTGTGTTTGAGTTAATATATTTGAAAGCATTTGCAAATGGAGATGCATATTTTACTATGATGATTAATGTCTTAAACAATGGCAAATAAGAGAAAATGAGAAAGACCATTTCCTGGGAGTCAAACCTTCCTCAGACCCCCCTCTGCCTTTAAGTTTGCATGATGGCCAAGGGCTGTTCTCCTGTCCTGGTTCCTGTGTGTCTGGTTGTCAGTCACACAGACAGAGAAAAACCCTTGTTTATTTACACAATGCCCAATGCCAAGCCTGGAGAGGCTGCATTTTTTTCTCTTCCTTTTTGCAGTTTTCTATTTCAATTTGTGCTTCCTCCACAGCTTTTTTTCTAGGGCCACTGAAGAAGAATATGAAGCAAGAGCTTCCTTTGTCAAAAAACAAGCGTGGATGTTCAATGGGAAACAAAGAGCAGCCCCGGTGGGTTTTACCTTAAACCAGCTTGGAAATTAAAAACAAAGTCAGTGAGAGAATGGACATTCTCCCCTGAAGCCCCATGTTCTGACCTGACAATGGGAAAACATTTGTTAAATGGTAAAAGAGAGTATTGGTGTAGGGCCCGTCTTCTGTCCTATTATACTAGCCAACAGTGATCCTTATTTTGAAAAGTTTTCTATTCTTTCAAGCTCAGATGAAACTGATTCAAGGAAAGAATAATACAGTTTATCATCTGTATTGTTTCTCTCTAAACCCAAGTAATTGCTCTCTGCTCCTTGGGCCGCATGGACACACAGCCCTGTATCCTCCCACTGAAGGTCTGTGTCTGAGTTTGGGTGTCTATTTGCTCATTGCACAAGCCATAGTTGCCAGCTATTCCAGGATCAAAACTCTGTGCATAACCGTTGCAGGATGACTGACTTGTTTGAGAGTGACTGTTTAGGAGGAACAGCTTTTCTCTCAAGAGAACAATTCTTTCCACTCTGTCTTTCTCAGGATTGCTTTACCGTTTCATGTCAGCCATACTTATGTCAAAGGTAGAAACATTTGGGGAGAAATAGAGATTCATAGATCATCAAAATCAGGAAGATGTGATTAGGGCCATGAGAAAATTCTAACTAGGGAAAGAATATAAGGGCTAAGGAGACAAAGGTCATTTTTAATTGGTGTGACTGAGAAGACTTCTTATGCAGAAGGCCAGGATTTGAGCCAGACATTGTAGGGTGATACAAATTTCACTAGGGAAGTGTGGTGGTGGAGAGGAGCAGGAAGAAGAAAATGTTAAGAGAAAATGAGAGGAAAGGGAACATTAAAAGCATTACACACAAATATTCAACTGGCTGGAGCACTGGGTGAAGGGAAGATGATTTATGAAGGAAGGCTAGAAAGGAAAGTTGGGGCCAATGATCTTCAGGGTTAAGGAATTAGGATATAATTCACTATGCACTAGGCCTTGTGCCAAACACTTTATATATTAGCTTGTTAATCCTCACATCAATCCTAAAGAGGCTCAGGGATTAAATAAATTACCCAAGAGTTCTTAGCTAGTAAATTTCAGAGTCAGAATTGGATCTCCAATCTGTGTAACTCTAAAGGCTAATTAAGCTCACAGCCTCTCCAAGGCTGTCTTACTAAAGTCAAACACTGTTAGAGACAAATTAACCTTGGAGTGGGGACTGGAGGTGGGACCCAGTTTCAAGGCTCTTGCAGCAGGCTGGGATGAAATAACAAGGGCCTGGATTAGGAGGTGGCTGGGTGACAGAGGTTGGCACTGTGCCAGGATGTCAAGAATCATGCAGTGGGCTGACTTTCAGGGTGAAAGAGACAAGGAGGGATCAAAGGTAACTCCTAGCTCTCTAGCCTCTGAGCTGACAGCATGGGCGATGGACAGGGAAGCTACCACTATCTGAGAGAAGGTGATAAGTTTATCCATCACTCCCATCCTTTTTGACTTAAAAGTTGAACGTAGGCCTGGGGCAGCACCCTGAAAGGTAGAGGGTGATTCAGACAGTGCTCTGCCCTGCAGTGAAACCAGGCTGAGTGGAGCCTCTGCTCCTGGATGCCTTGTTAGTGGTGAGCAAAAAGAATGAGCTCTTTGTTAAAAGTGGCTTTGAAGAGAGCCACATCACAGCCCTGAAGAGCGTCTGAAGAGTGGGGAAAGGGAAGGATCTGGCAAAACTTATAGGCTGTCAAGAACTTTTTGGGTTATAACCGCCATGGAGCAACATGTGTGTAAGTGGAGAACCCCAAGTCTAAGAAAACAGAATTTCTCACTAAAACTGGAGGGAGATTTTACACTTAAACCACACACAGCTGTCATGGCAATGAGGAGATATGTGTACATGCACACACATGCACATGTACAGAGCTTTTGTGAATCATGTGACTGGGCAATGCTAAACAATGTAACCACTGTCCCAGAAAGCAGCTCTGTAAAATTTGAGCGTGGTTCTCACTGATGGCAGAATGTACGCTTCAGCCAGCATTGTGTTTCCTACAAAGGACCCTCAGAAAAACTTTTGACTTTATATTTATCTTGTCAGCCAAATGCTAGCCTTTCTGTCACATCTTCCTACTACACTGACTGTTCAGTTAAACAATGATGTCTATTTTATTTAGAGTTGTTAATGAGTTCTATAGAAGTGAGTTTTCTAGTTAAGTATGGGTGATCTCTTAATGCCAATTAAAAACAAATTAATTCTCTTGGATGGAAACTTTTCTAAAATGGAATAGACACATTTGTTTGCTTAAGAGAATAAGGGAATAAATTAAATACTTTAATTTTAAATAAATAGAAATCCATTGTTTTCTTTGGTTGTGACTTAGTGATGTTCTCATTGACTGTCAAGAAAGGGAGGCATACTTGCCCGAATCTAAATGGCCCAGACTGCTCACAGGTAGAGTTCACATACCTGCTATTTATAGGTTCCTGACTCTATGGTCTGGCGATTCTTAGAACTCTCATTCATTATACTTTCCTGCTTCCTGACCGCAAAGGGCAGGACTACCAGACCAAAACTGAACAGAAGAGTGGTGGTTTCTGTGGCACTTAGTGCCTATGACTGAGAAATTCAGTGCACAGGTTGTCTGATATCAGTGCCAACATTCAAATAAGTTTCCTCCCCCACCCACATTTCTTATTTCCTGGCTTGGAGTTGAGGTTTCTGTATAGCAGATCTTTAGATAAAATAGGTATTAATCATATTTTTAGCAGAAAAATTTCTAGCTCTTTCTGCTAATCCCTACCAGGGAATAAGGAATGGAAGAGATCTAGACTTTAAGGAGAGTGGTTGTTGAGAAAAATAAGCATATTTGCTGAAGGTGGGAATAGGTAAACTTTCAATCATAACAATAATAATAATAGCAGCTGTGGTGTGCAAGCACTCCTCCACACAATATACACGTGTAACTCTCACATAGTCTTCCCAATGAGCCTCAGTGTCAGCAGTCCTATTTTCCTGAGGCTTAAGAAGGTACAGCGACTTATTCCCACACATAACTGGACTCGCATGCTGTGCTCTTACACATGACCCTGCTGATGGCCTCCACTTTCTGCTGATGGCTCATCCAGGAATCTGCATTTCCTGGATTCTCTGGAAGGACAGAAGGAGAATGAGTGGAAGCCACACTGAGGTCCGAGCTGGTATTCCAGATTCAATGTCAATGGCCATTGCTTCTCAGCAAATAAAGCGCCTGCTGAGGGAATGGGTGGAGCAGGAGCAGAGCCCCAGTGGCCACCCCAGAGGCCCTCTGGCTCACAGGCCATGCTGACAAGCGCTTTGCCCTGCAGCCTCACTTCCTCTTATTTTGTGCAGTGCATCTCTCTGCTCAGTAGGCTTGAAGGAAAAAAAAAAACCCACTAGAAGGAAAGAATCATGACTGTTGGCCATTCTTCCTCTGCCTCTCTAAAGCTCTTCTTATTCCCTGGAAAACTATCAGCTTAGAGGACAGGGTGAAAAGAACCTGATTACAAAGAAAGAGACAGGATTACTATCCAGTTTTGAACTTCCTCTTTACGGCTTTGGCAAGAGCACCTACTGATTGGTCAGATTATCCCAACAGATTTTTTTGTAGATTGTTGGCTCCTTTAGACTTCGCTTTTTAAAAAAAGAATTCCCTAGATGCTCAGAAATAGAACTAGCACAGAATATAGCAAGCTGCTAAAGAAAGTCAAATTCCCAAAAATAGGCATATGGTAGAATAGCACAAGGTGTGTATTTTTAGCTAGCAAATAAAAAGCTACTGCATTTAAGGGGTGTAATAGTGGCACAAAGTAGAATGAATTATTTTCTGTCCAGCAGTGTCTTTTGGTCTATCACTTTTTTATTCACTTCTGGACATCAGTGGGAGATGTTTCTTTCCATTTTAACCTCTTTCTTATCAGTCCAGTACAGTAAAACATCCCTTAGCTTGAACATTATGTACAGATAGATGCATAGGAAAATTCAATAAACATTCAAATGCAGAGTCCCTCTCTCATACAAAGCCTGCATTTCTTTTGGTTGTGTTTTCAGCCTTCCCTTCTCTTTGGGTACAAGAGCTCCTTCCTTTCAAAAATATTAACTAGGAGCCTTTAAAGTGCCAGGCATCATGCAAGGACCTAGAAATATATGAGTCATATCATATGTATATATATCACACACTAACTAGGTACCGTTAGTTAAAATATTAACTAGGAGCCTTTAAAGTGCCAGTATAGTTGTTGGACAGTGACTTATTAAAGGCTCCTAGTTAATATGTGTGTGCACATATATACATACACATGCATATTCATACCTTCACACACCTAGGGATATATCCATATTATATATAATATCTATATTTATATTTAAGTTTATATTTATGTATTTTGCCTGTTTATAGAACAACTTGCCCTTTATCTCATCTTTTGGGTAACTGAATTGATAAAATTTAATCAACTCTTAACTAAAGTTTAGTGACACTGTGATTCTAGATAGGTATGTCTGGCTATGGAATGGAACTATAGCTAGGTGAACCTCAGTTCAAAATTTATAACCTTAAAAACTATATCATAAGAGGAATTTTTTTAGTTAAAAGAGCAAATATAATTTTTATAAGATGAGAAAACTATGCCTGACTTTTTTTTTCTGGCCATAGTTGTTTAAAATAAGAAACAGTGGAACATATATTAGCAGCTAAATGTAGCTAAATTTAGCCCTGGTAAAAGTTACAAAATTATGTACTACTCAGTGGGGCCCTGAAATTCTGAATAAAAAGAAAATTAATGGGTTTATATCAGGTACAATGGACAGTCTTAATTCCTTGAAATCAGGTTTTATTTTTATTCACCCTTTAGACAAGAAAACCTAGTTTTTATTAGATAGTAGAGTCTGTTTGACCCCATTAGTGGCTCTTCACCCACAATTACGTCGTCAATCTGAAAGAGGAGGTAAGGCCAGGTTCACGGACACCATAACTCCATGGACCTAAGATTTGATGGAAGTGGAGCAGTCCCTAAAATAAACCAGGCAATGGGAAAATTTTTTTTCCCAAAAGAAGAAATATCATGTGAATGACAAATCCTTTAGTTATTCAAGACACTGTCTCATCAAGGATCTCATCATCTTTTTAAAAATCTACCTAAAGCACAACCACTGCAAACTAATGAGGCAGACAGCCCATGGCCACCAACATCCCCGACGCTCCGAAGGAGGGGAGGCTTGGGAACATTTTCCAGGTTGCTTGTTTTTTTGAGTCTATCTGTCAGGCTAGTTCAATTCCTCCAAGAATTCCCAGATGTGACAGGCAGTCAGCAGCTTCGCTGGGCATGACAGGTTTCATTTCCAAGAGTCCAGCTTGTAATTCCAAGTAGACTGGCTGCTGTTACAGGCCCAGTCAACCTGAGGTTTCCATTGCTTCCAAACACTGCTTCACTGAGCAGTCTGCAGTCACAGAACCACCCAGGCCAATGTGGCAAAGGCTGGAAAAGAATTCTGAAGTCCCTTAAACAAAAAGGATGTTTTTGTAGCTTTCTGAAACAAGCATCCTAAACATACCTTTTTATAGTGACTGATCCTATACTTTCTGATATGCACAAGGAAACCTGGTATTTCTGGAACTGGCATGAAATCCAGGGAGGAGACATGCTCCTCATCATTGCTAACTCCCTCATGCTGACTTGTGAAAAAATATTGGATGCTCTTGCTCCCTGACTCAAATTTTAATTGGTTTTTACCTACTGTTCCTAAAATGTCCAGTTTTAAATGTTTTTAAATGTTCAACTAGGTATCAAACAAAAGACATTAGAAACTGGCATGCTATATTTTACACTGACACACACTGAATACACAAATTATATACACGCATTAAATACATACATTGACTCTACAAATGGAATTTTCCAGAACTGTCCCTATTGCAAATATTCTGTCCAGTTGTTAGCTCACATCCAAGGCCATCTAGTCTAGATTTTAGTTTGGAATATGTGGTCTCTGGACTTATATGATCCACTTTTTTGACTTAAGAGTGAAATTCAGATTTTGATTCAATAGACATTTTCTGAATACTTCCTCGAGAAGCAAGGCTGGTATTTCAATTCAATTACCAGGTGAAATCAGAGGATCTTTATTATGTAGGATACGGCATGTTATTTTTTCTTTTTTATCCTGATTTTCCTTACCAATTCATGATGGGTTTATTACAATATTCTTGAATGAAATAGCCCTCCCAGTGCATAGAACCTTTTAGAAAAGTGAATTTTTATAAGTTTCAATATATAATATTTATTATTAACATATAATTTTATTATTATATAATGTTATATATCATCATATAGATAACATGTTACAGGTAATATAACATGATACTATATAACCACATAATATATTAGGCCACTTAACTGGCTCTGTGGCCTTGAACAAGTCATCTGTTTTACTAATGACACACTACCAATCTCACCTCCATAAGGTGTTGCCAGAAAAGTGAATTAATATGTGTAAAACAGTCAGAAAAGGCCTTGGTATATTCTCGGAGAGGTCGAACAAGCTGACAGGCTCAAAAAACTAAGCCAGCTGGAAAATGTAAATATTCAGTAAAGACTGTTGCTGGTACTGTTATTTGAAGTTCTAGTTTCCTCATTAGTAAACGGAAGGGGTGGGTTTAATATCAACTGCCCCTACAGTGATAGTTTCTTTTTTTGGTGATCTTCTGCTGCCCTGTCCTGTAACTTTCTCTGGAGTGACTGACATCCTAGATGAGTGGGTCAGGTGAGCATTTAACACAAATGAAAATTGACCTTGAGGCATGAAGAATCCATGGTAGCAAACAGGAGCATAAGAATAACTGTTTTGTCTTGCTCCATGTAAATAACTTCTCTGTGTTGGCTCTTTTACAATGCTAGAAGGATGAAGTGATAATAAGCAGGTAATTTCCCCTGGGGGTTTAAAAACTTGGCTTAGCTTTGAATACTTGGGGATCCAGGAGAGAGACCCAGCTCAGTCTTAACAGGGGGCAGAACAGCTTGTCAACTGCTTGTTCTAGCTCCCTGGAGGCTCCTTCTGATACGATAATTTTATGTTATAAATCTGGGAGAATGTTTGGACAGGCTGAGGGCCAGTTGTTCTAACAACTGCTGCTGTAAATCTTTTATTCTCCAAATAGTTGCTCTCTTTCTCAAATATCTTCTTATGCAGAATAAATGCTAGTCATGGGGGCTGTAAACTGTGTAAAAGTAGGCTTTGAGCTAGTGAGTATGTCCCCTACTAAAAAAGACATCTTTTCCCCTTACATTTCCCAGTATTTTGGCTTCACCAAAATCCAAGGTCTGTATTTCTTGCCCCCAAATTCATAGAAAGAATATTTACAAAAATACTGGTGAGAGAGAAAGGAGTCTAAAATAAATGGTTTTTCTAGAGAACAACATTCCAGAAAAGAAAAGAATACTATTCATCAATAGCTCCACCTGAATGGTATTTTACAAAATGAACCCCTTCTGATCAGACATAGATTTATTGTCAATACCATTTGCAAAAAAATTGAAAAGGAAAAGATAAAAGGAGAAACAGTGTGTTTGAGAGCAAGAATGAAAGGTGGTTCCCAGTGGTGGTTCTGATTGTCCCTGACATAGATTTTGTTGTATGTAAAGAATGCACTGTACAGTGACTATTCAATAATAGGTCACTGTTTTGTTAGTCAACTGCTAGTATGCAAGTAACCTTGCTGGTTGTATCTACCCAGGGAACAGGAGACTTTCAATGGGATTTTGAGCAGGGCCAGCATTATAGCCACAACACGAATGCAAATTCAGCCACTGTAGGGCTTGGAGGAGTACATCAATGGGAAGCTGTTTTCATCACAGATCTCAGGTATAGGCTGGGTCTGCATATTTCTTTCTGTCATGCAATTTCTTCTTATCCTGTAGTTCCTTCACATGGACTGTGTATTCAGGGCACAAAAGTTCTCCAGTAAGCTTTGACTAAGGTCAAACTCCATGATGCCTCAGAATCCAAGACATGCACCAACTTGGGAAACTGCCCAAGAAAAAATGTTTGCACCTTAACTGAATTATTAAAACTGTTATTAAAATTGTGTTATATGAACTTCACAAATGAAAAGGATCCAGTAGTAAGGGTCATCTCTGTATTATAATATTTAATAATTATCCTTTGTCCACATGTTGGAATATGATGCAGTCCTGAGTAGATAAACAGCATACATGTGCAACATTAATGGTTAGGAAGGGTTTTGTTAGCCAGCTGTGGGATTGACAGGCTACTAAACCCTAAGTGTTTTCAAGTGTTCTCAACAGAGTCATAACATTGATAATCGGATGACACCCAAGTTTATACTTGCCAAGGCACAGCCCTTACAGAAAGCAGTTTTGAGAACCTGGTGGAAATGGGCTCCCACTCAGGCAGCCATATAATCAGATACTTACTTTTTCTAAAAGTATGACTAGGATTGCTTAGGAGTTCTATCTGTATCTTCTCCCAGGTTAAAACTCAACTAGTGTCTTTAGTGGGGGAATTCCACTAGGACATAATTAATGATTTTACCTTAAAAATATATGCTTACGAACTGTATAAAACAATGTGTTTTAACACTAAATGAAAAATCTCACTGTATGAATACATTATATGATTACAAATGTGTTAAAAACAAAATAAATCTAAAACTTTACACATAGGGAAAAAAAGCCTTAGAAGTAAAATGCAACAAGTGTGATTGGTGCTTGTGGGGCTGTAGTTGATTATTTTTCCTCCTTTTGTTTTTTGGAAGTCTCCAAACTTTCTCTAATAAACATAGTTTTAATCAGCAAATACTACTTTCACAATGGAAAAAATGAATTGTATCAAAGCTACATTAATATTCAAGTTCAAGAGATGTGAAATTTGAAATAGGAAAGAAAATTCTTAATGTGAAAATGAATCACAGAATCCAAGAAAAGAAGTGCTAGATGGGACCTAGAGACCATCTAGATTGTGGAGTCCATCGAATCAGGATATTAGAAGGTGAGATTTTAGGGCTGGAGAGGTAAAAGTCAGTTCTTATGTTAGAAGAAAGAAGAGAAAAGAACACTAGATTTTTATTCAAAGAAGTCTGTATTCAGATCTTGATGGGGCTTCTTAACTCTCTGGGTCCTTCAGGCAAATTATGTAGCCTCTCTAAGCTTATGTTAATCATACATATATAATTGCCTAGTTCCTAATAAGCACCTGATAAATGGCAGCTTAACGTTATTACCATTAGAGTCTCCAATTCCTCAGGGGCCCCAGGCTAGAAGTATTTTTATGCCATTTCTCTTGAGTTGAGAAGAGAAAGAAGGCAACTACTGAGATCTGTCCTGTGTCTTCCAATAGTGGATAGGCTAAATACTTAAGGTTGTGGGGTATTATTTATTTATGGAGAAGACCTATTGTGATATCATCACTAGATTTTTGTTCTCCTTCAACTTCATTCCCATTTTTTCTTTTTCTTTATTGCAAAACTCCTCAAAAGTACGTTCTCTTCTCACTGAGTCTCCTCCTTGCAATCAGTCTCATTCTGTCTTGAATGGGCTTCTGTCCAGATTTTCTCCCAGAAGACCATTGACGCCACACTTCTCAAGGTCACTGACAAACTCCGCCTTGCTAAATCTGGTGACAACTTTTCAATCCTTGTAGTACTTGATGTATTAGCATAACATTCCTTTCCATATATAACCATATCTTTACTTTCTCTTCTCCACTGGAAGGTGGGGTGAATGAGGACAGGGACCACCACATCCTCAGCCCCTGAAATAGTGCCTATCATGTTGCAAGCGCTCAAGAAATGTTTGTGGAATGAATGACTACAAAAGTAGTTTGGGGAACAGAAGGCTGTTGCGACACAGAGACCTCACCTTGCCCTGTGTGACTTAGAAGAGGACCCTAAGTGGAACGTAAATGAATGCTCCAGGCTGAGGCTCACCTGAAGGATGCCACTAGAAGGCCCTGACTTCATTCTGGACTTGTGTTCAATCAGTTCTTCACACAGCACGTGTGATGATTTGGCTTTAAAAAGAGATGTATTTCCTACTTGGATTTTCTGCCGTGAGAAAAACATGCCCATGTTTATTTGTGTACGATGTGTGCTGTGCCTGGCATCTGCTCCACTTCCTGCCCCTCTGTGTGCCCCTGCCCACGGGGCGTCTGGGAGTCTGTCTGCATGTTATAAAAAGGGTTAGAAAATTCTCCTCTCTGAGCCCTCTGGCTTATCCTATCAGAGCTGAGAAAGCCACCAAGTGTTGCTAAACTGGCAGAGTGACAAAATCCACCCACACAGGAGATAAAACAGCTGCGGTGGGGATGGGGAGCTTCAGAGGACCCGTGAAAGAGGAAGACAAAGAGATTACAGCACATGGATGGCAGATGGATGAGGTCTGGTTAGAAATCGGGTTGTCAAGAAACATTCTGTCTTAGGCCGACGGGAACATCAGCATTTCAAACCACACAAATGCCAGCGACAAGCTCTGGCAATCTCGAATGCTGTGGCAGGGTGGGGGCCTCTCCTCCACCATCCTGCCCCCAGGTTTCATCCAAGATGGAACTTGCAAGTTGGTTCTTGTGAATCCTGAGTTTTGGGGACGCTGGTGCGTGTGTTATCGGGGCCTTGTGCCCTTTTTCAGCACACTCAGCCGTGGCAGAGACTGCGTGTGGTGCACTGGCATGGGTACACCGAGGCCCTGGACACATAGGGACTAAGAGAGAACATTTCCGTGAGAGCCACGGAAAAGGAGCTTGCCATTCAAAGTGCCTTTCTGTCTTTAGTGTTTCCAGAAAGAGCTGTTTCTTGACAGGGGCTCTTTCTATGTTTCTTGCCAGCGAACATGCATGGTTTTGGCAGTGTGACCTGGGAGCATGTAGAGATGGAACAAATAAAAGAAGAGGAGGAACAATAAATGAGAAGTGCTGTTGTTCAGTTCTTGGAAAGATTATCCACCCTCCCTAGTACTCATCTCTTTTCCTTAGATGAAATGTCACAGAAAGGAAAAAGCACAAGCTTTGGAATTAGACACACCTGTGCCTGTAAACTGGCAGTTGCATTATGATGCTGGTGTAGGCAAGAAACCTAATTTTTCAAGCCTTAGTTTCTTAACCTATAAAACTGGATAAAAAACATTTATCACATAGTGTTGTTTTGAGTCTGAAGTGGAATATATGTACAAAGTGCTTACCATAGGGTCTGAAATAGAGTCCTCCCTATACAGTAGTTATAAAAAGAGCAGGAGGAAAAAGTAAAGCATCAGATATGGCAGACCTGAGCTTCATTTAGTAATTTATTCAGCAAATATTTAAATTGAGCATCTATGTTGTATCTAGAAGTGTGTGACATGCTGGACAAGACAGACGTGACTTCATAGAAGCTAAAGGTGCAGAGAGTCAAAAACACATGCAAACATAAATAAATGAGAGAAGTGCAAAGTGTGGTAAATGCCATTACAAAATGAATAATGGGATGAAAGGGGAAATTGCTTTACACAGAGTGATCAGGGAAGGCTTCTTGGAGGAGGAGATGCTCAAGCAGAGAATGAAAAATGGCAAGGATCCAGCCATGTAAAGAATGAAGGGAAAGCATTTGGGGCAGAAGGAAGGTTGCAAGCAAAGGTTTTAGATCAACAAAGACTCAGGGGTGTTTGAGGCATTGAGGGAGGACCACAATGGCTGAGATGAGAGACGATTGCTGGAGCAAGAAGGAGAGAGACGATTAGAAAGTACTTGAAATCATTCTAGGGATCTCTCTTGAGGGTCTGCCATTGCCCCCTGCTGTCCTCCACATACTAAGAAAATGCGACCTTGTAAGTGAATCTCTCCCTCAAATCTATCCTCTACAGTTTGGGAAACAAAGTGATGTCATTTCGTCAAAGTGCAGTAGTTTCCCTATGTTCAAATCATTAGCAGCTGATGGTTTCTTACTGTTGTTAAAGAGGATGGTGGGCTTTTGTGAAGGCTCTGCTGTTCTCCAGAGAACCAAGGCTGTCCCCAGATTGGTTCCATAGCAGAAGCCCTCCGCCCCTCCCCAGGGAAGCCTGAGGAAGGCCTCACACTCTGGTCTTTGCATTCCTGTCGGACCTGCTGGGACCTGCTGGGGCCTGCTGGTGGCGTATCTGTTTTTCCCCTGACTCAGGTCTCTGTGGAGGCCGACATGCTGCCAGGAAAACTCAGACTTTGTTTTTTGGGTCCCAAGTGAGCCGGCCTTCACCCAGAGGGCTGAAAGCTGCAATCCCCGCCTCCTGTGGGCAGAACTGCCCTTCCTCCCACCTGGAACCAGGGTGCTGGGAAGTAGCGAGGGAACTTTACTCCACTCGTGTCTGCAGAGTCTATGTTCTCTGCCCTTCAAAAATAGCTGCAGTAGTCTTTGAAGGGACGATGATGTGATGGCCGGAGTGGTAGGAAGAGGCTTAATCATGCCACTTACCACCTGAGTGACTTTGGGTCCCTTCAAGCACATTTTTTTTTGTCAGTAAGATAGGGATGATATTATCTGTCTCTTGGTGTTCCAAGATAACCCTGCAAATAGCAACTGGCAAGTTAGGGATGGAATTATGCTTTCTGTCCTCCTTCTCTTCTTCCACACTTCTATTCCTTTCCCTCCACTAGTCAGCAACATCTTTTCCCTCTTGTCTGTCTTTACTGAATGGCTCACCGCTGGCATGTGCAGAGAGCCCTCAGTGTGGCAGGGAATCCCTCACATTCTCCCTGCCTGTTGTAAGTCACGGCCAAGTGCTTGGAGAAGGATGTGACATGCGGTATGACTCTCCCTCATCATACTGGGCAGCAGCAGTGGCCACAGCGCCTGGTCAGCCACTCTGAGCAGGAAGATAAGCGGCCACTACACTCGCTACCATTCTGTTTTCCACTTTCAGTACAGTATTCAGTGAGCTACATGAGATATTGAGCATTTTATTGTAAAACAGGCTTTGTGTTAGATGATTTCGCCCAGCTGCAAGCTAATGGAGGTGTTCTGAGCACTTTGCAGGCTAAACTAGGATGTGCAGTTAAGGGTTTTAAATGCACTTTAGACTTAAGATATTTTCAACTTACCATGAATTCATTAGGATTTAACCCCAAGGCAGATCTGTACTTAAAATCAAGTCAGTGGGGGGCCAGTTTCACTTAATTATGCTCTGTCTCGTGCTCTGTATGTTTGTCAACCCTGACAAGGGCGGTTCTTTCAGGGCCAGGTTTGGGGTTGGCAGAGGCAGACAATAAACTGGAGGATGATGTTGGGGCAACATGTGATCCACATCAGGCTAATGGCCCTGGGTGAAACTCTGGAATTTGATGAATGTATTCATTTACTGAGCATCACGTCTAATAAGAAGCATAAATACTACTGTAGATGGAAGTGCGAGTGAACGAGTTCAAATGGTAGGAGGTAATGTATACATACTGATTAGCATGGAAGAGAAAGCAGAAAGTATTTGGATTCCAGACACCTGTTTACAACAACCTGTGCACATAAATAACCTCTCCAGCTTTTTCCTGTTTATTTTCCCTCAACTCTCCTCGCAAACTCTCCTGTTCCTCCTGTAAACACTATGGATCAAAAACACAACACAACTTACAGGTTTGAGTAAATTTTGTGAAACAAGAAGTAGAGGAAGAGAATATATTGGGAACATCTGTCTTTTAGGAACACTGATTTTCAGACTTTAGTTCAATGACTTTTGGTCAAATGAACTGCCCCTGGGAAAAGGTTAGAGAACTAAGATAAATATAAAACACAGGAAGGATGGGCCAGCATCTGTCATGGTCAGCATGCTTGTTCTCCTGGCCTCTACGCACTGTGGAGAAGCTGTAGGAATTAGTAGTTTGACATGATTTGAATATGAGAGTTGATGTCAGAAGATTTCCAACTGAGAGTCAAGCAATCTGTATGAGAGCCACCCTCTCCCTCCCCTCTCATCTGTATTTTCCCCTTCACTTGTGACACTACCATAAAGTCCACTAATAATCAATAATTCCTTTGATTGAATATGTGACCTTTTTTGGAAGTTCAATATGTTACAGAGGTCAAAGAGCCATCAGTCCTGCATACATGAATGGGAATTCAATAATGCTGGTGGCCTTTAGACTCCCAGGTAGGTGCATCTGCCGTGAGGACAGGGATGGTAGAAGGTAGGAGATGGCTAATGCTGGAGGAAGGAGGTGGGGAAATCCTAGTAGAGTGTCTGAAGAGGACTTTGGGGGTCCCTAAGAGCAATACTGCAGAGGAGGAGGGAACAGGAACTAAAATGTTAGCACATGAACAATATTGTCCAGGGCCCATCCTGTTGCAAAGCAGGGGATGCCAATCTTTTTCTTCTTTCCTACTACATTTCTTGCTTTCTTGTTCTCAGTGTTGTTATTGCAAAAATATTTTTGTTAAGTTATTCACATTGCTTTGTGAGAAAATGGGTTCTGGGTTCTAAATAGATCTTTGGATCATAGCCCATTTATAAACTGGTGATTTCCTGAAATGCATGATTGACAGTTTAGCGTGAAAGACATAATCGCACAAAAACTGTTAATGAGAAATGTGGAGTTTCATGCATTTAAAAATCGCTCAGAAGTTAAGTTAAATGTTTATCCAGATTGGGTATCTCTGGGCACTGGAAGGAATGTAAGATGATGTCTGTGGCACCTGTGTTCCTAACTTAGTTGCTGCCATGGAGAGGTTTCTTCATGAAGTGGTTCTTACCTCTTTGGAGTTATTCAGACAATGGGGAATTTGAGAAGTGAATGCATTCTTCCCTTGATGTGCCTATACCCACAACATCTTGCATATATTTTCAGGGGATTCGCAGAACTCCCTAAAGACTTCTAGTTTTCTTGGACCCTAGGCTAAGAATTTTTACTCCAATGAATTCGGGGAAAACACTGGCCCATGTGTTTCCTATTTGGAATAGAAAAATTCTTATTTGGGAATTGGCTGTAAGGTAGGGAGGGGTAGTTAACCCATCTCAGTGCTTATAGGACCTACTGCATTTGACACATGAGAGAGGATGCCAGAGGTTGCACAAAATACAGAAAGATATATGACACAGAGTCTTTTTCCTCATCCTCAAGGACAATTAGATTTGGTTAGACTACAGTATCGGGATAAGAATAATAGCACTAGCAGACGTGGCTGGAAAGGTAGACTAGGTCTGGGTCATGGAGAGTCTTGAATGATAGGCTAAGAAACTGAAACTTAATTCTGAAGGCCAATATGTTCTGACTTATAGTCATTCTTGTACAATCTTCATCTTTTTTGCCATGTCTATAAACTAACACTACAGTTAGCTCTTCAAATTAATTCCCTTTAAATTTTGTATTTGTTTACAATTAATAGCCATGGTTTTGTATTTTATTATAGTTATTTGTAATACATATGCAAATAAAAACATACCTCTTAAAATAAAAATATTATTTGCATTCCAATGACCTCATATGCAAATAGCATTCCTCACTTTGGGAAACACTAGTGAGGTAACAGGGATTTCCTGATGGGGGGGAGGTTATGTTCTGGGAGCTGCTCTTTCAAAGGAGTCATTCAGCAGCTTGCTGTCAATTGGGACAGAGAAGACTGCTGGTGGTGAGACCAGTGAAGGTGAAATGTACAGTCTCTGAGTCACTCCAGTTTATAGGAAGACTGTCTTAGAATTGGAACTCAAACTGCCATGCAAATTATTTAGAAAGTCACCTCTTAAAGGGAATAAAATAATAGAATAATAATATATTTGTTTTATATATTTACATTTTATTATACATTTTATTTATTTTTCTCCATAAATGAGAGCACTTTTTATGTTTTTCTATTGCCTTTAATCCACTCATATTTTTTGGTGATTGTGGCTGAAAAAGGTCAGGGGAGTTTTTTTTTTTTTGGTTATGAGAGAGAATCTGAGACCTGAGAAGTGAGGTGGAAAATCAAATGGGCATTTTCTGTACATGTCTGTAGTCTTCCAAATTTGTTTTACTTTTCTGGTGGGCTGAAAGATAGACACAACTGTTGCCCCATAGCTGTGCAGCTCAAATAAACCAAGGAGTGCCACAAGAATTTTGTCTATTATAAGGTGTCATTATATATTATACCTCATCAGATGGAAGGTGGTGGTACTATTATTAGCTCTACTGGCAAGGAATTGTGTCAATGACATTTCCTTCAAATTTCTTTTTTATTTCAGTGTCTATTTTGTGAGAAGGACTAGGATGAGTTGATCTCTAGTTTTGGGCTTCCAGTTATTCTGATTAAAAATATTATGCTAGAAAAGAATAATTTCAGTGTGCTTGGATACAGAAGTATTGAGTGGTCTGGACACTGGGCTTACATTTTCCTTGTAGGGTTATGATGACTGCTACATGAGAGGAGAGGGAATTTCAGAAACACCAAACAACAATATGTTCCTTTCTTTGCAGGAATCTTGAAGTCTAATAAATAGTAATTCAGGTTATTCCAGGAATGAGAGAGAAAATGAGTTCCTACTTTAAAGTCATTTTTAACTTGGTCATACCTGATATTTCAAATATGGAATCAGTTGAAATATGATGGGAAGAGCCAAGGCCTTGTAGAAAGATGCTCTTGGGTCACGTTTTGAGGTTGTCACTACCTAGATACATGACTCTGGGCCTGTCACTTAAGTCTCTGAGTCACTGTTTCTCTCTACAAAATGGATATAGAAATAGTGACCTTAGCACAGTCGACTGTAGTATCAAATAAGATGACACGAAAATGATTTTTGTTAAATACAAAGTGCTATTTAGATATCATTGTCATCATCATGATAAAAGTAGTTATTGAGTGCTTATGTTATTTGCATATGTTAACTCATTTAATCCTTATAATTAACTCCATAATATAAATCTAATATAAATAATATTATTATCCCAATTTTCTGGAGGAGAAAACAAAGGCATCTAAATATTAAATAATTTGCTCAATGCCATGTTTTAAATGGCAGCTCTGAGGTTTGAACCCAGGCAACCTGACTCTAAAGCCAGCATCGTCTTCCTCCTAGAACAGTGGTATTCTAATCATCTAAGAGTTTCAGGATTTCCCCAAATTATCCTGCAACTGTGTGTTGAGAACATTTTTCATGGGGCAATCCTTCTGTATCCTCTTTCCACTATCTCATTTGAAATATTTGGACTTAAATTATGTTAAGATGGTATTCAAATGAACTTAAAAGGAGTTAGGTACAATTCAGCATCTATCTTGAAGGGCAGTTCTACTTCTGCCCAAACAATGTGTGGGAGAAAACTGTTTTCTACACATGCTACGGGACTCTACATCTTTCAGCGCTTTGGCCTAAACTGCTTTTTTCCAGCTCTGAGGGGTTTCTCTCTCTCGTGGCCGTTGGAGGCCCCTGTGCTCGTCTGGTGGCTGGTCAGACAGGGAAGGCGCTGGTCGTTTCCTATCACGTTGGAGGGCACATGTATGTTTCCTCCTGCCTGTATTCTATGTCCATTAGGATGGGCAAAGAGGGAAGATGGATCTGAATAAGGGAAGACAGGTCACTGAGGTCAAACTACCTCACTGACAATTGTAGCTAGGACTGGAGAAAAACCAAGGGTAAGAGATGCTATCTGTGCTCATTCTCTGATCAGCACCTGTAGTTACTTGTAAAATAACTGTGACGACAGCTAAAGTTACTGAGGGCTTCCTGGGAGCCACCCATTCTACAACACATGGGTGTGATTATAACTCCCCTCTTAAAGCTGAGGGTCCTGGGACTTAGTGGAGGTTAAATGACTTGATGGATGATGCTGAACTGGGACCCAGATCTGCCTGCCTCTAGAGCTTGCTCCTCATAACCACCACATTAGAATACCTCCCACAGGTCCAGCAACTTAAGCAGATGGCCTGAATCAAATCGAAGTTCATAAACCAAGTCTATGACTCCCTGAGGAGATGTGCCACTGTGTTAGTGGAGATTTTAAGACAATTTATGGATACTGAATATGCATCTTTCCCACTAATATATATTCAACTGAATATATTCCTTCACTTACTCATCCATTAAACAAAGATTTATTGAATGTCCACTAGTATATGCTCTACTACCAGGCACCATAAGGGATGAGTCAGCTCAGGGAAAACAGAATAATGAATTAGACACAGACTCTGCTCTTAAGATCTTACTTGGGAAGTTAGAGACATATATAAATAAGGTATAAATGATAAGAGAGTTATAAGTAAAAGAGCGAAGTGTATTCTGGGGTATGTGTGTGCATGTGTACATGCATATGCATGTATGTGCATGTGTCTGGCAATTGCTTATGGCTAAAGAGAAAGCTCTAAACTTGACCAAATGCAGGGAAGTAGGAAATTTTTAAAAAATGACTGAGAAATTCAGTTTGGTTAACATGAAGGGTCCATAAAAAAGCAATGGAGTTTAAGACTGGAACTATAAGCAAAACATAATACTTTACATTCAGAGGAATGATGTAATTGGTTCTGTGCTTCAGCAAGAAGTATCTGGCATTACTATGTAGCTGGATCAGCAAACCACACTTCTGGATCAAATTTGACCCCATGACCTGTTTTCCTATGGCCAGGAAGCTGAGAATGGTTTTTATATTTTAGGGGTATTTAAAAACAAATAAGCAAACAAAGAAAAATATGTGACAGAGATTGCACACAAAACCTAAAATACTGACCATTGACTCCTTCAAAGAAGAATTTGCCACCCCCTGCAGTGTATAGCATGGATTGTTGGGGGGATTGGACTAGGGGAGACCAATTGAGGAGGGACTAACAATAGTGCAGGAGAGGAAGAATAAGGGTGCAGGTGATGGTGTGCAGGGGTTTGGAAATGCAGGAGCCTGGAGGAGGATAAGGCCAGTTATTTGTGCCTTTGGGAGTTATCTCAAAATGATCACTGAAGTTAGAGTAGAGCCAAGAATTTATCTTTGATAAATACCTATCTATAGAGTGGGGAGGAAGAAGAGAAGCTAGCAATGGAAAGGTGAATGAACTGTAAGAGAAATGGCAAGGAAATCCAAAAAGAATCTAAAGAGTCTAACATCATCGTTAGAATCCATAGGAAAGTCACTTTGAACAAGAAGGAGGAAGTTGACAGTGTCAAATGGCATAAAAAAGTAACTGAAAAGGAGGCAAACCTGATGACCTAATGTCGTTGCTTCCTTTTATTGCATTAGCATTACTTGTTATGGCTGTGGCTCTTCCTTGCCTTTAGGTGTCCTCCCCAAGTGGAGAATGCGATGACATGAGATGCTACGGTGTCACCAGCTAGGCCATAACTATGACCTATTCTTTATGTTTAGCTTCTCAGGCTGGGTGTCCATCATCTTACCAAGAAAGGTAGATACCAGGGTCCCTCTGAGTCTCCCCAAACTACCTTTTCTCTAAGTCTCTATGTCTGTAGACATCCTTGGAAGTTTCTTCACTGATGAGGTTTAAGGAAACAGTCTATTTTTATTCTGTACATCCCGAACTGATGGACTGGGTAGACACACTTAGGAGTCTAGTTGCAATGTTTGCTTCTAGATATTAGAATCTTTATGCCAACAAGACCCATACATAGGAAAGTAAGAAGGAAGTTCATCTTGCCATAGCATAAAGACTGTGTGAAATGTGTTATGAAAGCCCCCAGAGAGTCAGGAGATTAAAATGTGAACAGTCTAGAACAATGTAAGGATTAGGAAGGGTTATGTACTAGAGATGAAGAAACCAAGTGACTTGGCTTTGGGACTGGAATAGAGAAGAAGGACAGAGGAACAGGTAGGTAAGAGGACCCAGGTGAGGGAAATAGATAGCTTGGATTCTTAACTAGGAGGACAAAGAAAACTACTTCAAAATATAAAAGCTTCTGCAGAGGTTATCTCAGGAGGATTATTTCACACTAGTGAATTATGCAGAAGCTTGGCAGTTGAGTTTGAGATGAATGAAGTGATGGGGGAAGTGGAGGCAGTTGGTTTGGGAGCACAGAGTAGATTTTAAAGTCTTGGGCTTTGGTGCAGTCTCAGTTTGAGCAGATCAAACAGGCATCAGGTGTATCTGGGAAGAGGTGGCAAGGTGAACAGCACTGGCCCCTGTGAGACCAGCAGCAGGGAGAGGAGGGCAGCAAGTTGGAGGAGCCATCAGTGTGGAAATGGAAGGTGGTGGACAAGGAGCTGGGCAGGTACCACCCTCCGCCGTGACTTGTTCAGGGCCACACACACCACGGGGCTGACACTGCTGAGTATACACTCCTTCCCTACAATCAAACGGAAATGAATTGGGCCGGCCTGGGGCTGAAGGGTTGGAAGTGGTGACAGGGAAAGGCTTCTGCAGGAGCTTGGCGGGCAGACAGGAGCTGAGTGAGGCGGAAGCAGAGGCCAGGACCTGACACTGTGCTCTGGAACTAAAAGACTCTGTGGTTTCTACACATATGATCAGCCTCAGAGTGCACTTTGCCCCTTGGGGTCCTCTTTTCCTGGTCCTGAT
Source organism: Manis pentadactyla (assembly GCF_030020395.1). Taxonomy (NCBI): domain Eukaryota; kingdom Metazoa; phylum Chordata; class Mammalia; order Pholidota; family Manidae; genus Manis; species Manis pentadactyla. The sequence continues at coordinate 152,536,219 of NC_080021.1, read as the reverse complement.
GTTGGTTATGATCAGACCCTTTTGGAGGAAGGAGGGGGTGGAGGAGCACTACATCCTGTCCCTTACATCGGCCCCTAAATTAATATGCTGCCATGAACAGTTTTGGTGTCTTTAATTTTTATGTTTTCTGGACCACAATGGAACTTAGCTCCCAGGTTGGTTCTCTGAAGGTGACAGGTTTTGAGATGTTGTTCTGACCGATAGTCAAGAAGCAGAGGAGAAGTGGATTCATTCAAGAACAACTTGAAGGGAGTAGAGAGAGAATATCCACACAGATGGCTCACCAAGGCATATCTTCCATGAGGCCACATGGCCCAGGTTTCATGAGCTAAACATGCATCCCCAGAGCAGTTTCTGATGACATAAGTTAGTAGGATGCTGGGATGAGAAAGATGTCAGAGCTCTAGAACCACACCCCTCAGCTGAACCTGGCATGGCTTAGACTGGCCTCAGAATATTATATCTCACTTAGTTTGTTCAGGGGATCGACAGAAACTTGAGGCCTGTGGGTGAGGAGGAACTCCACCGTGAGCGTCCTTGCGTGTGCGCTCAGCTAAGCAGGCAGTGAGCAGATGCCACCTGGGCTCTCCTGCGGCCTGTGTGGCTCTGCACCCCTCCCAGCCTGTCCCTTCCCGGCTCCCTTCCTACGTGAGGTGGGAGAAAGACAGTGCTCACTTCAGCTCCTCCTCCTTTTTAAAGCATCTAGTACTGTCCATGCTCATACACAGTCCCTCAAAAATGAAATTATTTTAATTACTTGTATGATTTTAAGAATCCTAACGAATGCCTGCCCAGACGTGGAGATAAAGACAGTTTCTTTCTTGTGAAGATCACATTGCCTTAGACTGCAGTGAGTGCTGCCTCACATTTCTTGCAATAAATATCTCACACTAAAATGCAGCTGACTTTTTCAGTAGGGGCCATGATTATGTGACATGTCAGTTATCAGGCAGAATCCCAGGGAACAGCCTTATGAAACGCTCAGAGAAGCACATTCAGCCTCATTTGGTTTTACGACTTCCAACTGGTTCCTCAGATTTAATCCTAACTGCTTTTCTAGGAAATTTGCAGGACTGCTGAAATGCACAGCTCTGGTAAATTTTCACAGTCAGCGTTGGCCTTAAGCACTGGAAAATCATTAGGACTCAAGAGAAAATCCACACTGTGACAGGCATGCGGGAGCTCAGGGTTTCACGGGCCTCCTTGCGGGCAGAGGAAGCCTTTGAGCTGAAATGCCTTGAGCAACCACATCTGAGATGGGAGAATGCCAGCGGCATTTTTGGGGTTGATAGAGGCTCTCCTGGGGCACCACCTGCACTGGGAGGTGATGACTGTGAGCCGCACCTGCAGCACTGGACTGCCTGCAGGTACAGATGCTCAGGGATTAGTGTCCCAGTCTCCTCACCCTCACTGCTTCCCCCCAAAACCTGGAAGCTACTGTAGACTTCTCATAAAGGTTGCATGAATGCTTTCCAGAGATGGGTCTTGCTTACTGGAATCAAGTCCTCTTTTTCTAAATGTTTGGCTTCTCAAACTCAGAAATTGCCTCCCTCCCTCCTTTCTGGAAGTCTCAGGGACCCCCTGTGTGTGCCAGCCACTGTCCCAGGCTTAGGGACACCACCATGAACAGGAGGGCTCCAAGCCATGCCTTGAGGAACTTTCGGTCTAACAGGGGATCTGGTTGAAGGCAAATCGCTCCAGGTCCTCCCATCACTATGTACCTCCCTTGGGGCTGAGCCTTTTAGGGTGTGGCCCTGGTGCCCCTCTGAGGCAGATGTACCCCCAATGTCCTCAGAGAGAACCATTCTAGGATGTCCACACAGATTTGAGATTGTCCAAAACCTGAGTGAGGACACTGCTCAGGTTTAAATTGCTCCTTCACCTCCCCTGTCAGCACTCTGGTTCAAATGACCTTTGAGAATAGTCTTCACTTCCCAGATGCCTGCTGGGGATCTTCCCAGAGTGGGCAATTTACTACATTTGCTTCAATGAGACAATTTCTGAATAGAAACATTTCCCAGAGATTAAATAACCACTAACACTCGTTTTGAATCCTACTTCCTTACTTACTAGTCAAGTGAGTGTGCCTTTACACATCTGTAAGGTAAGGATAATAATCGTACCTCTCTCAACAGGACAGCTGCAAAGATTACAGGAGTTTGTCCAGCCTGCCTGGCATACAGCAAGTGCTTCTCAAGTGTTAGCTCATATTATTTCTGTTCACCCAAACAGAAGGGCCCTAAGACTACACCACACTTGTTAAGACACTTTTCCCAGATGTAAGAAATATTTCAGTAGCTATTGGAGGACACTTCAGACACTACAGAAGTTGCCAGCATTCCCAAGGAAGTTTCTCCATTTTCCACCTGGACCCGGTGTCATTAAGATATCTGACAACAAACACATCAGTGATTCACTGTTCTCAAGCAAAGGGCATCCCCAAACCTAAGAAAGGAACAACCAAAGCACTTCCAGGAGTAGACCTGTTTTCTCCTCTCAATTCCTTTGGCTGAGGCAACGAGAAGCATTTGGGTGAGCTTCCATAGGAAGCGATGCTAAAACCCTGCAGCACACACTTCATTAAATCTGGGCAGAGAAAACAGTGTCTTAGCTCCTGAGGGAAGCAAACTACAGGAGCCCATGGAGCCAGGAAGGCTGGGAGCTTGGCTAGAAATAAAAAGCAGCTGGTAGGTGATTCAAGAAAAAGCTTCAAGAGAGGAGACGTGGACAGGGCGCTGCACCCGTGGGGGAACCCCACTCACATACCAATTCCTTCTTCTTCATGCACTCCATGAGGATGATAAACAGGTGCTGAGCCTGGGTCCGAGTGTACGTGAAAGTCTTCTGGATGGTCACCAAGAGCTGGTCCCTCAAAGATTCATTTATGAGTCTGCAATTAGAACCAGTGTCAAACACAGGTCAGCCCAGCTCCTGCTCAGTGCCTGTTCGGAGAATATCATAGAACACAAGAAAGCATTAAGAGAATTTACTTTAGCTAGGAGATACATCTTCCTGTATTTTCCTTACAAAAGCTATTTTGATGGCAATCACTTTAAAAAGCAGTGCATTTAAAAATAAATCCATTTCAATGTCTCAGAACCTAAAAGAGTAAGAAGACTTAGTTCTTTTTTTTGTCTCTCTTTTTCTTTCTTTTATATGGCACGTGTTTAATATTCTCTTTCCTTAAGTGCTGTTTATCAAAGAATGCCTTAATTAATCATTAGCATTTTGGTTAACATTTATTGTATTACTTATCTGAAGTGATTTCAATTGATCCCTAATTGTAGAAGGAAAGGCTGTATCTCAGTAATGGATTTTTGAGCATCAGTGAGGAGAAAAAGGACTTATGTTTCCTCTAAAATCATTCCGTGTAGGTGATAGCTTATCTGGACTAGGATTCAGGTCATCTTTATTTATGCCAAGCTTTTGCTGTGTAATAGCCAACAAGAGTCTGACTCACAAAGAGGAATGATACTGAGCATGTTATTAAAAGATAGTTCTCATACTATAGGAGAATGAATAAAAGCAATGGAGGTGCATCATTTCTAATCAATGCTGTATTATCTCTTGAATTTGGACCAATTATAATCAACTTTTAACTCCTCTCTCACTAGCCTGGAGGGAACTGGGATGTCCCTACTAGCCATCAAGTGCCAGGAAATAAAATAAATATTGTTTGTTATTAACAATAACTGTTCAAAATCAGGAAGATAAAAACTGCTTTCAAAGGCCAGTGACTAAATTATCATAATTTGCCTAGTATTTTATAGTTTACAATTTTTTCCACAGTTGAAGTACTAGCAACTCCTATATAAAATAGTACAATATAATTATTACCTCATGTGGTGCTTACTAGAACCTTATAGGCAAAAAATTTGTATACCTTAAAAGGGAGACTATTTTAGCCAGAAAGAGCCGGATGCTTAAGTTCACTCAGCAAATAAGTGCTGGAGTCAGAACCCAGTCCTTCCGATTCCTTGCTCAGTACTCTTTCTACTACACCACGGTGCCTCTGACCCCTCTTGCCCCACAGGAAGGTCTATATCATGAACATACACTTTTAGAAAAAGAGAACGGTCTAGATCAAGTTGAAAAATGATACCAGAGCCTCTCAATATTGCTAAATTATCCTGGAAGATTTGGTGGCCTTAGGTGTGGACCTGTCTGAAACCATTCATTCATTCATTCAAAAATTGCTTAGTGTTTTCTATTTTGTGCCAGACACTACGGTGTCTGCTAGGGCTACAGGGATAGATGAGACATATACACTGCAGATGATGAGACTTCAGTGAGTTTACACCAGTGGAGTAGAAAGACATGAACCAGCAATTCAGTTGTGATTGACAGTGGTAAAGAAGTGGAGAAGCTTGTGACTATTGAACATAATCGCATCTAGGTGCTTTAGGGAAAACTTCTCTGAGGAAGTGCTGCTTTATCTGAGACTTGAAGGAGGAAGGAGCATTAGTATGGTGTGTGTGGGGCTGAGTTGGGTAAGAGCATTCTTGGCAGACAAAGCAGCATGAACAGGCCTAGTTCAGAGAAAATAAAAGGTCAGCATGGCTGGAGCACAGAGAACAAAAGATAGAGTGGGACCAGATGGGCTGCAGAAGGAGTGAGCAAGAACGAGATGGTGAGGAACTTTCGAGATAGTGGTAGAGATTTTGGATTTTATAAATCCTCAGGCAATGAGAAGACATTGAAGGATTTAAGTTGGAGAATATGATTACGTTTGCGTTGCCAATTAATTTTCTCAAAGAGTCAAGATATGGGCACTCATACCTGGGCATGTGTCTACTTGATAGGTAACCCATGCAGCTAGGAGAGCTGAGACACTAAGCCTCTTGTATCTTGTAGCCTTGTTTTGCACCTGACTGAAGTTGTGGCTTTGGGTAAATCATTAAATTCTTATTCAGAACCATGGCATTCTACTTCTAGAAGTACAAGGATTCTCTAAGTTGGTGTTTCTAAAGCATGGGATGCCTGTCACTGATGGAGCAGAGATGGGTTTAGATGGAACAAAAGTGATTTGGTCCTTCCAAAGCATTGTTACACTCTATAAACATTAAATAACTGTTATTCCTGGTTTAATTCTTTTCCCATTTTCCTGAATGCATCAAAAGGAACATATCGTTTATAACACTTCCTCATTTTTAACAGCTCACAGACATTTGCAAATCTCCCCTTTTTGAGCAAGAAATAACAGGTATTAAGTCCCAATGCTTTTTGCAGAGTTTAAAAACATTGTTTTAGAAAAGATCCTGTATAACATTTGATGCATTCATAGCGCATAATGGTTTATCATACACAATGGGCTACAGGGATAATCTCATTTGATTTTCATAACAATCTGTGAGAGAAGCAGATATTAATTCCATGTTGTAAAAGAGGAGACTGTGGCCCAAAGAGATTAAATGATTTGTGCAAAGTCACATAGTTTGAGGATCTCAGTCTGGGGCTGAGTCTATTGAATTCAGCCTTCCTTCCATTGGGCTGCTTTTCCTGTTTAATCTATCAATATGTCTTTCAATTTCCTAATCATCTGCATGGTAGGTAGAAATTTAAGTGTATTTGTTGTAGAAAACTGCCTTCCCTTTTTATTATATACAGAAACATCTGAAGGAAATCAGATGAGTTTGGAGAAGATCAGAAACTGGTAAATAAGGACAATGGCGAAGTGCATTTAGTACACTGAAGATTGTATTTGCTTGTAATTTTTCACAAGAATTTGCTACATTGAACTAGATGTTTTCTGTTTGGTGCAAAGCCTTCCTCTGTCTTCACCAGGGACCCTCTCTTATTTTGTGACCATATCCCACTCTGGGAATTCCATAATGGAAAGCCTGCTTTGTTGAAATTATTGCTTCCTTAGATTTTCCCTTTTTTTTTCTGTCCAACACTGTTATGCTTTCAAAATCTTTACTGTGATATTTAACCATCCACAAAAATAGAAATAAGCCCATTTTAGATTTCTTTTTATGGAATTAGAACAGTGATAGAAAATTTCTTGACATCAAAACATGGTCATAGTATTATGTAAAATTTTAGTTCTAGAACTGTGTCTTTGACAGAGCAGTGGATATTTATGGAAACTGTTCATTTGTAGCTCCATATGTACCAATGCTATTTTTGGTACACCTCAAATTAGAAGGTTTTCTGATTTAGGAAGTGTAGTCATTGAAGTCAGGAAAATCTCTATACGTTGGCATTTATTTTTCCATTGAAATGCTGTATTTGTTATCTGGAGCTTTTTAAGGTGAGTCATAGTGTTATTTGAAATAGGCCAGCGTTCCTCAGTGCTCAGAGGAATCAGCAAAACTTCCCCCAGTTTGTTATTAGTATTCTGCTACAACAAATGCTAGCAATACAACCCACATATTCACACTTTTCTCAGAATGAGTTTAATTACCTGCAGTATCAGAGTTTTGTTTCTACACTTAAAACTTAGAAAATGCGTTTGGAATTCAATGGGACTTGAATAGCTAAACTTAGGTTAATGGCTTTCGAGGAGAGAAGCCCTTCTCATGCCCTCCACAGATGCTATTAGTTTGTTCAGCTACCCTATGAGAACATTTTACTTATGCAAATATAAAAGATGTTTAATAATACCATAATTTAGTACTTAGAAGGCATCATTTCCCACGGAGTCTCTGGTGCTCTCAAGAAAAATGCAATTCTATCATTTGCTTAAAACCAGAGCAAAATAGTAAATGTAACTTTAAGGACATAGAAAGATTACATGTCTCGCCTAAGATCACAGAAAATGGTAGTTTTCTCTTTTTGCTCCCCTTCTCTTTCTTCTTCTTCAGTAAAATTTACCCCTTCCTCCCGAATGCCATGACTCTTCCTGGGCAGGCAGGATGGCTTCGTGAATAAAAGCCCCATGGCCACCTGGGCCACGCTCTCTGGAGTTGAGCTGTCGCTTTCCTACTATGTGATCTTGTGCAAGTCATTTAGTTTTCCCATGTCATGTTTTCCATATGTAAAATGAGAATTACAAGAGTATTTATCTCATAGACTTGTGAATATTAAATGAATTTATCTTTGTACAGGGCTTAGAAAAGTGCCTGACGCATAGCGAATCCTATGTAACCATTTGCTACTATTAAACACAGTTCTACAACACCCTTGCTCACTGACGTCCCTCTACTTTCTCAGTTACTCCTCTAGCCTATCAGATGCCCAAAGTTACTTTTAATGAACTAAAAGTCAAACAGTTTTTGTTCAACTATTAGGAACCCTAAAAGCAACTGTTGAGATTAGTGAGGCTTTATGTTAAACTCACACTTAACTGGAACTGACTGATGTTGATGGTTTTTAGAAAACACTACCTGGATAGAAAGTGGGAGAAGATGTGAATGGAACATGGAAAAGTGACCAATAGATGGAATGGGATGGGTAGGAAATTACTTTGCCTAACTCTTTGATGAGGATCAACTCTAGATACAAATGGCCTCTATCTGCTAAGGCCCATGAGAAATAGTACCTCTGACCTTGTTTTAGTATCAATTCTAGAAAAGTTGTCCACCTAGGCTTTTCCCCAAGGTTCTATCTAACTAGCATGTGAGATAGAACAGTCTTAAAGAAGCTGCCTATAATTGGGAAGGATGCACACAGCTTGATGGTATAGTCTGTTCAACAAATTTCATTTACCACAACCCATAGTATTTCTTTTTATTTTTAATTTTAAAACTGTTTTTAACCCACTCTAGAATCCTGAGCCAGATATGGTAAAATAGAAGGCACAGATCCTCATACAAAAGGAAACAGAAGGTGGGTGAAGTGGCAGGGTTTGAGGGCTTAAGAGAGGCACTCAGCACTACTCTAAGACAAGATTTGCTATTTCATAAAGACATGGCATGTCATAAACGCAGATCAATCTAAGAAAATCCTAACGAGACAGTAACTCCTTGGACTGTACGTTATATTACATATGTATTCCCTTCTCTCAGTACTCATCAAGGTGCTGAAAAGAGGTTTTTCCACCTCCCCCTCACCCTTCTCTTTCCCCAAAACATATCATCTTAAGTATTATACAATGTGTTACTTACATTAGTTACTTATTATCTACCTAAACCTGCTAAAATATAAATTCTGCTATTGCAAGAATTTCTGTCTCTTCGGTTCACAGGTCTGTTTTTGCTAGTGCTTAGAACTGTTTTTGCTAGTGCTTAGAAAGTACTTGTTGAATTACCCAATACTTATTGCTGGTAGGAGGAAAGAATGCAATTTAAAAATGAAGGGAACAATGTCAAATAATATTGAAAATCAGTCAGACACTCAAGGTCTCCCAGTCTGGTGGAACTCAATGGCTGAAATGCTAGAGCCATGCTATCCAATAATTAATTACAATTAAATAACATTTAAAATGCATTTCCTCACTCATATTAGCCACAATTCAAGTGCTCAGTGGACAGCACAGATATAGAACATTTTCATCATCACAGAAAGTTCTATTAGACAGAACTGCCAATCTCTCCACCTTAGATAGGACATTTAGGTGGAAAATTCTGAACAGTATTGGCTGCGTCTCTATAATTCCTCCTGTTTCCTTTGCCTTTGGTTATGGTTGTGAATGTGCCCAAGAGTAGAAATTGAAGTGTTGCCAAGGGATACAGGGACTGCCACATGGTCAGCTAGCTTCTCTGCTGCCAAAATTTTAAGGAAAAACACACCCTCTGTGCTCATTCCAAGTGAAATCCCACCAGCAACTATTGCACATGGCCAGGCAAAAGGTATAGCCAAATTTTCATTGTTTTAGGCCCTATGTAAAAGACAGAATCAGGAATGGACTTAATAAGCGGGACTTATATGTGTAGGCTCCTTGGGCAGGCAAAAACACTGGCACCTCTTTAACCCACATTCTTTAAATGATGGTCCAACATTTATTTGGAGGGGAAATTAACCAGCATGTGAGACAGGGAGAGAATATGGAAGCCGGGTGCAGCCTCCTCTGTTGTCCAGAATAACTCAACTCTGGAGCAAGCAAACCTCCTGCAGTTCCTGGGTTCCATCTTCCTAGCAGGCAATATGGCATCGCTGCTAAAGGCATAGGTTCCAGCCCCAGTCGGCCAGGGCAGACCATTCTCTAGCTACGAGATGTTGAGCAAACTTCCTAACCTTTCTGTCCTCGATTTCCTCATTTCTAAAATAGGGATAATTATCAGAGCTACCGCACAGAGTTTATGAAATAAAGTGTTCAGATCAGGCTGTTGCATGCAGAGCTTTAAAAAAGATTAATGTCAATTCCTCAAATATGCTGTTGGGGAGAGGGTCAGAGGTGTGAGGAAAAGGAGGAGTAAATCTCAATTCCCTTTCAAAGTAATTTGTCAAAGTATTCCTTCTAACCCCATATCTTACTCTATGAGATGTTGGGACAAATATAATTTTCTCTTTTTTTGTATGTATTCTGTGATGGATTAGTTCCTATCTGTTTTTGTTTTTTTAATTATTCTTTTCCTAAGTATCTTCTAGGCAGAAAAGTTTCTTATTTTTCCCGTGGCTTCATCATTCAATATACTATTTGATGATTGCTTGGTAGCGATATATGCGGCTATTTACAAGATTTTGTCTTCATTCTGAAGTAAGAGTAGACATCCATGGCATGTTGACTATACATTTCTTTCTTTGCATCACTGTTAATCTATCTTAGTAATCTTCCTCTTTAGCCCAAATGTGGCCTCAGAATCATTCTTTTTTTTTTATTAAGGTATGATGGATATACACTCTTGTGAAGTTTCATGTGAAAAAACAATGTGGTTACTACATTTATCCATATTATCAAGACCCCACCCATACCCCAATGCAGTCACTGTCCAGCAGTGCAGCAAGTTGCCACAGATCCACTATGTCCCTTCTCTCTGCTACACTGTTCTCCCTGTGACCCCCCACACCATGTGTACTAAACATAATACCCCTCAGTCCCCTTCTCCCTCCCTCCCCACCCAACCTCCCACACCCCTTCCTTTTGGTAACCACTAGTTCATTCTTGCAATCTCTGAGTATGCTGCTATTTTGTTCTCTTAGTTTTGCTTCATTGTTAATTCCACAAATGAGGGAGTATAACAGATCTAAATATGTGTAGTTATTTAACCCTATGCTCTCCTTGGTTTTTACCATTTGATAGAGTATTAGAGATTTTATTATACAAATCATTTGGTATTTGTCTTTCTCCACCTGGCTTATTTCACTGAGCATTGTGTCCTCCAGCTCCATCCACGTTGCTGCAAATTGTAGGATTTGTTTCTTTCTTATGGCTGAATAATATTCCATTGTGTATATGTACCACCTCTTCTTTATCCATTCATCTACTGATGGACACTTAGGTTGCTTCCATATCTTGGCTATTGTAAATAGTGCTGCGATAAACATAGGGGTGCATCTGTCTTTTTGAATCTGAGAAGTTGTATTCTTTGGGTAAATTCCAAGGAGTGGGATTCTGGGTCAAATGGTATTTCTATTTTTAGATTTTTGAGGAACCTCCATATTGCTTTCCACAATGGTTGAACTAGCTTACATTCCCACCAGCAGTGTAGGAGGGTTCCCCTTCCCAGAATCATTCTTAATACATTATTCTAGGAAGCCAGTAACAACTGACGATCGTTGACACTCGTGATGAAAATAGTCAGTCATCCTTGCAGTAGAGATAATAAAATCTCCAATACTCTATCAAATGGTGAAAACCAAGGAGAGCATAGGGTTAAATAACTACACATTTTAGATCTGTCTCCAAGACACTGAACTGTGGCTTAAATGAATTTAGAGGAGCCAATTCTTTACTGCTTACTTTAGACCTCTAGGGGTTCACTGCCCATGGAGGGACACCTGATTTGCACTGAGCATGTGCAGAAAACACAACAAATGTGTATACCAACTCTAGGACAGTTGTCCAACAATTGGGATAATACAGAAAAGACTATATTGAAACTGATTGTGGAGGCTGTTCTGTACAACAGCAGTACAAACTTAAGTTAACCTTGGAATGTTACTTTAATGCATCTTTAGTGTCTCTCTGGCTGAAGAAACTTTTATAGTAGGTGGTCACCATTGTATTTAGTTTTCATAAATCCTGTGTCCATGATCAACAACTGAGATTGCATGGGGACTCTAGGGGAAATCCATTAATAATATTGCAAACATTATCTATTATTAATGATCCCTTTGATGAGATATTAATCCACTACATTTCTAGCAGCTACGGGTTCTAATGTTGGGTTGTTTCAGAATTCATTTCCTCTAAAGTAGAAGGATTAAGTACCAGGATATCTTACTATCTATACCTCATACAGGTATGTCTTAATATACTTGTTGATTTTAAATCCCTCACTACCTCTTTTCATGAGAGAGATACTATGTCACAGAACTTGAAAAAAAGTTTTCCTAGAAATCAGCTGGGTAAAAAGATGTATATTGATCTCTCACGCTAAGGTTGGAGGCCTGTGGCAGCTGCGAGAGGACAGCTGGGTTTCTAAGGGAGAGGAAGGTTTGCTGGGATGCCCTAGAGGGAGGCCGGGGCCAGGATGCGGAGGGGCTCGAGTCCAGACAAAGGCATGCGGACTTGCCCTGTGGGCTAGTGGGCTTCTGGCACCCCAGTCCAGGTGCACAGAATCAGGATATTGAGGGGAGCCCGTGTCTCTTAACACTTTCTAGTGATCCTCTGGCACACTGAATTTTATTTTGAATGTTTTCTGCATAACAAGTGACCAAGGATTAGCCAAACAAATCTCAGAGGAACATAATTAAAAGATCCTTTGAAACCTTCACATGGTATTGACCGGCTATCTAAAGTTGTGGGCAGTAGTTCTCTACAAGAGATTTCTTTGTCATAATCAATTATGCAGCTCTGTGTTTTTCTAATGTTTGCTATTTGGGTGAACATACACGCTTTCTCAACCTGGAGTTCAGCAAGTCTAAAGTAAATTTAATCAATGTGGAGAAATGATTGGCCAATTCAGATCAATAAAACTTTACCCTCACTAGTACTTTCTTTCATGAACTCTAAATAACTGTTTTTAAATCAATGCTTCATTCTCCCCATACTGACACAAAATGACTGATCAAATACCAAACTGTAAGACATAAGAATTTATCTTATTTTGCACTTCCTAAATGAATGAAGCTTCTCTAGCCTTGTGGAATGTGGATACAATGGCATTGGTATCCATATAGCTATATCTTTATATATTCCACAGAGAGAAAGATTTCAATACTACTCTCTTCATGAAGCTTTTCTACTCCAACCTATGTATCTTTCTGCTGTCTCAGAACTCAGTAACTAACATCTAATTGAAAATTATTTATTATATTAGTTTAAATGAGATTATAAATCTCTTGAGGAAAGATACACTTCTTGCCTAAAACAGGCATTCAAAAATATCTAGTGATTGATTTGAAAAGTTATGTTATCAGTCTTATCTTTAAATTTTCACTTAAATTATAAACACATATATATAAAACTAATTACAGGCATCAGTAGATATATGTAAGGACATACGATTAAATTAATTTTTATCAGATTACATTTGCCAGTTAAATCAATTTCATTAAACTGAATTTGAGTATATATAAATTCAATGCAATAATATATATACATGCATAAAACATGACACAAAATCACACAAAACACCACCATACTATCTTCTAGAATTGTTCTGTTTACCAACTTCCCTTCAATTCTATTCAGATTGATTCTTTTTTCTGTGTTGAGCTACACATGAGATAGTCAAATATTAGCTTTTTCTCTGTCATCCAGGCTGACCCTCAGTTTGGATACAGTTTTTGAAGGAAAAGGGGAAGAGAAGCAATAGAGTCAGTATACTGCCACTGTGTGGGTAATTAACATACTGTTTATTAGTATACTGCTGTAATTAATATAATGCTCTACTGCATAGATTTTTGTGTGAAATACCACACTAAGTACTTTGTCGTCTATGCTCTTGAGACCCTTCAGTTTTATCATAGCACATGTGACCCTCTAGTTATCTTTGTTCACATCTGTGGCTTAGTCTCCATTATAAAGTCCCTGACAGGGCTATGTCTTGTTCATCTAACAGTTCCATGCATAGAGTAAGCACTCAATAAATGTTAACTTAGAAAACAGTTTACAAAAACACTTTTTATAGAAAAAGTCACTGATACTCTTTGTCTGTACAAGATGTTTCCAACTTTCCTTAACTTCCCTTCTGAGAAAGTTACAAAACAGAATCAAGTTTTGACATGCTTTCTTATAGAAAATTCTAGAAAAGAGACAAGGTAAGGTAAGATGAAACTAACAGAAACTAAAATGGACACTTGAGTTAACATGGCTGATACTTGTTTCCTTCTTTCTCACTTGACATTCCAATTATGTTTAAATCATGCTGGAATACAAACCATTGAGATCAATTACTTTCTTTCAGCAGAACTTACAGAGACAAATGATAGGGCTGTGACATTTTTCAGCTTTAGAAGAAAATCTCCTGAGCAGCAGCAGAAAATGTTAGCACCCACTGCAGAGAATTTTACCCCTAGGGAATACAGACTACACCTGATTTCTAAAATAATCAATTTTCTGGTGACTTTCTCTTGTCTTTGGTCATTTTGATGTGTATTTCGAGAGAAACAAACTTTGTCACATCTCTGCTAGGATAGAGTTACATAATTTGAAACCATGTAGCATATTTTTCCTTTTTTGTCTCCACTTTGTGTTCCATTTATGCCTTTGTCTCAGTTAATAAAAAAATGTAGGGACCCCTATTAAGGAAAATCAGATTTTTACTTTTAATACATTATCTATTCCCTTGATCTCAAGAAGCAAGTCATTGCTTTTTTTTCTTCACAATATCTAATTCAAATTCTGCTGACTGACACATAAGAGTATGAACAGTCTATTGGTGTTTGTCCTACTGATAAATTCCCAAAACTTACAGACTACTTGGAAGCTTAAAGGCGTTCTGCTACCACAAATTCTGCTTCTTGTCCTGGGGTTTCTAAAAATGGTATATCCAGATAATTATTTGTGGGATAAAGACACCAAAATAAATATAAGTATCAGTAATAAAATCTGGATGAATGAGAGTCTTCATCTCAGAACAAACATTCATTCAGATGCCTTTTCATGCTGGTATTTTTCATCTGTGAAGTATTTGTTCACTGACTGATAAAGGAGGAGCTAGACCACATTTCTCTGCAATCTGAGACTTCAGTTGACAATTATCAAATAAAATAATATCTGACTTCAACTAAAGGCTCCTACAGTCTAAAAAGTATTCCTGACTAAGGGCAATGCTGGTCATATTGCTTAGTCAACACAGCAAGAAGTAGAATCTTAGTATTTTAAAACTTAGGTAATTGAATCTAATGCCACTTGTGTAGCATTAATCTATTTATATTTATAGTGCTTAATTATTCATGATTCAAAAATAAAATTTCATAATATTTCTAAAACAATGAAATTGGGTAAGGAAAGTGACTTGTGACTCCTACTACAGATTAGGAATAGAAAATCCAGTATGACCAAGAAACCAAAGTTTGACCATTTCTTTTTGGTATTATGTGCCATAGAGCAGACATGGGAAGAAAAAACAAAACCAAGAATTTAATTGCAATCATCTCCTAGTTTATCCAAACCCATTTGTGTTGGGATAGATACAGTCTGTCTTTTTTTCTACCTCGAGTTAACAAGTTTTGCCAGTTATAATTTAATTCCCAAGTGATTCCCTTTCAAATTGATATTCTTGGAAGGTGGTTAATAACAAGGAATTTAAAGGCAAATATCAAGTTCACAAAAGCTAAAATATAAGGTGTATAAATTTCATTTACTCCTTTAAGATTATAAATGAAAAGTTTTATAGCTGAATATACACATTTATAGTCCTTGGACCTGCAATATTAACAATCTGTCAGAACTTACAAGTTTTAAAATCATATTTGAGTTACTAAATAACTGAAAAGTAAAAATCAATGATTTCAAATCCTGATTCAGGTTTCATAAATAGGGTGTATATATTTTCTATACCCAATTTTATATATACAACCACATACATGTATTTATATGGGATTTTTCATATGAACATGAGTTATGTATTTATATTTAATTGTAGTAAAACATGTTGCAACACTGTTGGACTTCATTGGAAATCAAAGACGGCATTCCTCTTGGTGAATGAAGTCTTAGGTGGGCCAATACTTTTTTTTAGCATAAAGAAAGCACACAACTGCAAAATAATGTTCTTTGGAAATGATTTTTTTAATTGGCTGCAAATGTGTGGCTAGATAATTTCTTATTAAACTAAATAAACAAGATTAATTCTGGCAGTTATTCAGATGGCCCACAGAAACATCTTGAATTCATTTGATTATGATAAATTTATGATTACTTTCCTGGAGCAAAAGCATACTTTTATCATAGCACTAACTCTCTCTCTCTCTATATATATAATATGTGTGTCATATTATTACACAATACACATGCACACATACATATATGGATGAATGGCAAATACAAAGCTTCTCTTTAAGCTTCTATTTTTTAACCATTTCCAAATGTTTCTTTAAAATGTTGAAGTTTTAATTTTTAATAATTACCAAGAATGAAATTTATCTGAATTCTTTGTCTCCACACTAGTTATATTCATGACTTCATATTCTTTGATAATCATCCATGGTTCATATGTTGGTATAGAGCCTATATACATTGTGCTTTTGCACATTTGACCATAAGATAATTAGAACTAAAACTGAACTTTGGTTTTAAAACTAAAATTATCAACTAAAGTTAAAAGCTAGAAAGTATTTCTAACTTTCAATATAAGGAAATGAATCCAAATGATGTACGGCTGATCAGCTGGGACACTGGTGTACAACCAGGAATACATTGATTTTATCTCTTTGGAATACACAAATGCAAAAAAAATTAGAAATTGTAATGGAAAGAGGAAGCTGCAAGAGGTTAAATTATAAAGAAAGAAATTATAATGAAAGAGGAAGCCACTGAAGTGCCATGCATATTTACAAGACAGTCTCATTGAAGTATTACATGAGAACCAGGAAGGCACACATCGCAAAATATATTTCAGTGAATTTTTATAATTCATTAGAGAGAATCCTGCCCTGGGACTGTCAGCTGTGTGGCCTTGGGAAAGCACTTAATTTCTCTGTGTTTGTCTTCTGGGTTAAGTAATACAGACTCCCACCCAGCTCTGAAATGTATAACATTTCTCCAATATTAAAACAGAATCAGTAAGGGCAACTTATTAAAGATTGTAACTTTCAAGGTATACAACCCGAGACAATGACAAAAAAAATTAAAACAAAAAAAACCAGGCATTAAATCTAGACCTGAACTGTTGAGATGAACAGCTTTCTCTTTCACAAATTTTTTCTCAAAAGAAAACATACATTCTGGATGCAAACTTGTATTTACTTTGTAGGAATATGAAACATAATTATAAGCATTAGGCAAAATAAACCCAAAGCTAAAAACTGTGTAAATTCTTTAGCTGTTTTTGAAAAAAGAATAAATTGCTGTATTTAAATCATTGAGAACTACACCTAAATTTTCAATAAAAGCTAAGCATAGTTGAGGATCTTAAATTCTCATTGGTAATAGACATGGAGGCATTTGGGAAAATGTTCTTTTTGGAAAGAGCAAGCTGCAAGAGGTTAACTTATAAAGAATATATAATTAGTTATAAAATGGGCCAATATTTACTATCAAAGAAGAAGATTAAGATAAATTTAATTAAATTTGCCACTAAGCAAAACTGTGGAGTGCTTCAGGGCTTCGTGGCTTACAAAACTTAGGGTTTTTTTCCTTTAAATATCAAAAGCTTTAACAGGGCCTAAAATCACTGTCAGTGTCTGCGGGGTTAACCCAGAGGCCCTGTGCCTCCTTTGTTAATTATTCCTCCTTTGGTTCCTGCACTTACCAGGGCAGAAGGCTGTTTTAATGGCTCACCTGCAGGGTGGGTTCCTTGAAAAGACCAGGAAAGGGAAGGGGAGAGAAGGGGTGGTACTGAGAGCCCATGCTGAGTCGCTGCTCTAAGGCAGAGGAGATGAGAGACGGGGGAGAAGGGAATGCCTGAAGTGGGCAAGCTCCCCTGTCACTTTTATTGTTATAATTATAAGCTTGGCTACTTACTTGACTTACGATGAGTTCTTCAAGGGTAGGAATAGCATGTTATTCTTTTTCATGTCTCAATGCATGGCACCCAGTAGACACCTGCCACATTTATAAAAGGGATGAATAAAAGACCTCCATCTCCTTTGGGGATCCTTTCTCCACTAGTTTCATGTGTTAAGAGAATAGATCAGGAAATTCTTTATTTGAAAACTTTAATGACCTCCCTGGATTTTCCTCCTTAAACTCATTCACACCTTGCGATGAATTATTTTGATCTAATAATATGCAAGAGTGCCTGGATTTCATGTTTCACTGAGTGGAGCCTCAGACTGAAGGGGAGGGCTGTGAAGGGAAGTCCTCCTTGGGGTTGGGGGCTTTGGACTTGGGGGCTTTGGACTTGAAAAGAGCATCAGGGGGTTACCAGAACAAGGAAATGCATGAGGAGTTCAAGAAGCGTACTATACAAAGAACCACAGTGGTTACCACTGCCAAGATTCCACTTTCCAAGCCAACCCAGAGGGATTGGCAGCACAGGCCACCGAATGTTCTTAGAGATATTTAGCATTTGTAAACATCTAGCAGTTTGCCAAGGCTGGTGTTTGGAGGCTGAGACTGGAAGCTGCACATCCTGCTTCTCCCAAGTTACTAACCTGCACTATGTGGTGCAGATTAGCTGTGCTTTGAGTGTTAAAACCCAATTCCTGCTCCTCCTGAGTGGGAGGAGGAAAAGAGAGAAAGAAAAGAGGGAGAGGAGACCTCATTCTATGCCTCTCTGCCCCTCGTCCTCTTTGTCATCAGTGTGTGCCAGTGTTACTTGCCCGCTTCACAGGACATTCAGAATATCTTCCCCTGCTTTTCCTGCCATGCTCCCGTGCCACACACCTTAATCTTAACTAGTACCATCCTTTCCAAGCTTGGAACACAGGCTTTGCACTCATAGGTCTTTGGGGCCTGGCAAATTACCTACCCGCCTTCTTCTGAATATTTATGCCCAAATGCCAGGATGTCAGATGCCCGTCCACTCCCATCACAGACCACAACCGGCACGGGAGGGGTGTCCCGAAGGTACTCCAGGACAATCGAGATCACGTTCGGTCCTCCTTCCACGATGAGCGCCACCACCGGAACGCCTTGACCGATTCCTGCATTAAAAAAGGAAAAGAAAAGGAAAAAAAAAAAAAAAAGGGAAAAGAACACAAAGCCAGCAAACCAAAGAAACAAAAAGAGAAACAGAAAGCACAAACTAAAATTACTGAGCCTGGGGGAGGTAACAATATATGAAGGGATAAAAATGAAAATCTACAGAAAATCCTTCCGCAGGATTTTCCCAGCGGACTCCATCCGATGCTGTTGCCCTCTCCCCGCAGCTCCCGGAGCGCAGGGTCCGTTAAGGCTCTGACTGCTTTACTTTCCAGGGGTGGGTGAGCGGGGGGGGGGGGAAGGGAAAGCAAGAAATGGGTTAGTGGGTGAAGCTCCGGGCCAGCAGCCCAAGGACTGGAAGCTAAATGTGATCTTAAGCAAGTCTCATCTGTATCCAGGGGTTCCCTTTCTTACATGAAAATGGGAAGGTAAAAACGCTGCCTTGCTGACAGTGCTGAGAAAAATGCCTGAATGGTTCTTTTTATTGAAGACCATCAAAATCAGCCGGCGACATATTTTAACTTGGTGCATCAATTCCTGGCTAAATTAGGGAGCTATCTATAGCTGACCACAAATGCTCAGCTTGGTTATTGATCCTTAACAGGATAGCTGTCCCCAGAAGACACGGCTTCTGCCATCTGCCATTGTTGTATCCTCCGCTACCGAGCAAGGTGCCAGGCACATGTTGGGTAGTCAGTAAACATTTGCTGGATTCAGTCGAATTCAGGGATTTCACAGACTTCCTGAAGTATTTAAGCTATTTATGCTGAGCCATAAGACATTGCTATCTTCAAGTCAAAACTGTGCAAACCTCTGCACTTACATAGAGTTCGTCCTAACATATTAAAGTATTAAAAATAAATGTCCATGAGAAACATGATGAAAAAGAAATTAAATTCACTTGTGACATCTCAAGTGTCATTGTTCATTAAATAACTCCCTTTTACTCAGTTTGGTGCCACACTGTATTTCTCACTCTACCACCTCAGAACTGAGCACTGCCATAAATGTGAGATGGTTTTGCAGGGTATACAAAGTAGTTTTCTTAAAAAAGAAATAATCAAGATTCTGCACCACTTCTGTAAATATGAACTAAAAAAAGCCCAGAGTCATCTCAGTTTTCCTCTTTCCCCTTCTGCTATGGTTTTATCTTATATCAAGAAAATGCTTCCCTGTGAGAAATAATAGTTTGGGGTTTGATTTTTTGCTCCATTAAAAAGAGATTTTTATCTTATTTGTGTGGCTGTTACACTAAAGTGTATTTAAATCAATGTCCTAGGGCCTTATCTCTTCTCAGCTGGTGTTTTTCATGGTTTGATTTTCATCTTAAAGAATTGGTTCAAAATGCCAGTTACACAAAATTGGTGCCATTTTAAACCTATGTTTTAAAAAGGTAAGAAAATGATGATTGCAGTCAAGGCCAGATGCTGAGATATCTTTTTGTTTCCCAGAAGGAACTGAGAGAGATGACCTGCGGTCTCATAAGAGTTTTCCATGGATGGGGAGGTTTTGAGAGTTACTTCTTCAATCCAAGGAGCAGGAAGAGTAAGTTCATACTGTCCCCCTTTGACCCAGAAGGCCTTAATGACTCAGACAAAAGGTCACTTTAAAACTCCCTTTGGGTATCTGTGAAGGAGACATTTTTCTTATTGCTGCTGATTATGAGGATTAGGTAAATTCCTGTTGAAAGGCACTTTGAAGATTTAAGGCTAACTTGAAATGTTAATACAGCATATTTCTTTTGGAGGAGAACTTGCTGACATAAAAAATACCTACCCCTATATGCATTTGTATTTTAATGGGCCTTGGAAAATGCTGAATGTTCCTTTGTGAATTATTTCCCAAAGTACTATGCTATTTAATTTTTCCCTTTACTGTGCTCTAACACATGCTCCCATATTGATTCATATCAAGGAACGATATGCTGTTTTACATCAAATGATATATTTAGACTCATTTTAGGATCTTCTAAGAAAGGCCTTTGTCAAATTCTGACTCTTGAGCTATAGTCCAGTCAGTAGGGTCTTTACTGCAACACACAGATCAACTATGATCCACTCAGTGTTCTCACTGAGGGAGAAGTCCTAGAACATACCTTCTGGAATGTTCCAGCAATCTAGAATCTAGCCAACCATAAGCAAGCAACCTCTTCCCTTTGAAAGGATACATGAGTGCAAAGGACCAAATTTTCACAGGATGACTTAAGAGCAATAAATTATCAATTGATTTTCTGCCAATTTATTTGTCAATGTATCAAATTGTTGTAACCTTTAGAAATACAAAGGTACATTAGATGATCAGGTTTCCTACATTTGGAGTAAAGCTGTTAACTATTAAAATGACGAAAAACATATATATATATATATAAATTGGATGGACCAAAGTATCAAAATATCACCTACTTTTTCGTATGTGTTGAATATATCTATGCCTCTGAGTTCTCTCCCATTTCCTTCAGTGATAATACATGGAAATTTGTTCCATAGGCAATAAAAGCCCTTATAGTTTAAAACAAAAGCACCTTTGGATTTCTTAGTTATGGGATGTAAAGAATCAGGTTATGTCTAAAACTATCATGCTTTGTTTAAATTAAACCTAATATATGGTAACAGTAAATTTTTCTGTCAGGACACATACACACACATGCATGCACATGCACATACTGTTTTTGTTTCTAAGAAATGAAAATGGTATCAGATTTTAGCTTATTTTTTGGAGACAAGGATCTTTGAATACTTTTGTGAATGTGAATCTGATTAAAGCTAGACCCTTTCTCCAGAAAAACAAATGTACATGTAGATAGTTACAAAAATGGTTCTATGCAATTTCAAGAGGTTCCTGAATCCCTGAAGTCTATTCATGAAAGACTTGCTAAGGGCCCCTTAAAAGTCCCACCTTAAATAAAGCACAATGATATAGCTGCAAAGAGCATCAGTTTGTGTTATTTTATGAAGCTCACTGAGATCTCTGAGACAAGTTCTAGAATGGGTTATCAAACAAAACCTGTATGCCCAAGGGAACTATACATGTTATTACTGCCCAGCTATGTTGATTGGCTAAATGTCCAGGGTGAAACACACTGTCTATAAGGTATATGCCCCCCCTCCAGTCCTCTCTCCCTCCCTTGCTTTTCTTTATTTCTTCTGTTCACACCTTGTTTTCTAAGTTACATTTTGGTCATAGGATATTTTAAAAACTCTAGGGAAATTCACAAATTTAAAAATTAGAATCTATAGTATATGACTTCATTAGGAAAGAAAAAGCTTTTTAAAATACCAAGAATGGTAATTTTATAATTAACAACATAAAGAAAGCATTTTTCTTTGCAGGATCCATGGCATTTCCATCCAGCTGGATTCATATGGCCCGCTACCATTTTTTTTATACCCATAAAAAATTAATACAAAATCCTTTGAAGATCCTTGCAAATTTATGCCTTGTTTAGCTAAACCTACTGCCCATTAGAAAAAAATAGTTGTTTGAGTTTAGTTTTAAAAACTATAGTCTCTATTATTCCAGAAAAAAACTTCATTTTACCTAGAGCCCTCAGTGATTTTTGTTTTTTTTGTAAGTACTTCTTCTTTTGGTTTGGGGGAAAAGTCGGCTAATTCCTTAATTGATTGCAATAATTTTTCATTTTCTACCATAACCAAATACTTGCAGGAGTTCTCAGAGACTTCCCATTAGAATTCAATTTTAGAGCTAAGCAGAAAGAGGCAAGATGCTTGCCACACTCTTTAGCTTTTGCAATGTTAGAACTAGAAGCATGATAGCCTACAAAAATGGGAGAGGTAAGAGATTTAGCAGCTACTTTCTAGCATCCTAGGTTGACCCAGGGCTTTCAGATTATACATGGAACCCCAATTAATTGTTCTTTGCAGAAGGTAACTTCTTGGATTTTTGTCACATTGTGTACTGACTTCTGACTACTGTGCAATTTAGTCTGGGCTCCCAATAAGGCAAAAAGTATCAGAATTGCTTAAACAAAGACTGGGTTGGTTATTTTGAGGAAGGGAGGCCACAGAATATAAGAATGTCATAAAATTCCAAAAGGCTTTTTCTTCTCTCTGTCTCTCTGTGCTCACATGAGACCCTAATTTATGATCATTGCAGGCACTTGTGAGAACATTTGGTGTGTTGTAGTGAAATATCTGGATAATTGAGAATTTTGATCAAACTAATACTTTGGTTTTACATCAAAATCACCATATGTGACCTAAAATGCCTACAGGCCTAAGGAATAATTTATTTGACATTGGAAAATGGTTCATATTTACAGGGAGATGGAACATGGACAACTGATCATTAGCTAAATCTTAATGATCAAGGCCACGATCATGTGCTTATTATATTTTGGGTCATTCAGAAAGGAGGGTTCATACTCTGTGGGAGAAATGACTACCTGAAGATCTTAAACAATTCAAGACTGAGTGTATCAGCTAAAGCCTCGTAGCAATAATATGAACACAGTTCATTCACTGGCCTTGCTGGCTCTGGAATTATGTGATTCTCAGTGACCTCGAAGTTTGTGCAGAAAATTCATGTGCTTTTAAATTATGTATATAGTGAGGCTTTATCAGTGTATTTTATGTTGCACAATTTTAAGTTTGCATAATTAAAATTTGCATAAAATTATGAAGCATTGAGCATGTCCCTTCATCTAACTTTGCACTTGAATAACCTGGTCTTTGATTCAATGATTGACTCTACCAACAGAACACTGATCACTATTTTTTTATTGGACTATGCCATGGGGCCATAAAAACTCAGTAACTACCTAAGACCTTCATTTTTCAAACAGAACCTTACACAGACTTGGGGGACATTAGCAATTACAATAGTGATGGAAAGAGAAGGAGTCAAGCTATTTGCCTCATTTTAATGGATACGTTTTGATGTCTATTTGAAGTCTGCGTAATACCACAGCTTTTCACAAATAGTTTCAGAATTAGATTGTTGATGTCCTTAACTAAGGATGAGGCATTTAGTGCATCTCTTCTGTGGTCTAGAAATTGGGGGATGGATTTATGAAAGTTACGTAAAGCTAGTAATCAGTTGTGCTTAACTGTCACTACTCAAAACTATTCTTGTTTATTAAGTTTCAGGTGCTTCATATGATTAGGAAGATTCCCAGCACGTGAATATTTAGGCACAACTATAGAATACCATTGTCCATAAAGAGAATATCTTAATATGCTTTTTCTTTGCAAAAGGAATGGGGTGAGCCCAAGAAGACACCTAGGGATGACAAAAGAACAAAGAAATGCATCTCATTTTAAGTAAAATATTTCTTTGGTCTTTTATGGAAGTAAATGTTTTGGATATTGCCTTCAGGTTTGGGAGGTAGGATACATTATCTATTCAAGATAACAGAACTACAGCTGGGATGTGTCTGAACTTCCTTGGAAATGGGTAATAAATTCAAATATCCTTAAGTGGATCCTGGCGACACACCCAGTTGGTGAATGCCAAACCCAGTGCAAATCAATCCTGCATGTCATTATTACTATGCTCTCTTGCCACTATAATTCTGCACCTAAACTGATGCTTAGGAAAGCATCTGGAAAGGTACTACAAGACCTATTACACAGTCAAAATAAAACCACACACAAGATGCTTCACTTCTAGATACTTATGGTTTTCTAGTGGGAATGAAACTCCCTGCATGATGGCTGGGGACTTCCTGAGGCATAAATTTCCAACGCACTTTAGGACTAGTCAGGGGTAAAAATAATATGAAATTCTTAAATGTCTTTTCCTGTCATCATCAATCCCTATGGCTACTCCCTTACTGATAGTTAACTTAATGGTGTCCTTCCATGTACAATCTTTCCATATTTAAAGTCCATGTGACTATTTCAGAATAAACATACATATGTATTTTATCTTGGCACTTAAAATCTCAGCAAATTTGGCTGAGTTAGATAGCTGTCATGACACTGAAGTTACAGAGTTTAGATTAACGGGAATGCCTCTTTCAGGCAGTAATAAAAGATTGAAAATTGATGGTGTATAGCATTTCTTATCCTGGGGACTGAAAATATAAAATATAAACCTACTAAATTAATATGTCAAACCTCCTTTTTTTTCCTATTTGTTTTCAACACTGTCTAATCCATCTATTTTGCATATTATCAATGATACAGGTATTTTCTTAGGAATCCTGTACTAGTCCCCACCAGCTAGCTTTCATTTTGGACATTGTCTTGTTTTGCTTTTCTGTCTGGCAATCAGAGGGCAAAGTACAGAACTGGGGTGGGAGAGTGGCTGAGTGGATTGAATGAAAAATCTTGTAAGCCAGCCAAGGAGGACACTGTAGCATGTACGTCCTGGAAAGACCCCTCATGACTTCCCCATCCACACTGCCCTATCAGAGCACTGACCCATCCACAGCCCAGGACGGTAGCTTTATTTGGCTTCTTTCAAAGCTGGTTGGAGTAGAGGGAGATTCTAGATCTATAGATGGCCAGATTTGCCTTGCTGGAATTGAGGTGGAGACCCTAGGCTTAAAGTGAGTAAGTGAGGTGGGATGGATGGGGTGTGGAGCCTATATCAGCAGTGGCTCTGATGGGACCATGGGGGTGGGGGTGGGGGGTGACTGAACAAGCAAAGAAAGGAGCAGAGAGCCCGTGGAGGAGAGATCAAGTGGCTTGAGTGAGAGGGAGGGAGGGAGGGAGTGTGAGAGAAAGAAATTATTTATAGTTAGTTACTATTTATAAAGCACTTAGAGTCTGGCATTAAGTAAGAACTATATGGTTAAACAAACACAAAGGTTCTTATTTATATTTATAAGCTTATAAAAGATTTCTACTTTGAATGTATAAATGATGCAGGGAAGAAAAATAAATGCACTTAATATGTTTAAAGCAAAAGGATGCTCTGACAAAGAAATCATTTGAAACATGCTTTTCTAAAGTTTGAATACTCTCTCATGCAGAACAATAATATGCTTAGGAAGCCAAATTCCTTTAAATTGTATCCAAAAAGCTAAAACTTTCTGTTTGGGGGTAGATGACTTTTTGTATCACTCTGCAAATATCATCTACCAGGAGCCCCTCTTTAGTGCTTCAATCAGCTTGTTATGTCTCTTAATTCTGTGGATTGGACAAAGATGTAAATGCCAATAGCAAAATCCAGAAAATGACTCCAAGTGTATTATATGCTAATAAACTAACTTAGCTTTTGACTTAGTCAATGGGAAACAGTTATTCCCTTATGGCCAGACAGCTCTGATGAAAATATTCTGCTATTGATGTCTATATACTGCCAGGATATCCAAGCAACGGGCCCTGTGAATCATTTCAGTAGAAACGGAACAGCCAGTCCCATGGGCTGTAAGGCAAGTATTACTTTCATAAAAGGAAAGAACCAGCATTATTTTCTTGGAGGCCATTGTTTGCAGACTGAATGTTTTAATGTAATTGATCAAAGACTGCAAGAAAACTTGCCTAAACAAAACTGTAGTCTTCTTAGTTTCTGCTTTGTTCAAAACCCACATCAAAAGGCGTTTCTTGCCTTCTCAAATGTAAGGTAATCAGAGTGGTTGTCACTCATTTTACTTTATAATAATTTGCTCGCACTCCCCTGTAAATGTGCCAGGATCTAGGTCCACAGTCCATACAAGTTTCTTGGGCTTTTTGGCAGAATTAGTAAACAGCAGAGCAGCCAGGGGAATTATGGATTGAAAAAACATGGCAAGACCCAGCCTACAGTGAAGGGCAGAGCTGGGCTGGAGAAGGAGAGATGGAAATGTTGCTGGTAGAGGCAAAATGGTGTTATGTGCATTAATTTGCCATTCCAAAAAAAGAAATCTCTTTGCATCGGGTGAGGGAGGCTGCAGTTACTTTCCCCTGCCCAAATGTAAAAAGTTCTATTCTCTCTTTAAGAAATATAACTGTCAGTGAGGAATTTATACTTATCCTGTAGTTGCCGGGTTCAAATGACAAGTCTACCTCAGACCCCTCCCCTTCAACCCACCAAGCAGAATTAACCACTCTCACTTGTGTGTTCTTATAGTATTTACTTTTTTTTAAAAGCCCATGCCAATGAATATATTCTGTAAATTTGTCAATCAATTACTATGACATCAAGAAAAACATTCTCCTAGTACCTTACACATCTCTTGAAGTTTGAGCTCATTAATTACAGGTGTGGGTGTCTTGTTTCTCTCTGTTAGGTTGGTTTAACTCTGTACTCCTAGCATATCATACAGTGCTCTACATGTAGTAGTTGCTCACTAAAATTTGGAGAACAGAAAAAAGGCAGGAAGGCAGGATACTGAATTACCATCAAATATATTCTGATTTCTCATAGGTTAAATGAAAACAATGTAATTATTTCTATGTACATTTTTAAATGTTTTATGATATAAGTAATTTTCTCTCTATCAACTAGCCTGAGATTCAGGGTACTCAGATCTGAGTTAAATTTTCATGAACTCAGGAGTTATCCCAAAAGCCCAGTTTCTATGATCAACAATTTTCCCGTAGGCAATGGAAATTGTTTCCTGATTAACTTGACTCCACAACAGCTGTCACACAACTGCTAATCACCTGTAAATACAATCGTTTCCATAACAATTCTTTGTAGGTTCCCATTGCTTATAGAAAAGAAGCTCAAATCCCTTCACATGATAGACAAGGCACCCCATATTCTGGCTTCAACCTTTATTTGGAGCCTCAGCTCCCTGAGAACTCTCTGTTCATTCTGAGTCTGTTTACGATCCTCTCTAGGATGACGGTATTTTTTAACTTCCCCTTAAGCCATCCAAATTTTCAAGGAGGACTGTCTTTCCCTACTCCAGGTTTCATGGGCAAGAAATGTTCCTAAGCACATCCTTCGGCTTTCTATACTCTTTCACTCCCTTGGCTCCTTGGTATATTTAAGAGTGTGACTGGCTTTGCTCACTCAGCCTCACTCTCCGTCCTGTTGGCATGAGCCCACCTGCAGGAAGCCCGAGGCCCTTCACTGAAGGCGTGTGCGGTGGGGTGGGGAGGGGAGGGCTCCTCACGAGCTGCTGCCCAACTCAGGGAGTCACTGAGTCCACTTGGCCAGTAGACTTAAAGCCATGTCTGCCAACTTGTCCGCCAACTAAAATGATATGCTGAATTCCATCAAGTACTTTTTAAAAATTTCTCAAGTGGTTTAACACTTGGATGAGGAAGAAAGGTGCTATTTATTGTGGCCTTCAGAGACCCCAACTCAATTGTCAAAGTCCAGTTCAAGTGTTACTAATTCCTGAGGCCTTTCCTAACTCCCCAAACAGTATTAAATATTCATTCCTTTGTAGTCCCATTGTTGATTTTTTAAAAAATAGATCTTTGGCAATTATTTTATTCTGCCTTGCTTTACTGAATGTTTTATCCACTCAATTGTAAACTCCTTGAGACAGGAGAACCCCACCCCCAAATTCTCAGGCACCATTCTGGTTTCTACAGTGCTTCACTTGTGGAAGGCAGTTCAAATAAATTCTTGGGAAATAAAACAAAATTAAAATGTACAATACCCAGGGTCTATATGTTAGGACTAGCACAGCTGAAGAGATGGGAATAAACTGGTGGCTATAAAGGTATTGAGAGTTATATCTCCACACTACTGATGTATACTGCTGAAGGGGGATGACAGCCATTTAAGTGGCCCCACTGTGTGCTTTCACAGGCCTTAACTGCTGGCACTCAGCAGTGGATGGAGACCTAGAGAAGAACATGCTGGGTAACTAAGAAGGGTGCTTACATTTCACTTGTCCATCTGTATTAAGTAAGGAGGAGTCTAGAGACTTAGGGATTCAATAGCCAATTTTGGTTCAGTTGTCTTGTACTTTTCAACTGAAGTCTTGCTATTTCTCAGAATTGGACCCAGCTGGAGTGACATGTCCCAACCACTGGGGAGAAAGATGTAAACAGAGGTTTACTTTCTCCTCGCTGGAAGGATGTCCATGAAAGGTGTTACTGCCCCCAGTTGAAATGAATAGGGAACTACATGACTGAAGTGGGAACCTAAATCTGCTCCCTCTGAGGTGATTGCTCTGTTTTAGCCTAAGATGATGTAGCTAGATGTGGCCTTCATTTACCACCTAGGTGATTAAAATAACTGACTGCCATTGTCATCTCTGAGACAAGGGAAGGTTACTGATTATTTGGGATCTAGGCATGGTCTCGAATCCAATTTCTGACCAACAGTTGGGAAAAGTAATAAATTTGTATTTGATCATCTAGGCATCTTTTCCAAAAGATAGCATATCAAGTTCAACCTGATAAAATCCTTTCATCAGATTTACTAAGTCTTCAGTGAAAAATACAGATGACAATGTCATAGGGAACTTCTTTCCTCTTAAGTTTCAAGTTTCCACGTGGAGGGAGCTCTGTTAGTGTGACACTTCTAGCCCCTTGTCCTGCCCTTACTCCTCTCCTCATACAGCATTGAGTAACCTGATTGGTGGGGACTACTGTCTGTCTAGTTTCTTGACTGGATAGAATTAATCTACTAAGTGTTTTGCAGTGAGGGGGATTTAGCTTCTTTCTTTTGTTTCTTCCATGAACCAGGGCCAGTCAGTGATATTAGTAAAGGCATTTGTTATAAACCCAAATTTCTCCTCTGGTCCACTCTCTGGGGCCTTTGGCGAGCAGGCAAACCCATTTGGCTCCCACATTATGGCATTATCTCTAAGAATTTCATCATTAATAAAAATATATTGCTCTCCATCTGCCTGGTCCCAGCATCCAACTTTCATTCAATTGAAATCCTGTCCTGTCAAGAATGAGGTATAATTTATTGGGCTTCCTGAGGCTCCAAACACCATGCATTTCAGTGCTGTCATGTCTGTTCCTGACATTCACCTCACAGCAGCATCTACAAGTTGAGCCTCTGGCTCATGTTTCTGAACATGAACTTATTCTTCAGTGCAAATACAGTCATCTCAAGACAATTTTTTCCTTAATATCCTTATAAAACTCCTTAGAAGGGTAAAGCAACTGCAATGTGTTAAAAAGCTCATTATAGAGGGAGCTGAAACAAGGTCGCTTATGAACTCCAGGGTTGCAGTGAAATGACCTCATGTAGTGAAGCCCACTCAGCCAGCTGACCACAGGCAGTTTCTTTTTCCCTTCAGGGGAGCAGCAGTTGCTGAGCACCTACCAGGCTGGACACTCAGCCAGCTGGGTTGGCAGATGCTTACTCAGTCTGCTCAACTCCATGAATGAAGTATTATTATCCCCACTTTACAGTTAAATAAACTGAGGCGTGGGGAGTGAAGTGCATGTCTGAACTGGGCTTCAAACAGAGACTTGTTAGGAAATGCAGTTTGTATTCCTGGCACTCTGCTGGGTTGCTTCTCACTAAGCTTGACCGTATCATTTACCATACAAATACCAGGATGCTTTTGCAAGTGAAGGGGTCATCATTAATCATCACTCTGCGATGACAGGTATAAAGCGAAACTATTTAGTCCTGCACAAACCAGTATCTACGGTCACTCTTTCTCTTTCTCAGGTCGTAGGGTCTCAAACTCATTTCTAGCAGATTTTAAAAACAGATGCCAACCTCAGATATTTTGAAAGGGGTCTGAGTTTGTTCACTGTTCTTTGTTGCATTTTTTCCTGGCTTAACAAGGCCAACACTAGCTGTTGTCCCTCCCTGACTTCCTGGGATCAGATTACTGGCTCCATCTAAACCATAGCTGCTCATTATCAGAAATATGCCTTCCTCTAGATACATGGAAGGATGAAGCCCCAGGGAAGGATTAGGTCATTAAGCTAAGGAAAAGAGCAATAACAATATAGTGGCACCTGCATAAATTCTGCAGGGGGAAAATACCAATTTAAAGTTTTTCTCATGTTCTAGCAGATCCTTGATGGTGCTAGAAATAAATTCCTTCTACTTGTCTTTCTTTTAAGTGAATGCCTCATTACATTCTATCACTTAAACAAAGGGGAGCGCCTTCAGGAGGGATCAGGAGACAGTCATCGCCCAGGGGCAGGCAGTGGGTCCTTTCGGTCCTTAATCACTCTTTATTTTACTCTGCCATGTTTGTGTGGAACAGCCACTTGCTTTATTCCTACTGCTGTGACCAAGAGTCATTTGACTGCAAGAGTAAGTGCTAATACCATCACAGAAAGTGGGCTATCCTAACGTTATACATAACAAGGTAGCACTCTGAGGAATGCTCTTAAAAGCCTGATTCCAATGTGCAAAGAACTAGCTTGTCATTGAAATTACCACAAAATTATCACAATTATGTATAGAAACGGTCATTTCAAGTTGTCAGTAATAAAACAGGTTTCATAAGCAAGAAACGTTCCTAAGCACATCCTTGGGCCGTGCCCAGGCCCGGGCCGCCCATCCCGGCTGCCGGGAGAGCCATCATACCAGTGTCTGCTCTGGCACAAGGGCTCTCAATTTGCATACATCAGAATCACCTGGGGGAGCAGTTAAACTGCACACTTCTGGGCCCCACCTCCAGAGCTTCTGATTAGTGGGTCTAGACTGGACTGGAGAATGTGTATTCTCCAAGTTCCCAGGGCACACTGTTGCTGCTGGTACACAGACCACACTTTGAGAACCACTGCCCTAGCACAAAGCTGCAGGGAAAGGAGGCTCCAACCTGTGAAAAGAAGGGCGCTCTAAGATGTGCCTCCTGCAGCAAATTAGGATGAAAGGCCATGCAGTAGGACTGAAACACCCGTGGTAAATTTCCAAGAGTCTATTTTAATGTCTAAAGCAGGAGTTAGCAAACTTTTTCTGTAAAAGGCTAGATGGTAAATATTTTCAGCTTTGTAGACAAGTCTCTGTCACAAGTACTCAACTCTGCCGCTAAGACAAAATCAGCCACAGACCATACATAGAAGAATGAGCATGGACATGGCTGTGTTCCAGTAAAACTGTGTTTATAACGACAGATGGCTGCTGGATTTGGCCTATGGGCTATAGTTGGCCAACCTTTGGATCAAACTAACCTGATAAAAATGATTTAAATAGGGCAACATTGTTATTTTGCCAAGCCCAAGTATGCCTACAATGGATGAGTAACTAAGCTGGAATCCTGACTGTACACCAAGCACTGACTCCCATTTCAACTTGCACATGATTGATATAAAATTGCCCTTATTGGAAGACAGATACTTTTCTTGCAATTCAGCCCTAAGAACCAACTATCTAAAAAGGAATGGCTTACCACTTCATCTTATTGCAATAGGGGTTTCACTGCACTACTGGAAATTATTTACCTATATTTCATATTTTCTACTTGGTACTTTACCTAAAAGTAAATAATATCTTCTCTGTGTAGCAGGAACATTTATTGAGTTATTAATTCATATTGTATTTTCCACCTGTTTTTCTTTCTTATTTCTAAAAGGGCCCACTGGGCTGTGTTTTCTTAGGGGAAGTTTGCATTGCTGGACTGAAGATAAGCTCTCTTGATGGCTTTTGTTAGAAACCTAAATTTACTAATGTTCTGAAGAGGAAGAAGAAAAAGGCAAGCGTCTTTCATGGGAAGAGGTGGGAATACATGAAACCGGGTGGAAGCTACATAACTCCTAAGACAAGGAGAAGGGACTCACAACATCCCTGATGGTCCTTCCAAAGTCTATTCTTCCTTGAACTGTCAACAGCATTTGACACAGTTGGCCATTCCTTCCTTTTGGAAATATGTTCTTCACTTGGCTTCCAGACAGCGCTCTCTCCTGGTTTCTCTCCTTCCTCAGTAGCTGCTCCTTCTTCATCTCCTTGGCTGGTCCCTCACCATCCCCCTGGCCTCTGCCTGGATTTCCACAGCTCAGTTCTTGGTCCTCTCCTATCTTCTCCTCTCACACACCCACCGGATGACTGCATCCACTCACATGGTTTCTGTGAGGCCATCTACACACTGATGGCTGCTGCATGTGTATCCCCAGACCAAATAGCTCCACTCAACTTCAGTCTCACCTAACCATGTCCCTCAACCTATCTCCACACATGCAACAAGACGTATCAAATTTGACATGCGCAAACCTAAGCTCCTGCTGTTGTCTCATACCTGCCATCACCAATCCCATGGTCTTTCCCATCCTAACAAATGGCAACTCTATTCTAGCTTATCTGCTGCCAAAACTTAGAGTCATCCTTGAGTCATCTATTCTCTCTCACACCTCATGTCTAATTTAATGGTAACATTTACCTTTCCTACTTTCATATTAGAGCCTGAATTTAACTCCTTTTCACCTCCTCAACGGCTACCACCCCTAGTCTACGCCACTACCAGCTTTTGCCTGGACTACGATCATGGCCTCTGACTGGTGCCTCTGCTTCCTCTTCAGGCTGCTCTCGGTAGGTAAAGCGATTCTGTTGAAACATGCAAGACCACCCCTTCCTTTGCTCAAAACACTGCATGCTCCCATTTCACATTTTGAATGTCAAAGCCAGAGGTCTTAAATCCTCACTGGATCCATCCCTTGTTTCCCCTCTGGCTTTCTTTCCTACTCTTCTTGTTGTTGTTCATTTCACATGGCCACACAGGGCCTCCTGAGGTTCTTTAAACATGCTGTCCGCATTCCCACCGCAGTTCCTTCTCTGCTTTATTTCACTCCCTAGAACTTATCACTCTGCAATACAAATGTGAAGGTAGCGCAACATATATTTTACTTGTTTATTTTCTGTCTCCTTCTACCCAAATGTAAGCTCCATATGGGTGGGATTAGCACAGGCTAATTTTGTTGTGCACTGGTTTGTGGGGCACTGCTGAGAAGTGCACTTTGGGGCTGAACTGTGGCTGCCGAGCACCGGGAGTGGCGGAGTCGGCTGTAGCCAAGGTCCCCCTGGTGTCACTCAGCAGGAGGGCTCCGGAGCCTTTGCCTGGGAGGGGCCAAGCAGGTGTTACTGTTGCAGGGGTGACCTTGGCTGAGGGAGGTTAGGAGGCCCTCTTCCAATCTCCCAGGTACACTATAAGCATGAGAGAGTGGGTAGGGAGAGAAAGTGGAGGTTGGGGCTGTGGGGTGGGAATGGAGGAGAGGCAAGAGTTGTGGTGGGGGAAGAAGAGAAAGGTGGAGGAGGGGGGAGACTAAAAGAGATTAAAATGACTTTATCAAAACTAGATAGAAAGGGGGCTTGGAATTGGATTTACTTGAAATGAGGAAACTTTTTATTATATGACGTTTCCTACATACCTAGGTTTATGCCCAATAATTCATACTCACCACAACGGTTCTTAGTACTTGAATAATAATGGAAACAAATAAATCAACAGAACAGATACTGCTACATGCATGCCAAGGAAACAGAATCTCAGAATGGAAAGACAAGGGGGAAGTGAACTTTTGACATCTCCCAAACTGATGTAGTCATGCCACACATAACTGCCACTTCCTTCAGAATCTCCCCCATGATTTCATCGTACATTCTGATGTGCACCTGAGTCGGTATTCACATCCCGTGTTCTCCCTGTAGGTGGAAGAAATGCTGCTAATGAGAAAGGGTTCAGCTCAGATTTGTTTGATGACCAGAAAAGCTGACTCTTCAATCCTTACTGTCCTGTTTTAGGAAAGGCACGCCTGTGTTTCTCACCCTGCCTCATTCCAGCAGGAACTGCCCACAGAACCGCATGTGGACCCAGAGACCCCCCAGGCTCATTAGCCAACAAGAACTGTTGATTCCTCTGGCTGAGATTTAGGACTTCTGTGTTTGCCTGCAGGGCTGTGACATGCGGAACTCTGTGCAGCTTTTGAAATCTGGCCTCCTCGCAGAACAGGGACAGCCTGTTCAGTGAGGCGAAGAGTTGCTTATTTATTTCAGCGATGGATGCTAAAAAAGAAAAATAAATCAGCTGTTCGCTTATTTGGCCAGTATTAAAGCATTAACATCTCTATTTTTCTCAAGAGTTAATGATCTTTAGCAGAGGGTCCAAGGTTAAGAGATTTTTTTTCCTGTTAAAACCTATGGCAAGTTTATCACTGACATCTTGGGAGCACTATTTGTAGCCCTTTTTTGAGGCCATATAAAATATGCTTCACTTTTACATCCATTAGTTTCAGTGGCTTGAAATGATCCAAGTAGTATTTTGAAGGGATGGGCAAAATATTTTAAATCCTGAGAAAGGACTGACTTTGAATGATCCTGCGACAAATTTTACAGCCTCACTCATCTCAAGCAAATTAAAAGTCTCAGCTCACTTTTTTTTTTTTAAAGACTCCTAGAGAATGAGCTACCTTATCTTCTCTAAATAAGTCCCACTGCAAAATTGTTGATCATGGCAGAAAAGTACTCAGCACGTTTTCCCATTTTTTTATGTTTGTGTAACTTTCCAAAGTTAGCTGCACATTTCTACTAACTGGTTGATCCTAATCTAGGCTGAAAAGTAGCCACAGGCAATTATCACTTTAAGTAAATGGGGAAATAAATTGATACGGATTTGTTTTCCCATGTTGATGGAAATAATGAAGCCAGGATGGCACTGGCTGCTACAAAAATACATATCCTTAGACTCTCCACATTCATAAGATGGAAATGATTTAACAACAATCACAGTTCAACAAGAACACAGATTTCCAGGATAAATGCTTTCATGCTGAAGTGTGGTCTTTTGCCTAGATGTGTTCCCTTTGGTTTACCCTCCCTGGGTGTGCCTACATGTTATTGTTTTATTATGCATCTTTCCTTTATAGCTTTTAGTGTCGAAGCTCCTGTGCTACATTTGGTATGTCAGGCTGGAAACCAGAGCTAAAATAAGGCCAGAAAACCAAATATTAGTGTTTACAATAAAAATTTATTGAGCATCTACCTGCATGTGCCAGGCACTGTGCTAGGTTTGCAGGATGACAAAAATAAGTAAGATTCAGGTTCTGCTCACAAGGAGCTCACAATCTATAGGTGACAGGGACAAGCATGTGGACAGATAACCACCCTACCAAAAGTCACAGTGCATGTTACACAGTGCTGTTGGGAACACGGGTCATGTGGAGAATAACTGAGCCTTGGAAGATCATGGACTCTGTGTGTGTGTGTGTGTGTGTGTGTGTGTGTAGTTTCTGATAAGGCTTCATAGAGGAGAAGATTTTTAAGCTGCTACTTAGAGTGCAGGGTTCTGTCAATAAATAAAGTTGGAGAGGTGCTGGAATTTCAGCAAACATCAAAACAGGACAAAAACAAATCCAACTGGGGTATGTCATTTAAGGAAAACTGCAAGTATCTTGGAATGGGTAGAATGTAAGATTGCATGTGTTTTGTGGAAGGAGGAAAGGCTAGTAGAATAAAAGATGAAAAGATATGGAAGATCTTTCGGTTAGCAGTGAAACTAGGAAGAGACTGGGTCCGATCAAGAAAATTTATGTTATCATGAAAGGAATCTATTAGATCTGACCAGCAACGGTAGATCTTGCTGACTTTGAGACCAAAATGCCAATGAAACACTTCCACCCAAACTCTTTCTTATCTGAAAGGAAATCTCAGCCTTCTTCCCTGCATATAAAAGAACTCTAGAGATCTTTTCAGAATCGTGGACAGGTCCCCTGTTCAGGCTCATTTGTTTAAAGGAATGATCCCAGTCCCTGAACAAGTAATTCTAATGTGGTAAAGGCTCTTTTCTAAAAAACAGGAAGTACACAGCTTGAACTGGAAAATGAGCCATATAAACCAAATAGGCAAACACCAAGAAATAGGTTTCACTAAAATTGTTCCATTTCCCCAACATTATTATTTTGACTCCATTATTGTCATGATTGACAAAGGGACTTTTTATTAACAAGCATGACAAGCATTTCAGTGACACAGCAAACTTGTAGCAAGCCATTTCATAAGATGAAGAGAGGACAGAGGTTTAAACTGTACTGCCTTCTTCACACAACCTAGTCTTCAGAGGGAAATTTCTTTAAAAGACAGAGAAAACTTTGAACAACATGTTCAGTTGGGAGCATCTGGAAAACAGCAAGACCAAATTTAACTGATAATGAATTTAGTATTTGTATTTTGGATGGTCTTTTATTTGATTGGTTGAGTTTACTGGTAGTAGAAAATCTGAATGATTGAACTGAACAGGTTGGAGGATCTACACAAGGCAATGGGACATTCCTGATATACAATATAACATGCCCAGAGGAATTTCAACATCTTTTTCAAGTCAGATGATTTAAAACAGCGCTATCAATCTGTGAGAATATAAATTCACTGCTCCCTACTTTGAGGGTTCCCTGGATGAAGTTCCGCTATGACCTTTAACTTACAGAATTGTTATTTATCTCATGAAACAGTGATGGGCTGAATGATGGAAAATTTCATGTCACGGTTACCCCAATGCATTTGATGATGGTACAATGATCAAAAAAGATGCCAGTGATGACAATTGAACGTCCCTTTGCCTTCCCAGCCTCCTTCATATATTCTCAGGCATAGGATGACAAAGGGAAGTCCACGAGTCACATGAAGGAAGCCTGTAGCCATGGGCACACGACCAGGAGCGCCTCTGCCTTCATTCCCACCCTCCATGCCATGCCATCGCCCTGCCCTGCTTCCTCCCCATGTTGCTCCTGTGAGTTTTCCACCATCTTGCTGTTAACCACCGTCCCCTGCCCAACGTTCTGACGATGAGTAATGCCACCTGAACCAATGCTCAACCATGTCTGGCATGGAGTTTGTGTCAAAGAGTTGTTGAGTGAAATAATGACCCCCCAAAGCCCTCCAAGGTAGCAAGATGTTGAGGAGTGTCTTTTTAGATGAAATAATGCTTTCTCATGTGGAGTGAAGAGAGCAAGATTTTTGGAATCATATCAACCTAGGTTTTAACTGGCTATATCACTAGCTGGATTTAAAGCAAGGACTTAATTGCTCTGAGATGCTATTTCAATATAAAAAGGAAAGATAATACTTCCTACCTGGAAGGCTTTTTGTGAGTATTAAAAGAGATAGTTTATATGAAAATGCTTAGCACAGTGCCAAGAACATACTAGGACTTCAATAAATGCTCATTTCCCTCTTCCCTTTCTTATGTGGTATTTTAGGATGGTTCATAATAGGGAGTGACTTATCTCTGACACAGTTGGGTATCTTAGAAGAGATAGAGATCAAAGCAGTCATAGGGAGGGATAGTGTTAGGAATTTTTAAAAGAAATGAGTGTTTCTATGGTTAATTTTCTTGGTTGGGGTTTAAGAGGAAATTCATGTTGTCCATTAATTATACTTACCAATTGGGTCTAATTGGCAACTACCCCAAAATGAATAAAACAAGCGGGAGTCAAGAGAGAAAAACGGCAGGCATCCTGTCAAAAAATAAAATCTTTGAAATTTCTACAGCCCAATGGTCAGATACACATTTTATTAAAGCAGACTGATCACCCAACCTATGAATTCATCCATGGGACAGCAACCCAAGTTGCACATTTGGACTCAATCAAAGGATCAGATAGCCCTCGGGACAAGCCATAGCTCTGTCTCATCACTCCTTCCCGGGAACAGGTCCTTAATTTCAACATGCCCTGCACTGGAGGGAGCAGCCTTCATTATTCTGTCTCAGCCTAGCTGATGGCTGTGGTGGTGAAAGGGCTAAAGCAGTTACTCCATGTTAGGTGCTTGCTTACACAATGCTTGGCACCAAGTAAAAGCTCAAGAAATATTAGCTGTTGTTATAAGAATTATAGTAGTTAAATATGAATCCTTCAATTCCATGTCTTCCAAGACTGAACAAGAACTGGATTCCCCTCCTACCTCCTTCTTAAAACATTTTTCTGAATTCTGAAGACAATGTGTCCTATTCTCAGATGATTAGATACTTTTGACCTAAAAGAAGTACTTTTTCAGAGGCTAATGTACTTAATTTCTTTTATTTTAAAGAAGAATCAAAACCGATGCCAACATGTCACTCAACAGGCATAATACTTACTGAAGAGATCCCCACATGCCCTGTCCTCTCTCATTTGCCAAGGAAAGGACTGATTAGATGGATATAGTTGTATATGGAGAGTATATGGATATCTATCTGTCACATTTATTTTTGTTACCTCTTTTCCATGTATGTATGTATGTATGTATCTATCTATCTTCAAAGAAGTCATCAAAGCCATTTCATTATAAATTGGTTTCCTATCAGTTTCGCTATTCTATCCCAAACTGGGAGATACATTTAATGGTAATATCATATCTCTGGAGTTGTTAAGTTACTAAATAAGCTATCTTTGGTTTAGATGACTCAGGCAGTATCTTGCTCCAAATCTAGGCCCCAGGGGGAGTCCTGTGAGCATGAACAGCTCTGCTTCAGCTCCCTTTTTGTTCCCTCCCCAGAAGCAATATTTGTGGAGGCCTCAGATGCTCAGGGTAGGTCTTCTGGCCCTAGCTTCCTAGGATTTAGCCAGACTTCTGGAGCAGCTTCAACTTGCGGATTGTTTAGGCAGAGGGTAGCTGGTTGGCGAGAGGCATAGTGGGAATGGGGTCTCACATCACTTTTCATGGAACATCGCGTGGTAATTCCTTAGTGCCACAGCCTGGCAGAACTGCCTTCTCATAAGAATGTACTCATTGGGGAAAACACAAAGCAATATTCCTGCAAGCACAAAATGTGAGGGTTGGTTCCTCAGTAACTACTGTATATTTTCCAGAAAGTTATTAATTAGCATGTTCCTGAGAACATTAATTCAGCTTGGGAGGATGCTCCACTACTGTGTACAACAATTAGACTACTTGCTAAATACTCTGAGCAGAGCCTCAAATAGACAACACAAACCCTCCTGGAAATTTAGCCCAAGCACTTGTTTAGAGCTAGCATAAAACTGGCTTAGCTGTACAGTGTTTTCACTGTGGTATTTTTAGTTTATCTTTTTCCCCTAGGTACCAAACCCTAAGGAACAAAAGCTAAAATGACATCTTAGTGAACATCAACCAGATTTGTTGAAGATTTCTTGCTCAGTTAAAAATGGAAATGCCTGGACATCTGATGACTGTTGATTGTGACCCCGATTGTCTTGATATTTCCTTGGTCACCTTTCAGGAACCAGTGTTCCTTTATGTATGCATAAACTGTATGTATGCAAAATGCATACCCCCTCCCCCATTTTTCTCTCATATATCTCTTTCTAGATACACAGATCCAGATATATAAAATCCCATATCCCAGCTCTGCTTCTGCCTCCATCTATATATCTATACCTATCTAGATACCATAATCTTCCATCTTATTCTATAGTTTACCTTCATATCACCTTATTAAGAATAGTCAATAAAAGGGAGACAACAAAATATATATTTTCTTTATGATTTAATGATCATATTTCCTAAGAAATTATACCTAGTCCACATGTAGACCTTTCTTCTATTTATAGCTGAAATTGTGCTCATGCAGAAAGGATTCAGGGAAGTAAAATAAATTTAATTAGACCATTTGTTGTGCATTATGTTTCAGGATATTGAAAGCTTCCACCTACAAGGCTTGCAATCCATTTCCCACATCCCACCTATCAAAATCTTACAATACCTCTGTCACTTAACTCCCATGAACATTCCCCTAAAAATGCTGTCTGAAGTTCTCTTGTACTTCATTTCCTTAAAGGGCATGTAACACTTGTTGCTTTATAATGCAGCTAGTTATTGTTAACTTATTTGTAAAACCAAGTTCTTAAAGTGCAAAACTATGCCTTATTTATCTTGCAACCTCTACAGTGTTTTGTATATCGTAGGCACACAAGCAAATACTGGTAGAGTTGTAGAAGTACTGTCAAGGGGAAATAGAACAGAGAGCAATCACAATTTATTTTAAATGACACATATTTGAGTCCTAATTTTTGCTGCATTTGGAATAGCTAGAGAACTTTTGACATGCATTTTGGCTTTATATGAAGCATCTTAAAAGTACAGTGGAGTAAAGAATATAGTGGGAGCTCTTTTATCTACAGTGAGCATTACAGACAATACTCAGCATGAAACAGCTGTTAAATGAAATGGCTGTTGTGTGAACCAGCTCCATCACAGGGACTAGGACCTGGGGAGCGGGGAGTTGGGCTTTGGGGGAGCCAGGAGCACAATAAAGGGAGATTGACAATTCTAGCTCTGCTAAACTGTACCCATGGCAGAGATATTAAAGTAGGTCATTTTCAGTAGCCCCATTATACTAGGATATCTAGTTATGGCTAAGGATTGGGAATAAATTAAAGCTGTCTTGTCATTCACCCACTCCAAACAGAGAAGATAATTTTGGTTCTGATTTTAGCTGTTATCAAATAGTAAGCACCAAACTGTTCCTTGGTCTCATAATCTTTGTACACATCCTTTATGCATGATTTTAGAGTATTATTTTCTGTGATGTGTCCTTAACCAGCCTCTTCCCTTAGGTTTCCTGACTTGACTCTTTCTTTTTGTCTTAGATGAAGCAGAGGATTGCCAGCAGACTGAGTGAACAAGAGAAAAAAGGTATGTGAAACACAGCTGTGCTGGCTCCTTACCCACAGGTCAAGGGTGAAGTACATACACTTAAGGGAGGAAGATGCTGAACTCCTACCTTACAGGGACAGACTGACTACTTCCAAAGGTTCCCCTCATCCCTTCTCTCTCATTTTCTCCCTTTCCTCTTTCCCTTCCTCCTTCCTTTCCTTTATTTTTTCCTTTCTTTCTCCCTCCCTTTCTTTCTTTCATTTTTTCTATTATAAAAGCTATATTTGCTGATGATAAAAAACTACATTGAGAAGATTTTTAAAGATATAAGTTCAAAGTGTCAGTTCCTATCTCCCTCACCTTGTCTCACTCCCTATAAGCTGTGACTAATAATTGTTAACCTGTATCCTTTCAGATATTTTATAAGCATATACACACACACACACACACACATATAATTTCCTAAAAACATAAATGTGATCATAAACACACAGTTGTACTGTTGTACAATGGGTTTTAAGAAAAAAATTACCCTTGGATATTTTTCCATATGAGGACAAACAGAGCTACTGCATTATTCATAATAACTTCAGAGTATTCCACTATATACCTACATATAATTAGTCACTTATTGGTGAGTCTTTGGGTTATTTTCATTTTTACTTCTATAAGAAATATGCAATAGATATGCATAGAATAAATTCCTAGAAGTAGAATTACAGGACCAAAGAATATTCACATTTACAATTTAATAGGGGTAGTCAAATTGTCATTCAAATAAGATTGACCATATTTACATACCAGTACATATTTCCAAATATACTTATTGGCACTAGATATTTTTTCACCTGTTAATTGCCAATCTGATATGTTAATAAAACATTTCATTGTTGTCTTAATTTTATTTCTTTAATTTTGAGTGTGGTTGAGCATTTGTTTTTCTTTCCTGGTGATATTTCTATTGATACATTTTGCCCATTTTCTCATAGGACTTTTTTGGATTTATGGTCACCCTTTGTTATTGTGAAAATTAGACCTTTGTCATGATTGCAGATATTTTCTTTGCTTTGCCATTTGTTTTTCCAGTTTTTTTATAGTATTTTCTAATGGGGCTGCTAAATGCTGACTCTATTTTTATAGCAATTTAGCTTATATGAGTGAAAAGTCACAATCTCTCTGAGATTGCTATTATAA
This sequence comes from Manis pentadactyla, assembly GCF_030020395.1. Lineage (NCBI taxonomy): Eukaryota > Metazoa > Chordata > Mammalia > Pholidota > Manidae > Manis > Manis pentadactyla. The sequence continues at coordinate 152,494,473 of NC_080021.1, read as the reverse complement.
AAAGATAAAGGAAAAAGATACCAGGCAAGACAGAAACAAGGCAAAGTAAACTATTCTACATATAGAAATTCTAGAGAGGAAAGGTGAGTTGTTTTTTTTAAAGTTCGTGCCTGTGGTTTTATTAAATCTATAAGGCAATAGCGCCTTCTAGAATTTGTTCACTTAGCAAGAGGGAAGGGAAAGCCCAACTGTCTGTAGCTCTACCTTTGAGGTTCTATTGAATAACACAAACTAAAATCAAAAGAAAAACTAACTAGGGTTGGATCAATAATGACACGCGTATTGGTCTCTAAAGCACGGTGACCCAATTCACCACTTATTAAGAGAAGCTCCACTGAGTAACATTTTTATAACTTTCAGTGCCAATAAACACTCTCAATTTTATATTTAAGGACATTCAGAAGGTTTCAAGAGCCCTTCAGCTGTATTTTGCCAGATTACTCGTTATCACTTAGGGATTATTACAATGTAGGAATGTCAAATTGGCTAAGGGATATAAGAAGGTTTTAAATCCCTCACAACCATCCGTCATCATGTCTCTCCTCAAACATTTACTCGGCAAAGATAGAGGGCGCTCTTGTTTCCCTAAGACAGGTCTCTTGTCCTTTTTCCCCAACAGGGCCAAGGCCCTTTTATAACCTTTCCTCCTCAGGATGGGTATGAGAGGCTGACCAATTACATTCTACTGCCTGTTAACAAGATCACAGTCATGTGTGGGGCACATGAGGATTAATTTCCAGGATTTCTCTTTGAAACATTAATATTAGTAGTACAGTGTCACAGAAACACAGAATCTGTTCTAGTTATTTTTGGTATTTTGGAACTTAAATTGTCACCAAATGACGTGCAACAAAACACGTGGCTATGGATCCATTATCAATGCACATGCATAATGTGCAGCACGCATACGTAATTACTTCAAGGGTAAGGGGATCTATCTGTGTTAGTTAACTTAAGAAGTTCACTGAACCAGTATGGTCTAAAATAATCTATATGATTTTAGAAACCTGTTTCAATTGGACTTCAAGACAAAATTACCGCTTCCAGAGACAGTGCAAGACTCTCACTGAATATCACTAAAACATTCACAGGGAGGGGGAGGAGAAGGTACGAAGTCTATGTAACAGGAGCTAGTTATGGACAAGCCTCTCCAATCAGAACATATAGACACATTTATAAATGGCAGATAAGGTTTCATCTCATGTGTTAACTCCAGCCTATTCTTAGTAACCATCTGGAATGCTATGTTGAAAGGTGTGGCAAAAAACCACTAGCTGTACCCTAAATCTTCTCTTCTTCCCTTCCTTCACAGTAGTAGAATTGTAGCTGTCTATGTGTTTGCCCAGGATAAAGACTACCTTTTTTAATCCCCTTCTAACTAGATGTGAGCTCATGACCAAATACTGGCACACAGGATGTCAAAACGGTGTGCACGACTTCCTCACTGTGCCTTTAAAGGGAAAGGTTATAACTTTCCCTCGCTCCTTTCTCCTGTTTCCTTCTGTTCAGAATGTAGTTATGATGGTGACCCTGAAAATGACCCTGAAAATGACCCTGAAAATGGTGAGCAAAAGAAAGAAGGAATCTGAGCCCTCAATGTTGTGGCTACCATCAGGTCTGGACTCATGTTCAGACTAACATATGTGTAAAGAATAAACTCCTGTTTCAGTTAGGGGTCCACTGCTTGGAGTCATTGCTGCAGCTATGGAACCTGTGGCCTAATGCATTCAAAATGGTTCTGAGCTGTACCAAGGCTCAGTGGGAAAGGTGTCACAATAGGTTGGCAATGTCAATCACAAGAAAGAGACTAATGGTCTCATGCCAACTCTGACCTCTTACTGTACAATCTCCAACTTATGCCAGAATGGAAAACTCTCCAAAGAAACTCTCGTGTAAATCATACCTTACACCTTCCCTTGGCCATTTGCCATCCTTTGTGCTACTGTTGACCACTTCAAGCTTGGATTCTCTGTATTTGGTATAATATAAGGAAGTAAGACTGACTTCATAATCATAGTAAGAACAGAAATAAATAATATATGTAGTATTTATGATATATCATTTATTTACATATAAATGGCTATACTCCCTGACAATTGGCCTCCTGAGAAGCTTAATGCTTATTTCAATGATGCTGTCATTGTTAAAATATTTTTGGAGTTTTTTGAAATTGAAAATTCACACATTTCTTGCAAATTTTGAAGCTGCAAATTCACACATAATATGTCTGTGTCAAATCACTTAAACTTCTTTCATGCCAAACTAGCAACTCTTTGTTGAGCACTTACTATGTACAACATTAACATTCATTTGGTGTCAGAGAGGTTGATAAATCTAAGGATTTCAATGTATTTAGATATTCTGTGTTAAATTTGCAAGGTAAGTTGGATTCATAATTTACTAGTAGGAAAATACTAGTACGTACAAAGGGCCTACTACAGTCCAGGGAAATGAAAGACATATACCAGAAACAGAATATGAATTTTTAAAAGGCACTGCTTTGTGGTATTTTGTCATGAATTTATTCATTCACTCAAGATTTATATTACTGCTCTTGTCCTTTCTTTCCAAAATAATTCTCAGTTAATTTATAGGTTAAAAATTAGAGTTCTCTTTGTATTCAATTTCGAATCCTATTCTACTAGAAACTTGATTAATTAAAGTATTCCCTGGGCAATGAATTCTAGTGAATAGGCTCTCCAGGGGCCTATGGATATAACAACCACATTTGTGGGTCTCTGCCTCTACCCCCAAACCAGCAAATGACTGTGGGCTGCAGGGCTTCTCTGGGTACCCAAGGAGTCTTGACAGGAGAGCTCCCAGCCTTGAGCACACCTCTGGAGTCACTGAGCCTGAAGCATACACACCAGTGGCTCTAGAACATCACTGCTGAGTTGGAAGTGCTCATCTGACTGACTTCATGAGTCAGTTCTGCCTGTTGAGCAGGTTGGCATGTCTCTTCAAATGAAAAACACCTTTCTTACAGCCTCTGTGGTAGATAGGTCAATTCAAGTCCATTTACAGTTTTTGAATATGCTGAGAGTGCCAACATAGGGGATGGCTTTGGTTTTCACCCAGGAGAGAACAGATTCAGAGCAAATGAGGTTAGATATGAGGGAGAACTTCCCAACAGCAAGTAGTATCCAGACCTGAAGGACATACTAGAGCTAACATCCGCCCACACTGTTGATTTAGGGTGCCAATGTCTCCACAGGTTGCTGAAGATTTTAAATCTTACTGCTGGCCCTCCATTGCTGCTTCTCCTACATGTCTTTAAACTAGGATAGAGTATCTCGGAAGGGTGCGGCCCTGCGAAATGGGTGTGGGTTCTTGGAAAGATTTTAGAAAAACAACAGAAGAAAATTCAAGGAAACGTACTTAGGGTAGTGTTTCTTGTGTGAGTGGCATTTGCACCAGGCAATTTTTCAAGTGAAACTGCCCTGTACATAGGAGAATATTAACATTTCTACCTCCTCCTCCATGTTCAGGAGCCCCAGGAATTGTGTCAGCCCCAAATTCCCCTGATATTTTTAAATGCTTCCTAGGGTTAGCAGTGTTGCCTAGTTGTGAACTGCTTCAGCCCATGTTTAAGATTTATCATCAAAAAGTGGTGGTGAAGAGCTGGGATATAAGTGATGCAGTCACAAGTACTTATTTCTGATTATGGAAACTGCATGGAAACAAAATGCTTTAAATTGGTGTGTGTCACCTCACAGAGAGGAGCTTTTTATTTTATTTTTAAAATAAAATCTCCTGGAACCATACTTTATCAGTATTGACTCTTTTGGAGCATTAGTGTGTTCATGGGGCTCGTGTACCACATAACTCAGTGGAAAAGGAATATTTGGCCCACAATAAAGCATAATTTATCAGGGATGACATTCTGTACTACTTGGAGACATTATCATTATTATATTTGTTAGTTTGTGTGAATAAGCATACAATCATATATGAACAGGTGTGCTGGCTTAGGGAGTGCATCATAAAACATGTTTTTTTCCAGAAAACTCTAAATAGCAATATCCTCAAATGCCAGATTTGATTATGTTTTATGAATTCTGCAATCGTTTCTGCTACTTGTTTACTTAGAAATGCCAAGCCCATTTTAATCTGCTACTTTAGAGAAAAGTACTCTTAGTGGCTTCATCGGATGGGGCTGGACTCAAATGTCAATCATTACTCAGTCAAATTCTCTTTCAAGCAAACTCTGACAGTAGCAAAAATACTGGTTGTACCTACTCAGACACCCTCATTAACTAATATCACAAAATAAGTGTGTCTTTGACAACTTCAATGGGGACAGAATCCTTAGACTGACACAGATTTCACTTTATAGCTTGGAGATGACAAAGTCAAAAATTCTAGCCTTATAATGATGCTTCCTACCACCAAAGTTGATGTTCACTATACAATTAGATATGCAATCTGAATAAAACTTTGCATTCAGCCAAACCTAAAATAAAACTTAAACACAAAGGAGTAACACTTTAATCAAATAGAGCCCAAAGATAGCCAGATTTCTGTCCTCTTCCTCCAATCTCCTTTTTAAATAAAATAGATTATAAGAAGAAAATCTGATACTGGCCCAAATCTAAATCTGCAACATATATTCTGGGCCAGTTCACATTTAGCCCAAGTTCTAACACCTCCACCACAGAGAGTATTCAACAGTTCTACCAGACATTCCAAGACACTGGAATGGCTTGAACCTCTAAAGAAAAATGAAATTCTCTCCATTATGTTCTGTTTACTCAGGCAGGACAAGCAATTATGGTTTAGAATATATTTTCAACAATATAAAAAAAACAGAAGAGTTTTCTGTTACTGTCATGACTAAGACTTTAAATTACTCTTTAACGAGTAATATTAACAGAGGCTTGATGATATGTTCCAGAGTGTAATTTGGAAGCCTCCTTTTCCCCTTTGAACCTTTTCTGTAACTACAGAGACACATGGCTTCTCCTTAACAGGCAGAGCCAGGTTCGATTTGTTCTAAAGATACTCTGATGAATGCCCTCGACTATGATGGGCTTCGAAAGAGAGTGACCGGGTCTCAAGTCAGAATCTATGGCAGCCAGGCTATATATACGCAGGAAACGGTTTCCACTGGTGAGCTGCTGTACCACTGAGAAGGGAGAAAGAGAACCAAAGTTTGTGAAGTGTGACGTGCCAGAATCCTTTTGTATCTTGATTCATTTAATCACAACACCATGAGGTATTATTATCCTTGGTTCACAAATGCAGAAACAAAGCCTAAGAGAAATACGGTAATTTGCTGAAGGTCACAGCGCCATGCGGTCTGAACTCCCAGGTCACCTGCCACTTCCAGCTTCTACCACTGGCAAGGGGCAGAGACTTCCTCTTTTCCCAAAGTTCTATTCTTCCATTCAAACTCTTAAAAGGAAAGAAAGTCAAAATTGCTGTGGATTTTTCTAATCTTCCTTTTTTAGGAATTACAAGGTAATATTTGTTTCGAATGCTTTTTTTTTTGGCCAACTACAAATAGAACTTGGGACTGAAAAAGATGATTGCCAATTTCTTTAGATGAATTTTAACACATAATAATGTAGCTCTTAATTTTTATTTTTGGGAAGAATTGTTAAAGAATTCTTGGATCAGTATTTGCCATCATGTTGCTACTGAGTTAAAGGAATACTTTAAAACTCTACCCGATGTGTGGCCAACACTTGTTAAAAAAATGCTTTGGTATTGAAATATTTGTATATGAAAGGATATGCTGTCTGGATTTCCTTCAGAATTATCCAGAGGAGAATAAAGTTGGGTACATATACTGAGAGACAGGAAACTAGATTGGCTACTGGGTTGAGCAATGTAAAGGGTGGGTGATAATTATAGAAAGTTATTATAATATTATCTAATTTTGTTTCTTGAAAGCATTTACCAGTAAAAATGTCTGCAGAAAATATGCTTGGGATTTGAAAGTCTCATTAGGCTACTTACACACTACTTTTGGGAGCAGCCCCTTGGTATACAGTCTTTCACTAACATGCTTATTGAATAGTTACTATGTTCCCAGCAATGTGCTAAGTGAACATGTGATCAGCAATAACAATGAGATGAGCACTTGTTCATTATGGACCTGCTCGGCAGCACGCACTATACTTAATAACTCTCTTGATCACTTCTTGACACCTTAGTCTAATCCTTTAGATGAATGATTTCATGTTCTCGTGGTGGTCAGCCCAGCATTACCTTCTTGGGGAGACACTGACAATCCTCTGGGGAGGTAGGTAGGCTGTACAGGTAGCCTCATTATTTTGCCTCTCTCCCGCTTTTTCCTACTTGCCAGGAAAACATCCCAACAGGCACTCAAACCAACTCTATGCCTGTTCTACTGCTCCAGCTGAACATGGCTGAGAAGAAAACACACTATTCCAGTGATTCCTGCCCCTTTACATTGATGACCACCGATACCAAGTAGTTGCAGATTGCTGTGGGGTAATCCTACATTTCCCTCGTCCCTTCACCCTCCAAGTGTGTACACTAAGTAGTATTTTTTTCTCTCCTTAATTTCCTACATCTTTTCCTTTCCACACTCTCAGCTGATGACCTCCTGTATTTTCATAACTATAGAAGCTACCTACAAGAAAAATTACCTTATCTTCCCTGAAGAAAATGTTACCTTATCTTCCCAGAGAGAAAATGTTATACAGGGTGGAACTGTCTCTGTCCTAAGGCCCCATCTTCATTTGTGCCCTGAATCTCATTCCTCCCTCCATCTCAAGTATTTTGTTCCAGTTCCCCAAAGATTGATCCTCAACTCCTACTTCTCTGTAAAACTTACTCCTTAAGGGCTCTCACGAGTCCCATGGTTTTAAGAATACACTGATGTCTCTAATGATGGCCATGCAGCATCCGGGGTGTGTCTGAACACTCAGCCCATTAGCAAGTCCTCTTGAGCTATCCCTTCAAAATGTATCTTAGGACCATTACTGTATGATTCCACTTACATGAGGTACCTAGAATAGGCAAATTCTTAAAGACATCACGTAGAATAGTGGTCACAGGGGCTGGAGGGTGGGAGTCAAGGGGAGCTCGTGTTTACTGGGTATAGGGTGTCAGTTTGGAATGATGATAGTTCTGGCCATAGAGAGCCCTGATGGTTACACACTGTAAAGGCACTTAATGCTACTGAACTTCATAGTTAAAAATGGTTAATATGGTAAGTTTAATGTTATATGTATCTTACCACATTCTTAAAAAAGATCAGTTAAGAAAATATGTATGTATATATTTGAATCCAACCACTTTTTACTACCTCTAGTGCTGCCATCCTAGTTCAAACCGCTGTCCTGTCTCCCCTGCATTGTTGCAGCAGCCTACTCAAACATCTCCCTGCTTTTAACCCTGCCCCCTCCCTCAGCCTGATCTCTGCACACAACAGCAGAGTGATGTTTAAACCATCAGGAGATCCTGTAATTTGCCGGATCAAAACTCTAGAATAAATTCCATCTCTTTACAAAGGCCTTGCTCTCATTAAACCCCAGAGGCCTTTGTCCCTGCTTTCACTCTCTCCAGAATGTTCTCCCCAAGGCTGACTCCCTGACTTCAGATCTCTGTCTCCAGGTCACCTTCTTCTAGAGGCCATTCCTGATCACCTGATCCTAACTCTCCTCCCAACACACACATATGCATGTGTGCAGACAGGTGCACACATGCCAACATATGTATGCCATCCTCTGCTTTATTTTCCTTAATAGCTCTTTTTACTTCTGACATCATATGTTCACTTGTTTATATATTTACTTACTACCCTGTTGGTCTCTCTTGACTTAAGCCCAATGAACTGCCTATTGCTGCTCTTCTAGACTTTACCCATGACTGGTACTAACAGGAATTCAAGAAATATTTGTTTATTAAAGGCACAATCATAATTATTTGAGGCTTTGCATATATGAAGTTTAGCAAATTGCAGATAGAAAGTGTTCTAAAGCAGGTAACTGGTCACATCTGAAAGAATTCTCCTTTAAAAAACAAAGCCCTTCAGTAACCAGTGACTATTGTTCAGAATGGACTGATGACAGAAGGGATGAGTGGAGGGAAGAGAAAAATGAGATTGTAGGTGCCAGAGTCCTGACAAAAATCCAAGACACTGGTGCTTGTGATAAGCTATTATGAATAATTGACATTTTGATGAGACAGGGTTTAAAGATCTGAGCAGGATTCACTTAATATGTAAGGAAAATATTCTTCAGAAGATTAGGTCATTTATGCAAGAAAATAGACTTGTTGAAAGGTGACTGTTGTATGCAGGTCACCTTTAAGTGATGATAAGGAGGGGCACTTAAATGAAGAAAATACTGAGTGTATTCAGGCATCCCCAGGGTCATCCTAAGTGTAGTCGGTGGTGAACAGTATTATTGTGGAATAGTGGTATAGTGTCAAATTTTCAGTAGATTCAACTGGGGCCTCCTGAAATTGAGTTCCAACTGTTTTATTTTAGATTTCTTAAAGTGTTGAAGGAAATGAAAAAGTAAATGAGATTTTTAGAATGATCTTACAGAATAAAATTGTATTTTTAGTAGGAAAAACTATATTACTGCTAATTACAATATAGAGAAAAAAATAGTGCCCAGACTAGAAAGCAGAGTTGCTGCTCTCAAATATCAATGGGGGACTGCGTTAAATATTTGTATTCTTATTTCTGCTGTTTCCTATTATAACCACGTCACCTTTTCCCCCTTTTTCTCCGTCCCGTTCTGGAGGCTCCTGTGTTCTCAACAGGCACTTCGCTTCACTGCCAACTGAATGAAGACTCTGCTCTGCCTCCTACCTGCTCCCCTCACCTGAACCCAGGCCACTTCTGAAGCCCAGAGGACTTGATACTCTTCCTGGGCTTGTGGGGTGAATACAGTAAAAAGACAAGTTGACCTATGATTCATGTTGGAGGGTGACCCACAATCTCGGTTTGCCTGGGACTGTGGGGGCCCAGGGACATGGGACTTTGAAGGCTAAATCGGAGAAAGTCCCAGGCACCTTTCCCCTACTGATCACCCTTCCACTATTACGTTCAGGGATAGAGCTGGTGTAAGAGCTACCATGGCACCAGTCACTACAGGATGTGGGCAAATTCCCTGACCCTGAGGATTTTAACTTCCTGTGATGTCAGGGATCTCCTCCAGGCATTTTTACCCTCCTCTTCCCATTTAATTATTTTTGCCAAATGGAACCTGTGGGTTTCTGTCAAGCCTTAAATATAGTCCCCAAGCAAGGAGGAGAATTCTGTTTATAAATTATGATGATTCCGATGACCATCTGCCTCCCTCTGCCCCCACCCTGTTACAGCTACTGTCACTTAACCTACTCTAGGGGCTCAGTCCCTACCCCAGACTCTAAGCCTAATTCTGTTTGTAGGCTTGGAACATTTCAGGAGTCTCAATTCTGCTTCTCCTAGTTTGGAAGCTTGGTCTGTGCCTCTCCCTTACTTTGTACCCTGCACAGTTGACTGGGTCCCCACTTATCAAAGTGCCTGTGTGCACTGTCTTCCTTGATGATCCAGCAAGGGTCCAAGGTCTTTAAGCATGGCATGAAGCATGTGCACTTGCCCCTGCTCCTCCAGCGCCCCTGGTGGCCTGACCATCAGGACCTCATTTATGTGTACTTGGCCTGCTCTTTGCCTCCATGCTGCTGGGCTCTGCTCCACATGAGGCCAGGCCGCTACCCCTGAGCCTCTCTCGCAAGGCCATCCACGCATACAGCTCTGGAGAAAGGTACCCCTCCAGGCATATCAATTACAAAAGTGTACCTACCCCTCTGACGTGACCAAGTAGAAAAAAGGCATCCTTTCCTCGGAGCAGCCTGGAAGGTACAGGGCTTGGGAAACAGAGCCAGTCTGGGTTTTAACTCCCACTGGCACCGCCTCAGTTGAACGTGTAACTCACAGAAGCACACACCTAGCTTTCCTCCTCACACTACTGACTAAGGGGCCCAGCTGCCACCAGGGCCTGCCACAAGGACATGCTTTGCTTGTCTGGACAGATTTCATCTCATTACCAAGCACTGAATTTGACCCTGAATTTGCTCTTTGTCTGCCCTGCTCTCATGTCCTTCTGCTTTCGGGTCACTTCTATTGAATCTCTCTTTCTTAATCCGATGATGTAAAAAAAAAGTAGTGCTATAGCCTGTAAAAATCCAAACAGATAACACTATTATGTAACATTTGCCCTTTCTATCAAATATTGTAATAAAATTCTATGACAGTATCATAAAACCTATGCCCATTGGTTATAGTGCTTTGTCACATTTGATTTCTGCTGGTTCCTGGATCGATTTTCTAGTCTTTTTTAGTCATTTTTTCCAAAAGGTGTTTACCCTGGGAGATAATCCTATGTTTCTCTTTCCAAAGACAATTGAGTCTCAGATAGAAGAGTTTCTTAATACAATTTCGACTTTAGGCCTACACCAAAATGTATTTCTTCCAGATTTCTCGGTAAAAAAGACAAAGGTATGAAACTTGACTACTCAAACAGCAGTAGCTCCTAAAAGATGGAACCAGAAGAGTACAGGAAAGAGAAGTTGTAGTTTGATAGTTGTAGTTCTGGGAGGAAGGTGGCTATAGCAAGGAAGAACCATTTGGGACAGACGCAGAGGAAGACTAGAGAAGGGAAGAGCCATTTGCACAAGCTGAATCACATTTCACTGAACTTAAAACTATCTAGTCAAAGAGAATCTTTTGACATTTGGAATTGCCAGCTTTGAAAGTTCAGTCAATTAGATCCAACTTTCCCTGATGGAAGAGATGATTACCACAAAGTTTGAGCCTGCCATGAAGTCTCATGTGTTACTTTGTGAAAATGAATTGAATTTTATCTTGTGAGGAGTGACGGTAGATTATTTTCATACCTCTATCACATTTAAATGCAAGCCACTTAGTGACTTATGGAGGATTGCTGTTTGTATAATATTTTTAAATAGTCAAAGTGCTTTTTATAGTTATAAACATATGAAGCAGTATAAAATGTTTTTTATAATTAAATGTGCGCACGGTTAAGTATAGCATAGAACACATAAGTACTTAGATGATTTTAGTGTAACCATCAGATATGTATTATGTGGTTTACATAAATATGCATGTATACTAAATACATACATATCTGTGGGCAATGAATGAATTCATACATAAAATTAAGAGACAGAGTTTAGAGTTTCATCAAGATGATGCTTTAGTTTAGACAATGTCAGTTCCCTTGAAATGCCTTCACACAGCCAGACCTGTGCTAAGATCAAAACCATTTTCTTCTTCTTTTTTTTTTTTAACCATCAAAAATAGCTTAATAAATGGAAACAGTTTCTCTAGGGTGTCTTTCCTCCTTGGAGTATTGTATAAGGGACGTAGGGAAAGTTTGGAAAGGAACGGTTATCTGCATTTTTAAACTCCAAATGGGGTGAACTTTTCATGCATGATCAGTGAGCTTTAGCCCACTCACTGGGTAACCACCTCCTAGGCCTCCAATCCTCCTCCTCTGGGTCACATCCTCTGATTCTAACCACTGGCCCAGCAGAAATAATGATCCATGTTTGAAACTTGCTCAAGTTTTTATAATATTGCTGCATGGTATACTTAAATTACTCACTTTTAACTTATTTCCTGTGGTGCATGGCAGTGAGAACAGTGGCCTACTTACTTGTGTTTATCTTCTGGAGGGAAATATGTTTTTCCAGTTGCCTCCTCAGCTTCACCTCTGCTCCGTATTTTCCAGTGGTCCCATTGTCAGCCAGAATGAAGTGGGAATGCATGCTGTTGAGGACAGTGAGCTTGCTCATGGGATTGGACATGGTCTGATATGGCCGGACAACCTGCAGGATTTCAAAAGGAAGAGGAGGAAGTCAGAGAAAAGGAAGTAAAATATGACAAGAAGAACCAGACAGAGAGGAAAGAGGGAGAAGGAAAAATCAAGTCTTTGATACAGAAAACATATAGTCTGCATCTTCCTAACACTGCTTTGGGTAGAAGCAAGATTTATAGTCAATGTTCCACTCAAACCAAGATTATACTTCAAGGATTATGTAATTATTTATTTATTGAATTTACGCAGAAAGTAGAATCTGGGCTTGCACTGGACTCAAAACTGGCATGTGAGTGACTATTTTATTTTGAAGTCTATCATTTATTTGCTGAGGAACCAAAACTAATGTTGGTATTTTGCTACTTTCTTTCCTCCATCATGCCCACACTCTAATAGGCCCAGCAGAGTATTAGGATTCTGGAGTGTGGTGATGGGTGGCGTGAGAACAGGGGTGATCTTTTTGGTCAAGCCTATATAGTAATCTGAAGGTCTGTTACTTAAAAATCAATACTGTGCTTATTAGATACCTTCTTTAAGTGGAAATGTTAATGTAAAATAACTGTCTCAGGAGAGGAATGTAAATCAGGCCCAAAATATTCATCTCTGTCTTACCTTTTGCTGTGTTATTTTGATTTCATGGTGACTTATACTACCTAAAACAGAACAATTCTTTGGGTGGTCTTCCAGAGTCTTGATATTAAAAGAAAATAAAAACCCATTGTGAGCTATTTGCTTTCTATGCGTTATCTATATTCCTTGTAGCAATTCTGCAAGGAGGATACCTTATGATTACTGTGTAGATGAAGAAGCAGAAATGGAAGTAAGGTAGGTTTTCCAAGAGTTTACTACACACAGAACCAGATTTCACACCCAGGTCTCCCTGATTAAAAAACCTTTGCTTATTCCCCTTTCCCGCACTGCTTAGACACAGCAGAAACATGACAGTGTGTTGGAAATCTACCCCTAAAATATTTAGGTAGAAACTTTACTCAAGACTATGAAAAGGAACATTCAACAAGCTCACTGTTACCCAGTCCCCAGTACAGTTACCCCTGTACTGAATCATAGAAGCTGACATGTCAGAAATGAATGCTACTGGGTTTTTATTTCTGTGCCTTTGTGCAGTGTGTACATTAATTATGAAGTTGAGATACTCTGGTTCATTTTCAATATGCAATAACTCACTGTGAAAAGCTGCAGTAAGATTGAGTAGTTTGTTAAAGGAATTACATAGTGATTTAATAAGGACAGTCTTCAATAGTAAAGATCTCATAAAAGTCATTACTTTTTAGATCATGATACTGATTTCAAGTCCCATATTTCTATGCACCTGGCAAGCAAAATCTACTCAATAAATAGTGAATGAATGAACAGCAAAACTTGAGACAGACCTGCTTTTGTTCAAATTGAAAAAAAACAAACAAACCTTCTTTTCTGAATTGTTTGGGAATTGAGCTTATCTAAATTTAAAATGTGCAATTCTGAGCTTTTGAAATACGTTTCATTCCTCTTACTAGTTATCCTATTTGTTAATTTAGCATTAGTATACCATTAACTCAACTTCATTGTAATTGGCTCTTATTGATGAAGGAAGTTCATAACTTATTGATTATCATTTCCAGCAATGGGTGGAATTGTTTCCAGTAATGGAGCAGTATTCAAGGACTCCTTTGTCTAGAGGAATGAATGAGAGTCCCCCAAATACACAGACAGTGTTTTGCTAACCCCATCCTGAATTCTTTATCACTGGATGAGAGGGTTGCTTTCGGTTGAAATTCCCATTTTGTTGTTACTCATTCTTGACCATAAAACATTCATTCTACAGCAGAGTGCAAGCTAATAAATATTAATGCTTTGTTGAAAGAGGCTTAGCAAAAAGACTTTCTCCTATTCTTGAACGGCCTCTGCACTGCTTTTGGACAAAAGAAAATTATTCTGTTACGCTTCTCTTTTCTAACAGCAAGTCCCCCATGGCCCCATGCCAAGGTAGAGGAAGACCCAAAGAAAGCAGTTTTATGAGAAGCAAGGACACTGGATTTTCTAGAGGTTAAACTATGTATGATGGTGAATTCCAGACACTTGTTCTAGTCAAGACATGAGGACAGGTTGTCCAATTTCTGGAACCTAATTAGAGACCATCAGTGAAAGTAACACTTTCAAATGAATAAAGGAGTGAAAACCATTCTGGGCCAAGCTGACGTATTCACCACAATCTGGGAATGCAAGAACATAATTAAATCATCTGACTATAATATTCTGTGTATCTACTTCCTCCACCAAATGATTTAGACAGTCGTGCTTCAGTCTTCTGAGTTTTGACCTTTTCTTGAGATATACGGTACACCAGCTCTTTGGAAATACTGTACATTTGAATCAGTCATGGCAAGAGGGTCAAGTTTACAGCATCATTCATGAATTTAAATTTCTTCCTCTTACTGCTCCCCATTTCTTTTTGATCATATGTGAAGGTAAGTTAAATGTGGTCATATTGTGGCAGAGACTTTGCTAAATAGTAGGGGATATAAACCTGTAAATCAAGTAAAATGCCTTGATTTATTTTCCAATCACCACTGGAGGAAGATATACTGAATCCCGAAACAGTCCTGAAAGTATGAGCTATGGAAATCTGTTTGAACCCTACTCCTGCCAATGGCTGTGTGAATTCGAGTCTGACATTTTTAATGTGCAAAAGGGAAATAATAAAACCACTTACCTCATGGGGCTTAGATGAGATTATATGTGCAAAGTACTTGCTTCCATGCCTGGCTCCTAGCAGGCGATCTATAAATGTGAATTCCTTTGCAAGTTCTGCTTTATTTTACCAACTATAAACTGAGTTTCCAATTGCAAATAAGTAACCAAAATGAAATGATGGGAGACAAACCATTGACTTTTATTTTACCGTAAGGATTTAAATCAATCAATGAAAGGAAAAAAAAATAGCAATCAGTTGGTAAAATATGCAAGGTGCTTTTCTTTGCCACATCCTCCCAGGCCATTTAAAAGGGCGATGCTCTGAAACTCTTGGTTGATTAATGGCAAAGTTAGAAAATAACTTCCCACATACTTCTTCAGAAGAATGCCTTTTGGCCTAACTTGCCTACAAATCTTTTTAATATTCTTTGTAACCAACAAACCAACAGTCTATTTTTGTGTGAATTATGATTTGCATATCTACAAAAGATTTGCTGATCTTCCTGCAATATTTCCAAATAGGAAAAAATAATGTCTCTATATCACATGAATACAAATGAATTTTTCCTCCTGACAAAAATTTTGGAGGTCACGTACCCACTTTCATTGTTAAGAGCTCATAATAATGGGACCTTTTTGAAAATGTGTATATGTGAGTGCATGTGTGCTACCAAAAATGCTTATAACATGTTCATGATTTACAGATGTATTAGATTACTGCAGCAAGTTACTCAGTGTTTCCTGAGAGAGTCAAGTCCTAATGCCCTGCAGTATCTATTGTGTACAATTGATCACCTTCTCTCTTAAGAATATAGGATGGATCAGGTTCTGCGTCATCTCTGAGAGATCTGAGAAGAAAGTCACTCCAAAAATAATTTCCTGTTTCTTGGTTCAGATGGGGAATCTGGGTTGAGGAAGACTGGATGGGGTCGGAAAGGCCTACCTATCAAGTGAACATCCGTGATTGGTAAACACAGTAGTATCTATATTTAGAAGAGAAGTTTGCTTAGAAATTGATTTTAGATACTTAGCACTGATCGGGTGTCATGGGCTAGAATACCTCTAAGGAAAGACATTTTGCCTCCCTTTATTGTCCCTCAAGTGTGGATGAGAGAATTCCTCACTCATTAAGCCACTGCACACCACTCCATCCTGGCTGGTTGGTAAAATCCTGTACACCGGGACTCGGAAACAAAGAGGCAATGCACTGGAGGCTGTTTAAGGAATTATTGGAGGTAAAGGCCCTTTGTATAAGGTATTTGTCATGATCATTATCATTATTTGTCTTTGCCAGGTGGGGATTGATCGAGAGACACCGGAAAAACCGGACATCCTTCATGTGCTGGTGCCAGAAGGCTGCATTTCTTTTCCCTAGATGAGCTTAAATTGATCATTTTGGAGCTGCCCTAAGACACCTGCTTGAGTTTTCCTAGCTATTTACATGCATGTTCTGGTCTCATCCAGGAGTACCTGGTGGGAAGTCAGAAGATGGGGCTTTTAATTTTAGCTCATCTAGCTACTAATTCGTGATCTTGGGCAAGTCTGTGACCTCATTCATTCATTCAATTACCCACTAAAAATGCCTTGAGGAAATGTAAGTGGTCCGTATTATGCTGTTTCGAGGAGACATATAGTTTTGCCTCTAGGTGATAGCTCACAGTAAATGTTCAAAATATACTTAGCGAAAGGAACTTCTTGGATGGCAGTTTTCCCACCTGTAAAATAGAGGTCTTGACTGTAATTTCTGAAGGTTTTTCTACCTCTAAAATACAAATTTTCTACCTGTAGAACCTCTAAATTCCTACCTCTGGACAGCCTGTGTTAAAGTTAGTACTGAACAATGACCTCCCATGTGTGTTGGCCACAAAAATGTAGTTTGCTCATGTTCTGGGGTCTCTTCCATCTTGTGGTGCTTTCCACACTGCAAGGGCAGGTTGGCCCACTGTGACTCCTCTCCTGAACAGAACTGAATTGAGTTAAATCAACTTTCTGAGTCATTTATCACAGGCCTTGTGCAATCCCAGTCTTTACTACCTGGGTGAGGCCCAGGCAAGTAACAGGGGAATGCGTGACCCACAGAGTCATTCTTTCCCTCCTAATAACTAAGATTTAATTTAGGCAGGAAAGGACAATTAGCATTCACTGGCCCTTACTGTATGCTAGGCACAATGAGAGACACTTTCACATGGGTTAATCTGTTTCATGCTTTTTTTTTTTTTTTTGAGAGGGCATCTCTCATATTTATTGATCAAATGGTTGTTAACAACAATAAAATTCTGTATAGGGGACTCAATGCACAATCATTATTCAACCCCAAGCCTAATTCTCAACAGTCTCCAATCTTCTGAAGCATAATGAACAAGTTCTTACATGGTGAACAAATTCTTACATAGTGAATAAGTTCTTACATGGTGAACAGTGCAAGGGCAGTCATCACAGAAACTTTCGGTTTTGATCATGCATTATGAACTATAAACAATCAGGTCAAATACGAATATTCGTTTGATTTTTATACTTGATTTATATGTGAATCCCACATTTCTCTCTTATTATTATTATTATTTTTAATAAAATGCTGAAGTGGTAGGTAGATGCAAGATAAAGGTAGAAAACAGTTTAGTGCTGTAAGAGGGCAAATGTAGATGATCAGGTGTGTGCCTGTAGACTAAGTATTAATCCAAGCTAGACAAGGGCAACAAAACATCCACGGATGCAGATTTCTCTCAAAACAGGGGGGGTGAGGTTCTTAGCCTCACCTCTGTTGATCCCCAATTTCTCACCTGATGGCCCCCCTGCGACTGTGCCTGTCTTATTTAAAGGCAGAACTACAGAGCCTCAGAGAAGTGAAGTACCTTGGCCAAATTTGCCCCACTAACACTCTTTCCTCTGAACCACATGTAGATCTTAAATTCCTGCAAAGGCCAAAAAACATTTAAAGAAATCAGCCTTATTTTAAATATATAGGATATTTTGGTTGGTTTTGCTATTGGACATTTTTGCCAGGGGCTCCACTGAGCATGATGATCCTTCTGACAGCTGACTGGATTATTTCCAGAGGAAATAATAAGAACTGTGTAGTGCGGAGAGGTCAGGAAGGCACCAGCAGGCAGCAAAATGGGGTTTGTGCTTTGGAGAGAGAGAAACAAAAGGAGTGACAAGGCTATCTTAGGATCAGGCATGCATTTCTGGGAGGGATGAGGGGATACTGCTGAGGACTGGGAAGCAACCTCTGTATCTGAGATAAAGGAACATGGGGACAGAGGATGAAATGGGGGGGGGAGAAAGACAGGATGGAAGGATGGAAAGGAGGGAGGGAGAGAGGGAAGGAAGGAAGGAAGGAAGGAAGGAAGGAAGGAAGGAAGGAAGGAAGGAAGGAAAAAAGGAAGGAAGGAAGGAAAAAAGGAAGAAAGGAAGGAAGGAAGGAGGGAGGGAAGGAAGGAAGGAAGGAAGGAAGGAAGGAAGGAAGGAAGGAAGGAAGGAAGGAAGGAAGGAAGGAAGGAAGGAAGGAAGGAAGGAAGGAAGGAATGAAGGAAGGAGGGAAGGAAGGAAGGAAGGAAGGAAGGAGGAAAGGAGGGAAGGAAGGAAGGAAGGAAGGAGGGAAGGAGGGAAGGAAGGAAGGAAGGAAGGCAGGAAGGCAGGAAGGAAGGCAGGCAGGCAGGCAGGCATGTGTGTCTTCATAATTGTAGTGAGGCCTGAACTAGTGGGGACACTGGCTTGTTATTCCCTATCAGGCAGCTCAGATGGAAGTCTAGACATGAAGCAGGGTCATACTGAAACCCAGATGCTGCTTCTTCGATCAGCGATCCAAATGAGAAACCAGCAAACCCAGGGAGGGCCCTCATACCTCAGCTGCATGGCTCCCACTGAAATCCACTGGAGGAGCAGTTTTAACTTTTTATAGCACTTTGAAAATGTGTCCGTCAATTCATGGGCTTTCGGAGAGCTGCACTGTCCTCATCTCAGCCTTTCCACCCAAATAGGCTCACCTCCCTGTGCCCTATCCTGAGGGGAGCCACATACCATTCAGACACAGAACCTACTGGCAGTGGGAAAAGGCCCTTGAGTTCTGCAAGGGGTTACTTGCTTTAGAAATTATCATGCATCCATGGGGTGATTTTAAAATATGCTCAAAGAAAATATTCTTTGAAAATCTTCCCTTAGTCTAGGCTGGATTCAGTGACTCATTTTTAAGAAACAGAATAAAACAGAAATGATGGTGTGTGACTTCCAAAAGTGGGTCATAAAAGGGTTCTTTGCTCTCTCTTGGCTCACATACTCTGGAGGAAGCCAGCTGCCATGACAAAAAGGCAGCCTTCGGGAGAGGTCCACATGGCAAGGAGCTCCTACAACAGATGTGAGCAGGTCACCTTGGAGGAGGGTACCGTAGCCCCTTTCAGTCCTTCAGATGAGGCAGCCCGAATTGACATCTTGACTATGACCTTGAGAGAGACCCACACCAGAAGCACCCAGATAAGCCACTCACAAATTCCTAACACAAAAATAATCAAATTCTTAACCCACAGAAACTGTGAGACAGTAAATGTTGTTTTAAGTCATTAAGTTTTGGGGTTATTTGTTACACAGAGATAGATATCACACTAGTGTATTATCATCTTCTTTGAGACTTCAAAATATATTTTTCTTACCTCTATTTTAGATTTCCTGGTGCATCATCATTTCAAGATCTCCAGCTCTGCTGCAACATCTGTGCTGCCTGGCGTTCCTTCCCTGGGCTCTGATTGGTTCTAGTACCTGTTTCCACTGAGGCTGTGACTATCATCTTCCACTCTCCCTACACATCTGACCCCAGTCACCATCCTTCCTCTTTCGGAGGATGATCTGACTTCTGTGCCTACACCCTTGCCAGCTGGGTGACCCTACGCAGGTTAGTTTCTCTCTGTGTCTCAGTGTCTCCATATATTAATGGAGGTTAATAATGATTTTAACCACCTCCTTGGGATATTGTAAGGATTAAATGAGATAGAGAACTCATGGAACAGTGCACACATAAACTCCAATGATAGCTGCCGATACTATGGAGACACGTTATTTATGGAGATATAGTATTCATAATAGGTTAAGGATACGGTCTTGGGAAGTAGACGGCTAAGGTTTAAATTCCAGCTACATGATTTTTTAGTCATGTAACATTGGACAAGTTACTTAGAATCTCTTGGTGCTTAATTTTACCATCAGGAAATTAGGAAGGATGATAGTGATGCTAAAAATAACAACTTCTGAGTGCCATTATGAGAATTAAATGAGTGCGTCCAGTGCTTAGATGATTGCTGATATATATTAAGCTCCACAGAAGTGTCGATATTATTATTATTATTATTGTTATCATTATTCTTTCAGTGATAAATGGTGAACCTCCAGGGTGAAACTCCAACATCCTGCCACAAGCCCTCTGCATACATGTTCCCATGCCCCTTCTTCTTCTCTTTCAGTCACAAGGGTACCGATAGTTAGCCTCCCCCTCAGCTCCAGACCCCAGCGCTTCCAGGACTGATTGCATTAATCCTCTCCTGTTTATTCCTGTCTCCCTTTCTAAAATAAAGATATAAACACGCTCAAGTCTTTCCCATCTTGAAGAAAAAAGTCCCTCAAATTGTGGCTCCTTTGGGCTACTCACAGCCCTTCTCATCACAGCCAAACCTCTGAGAGAGTACTGCCCACTTGCCATTTCTACTTCCTCACTTCTCCCTCAGTCCACTGCAATGCAGCTCGCCCTTCCATCATTTTTGGAAATGGCCTTGACCAGTGATGCCAACGATGTCTGTCTTGATAAACTGGATGAACACTTCCAGGTGCTCATCTTCCTGAGCCTCCCAGTTGTACTTGGCATTGCCCTCTACACCATGCTTCTGGAGCACATGCTTCCCTTGGATTACAGAACGTTCTCTGACTTTGCTCCTACCTCTCGGCCCTGCTTTTGGTCTCCTGTGCAGGTTGCTTTTCCTTGCTCAACCATTAAATACTGGGTATCGTCAGGATCCAGGTGGAGGCTCTCCTTTTCCTCACTCTACACATTCCCTCTGGGTGATCCCATTCACTGCAATGGCTGTAATTGTCATCTACATTAGATGTCTTCCGAATCTAAGTGTGTAGCCAGATCTTGCTCCTGAGCTTCTACCTCATATACTCACTGTCCTGCTGCATTATTTTCACAATGACATTTCAAAGAAGCTGTGAAATCAGCGTGTCCAAATCCAAACTCAACACTGTCTTCAAGGTAACTGAATGGAGCCCAGAACCTGAGTGTGGTCCAGGTGCAGCTAGTACTGGCTCCTGTACAGCTGTTAACAGGCATGGGTGGGTCTCCTTGTCTCTGACTTTTCTTGCCACATCTTCTCTATGCATCTTATATAACCTACTCATACAAGTCCAATAAATTCCTTGCAAAAATCACCACTGGGAAGCTTTCTGAGCTTATAATATGAAGTCATATTTGGCTTGTCTTAGAAATAAATGACAAATGTACTAAGTTGATAAACACACCGGAATTACCAATCAGTTGTGTTATTAAACTTGATTTTTCTTGGCTTGAAATATAAAGATGGCATCAAAAGAACATTTCCCAATTAAATATAAGAACTCTAAAATATTATCAAATTCTGAGCATAAACCTATAGTTAAGGGAGAATAGAAGATATCATTGAATGTCAAGATAATTTAATAACCACATAATATGATGTGCTGGAAATCTTCCCAAACACAATTTTCATCCTCAAGTTAAAATGAAAAGTGCTCTTTCTTGTGATCATGTCTGGACTTTTAACTTGGCATGTGTTTTGTTAATCTAGATTCTGGGAAAGACAAATTATAAAGGCTTCAGAAATGACTCAATTACCTGAAACAATTCTAGTCAGACAGTTTTTTAAAGTAAGGAATCTAAGTGTAAAATGAGTCATAGGAAAACTATAATTCATCAGAAGTTCTTTCTGGGCTTTACACTAGAGATGCTTTCATAATCATCTATCTAGATGGAGATTTTCTAGGGACAAAGGAAAGGGCCCTGATCACTCTCATTGAGTCTATTTTTGAGTTCAACTCATAGGCATAAGACATTTGCCAACAGTTCAACTAACAAAAATGTAGTATCATGAAATATTTTCCTATGTTTTACTTGGCAAATTACTACTGAAGAGTATGGGGTTTGGAAACAATGAATCTTGGTTCTAATCCTTATTTAGTTTCCTGATGTGACAATGCATATCTCATAATCAGAGAGAACTTCCTCAAATAAGCTCAACAAATTATAATTACTATTATTATGATTATGCTCATCAAAGTTGTACAAAGATAGTTCACTTGGAGATGAAGAAACCAAATCTTATAGAGTTTAAGTTACAGTTAATGCCTCATGTTCATGCAAAGTATTATGTTAGTGGTGGATAAGAAACCAAGCAATTTAATACCTGTTTTTTTGAGGGGTTCTTAGTTAAACTGGAGAAGATGGCAGTTGGAGGAGAATGATGATCAGGGATATGACATTATGGGGGACGTTAGGGAAGACATCTTGGCAGAAATGAGCTTTGAGCTCAGTTTGACTGAAGTGTAGGGTTATGAGTTGTATTGAAGAAAGGGGCAGTAGAAATAATATGGAGAAATCACACAGGTAGAGTTAATCTTAATAGCTGGACAATACTCATTTTCAGGTCTAATAGCAGGCCAAAAAAATTATCACCAGTTCAGTATTCATAACATCATTCCTCACCAAAGTCTGTTGTTTTGGTCTATTAATTGAAAGGTTTGGTTAAACAGAGTGGAAGATATTTAAAGAATCAAAGCTAGTTCTATCACTCACTTGGGTGGATCATGAATCTTTCAAAAGGTTAGAGAAAGGCCTGTTATCATTCCTCACTTCTTTGCCCTCATGCCCAGCACGCAGAAGCTCCACTGTCCATCTGGAGTTGCTACATGAGAAGAGAGCTTTATATTCAGATGCTTGATTAAATCATGTCCCCACTATAGTCACTATAGGATGATCAAGCTCAGGAATATGAGTAGAGTTGAAGTTGTGAGCTAAGTAAGATTTACCATCATATTTTTTAAATGTTTATTTTCTCTGTAGCCTGAATTTCATAAAGCCTAATCTATTTTGATCAATATTTATTGAGTACCTACTATGTGTGAGGCCCTAAGTTGAGCTCTGAGGATACATATGCCCTCTAAAGTCTAACTTGAAGCCTAGCTAAGAGATATAAGACTTGAAGGGAGGTAAATGCTTCAGAATACCTAGAAGCACACCCAAGGGCACGATAATTTTTTTCTTTACTTGTGGGACTAGTATTTGCCTTTGTAGTACCATTCCAAAGCGACATGAAAATTCTAAGATGAATAGTAACTGCTGTGTCTACCACTTCCATCAATAAAATAATTTCACTAGTACTTGAATGTTCAGCTTCTGGAAGTGCTCATGTGAGAGCCAGGCCTACGGAAACAAAATAATCTATATTTTCTATTAGTTTGGAAAAAAAATCTACTGTAAGAAAATACGAGGCATAAGAAATAGAGCCTTTCTCTCATCTTTATATTTGTATTTATTTCAAGTAAACATCCTTATTCTGGATACAGACACAAACTTGATCAAAATGCATTAATTCTATTTTTTCAAATGACTGCATTTTGATAGAATTATGAAGAGTTAAAGATTTTTAATAACGTGTTAGTTTTTCCTGATGTCTGATCCTGAAAGGTTTATTTTTGGTGTTTATTATGTGTGAGTTGGATTGTATAAAATGGAAGAAAAAGGATAGAAGGCACTAAATTAAGCTAGCTATGAAAATTGTTATAATACTCGAGAAGCTCATCAGACAACACTTCTCCTTGGATGATTTTTAGGGGGAATTTCACTAGTAACTAAGAATGTTTCAGTCAAATATTTCTCTTTTATGACAACCTAGCATCACATTCCTTTTTAATTATCACGTTAAAATAGTAAACACAGAAAAATTCCCCTCAAACTATCATAAAGCCTGTCCATCAAAAAACAGCAGCTTTGCGTTAAATAATTTACAACTTGAGAAACAAACTCTATTACTATACAAGAGCCTGAAAAATCCTATGCGCACTGCAGATCTCCAGTTTGGAGGGGAAAATGTACCAGAACAGTTGACATTCAACAGATCTTAGTTAAAGATTTGCTAACAAACTGAAATACAACTATTTTTCCTGTGCTCTCTATAACCTGACAGTTCCACTTCCCTTTCTTGATGGTCTCTCTGCAGGATCAGTTGGATCTTTGTGAGCCATTATTTGCTTTATTAGCCCCCTAGAGGAGAGACAATGAACATGCACATTTTACTGAACACAGGAGTGGCTTTTTCTGCCCTCTGTGCTGGGATCAAGACTATTTTTTTCATGGGGAAGTCAGACAATGTAAGTTCCATCAGCAGAGACACTCGTGAGTTCCTATTGGCATTCAACGGGGAAGAAACAGGGAGAAAGAAAAGGAAACTGAAAAAGGGGATCATGAGAGGTAAAAATCAGAAAAAAAAAGCTAGAATTGGAGGAAAATGAATCTTCCAACTCAGCAAGGCAAGTAAATGTGATATAAGCTTAGTGTTTCTGCACTTATATAGGATTTATAAGATGAAGAAACAAAATGACACAAAAAGGTAGTTGGTCAGCATTCTCTACAAATGCTTAGTCAACTGAGGTAATTATTTGGTTACTCTGCCTTGAATCAAGAAATAATCAGCTTCCACATATGCATAGTTCATCTGAATAAGAAAGTTCCAAAATGGGTTTACCACCCACAAAACTGAGCAAGAAGAGCACAGGTTTACAGTAGAGCTCCTGAAACCATGAACATTTAAACATGACTTCTGAATCATCACATTTTAAATGATTAATTAATTTGTTAATAAAATGCATTATTTAATGCTTTCAGTGTTAGGGCACTCTAGCATATTCTAATTCTTTAAGAAATACATTTGTTCTAGTTCACAGCCAACATACATTTAAAAGTCAACCTTGAGTCTAAGGCAAGTATTAACCCTAGTATATTCCATCAAAGACTAGTACCAGATATCTGAAAAGAATAGTAACACTTATTTTTCCAGTAAGTTCTGTCTACATAACACTTTGGGAATTTCTGCCCTGAGATTTTCTATCTGTATATGATACAAAATAGCCAATAACTTTGAGTTTAGGGAAAATTACACTGATACTGATAAAACTATCTCATTTCTTATACTATATATCCTGGATAAATTAGTGTTTCTACATGTAACTTGGTAGCTAAATAGGGATACCTCTTATCACTTAAAGATTGTAAAGGATATAAACAGTATTTGTTTATGGCATTTCATATTTGATTTTTTATTCAAAATATTTTGCACTGCACTTAAAAAATTGCATAGATGGTATTGCTTAGCAATAAGATGGTTTCACTGTATTGAAACACAATAGGAGAAACAACTTAAGAGCAGCTTAATTCTCAACCTCTTTGATTTTTTCTTTTTTAATTTTTTGACTTAGACCTTACTGTGCTTGAACAAAAGTACTTATTTAGCATATTTGTCATACTCTATGGCAGGCCTTGATTGGAAAGGGAGGACTATATTGATTTCATGTAGAGAAGGAATGATAAATAATTAATCGCCAAAATTATTGAGAAAAGATGAAGCAAACAAAGTATAGCAATCTGTATACATAGTTGAACTACAATTCCTATCAATGGAATTTTGAAAAGTGATATACAGGGAGAAAGGTCTGATGGTTAGCGGGAGAAAAAACCCTCTAAAGGAGGAATAATTTGTTGTGATTTTAAAAAAAGAGAGAGAGTGACCCCTGGAAGAAACAGATATGACGACTCAGAAAAAAATAAGTCCAAATCGTCTCTGGCAAAACTGTTGATTGATTGATGGGTCAGTGCGTGGCTCTGGACCCTAGAGCAGGAAAGAGAAGTTACCCTGCTGAATTCGGTCAAGAGTTTCTGAGTAGTTCCAGAGTGGGAAATAAAGACCCCAACTGTGCCCACTCCTTGCCCAAGCATTTTGCAAAAGAAAGGCCAACCAGGGAAGCCACAGCTTGAATGGAAAGAATCTTCCTCTGGAGCTCCCCTGAGCTAGGTGAGAGGCACTCAAATAATAAAGAAGCTGGAAACTGGGGTAAGGAGGTTCCCATTTAATGTATCATCATTATATGATTCAATATCAACAGGGTAGTTGATAAGTATTACTAAGGACCTTCTTTCATTCTAAGACTTGACATAGGAGTTTATATGGATAGATTTCTCCCAAGACACTATTCCTAACATAAGGTTCCTTTTGGAAGGTGTGGACTAAAAGGGTCCTATAATATACCTATTTTCAATTCTAATTTAATTTACTCTTCTGAGATGCCCATAGGATAGGCCACACACAGGGTCAGTTCCCTGGACTTACATCTCTTCCAATCAGGTCCTCCTGGTTCTCCACAATTCCCCAGGGTGCAATACCTATGGTACATATCTTTCCTCGAGACTTAGATGCATGGTCCTTCAAGGCGTCTCCAACATGACGAATAACACCTAAGAGGAAAAAGAAAAGTATTATTTTTATCTCCTAAAGCAACTACTTTCCATTGTTCTAAAGGAAATTGCAATAAATGTTTCTTGCAAGATTAAATGCACTGAATATAACATTTTGACACATTTTTGACAGAAACTACATGTGTTCAGGAGAGACATAAGCCTGTGGCTCTAATGCCAGATACATTTGTGGGAGCTCTAGCAATGCATTTCTTATTCTATTTAAATTCTATTTTCTATAAAAATATTTAAAAGCAATCATAACAATAAAAGGATAAATCCAATTCTTTAAATGTAGGGAATCTTATTGTTTTAGAAGCACAATGATAACAGTATAACTAGGAACCAGTACATGACTAAATCCTGTAAAAAGCACCATATATAATATTGTATTAAATCTACACCACAATCTGTGTATGAGTTATGGTCATTCAGATAGAGTAGTTACTTAGCACAGGTTTTGTTAACCTTGATTTCACCTTCCTATTTATGGACACAAAATGTGCAGACCCTACTTGTAAGGAAAATGTGGGTATACTCTGTGGAAAATTTATGCTTGAAATATATAAATACACCTTTTTAATCTTCATCATTCTAATTATTTTCCTTTTCTGGCATAATGGCTTTCCTCATCATTGTGGCCTTCCTTGCCATAGTTAAAAGTGAAAAATTCAGTTTATAAGATGGTAAGGAATCTGTATCTTATCTTTTTATAAACCACTTAAGGAAGATGTAATTTCTAATCTTTTAGCCTCCCTCTCAAATGATCATTTCTATGGAACATATAAAGTATATTCTCTAAGAAAAGATGGTTCCACTTATCAAAATCCACCATTCATTTCTCAAGAAAAAGAGTCACACCTAGTGCCATCTCCTAGACGTATGCTAAGGTGGGCTTGATTTTTTTCTCCATTTGAACAGGATTGCAGTTTGCATATCTTGCATAGCTCAGTATGTCACATAACATATTCTTGTGTGATTTATAATCACATGTGAGGATGTCTCCTCTAATAACAAAACCCCATGAGGGGAAGGCTGGAGGGTCAGTAATCTTACCATCTGGCTGTGCCTCAGCTGCCAGCACTGAGTAAGGCCTCAGAAACCATGCACCAAACTAACTAACACGCAGAACGCACCAGGCAATTTAATCATGGGAGAGAACGTACGTGTGTGAATGACTCAAGTTTGAAATATTCATAACATCAAACAGAAAGAACCACCTTAAAAAAAAAAATCAAATAACAAGAGCGTAAATAGCCATTAATCCATGTTGAGCTAGGCTGCATGTCTGAGAAGAGCATCAATGTCATTTAGTGGCTTATCTGTGGATCTTCTAATTGAGAGTCCTGGCAAAGAGAAACAAACAAAAGAATAATGCTGTGGATATTAGTGGTAAATATTTTTCTATTTATATACAAAACTCCTTCCAGGGCCAGTCCTGGACAGGAAATTTAACTTGATGGCATGGCTCTCCATCTGCCACAATTCTACATTACCTCTTACCTAACCTGAATGTGCCACCATTAGAACCTCACTTTGGGTATTGGACTGAACCCTAAACCTGAGGTGAGGCAGAGATCTAGGCTGGAAATTCTTCTTTTGGTACTGGATGCATTTCATGAAAGGAGAAAAACAGTGAACAATGTTCCCAGTTCTTCAAAACAGAGGACTGTGAAGAATTTCTTTTGCACTTTTAGAAACACTTGAGTTGGTCTCTAGATGAGGTGCATATTATCCCAGGAAAACAAAAAAGCTGAATAATCACTGGTGAGCTGTCAATGAAAGCTGCAGCCTAAAGCCTGAACAGCCACTGAAAGAAAACTGCTCTGCAGATATTTGATTACTACAAAATAAACAGTAAAGAGCTGACCGAGCAGGATCACGTCACTTTAGAGGCTGAGTCGGGGTTTCGCAGAACAATGCTGAGCATGGACAGGCTGAAGAGCTCACTGCTGAGAGGGGCCGATGGAGTCAGAGGCTGAACGTTCCCCAATTCTAATATGGAGGGGAACGCTGAGTGTGGGGCTCGCTCAAACACCTCCCAACTACAAGCAAACAAATAAACTTCACTGAGACAACACTGTATTTAGAGCTGGTTGGTCCAGGGTTCTGTTCAAATTGTTGCAATAACTCCAAACCTATACACATATATAGACTTGGAGCCTTGTAACAAGTTCCAATGAAGTTACTGCAGCATTACTTGTATGCTTTCAATGGGCATTGCTGATTCTGGCTGGAGAAATATGTCAAAACAATTTAAAGGCATCCATTCCATTATCTGGTGCACATTAATAACGTTCCACAGTTCAGCACTTCAAACTAGAAGTGGGTTTATAGGAACTGATTTGACAGCCTGTCTGTCTCGCAAGTAGAAACTCATTTAGCAGACAGAAAAAACTGTTTGGAATTCAGAATGGGGTGTGTCTTCCATTGGTGCGGGAGTTGATTGAATGAAATATTTTAAATAATAAACACATAATACAAAAACCGCCATCATAGTTTATGTCTCTGATGATAAGGGCATTTTATAAAAACTAAAGCTATCTGCATCAAACTCAGAATCATTTAAAGAACAGAGGCAGATCTTCTGATTTAGAGCAAAACTTATTATTTAAAAAGTTCCTGGATGCTTATTTGGTCACTTGAGGTACTGAAAACATCCCATGAAAACTCCATCAGTCATGTTTACAAATTCTGTGTAGTGAAGAATTAAATATTCCAGCCTGATTCTTATGTGTAAAATGTTCTTCTTGGTGGGGAAATAACTACAGCTATCAATTAGATAAAGGAGGGAGAGAGAACCTGCTAGGAGGTAACTGGAGAGTGTGGCTGCACATGGGTAGAAAATGAGGCAGGTGAATACATATTCAACCTTAGGAGAAAATTACCCTATTTACAACATCCTTATGCCTTATGTAGCCTTTCTCTGTCCCACTTAAAATTACCTGTGTTAACCCCTCCAGTGAAGATCCATGCTCCTGTTGTCATGGCGGCTTTGATGAGGCCTTTCCCAAAGACTTGCTTGAGTTTTGGCTGGAGTTCAAAGTTCTGTAGGCCCCCATGAACTGAGATGAGAAGCTTGGGAAGCTCCAACTGCCACTCCTTGGTCATCAGGTGTAAGAGGAGGTCAGGTTTTGTATCAAAAGACACTCGCACGTACTGGAAGAAGAACGCCATTGATTAGGGAGACAGGGCAGGGTGGGCTGGCTACAGCTGCTTACCTTCGCTGATTGCCAGCATATGTGTAGTTCCCCGAAGAAAACATCTCATATGAAATCATATTTTTTAAAAGAGTCTTCATTAGACAAACGGAGTCACCATTTTTAAGGGTTTTTTTTTTGAAATTGTGAATTACTACAAACTTTACAATTATGTGATTTTTCTAAAATGCAAAACAAGCCCAACTTTTCCCAGAATGAGTTATTTGTTCAAAGGAAAGCATCTTTATATTTTACCAACCTTAACATTTGCACAACAGGTAAACTGTTTCTAACATTTTCAATGTAAGTAATCCCTTTATACCAACTAGACATAGATATAACTGTTTCTATGACTCTGTTATTTTGACAGTTTTTGAGAAATTCTACAGTTCTGCATAACATAATAAGAATTCTAAACTAAGGTAACAGCTAACTATCTTTAAATCTATAATAGCAACTTACCAAATATATATTTTTTATCTTTTAAAGAAGACAAGTAACAAAAGGTATGCTAATTATCCTGGTAGAATAACTGAAAAAATTAAAGTGTATAGCAGATATCAAGGTATTATCAGATGCTACTGGAGGTAAGTTAGAAGTATATATAAATGAAATGCTATAAATACACGAATGCATTTGTATATCTACATAGCCATATACATAGCTTCCCATTTAGATCTCAGTTTAATTATATAAAGACTTTCATCAACAACTGACATACTGCGCTAATATGTTTGAAAGCCTTTTGAAATGCATTGCTGGGTTGGGATGTACAGGGAACATTCAAGTTCCTTCAAATTCCAGCAAGGGGGAAAGCTGGAGTCTCAGGAGATATGGAAGTAGCAAAGCAGGCTTTGGCTCTGAGAGTTATTCCTAAACCCGGGGAGGCCCTGGATATCTGTTTTAATGGCTTTATGCAGCATGGAGTCGTCTAATGGGGGACCCCACACAGAGCTGGGATACTTGAAAGGGCTCTACTCTTAAGTGTAAAGAAGAAAAAATAAGTAAGTCTGATGCACAGAAGAAGATAGCCAAGGAAACTTGCCTGGCATGACCTTGATTCTGAGTAGATGAGGAAAAAAGTCCCCTCTGATTATTTATAAACAAAAATGGCCTTCATATGAGTTCTGGTCTACATTCACTTGACCAGTGTGGTTTGCAAAACACCAAACAGATACTTAATGTAAAATTGTTCTGGCTGGGTTATGGCTCTCAATATCTGGCAGAAGCAAATGCAAATCCTGTGTAGAGGAAATCGTCATCAATCTAGAGCT
Source organism: Manis pentadactyla (assembly GCF_030020395.1). Taxonomy (NCBI): domain Eukaryota; kingdom Metazoa; phylum Chordata; class Mammalia; order Pholidota; family Manidae; genus Manis; species Manis pentadactyla. The sequence goes on along the minus strand of NC_080021.1, from coordinate 152,463,977 downwards.
CAAGTAATTCCCATGGGAAAATAAGCATTTATAGTAAGAAACTAAAATCACACAGATCACACAAGGAGATAAAGCAGCATGGGTGAGAACCAAAAGAAGCAACAGGTAGCAGAGTAAGGCTTTCAAAGACACTAAAATGCTCAAACAGCATACAAAAGAGCCATATTTAATATGTTAAAAATGTAAGTCCCATGAGTAGGGAACAAAGGACTCTAAGGAATGACCACATACATTTGAAAAAGAATAAAAAATAGAACTTCTATCAAGTAAAATGTAATAATTTAAATGAAAAATACAATGGGCAAGTTAAAACTGATCAGACACGCTAATGATAGATTCAGAGAAATAAATCAGGTGCATCCTCCAAAGACAAAATAACTGAAACAAGAAAAACTGGGGGTGAGATAATCAGAATTCTAGATAGAAATAAAAGAGATAGTGGTAACAGGCAATACTTGAACAGAGATTGACTGGGAATTCCTCAGAAATGTTGAAAGATACCAATTCTCAGATCTGGCAACTTCCACAAATCTCAAGCAGTATTGAATAAGAAGAAATCCCACTCATAGACACCTCACAGAGAACACCAAAGGGAGAGGGATAAATCTTTAAAAGCAGCTAGAAAAAAATAAAACCAGATCTCCTAAAAGAAACAGTCATTAGGCTGATGGGGTACCTGTCAAGAGTAACAATGGATGCCAGGGGCCAGTGTCTTCAATGCTTAGCAAAAATATCTTTCAAAGATGAGAGCAAATTATAGATACTTTCAGGCTGCCAAAACTGAGGATTTTTACCTCTAGTAGACTTCACTGAGGGAGATTTTAGAATACATACAGCAAGCAGAAGTTACACGATCTCTAATGGGTGAAATGGGATACAAGAAAGAATGGTTAAAAAAGATATTGGCAAATATACCACAGCAAATCTAAAAAAGCATTGATTGTAAAATAAAAAAAATGACAGTAATGCCTAGTTTATGGTGGAAAGGGATAGAGCTAAAACACCTGACAATATACATATAAATTAGATAAATCAGATGGTAGTAACAGAATTAAAGCTTTCTAAAGTCTATATGTTATGTCAGAGAATAAAGAAAGGTATTGATTAACTTTCGAATTTGTTAAAATATTAATGTTGAAGTAGCATAACCACAAAATAGAATAGACCTGCACGTAATCATACAAACATATGCTTTTAGCTGTGTAAGTAAATAAGGTTATCCAGGAGATGACAATTTATTGTCATGTTTTTGGATCGTGAAGATCCCATATTTGTAAAAACCTCAAAAATTACATGTCAATTCTTTTGTTAAACTGTATTTTAAATGTATTTAGTTGAAATGTGAGGCCAAAGCATACACAATATGAAAACAACTTGATAAAATAAACTGTGTTAAGAAATACTGAAGAGTTTAAGTTTCCTATACACATATGCCAGAAACTCAATGAAGTGCTGAAATCCAATACAGCTGGTTCTATATTGATTTGATCTACCTAGTAAATACCAATTTCAGAGTAATGATTGACAGTTTTAGCTAAGTGCATTATATCAACATAACTTAACTAAAGTTGACCATATGAGAATGGCCTACTTTGCACACAAACTCTCATGCAGTGCCCAAGGACTTTCAGATTATCTGGCATTAGAAATTTTCAACAACAGTGTGCACTTTTATGCCATGCGAGCCTTGGAGCTGGACAGAGTATAGAAGTAGTGGAAGCAAACACAAGTGTTTCTTAAATTAAAGCTTCTTTATTAACTCTTTATCATTGCATTTATTATTTCATCAGTGACTATAAGAAAATCTACATAATGAATGCTAAAGATAAAAGAATAAAATGTCTCCTGTGCCTGTATGCTTGAATAGTTAAAATTTGGTGACTCTGCTGGATTGAATTTATATCATTTTGACTAATTCTAGAAAGGGATATTTAATGAAATAAACTAGGACTGTGACTCACAAGGCTTCCAAGTTATACAAACCAAGAATGTTTCGTGTGACAGATGGTAAGAACTTGCCTTTCAAGTTATTGTTCTCTTATTTACCTACTTTAGTGTATCACTCTCTTACTCTTTTAAAAAAGAATTTAAAGTGATAAAAAGTTAAATAAGAACTCTCTAAGGTAAGATATAAATTAGTTTTTTAAATATAGAAAACCACTTGAAGTATATACTTCTAAAATTATGTGCCCCTTGCAAGCCTAGATAGTGGTTCCTAACATTTCTGAAGGATTTAAAAAATGTAGTTCCAGTGCTTAGAGAAGGCATTCATGAGATGTCTTAAAAAACTTTTTAAAGTATGCCTTAAAAAAACAAGAGAAGTAATTGTGATTGTGGCTTTTGGAACTTCAAGATGCCTCACTAAGCATCCCCACTTGTACATTTTATTTAGTCAGGTAAATAATCTAAGATTCAGATCCACAGACAGTATCTGGGAACAGATATGCATACATTATTAACTCATATAGTGTGAAAGAAGATTGCAATTCATACTAATTCACTGCACAGAACATGCAGTAATACAGCGAGCTTACCCTAGCTAAGTGACATACCATAGAGTTCAATTATTCAAACTAACTGGTAATAATAATCCAAATGGATTTTTAGGAATAAGCCTCATTTGGCAAGTAATTCACTCTGGAGCTTTAAAGTTAAGTATACAAATTACCAGTAAGGAATAAATTTTTTGATCATGTGAGCTATTGCAGTTGGTCTTTAGACCAATAAATCTAATTAAATATGTTGAAATTCCTTTGGAACTAGCTTGATCTGTTTCCTAGTTAGGAAACAAAGAAAAGCTTGTTCATGATCACAGAATGTTTATTACTCAGCTAGCAAGTGCTCCAGCAGGGAATGAATGAATGACCTGAGATCACCTCAGCCCTAGCTCTCTGCCTTATAGATGAAGAAATGGAGGCACTCAGTGTCTGCCTGGTGTAGGATCACATTGCTTGTGGACTCTCCTCACAATTTCCTTCTGCTCTCAGTTTCTTAACTCTACAGAGAGAAAAAAAAAAGCCCAAAGCCCAAACCACAACCCTCGTGTAGTTCCTATGGTCCCAGCACACACATCATTTCATGGATTCCTCTCAGTAATGAGGCGGTTGGTATCAACCACATTTTACTTTTGGGGAACAGAAAGGATCCATCAGGTTCCCAAGTGCAACTGCTAGTAAGCTGTAACGACAAGATTCAGCTGGAGTCCTTGCTCTTGACCTCCAACATAAAAACGCCTCTCTCCCTACTTTTCCTTTTCCTTCATCCACAACCAGTCTCCAAGTCCTAATGATCCTTTCTTAAAAGAGTGCCCTCCACCAGGCCTTTCCCTCTGAGTCCTTCAGTTGCCATTTTAAGAATAAATTTTCCTTATACTAGGGTGTCTGGATTAGGGCAACAGCCTCCACATGGCTTCTCTGACCCCATGCTCTCAGTGAGACATCAACAGGCAGACATTTTTCTCCAATTTCTTTCTGATCACATTATTTCTCAATTCACATTGCTACATGCAAGTAAATGCTCACGCTGGCTGTCAGGGTCCCTCATGATTTGTCCTTCCCCTGCCTCTTGAGAGGTGTTTCCCCACTTCTCTCTGCATTTGGCTAATGCTGTGCCTTCACTCCCAGAAAACCCAGTTCATTCCCTTCCATTTACATAAATCTTTCTCATCTTTCAAAGCCTTTGATTCACTTTTCCTGAGAATGCAAACCATGTTGATGCCATACAACACTCAAACCCAGTCTGATTTTTTTCTCCTTCTGGTTGTTTCTTGCAAGTGTCCATTTTATCTCCCTGTGTTGTGAGACAGTTGAGGGGAAGGACTATGTTTAACCTGACCATGATTTTTGATAAGCCTGTCATACTGGCTATGAAGTAGTTACAACTTTAGAAATCAAAGGGAGCTTAGGCATATCTTAGCAATCACGGGAACTTCACTTCTTGGGCTTTCTGTGTGAGGATACTGAGACCCAGGGAAGGTGAGGGACTGTGACCCCTCAGAGCTAGTTATCCAATAATTAACCAGTCATATAATCCATTATCAAAGCTACTGTTAGACTGCAAACTGTAGGCTGAGCTGTGCTTCTTGAGCTTTAATATGCATGACTCACCCAGGGGACCTTGTCAACAATGCAGGTTTTGATCAATAGGTCTGGGTGCGGCTCTCGGTTTTGTATTTCTGACTAGCTCCCCAGAGATCACAAAAGTAGCAAGGATTACAACTCTTCCCAAAGACCAAAGATCCTACGTGGTGTGTCTTGTGTTCATCACTGGGCCAAAGAGAAGAAAGAACCCTCAGTATTTTACATGAAAATCAGAGAGAAGAATGGAGGAAATGCTGGAGGAATTACTCAGCCATGATCAATAGCAAGTGCAGTTATTGGCAAACTACTCAAGGCAGTCCAAGTGTCTGACCCCTTTGCATGAGGACTGATTCACATACAAAGGTAAATGTGATTCACCACAGCCTAGCTGATTTTCCAAAAGCTTATAGACACCACAAATACTGGATGTCCTTGGTCCTTCCATGTCAGCAATTATTTACTGTGCCCTCCCCTTGGAGAATGAAAGGCAAGATTTAAAACATAGTAAATATGTCAATGAATCAGTTACTTTTTGTCACTGTTATTGCTCAGCAAGTCAAGTACATGGTTTTGAGAAGAAGGGGATAAATAAAACTGAGCGATAAAATGACACTTTACGATTATCTGAAGATTTCAATTATTAAATTATATTCTTCTACCCAGAAAATGCAGGTTAGTCAGTAAGCTTTCTGGGTGCCTGTAATATAACAGCTAACCCATATGCAGAATCAGCACTTTCAAGGTCATAAATGGTTGTGCCCAGAGCAATTAATCACTTCCTGCTAATTAGTCAATGATTTGAAATTAGGAGCTATTTTGGTTGTCAAGATAAGCAATTTTGACTGTCCAGTTGTGAGTTCATTAATTGCTAAAAGATCACCTTTATAAACAAGAAATCTCCCTGATTTGTATACTAAATTGTGTCACCTGGCCATTACCCTGATGTGGTGACATGTGCTCCCATTTACAGATTTCCCAATCCTGTGTAGCATCATGCTCTAGCATCAGATACTGGCACTGTAAAACATCTGGCCAATTTGAGCACCCACTCTTGTGAAATGGGGCTGATCCTGACCACCTCACAGGATACTGTTGAAGATAAAACTGTGGAAAATGCCTGGTATAGCATAAAAACTGATACATGTAAATTGGAGGAAGGTTACAAACACCTTATAAACGACTTCTGTGTATAACAGGGTCCAAATAATTTGCTTTCAGCTCTTTAAATAATGTGCCCTTCAAAGCAGTACTTTGTTTCTGAGCCCTGAATTATCTGGGGAGTGACTGGTATTTACCTTTGAGAAGGTAACTGTCCAGAAGTAAAAAGCTACGTCTGTTCTGGGGTACCTAACCCATCCTTCACCCATATGCCCTTAGCTCCATAACTTAGGACTTCTGGAGATAAATGGAGCTCAGGTAAGTTACCCATGGAGAGAACAATCTTCTCCTTCATATCATCAGTGCCTGTGCCTGGCAGCAGAAAGCCTGTGTGATGAGCTAATGACATTCTGAACAGCATCTCAAGAATAAAATATCAGTATAAAATAGTATAAAGTAGAGGTTTGTCTGAGTTGAAATTGTACTATTTGATTCATTCTCAGGTGCACAGCATGATTTTCACAGGAACACTATTTTGAGTTCCAAACCACAAACTTATAAATGAAATTTTGTAAGTGAAGCTATAATAGACAACTAGAGATCTTCCCTTGTCCAAACAGCAGAGGGCTTCCAAAATTAGAATTCGTGAGCTTTTGTTCTACCTGGGACTAAAGGTCTTTTTGTTAAGCAGGTGACTTGACTGCAGTTTTTTCTAAAGCCACTCTGACTGCTTCATCATTAACAATGTTACTACTCATCAAAGCACGGTTCAACCTTCCTATGGCCCTACTCTGCACCAAACTTGTAGATCACAAGGGGTGTCATAAACCAGACAGCAAGTATCCTTTCCCCTTTATAACACCCAGGCTGTGCAAAAGCTGGAAAGGGGGAAGCAGCCATTACTATCTGAATGGGCTGGGGCTCTTTCATTAAGAAATAATAAAAATCTTCCTTTGGTATTCTGACCTTGAGCTTTTGTAGAGCAATCTGGCTCTGCTAATTAGTCAGTCACCTCTTTAGCCATACATTTTACCCATATAACTTTGCCCAGCTTTTTAAATGAAAAGGTAAAAGAAACATAGAACAATACATCTGGCTATGCTCTTGGAAATGTAAATGCCAGACCCTCTTCCTACCACTGCAAAGCCATCTTTAATTCTTGAAAATAATCACTTGGTATTTATAAGTAGTAAATGTTTTGAGTAATGGAATTAATATTGCTAAATCAATGTGGACAGTATTTTTAATGCCTTTCTTACCAGCCAATACTAGGAAATTTGCCCCCATTTCCCTTTCTGTTGAGAAATGGGACAAGCATCAGTTCATTTTCTAAATCTTTGTAGCCACATTTTAAATGAGTACTTTTAATTCAAGCTGTGGCCAAGGAGAATATGTTGCATTGGACAGCTAAGACAATTTTGCTGATACCAGCTTTCAAGTCCATGGAAACTTCTGTTTTGCAGAGAGATTTATGCCTCTGATGGTTTAACGTATGTAGAAGTTCCCTAGAAAGAAAATATTTGGAATGCAGATGTGAGGCACTTGGGTTCCCCGTTTGATGATTCACAAAACCCTGGAAGTGAAAATGCCATTACAATTTACTGCACACTGTTCTCGTGATTCCTCAGTGTTAAATGCCTGGTACTCCCAGGGGATGGCTTCTGATAAGCCAGAGCTGAAGGTTTACAAATATAAAACTTCACTGAGCACATGAACAGGTCACAGAGGGAGTTCTATGAATTTTCTGCATAATTGTTTAGTGTAACATTTTCTAAAGGCAAGGAAATGGGAATTTTCTAGAGGCAAGATGAGTTTTTTGGAGGACGGTTGGCTCTTCCTTTCTTGTAGGTCTACGATTGGGATCTGAGGTTTATGGGATAAATTCTAATTTTGTTTCCAGTTTCAGAATGGCCTTTCAAAAGTACTGCCAATTGAATGGCCTAAAGATCGCCGGGTGGCAAATGGAAATCAATGAAGCAATTACAAAACCTCTTAAATGTATGCTTATGGAAAGTTGCTTAGTGAGCCACAGTCTAGTGATCAGCTATTTTGTTCTGTAAAGCGGGATTTATTTAATTTTGTATTTGCTGTGTGTCAGTCAATGATTATTCCCAGATCAAATTTGCATAATGCAAAGAGAGACAGTTAAAAAAAAATCAAATTTAATCCCAAAGCATTTTAAGAGTAAAAGGTTGTAAATGCCATGCTGTGGGCAGCTTCCAACCCCCTCAACATCTCCCCCTCAACCCCCCCTACTCCCTGTCACTCCCACACCTGTAACACTCAGAGAGTAAGGCTTTCTTTCATCCTGGCAGACTCAACAGTGAGAGCTTTAAGTGTGAACATGAAGCATAGGAATAATTATCTAAATGATATGAAAACTGTAATAAGGGGCTCAACCTCATCCAATAAACAGAATAAATAGCAAGGGAAAAACCTGAAGAGAATTATGTGGGTGACTTGAGAGGTTTACATACATATTCTTAATTAGGTTGTACTTATCTGGTTCACAAGTCAGCTCAATATTAATTGGAAGAGATGATTAGGAAGTAAATAAGACTCTGTCTCATCAAGCCCAGCACTGTTTCCTTTTCTAAATAACTTACAACCTTAGCCCCAGATAAAGAAGGGTCTTTAAGAAAGGCCCTAGTATCTACTGCCGGGCCATATTATTATTGCTTTCTCAGTCTATTTTAAAAATTATTTGGAACGCAGTCTGGTAAGACAATGTCTAAACCAGAGCTTTAGAATATCAGTATCTTCTACCTTGCTCCTCATGTCCTGACTTCTGTGAGGCATCTGGATGAATTGCCAGGTCCTCAGAAAGCCCAGGAGTGGCACCTAGGGGGCATGCATGTGTTCGGATGTGGTCTAGTATAGCTGAGGAGGAAGTGAGAATCCTTCACCACTTGTCAGCTTTGAATGTCTCCTTCCTGTGTCACTATTTCTCTCTATCAAGTACAGAGAGATGCTGGTTTCACTGCTATTTACTGGGGTTTATCAAGCATGGGAAGTGAGAACAGAATGTCACAAAGTACTAAAAAGGGCTCAGAAAATGGTTCTTCTGACCTAGGATATAAGTTTACAAAGACCTCTTCCTGCTCATCGCTTTTGAGTTTAATGAACCTCATCAAATAACAGTGATTTTAAAATTCTACTACAAGGTTTCCAAAACCTTTATAGAAAAGTTAGAAACATCATAGTAATTCATTTCCTTTCAAAACATCTACTAGAGTCTGTACCAGGCACGGGCAACAGAAGAAACAGAATGATGGGGAGTCCTAAGCAGCCAGGTTTCAAGAACTATCCATATGTTAAATAATGGGGTGACACCCAGAAAATAATGTGCCTTTTCTGAGCTCAGGTAGCTGCATCTATAAAAAAGGTAGAGAGATTGGTGTTGTCTAGGATTTTTAAAAGCCTAGCCGAACAATAGAATAACCTGGCTAATTTTTTTTTTTAACCTGGCTAATTTTTAAAGTCCATGATGAAAGCTGAAATTTAGAAGCAACAACTCTCAGAAGTAAAATTTGTATATTTCCTAAAGCCTCCTTTCTAAAAAAAAAAACAAACAAACAAAAAAAGAAATTGCTTTTCATAGGGAGCTCGTCTATTGAGAACATTATTGGACACAGATGCACAGATGTCTAGAGGAAAAGCACTCAATTTGGATGGCAAGATCTCTGTTAGCCAGGGAAGGAAACACTCTCAGATGATCATTTCTACCTTGATGAAGAGCAAGAGAGAGTTAGTTGAGGGTGGAGCAGTTAGAGGTGGCTGTTCTCAGGCATGCCACAAAGTTTTCCTTTCCAAAAAAGCCCCCTTTATTGGAGAGAAGGTTCTCTGGGAGTGATGCCTGGACATGGGCCTTTGCGGTAGCCCCGCTAGGTATTCTGAGCCCCCAAACAGAGACCCAGTACCCTGACCCTCAAGTGCCTCTGGTGACCAAAGTCTGTGGCATCATGCTGCACTGTCTCTCTGGTTACACAGACACAAAATGCTCCTGGGCAGATACGGTTCCCATGTAGCCCACCACCACATTTTAATAATGATTCTCTTCCTCAATTGTACCTTCTACCAAACTCTGGCGGATTCTGCCTCACATTGTGTCCAGATCACACTGGCATTTGGAAGACCCAAGCACTTCATCTCAGACTGTCTTGAAGGGAAAAGTTAATGTTACAGCTAACTTAAAAAAAAATTAATGAAGGTCAAAGTTAATCTGCCCTCTAGAGTTTTTTAATCACTTTGCCAAAAATTATTTCAACTTACAAATATTCTTGTCAGGAGTTGATGACCAGAGACATATTAAGTCAGTTGACCTGTTTCATTTCAGTCCTGGAAAATATTTAACCACACCTTCCCTGTCAGAGGACTGGCACTTTTTAGTAGACAGAAGTTGCTGATTTTTGCCTTTGTCCAGAATGTGGGCCAGTTTGTTAAGGGGACAAGGGGTAAAGAAAGCTCAGGTTGGTCCAGAATGATCATTCCACCTGATAAAACAGACACCTGGCCTACGACAATTCTACCCCTCTGTCTAGACAGGAGAGTCAGAATTTTTGAGGGCAAGTATTCAAAGTGGACCAAGGGCTCATGGCGTCTGGATGAAGTGTGGGGACTCCCACTTTTTCAATATTCGGTTGTAATAAAAAGGAAAACTGGTCCCCATTTGGCCGATTAGACTCGGAAAGAGGGACTCCCCTCCTAGTGAAGCACTGAGACCACATGGCAGGCAAGCCCTGAGGGCGGTGTTGGATTCACGGGCACGCGACTGGCATGGCCACATGGCGCCAGAGGGCAGAGCCCAGGGTTTAATGTCCCGCACTAAATACACTGCCATCCTGAAATTCTTAACAACTTTATCCTTACATTTGTAAGGTGTTTGGAAAGTGAAGTCTGAAGGGACAGTGGGGCACATGAAGGGGGCTTGGAGCCACAGCCCTCAAGTGGCCCACGGCCCTGTGTCTCACCTCCTGCTGCCTGGACAGGATCAGATCCCACTCCCCTGCTCGCCCTCTCTGGTGTCCTGGTCAGCCTCACCTCCCTTCCCCAGCCCTGCCTGGGGTGGTGACTGGGCTGCATTTCATCATCACCCTCCACCCCTGGCTGGGGCATGGGGGCAAGCAGAGGGAGGGCCAGGGTCAGGTGTGTGCCCTGTAACATTTCAGAGCAGGGCAGTAGCTGTCCCTGCTTTGGGCTGGCAGTGCCATGGAGTGTTCCATGGGTGACTTGGTGGGAAGTCTCATCCACACCGGGTCCCAAGCATGTCCCAGGGTGCAGATGGCAGTCCCTTGGGGGTTGTCTGTCCACTGCAAGTTGGGGCTGTCAGCCACGGGAAGGGGGACTGACTTCCCTGCTCCTGCCAAGGACCTACATTTTCATTTCACACTGTGTCCCACAAATCACGTAGCTGACCTTGCCTGACCTGATTTCCCACAGATGGCTCTGGATTTGATAGAGCGCGGTGGGGCTGTGGGGCTGTGGAGGGCTGTCAAAGCTCAATGTCCACGTGTTCACTCTTCTGTCTTCTGGAGCAGAGTGAAACCTTTATCTGCCTCTTCAGGTTTTAATTTACTATATAGCTCAGAATTTTTTCTCTACTGTTAAATATCATAATGTACATACATCACATATTAGCTGTGTGAACTAGGGCAGGATGCTCGCGGGCTCCATTCAGGCAGCCCATGAGGTCACTAAGTGTTCCTCTCTACTGATTATTGTGGACCGGCCACTTCTTCATCTGCAGGCAAAGGGAGGGTCAGGGTCGGGGTGCCCTGTAACATTTTAGTAGAGGGTGAGCTTGTATGGCTTTTAATTAATGCATGGTGCCAGAGGATCCACATGGTATATGGTTCAATCCCATGCTGTGAATGGGGAACTGGGCTGAGCTGCCGACCCTTAATGACCTTGAAGGGGCGGGTACATCCCTTAATGAGGATGGATGAGGAGCCATCAGATCCCCATTTCCCTTGGTTCTCTACAGGCCAAGACTAACTAACATGTGTTTTGTTTTTCCAGGCCTTGCTGGAGGTTTTGCACATAGCATTCTTTTCTTTCTAATATACTGCTCAAAATTGGTTTTAATTTACTATATAGCTCAGAATTGATTTTTCTGTGAAAGTACTGTGAGAATAGCTCAGTCAGCCATTCTTGGTGAAGAAAGTACTCTGGGTGGGGGGATGGCAGAAGAAAGGAGAGAGGAAAGAGGCGAGAGAGGTGGCTCACTGCACATTTTTAGACTGTAAGTGGTGTGAAGTGACTTCCCTTTCATTTTTCATTAGCTTCTCTAAGCAAAACTTCCTCTCCAAACTCAGAAAACTTCGTGGCATGCCCGAGAACAGCCACCTCCAACCGCTCCACCCTCAACTAACTCTCTGTTGCTCTTCTAACACTTAGAAGCAAACTTGTTGGAATACAGTATTTCTAGCATTTCCAAAACATGTGGTATACTTTTCTCCTGGCCAAATCTGCCAGCCATGTAGGGAGAAGTCCAGGATGAAAGCTGAAATTTAGAAGCAACAACTCTTAGAAGTAAAATTTGTATATTTCCTAAAGCCTCCTTTCCAAAAAAAACCAGAAATTGCTTTTCATATGGAGCTCGTCTATTGAGAACATTATTAGACACAGATGCACAGATACCTAGAGAAAAAGCATTCAATTTGGATGGCAAGATCTCTGTTAGCCAGGAAAGGAAACATTCTCAGATGATCATTTCTACCTTGAGCTGGGAGAAATGCTAGTTACCAATCAGATGAAACAGAGAGTCAAAAGTAAGATATTTTTTTACCAAAGGAGTTAGAAAAACATGTCTTAATGGATGTGACCCAGAAAGGAATATAGTAAACAGTAGTTAATTACAGAAAGCTACTTGCTATTATTAATAATAACAATAGTTACTGTGTCTGATCTCATAGTAATTATTTAAAAAACCCTGGGAGGAAGGTTTTCTTTCTCCCATTTTATTAGAGCCAGAGCAGAGATGCACAGGGGCAAATAAATTTGAGCAGGGCACCCAGCCAAGAACTGGCAGAGTTGGGATTAGGCCCAACGACTAAGTGTCCAGCTCTCCTACTCCTTGGCCGAGCTGGAGACCGAATGTGGGAACCACAGAATGGGTTTCTGATTACCATGGCTTTGTTGGAATGACCGCCTCCTTGGAACTCAAGGGTCCCAAAAGCATCCGTCGGGCTGAGCTGCGTGTGCTTGCTGATGGACCACTTCTCGGACTGGAGGTCATTTCGCAAGAGGCGACTTTCATTTTTCTCATTCTGAAGAACGGAGATACTGGGAGTGAGGCCAACATGCTGGCCTATTAGACGCCCGCAGCAACACCTGTAACAGAAGAGCTCAAAGTGAACCCCCTGAATTAGTCACCGTTGGAATACAGCAGGGCAGCCTGCTGGAGAACACAGACCAGAGCAAGGCAGCCAGTCAGTCATCAAGTGGAGTCCACAGTGTGGCTGCACCCGGCAGGTGGGGATCTCAGGAGCTACTCGGCACAGCTGTCGTTTCTTCCCTGCCCCCTCCTCCCTCTCTGTTGGCTGGATCTGCCATAACATGCCTCCCGGCGTTCCCCACGCACGCCTTTCACATGGGCGTATTGTTCAGGATTGGGACCTAAGAACAAAAAGCCCTGAGAGTTTTCTGCTTCTCACTCCCCCATCCACCAAACCTTGCACGAAGGACACTGAACAGCTTTGAGGGCAGAATTTTAACGTGCACATTTAAATAAGGAATCTCACTCATATGTGAGTCACAACCCAACTTGTCTTTCCCCAGTTGACATTCACTGTCAAATACCTAATTTTGAGAAGAAAAATCTGCAGCTTACATGCTCTTTAAGAAACAATGAAATAATTATTCACAAGGTGTTCAAAAACAAAATTCTCTCCTTACATCATGAAAATGTCCTTCATACTTTACTCCTACCACTATTATGACTATTAGTGATAATACTGATACACAGTTATCACTTACTAAATACTAACAATGTGGGCATTCATTTGTGGGTAAAATGTTGTAGTTTTGAAGGTTAGGTAGTCTGCTCAAGGTTACACAGCTACTCCAGATGACCCTAGATAGTCTAGTCCATATAGAATCTATGGTCTATATTTTAAACTGCCTTAATATAGTTTCTTTTCATAAAGGCATTTTGAGACATTTGTATGTTACTTTACCCCAAGTGCTTCCCACCTTCTATATACTCTTGATCCTTAAGGTAAGACCAGGAAAGTAGGGAGGATATGAAAATGTGCTTGGATAGGAATCCAAAGGTCTGTGGTCTAATTAGTGAACTGCTAGGAGTTTTTTAAATTTAAAAATCTCTTTTTTACTATAGCAGAGCATGCTGGTACAAACAGCATTTTGATGAAATGTTTAAAAGGGAAAACCAGTAACCATATTAAAAATACATATGACCTATTTTTAGAGACAGAGATTAATTCCTTCCCTGACAGTGTATCTGTCATTCTGTACAGGGTTTTAGAGAATTAACTGCAGGCAAGACCTATTATGTGGTATATATATATATAAGATTGCTTCAAAGATGTCCAACAACAATAAAGAAAAAAAAAGATCTTTAATTCAATACTAGCTCCCTTGCAATGGATAGTGATTGCTATTGTAATTTTGTTCCCCTAATTGCTACTTCATATTCTCACTGCATTAGAGAAACAGGAGATTACCTATGGGGGTCTTTGGTGCTGGGGATGATGTGAACACATTCTCTTTTATAAAATGCTCTTTCTATCCAGGATTTCTGAGCCTGAAAAATAAAGAAAAAAAAAAAGGAAAGGTAAACATAACTTTCAAGAATTTTTTACTAGGAAGCAAAATTTCATAATCACATAATTGACTAGTATCTCACAAACTGAACTGAAATCATGGTTACTTTACACATAAACACTGCATATAACATAATCTATTACTCCTAGAACATGCTGATTAGGTTATTTGCTATTATAATATTGAGAGTTAAAGGAAATAGCCATAATGAAAAAAAATGTTAATAATGGAACCATATACAAATCCATAATGATTTTTGAAGGCCAGGAAAACAGTGCTAAATAGTGCTCTTTAAATAAAGAGGAAATGAAAAACGGAGTGCAGCATGTCTGTAAGGTTGTAGACAACAAGCATTCAGTGGTGGTGAGAAATATATTTAAATAAGTATAACATTTTCATGGCTGACACTTCAATTAGATTTTTCCCTGTAGAAGGAAAGAAAAATGGTGAGGGAATTCTGTAACTCAGGAGCTCTAATCCATCACCACACTTTTTCTAAAATCCAAATTAGCAGTGCTTAAATACAGAGGGAAAAAAGGAAATGGAAATATAAGAGAGATTAATGTTTTCATCACAGTCCAAAATTTCACAGGTAATGCCTTTGGAAGGAAGGAAGAGTGCACCTCTTTTGTGAGTGTGTGTGTGTGCATGTGTGTGTCCCACATGCCTTTAAGCACAACAGATACAGCTTCTTAGAACAGGCATTTGTTGGGACTGTCCACCCAGAAGTCTGGCCACTGAGATTGGATTCCCAGGAGGATAAAGGCAGTTCCAGCAAATGGTACCATCTTTGTTTCAAAGCAGAATGCCCATCCTGCATCCCTTTTACCCTTTTCTTTACCAGCAATTGAAATAGTAGAGGAATCTCCCATGAAATCTGGTGAGCTACTCAGAAGATTCCTTCTCATAGCATTTAAGATGGAAGTTGCTAGAGCATCCTGTAATGTTACAACATGTAACTCAGCATCAGGACTAAATAGCATAACACAACTGAGCTATTTATTTGACCTGTCTCAGTGCTTGGTTGTTACCTGTTACAAGACCCCATTTGTTGGCCATAATTGATACTGACTCTGCCAAGGACCCAAATGTTTGTATAATCTGTGCTAAAGTGTGGTCGCCCTCAAACCCTGCATCTCAGATCTCCCTCTTCTCTCACAATGGAGTCTACACTAGCATGTGTGCTGAGGGCAGTAGTTGTCTCATACTCACAGAAAAGCAGATTTTAAAAGTAGCAGCATACAGAGGGATGCTTGAGGGGTACAAGGGAACTGCACCCTGTTTCAGTCATGGTCACAGTCAGGTCACTGAATTTCTGAATGCTTATGCACTGTCCACTGGAAAAGGAGCTCCCGCCCTGCCTCAGAGATCCTCCGGTCCTGGTGGCCCTCTGCACCCTCACACCACAAAGGTAAAACAATCTGCAGGTCTGCTTGTCAGCTGGGCATGAAAAAAGCCCCAGTGTCTATTCCCAAAGATTTTCCTTCTCAAATACGTAGGAAAAGCTAGTGGCTACATCTTTGCAATAGAAAATGAATTTAGCAGTGTAGATAACCAGCCTTTATCTTTGTAAAAAGCCTGAAAGTTAAACTATTCATAGGCAGTGATTTTTCCTGGGCCCTGAATACTTTCATTGATAACATCTCTTGGCAGAAAGATGGTAAAAATATTCCTCAGTGGACATTTAAAACCAACCTTCCCTACACCTCAGGGAGGAGGAGAGGGAGTGGGCACTTTGCTTTTTTCTTTGGCTAGCATCTGGAAGGATCTTTTGAGGGGGTATCTGGGAATTTCAGGGAGGACTTGTCAATCCTCCCCGAGAGAAGGCAAGCACAGCAGAATCACTGTTAGAGTGATTGCACTGTTAGGGCAGAGCGTGAGGTCTGCAGTTAGAAAAAGCGGCGTGAGTGGGACTTGGTGGCATAAAAGTCACATCATTTCTTTGGTCCTTGGTTTTCCTCATTGGTACAATGGGCAGAACAATAATACCTGGCACACAGAGTTGTTATCATTATTATTTGGGTGCAGCATTTTACTTTAAGAAGAGGGATGAGACTTGCATTAGTTCTGGTACTAAAAGTTCAGATGAAGGTTCAGATGAGAGTACTATGAAACTGCATAGCAGATCTCACCTAGTCACTGTGTGCCTGTGGATGATTCGCTTGCAGAAGGCCTGAGTGCCCACTAGCACAGTATATAGAAAAGTTATTGAATTTCTCTGAGCCTTTTCTGTAGCATGAGAACCATTCTAGCTACTTTGGAGAGTTGCATTAATCAAAGCAGATGACTCAGGGAAAGCACTCGGCACTTAGTAGGGGCTCAATAGGTCAGGACAATGCCTGCCATTTATTAAGGGCCAATCCTGTGCCTGGAATTGTGCCATATATGTCATATCTCCACAGATCCTCCTAAGAGCCCCAAAGGGAAGGACTGCTATTATATCCATTTTACCAATGTAGAAATTGAGGCAGAGAGACGCAGCAATTAAGTCTTAAAGCCAGAACTTGAGCAGTCTGACTCCAGAGTTCACACTCTTACCCGTTCTGCTAAACTGCCTCTCCAAATTAGCTCTCATTGACATTAAACACCCTTCCCGGGTAGTGCCATCTGGGCATGCCTGGGAGTGCCTTGGTATTTGGACAGAGTTGGACATCTAGAGGCATATCTTAGAACCAGTTCATACTTGCACCTTCCGCCCCCTCATTGCTCCCTTCCAGTCCCCACGAATGGAGTCATAAACACTCTGCTATCTGTTCTTCCTCTGTCCTTGGGATAAAGGATTGGGGCTGGACATCAGGAAAATACCAACATGTGAGAAAGAAGTAAAAGAAGGGGGAATCATTATAATGGCTATAACAAAGAAATGTAATCACTACAGGACTCCCAGCTTGAGAGTCGGGGACCATGACAGATGGATTAGACTTTTCAAGGCCATTTTATTATTTCTCTCACTCACGGATCCCAGTTTCAACTTGGAAGGCCCTGGAAGTTTTACTCAGCTAGTGTGTAAATTATTACATATGGACTGCTAACTTGTTAGTTATTATGTATAAAGTAACTTGACTTATGTGCAGTTTAGCAACTGAATTACCTTCTGAAAGGTGAAAACCTACTTCATTGTTAACAAAGGGATTGAAATCAGTTTCTTTTTCTTCACAGATTAACCATTCAGATTAACCATTTCCCTTTTCCCTTGCAAAGGCACAAAAAATTGGGTGGGGAAGGAGAAGTGTAATATTTTAAAAAATCTTTTAATTATTCAAAATTGAATTGGATTCTCTCCTTTTTGAGAAGTATAATACATAATAGAAAAATATGCATGTATAATACATGAATTAGGGGTTCTACAAAATATCATGCATAATATACTATGCTCTATTGTGGGCTTTGTTTTATCGTGCTTTTATTCAATGTGGATAGATATCAGATTTTTAAAAATTATCTTCTTGGAGAGGGCAAGTTTGATGTATAATCATGGTTTAACTTGTTCCCCAAGCAAATTCCCTTTTCTTTTGTTCAAACGCTTTGTACTGCTCTGTGACGGCTTCCCCATCCAAGTAAGTCAGCTCAGAATGGCTGTCCTCATTGTTAGAAAGCATAAAAAAGTTTTGACAAGCCATGTTTCTCACTGACCCTTAATTCTCTTCTAATGCAAAAACACTTCAATGGACAGTGTGTCCTAAAATCTTTTCTCTTTAAATATGCTTTGAAAGTCTCATGTACTCTTAGAAGAGTTGGCTCCCATCAGCCCTTCGAAAAATCACTTTTGTACTTTCTTTTCTGAAGGTACAACAGTCCCATCACCATTGCTGAGTTTGTGAAGGGTTACTTTCTTTCTTGTTTTTCTGCATTATCAGTCATGTGTGATGTGTAATAGGGAAGTATTTTTCAAAGGCTATTAATTAAAGGACACCTTATCCAAAACATAAATGAGAACATGGACATTTTGAACAAAGTATAACAATTACCTTCAAAGAATAAAAGAAGTACTAACTTTGAAAGTCAAATGTACAGCCAATAAAGCACCCAAATGATAGAAACAAAAAGCCCTGTAAATACAGCCTTTCAAAGAAAACAAAATTAACTGGTTTCATTTAAGCAGGTTTCAACTCTTTTTCACAAAGACTCTGCTATAAATTCCACTCCCCCAAACTCCTTTGACATCTCTTACTATCTCCTCCCCACTGGCCACAGAATCAGCTTCTCTAGGCAGGAATGCTTTATAAGTACACACACACAGTAAGTATTCAATCTGTCTCCAGGAAGTCTTGGGAAGTGCTATTGCAATCCACCCTGTAGCAGGACCATTTAACAGAAGGATAATCAGACCAACAATTACAAGATTAGAAAAAAGAGTCCACTGACTTTACAGGAACAAATGACGAGCAACATTTCACTACGTCCCTCATTGTGAGACTCTCATGGTTCAAATGTATATTCTGTCCCCATCAGGACAAAACACCAAAGACCCAGAGGTACCGAATGCCTGCTCATTTTTGGATTTGCTCTCCCTCAACATCTCCCTGGCCATTCCTTTGGTCTTCCTGTAAGTCCCTAGATCCAATATTGGGAAGCTGACCGAGAGGAAAGGGAACTGAAATCCTTTTACCTGAGCACTGACTCTGGGTGGCACAGGAAGTCCTGCGAGCAGCTTCTGTGGCCTTCGTTTTGCTGCGTCTGGGGCTGCTCATCCCGTTAATAATGCTCTTATGACCGCCCACTGGAAAAAAAGGCACCGGCTCGGCTCTTCCCCCAAGAGACGTTTCAAGTAAAGCAATGAACTTGGGCAGATTAGCCCTTTGGAATGTGCCGCTTCGGGATTAGCCGCACTAGAATCCCATGGACATTCCCTCGCAGCCCGCAAACAGGGCTGGATTTGAACATCTAATCTGACGCCAGAAGAAAAACAAATCCCCGGAGAGATCGGATTTAACTGGCACAAGTCCTGACAGGCTCTTCCCCCTTTCCTTTTTCCATTTTCAGAGAGAAGCCTTGTGAAACTGTGATAAGGGGTTCTGCGTTCTGAAAAGTTCAACTTTAGAAAGCAAATCCTTCTAAAGAAACAGTGTATTCATGCTCTGAGTGGTCTGAACACACAAGCAGCATTGTTCATTCCTGCCTAAAGAATGGACTGATAGCATTTCTTTTAAAGAGGAACTGCTAAAAACTCTGGCCGTTTCAAAAGAATAGTTTGGTCCCTGAACGTGAGCCTAAGCAGAACTAAGTTGGAGTTTGCCAGTGACCTTCTACAACTTCTAAAATGTCAATAAAAGTAAAACTTGTCTGATCACACTGCTCAGCCTGTGGCCCCTCCCCCGCAATGGCAAATGTATGATTAGAAACCTGTAATCCCGTTTGCTTATTTAAAAAATGTGAGCTGTGACTAGCCCAGCATATGATGCAGACTGAGGGCAGTGACACTGTGACTGTGTTTAGCTGGGTGGACCAATGGTCAGGTTCTGGCTCATACAAAAAGGGTTCTTTCAAATACCATCCAAGAGTGAAATTTTTAGATAGTGCTAATTCTTACCTAGACAAGTGACTAAATTGGGGGAGAAAAGAACTCAAATTTCAACAAGGCAAAAATGCTTTTTAAAAAGTAAATACATGAGCGCTCTATTTCCAAAGGGCTTACCTCTTCCCATAGACAGAAGTCCGAGCTGAGAGGTGGTGCTCATGATCAACTCTGTAAGCTGTAAATCCATGAGGGCAGTACCTCTTTGATCTTCATTTTCCCATAACCTCCCCTCAAAGTGCCCTACTTTGTGTTATGTGGACACCCACTGAGAGTCACAGCGTGAACTGAATGTCTGATTTCAAACCTGGATTAGATCCTTAGCCTTCCTTGCCTCTCTGCTCTTTCCAGGAATGATCTCCCGCAAACTCCCACATCTGCTGGTCTCTTACTGACCAAGGCCTCCCTAGAGAACTCCTTAGTGACCTTCAGCTGAGAAGACATTACAATAAGCAAGCTGCAAATGAAACATCAGACTGAGCTGACAGGCATGACGTCCCTTTGCCTGTCTCTTACAGGTGGTGGCTACATAGTGATGGCCCAAATAAAGTGCACACCTTTCTACTATGCAGCTGCAACATTTCTATGCATTTACTTTTAGGGATTCAACAGAGATGTGAGCCCACAAAGATGTTCACTGCAGCATTATTTATAATATCGAAAAACTACATAGGAAACAAATTAAAAGTTCATCAATGGGAAGCTAATTAAACTATGGTTCATGTCATTTGATGGCCATCAGGCTTCAGAAGACTTTATAAATATATAGAGGAATATGTATTTTCATGTTCTTATATGAGAAAATCAGGGCATAAAATAGAATTAAGAATAATTACATATTTTAAATAGACACAGAGATGGTAAGTAGATAATATATTAACATGGAAACTGTGGATAATATTTATTTTTTCCATCTTATTCTTATTTTTTTTGCTTTTCCATATTTTCCAAAGTTTTACCTATAACCATGTATTTTGTCATGAAACTATATTTCATGTGGTCAAAAGATTGCCAGACACTTTTCTTTTTTCCAACTGTTCAGTTCTATGTTATGATACTGGAAATCATGGGGAACAGTGGTTCAGGAAGGGACTTAGGAAGAATTCAGTTAAGAGAGAGGGCTCAGTGGGGGACTATTTGAAAAGAAAGTTCTATAAAATACAGGGGTCGTTTTCCAGGGTTTAAAGGCAAGAGAGGGGAAGTGAAGGGGTCAGAGAAGAGAAGGTGGGGCAGAAAGAGAGTAGAGGAGTCTGGGAGGGGAAAGGAGGCTAGTGCACCAGAGAGACACTGAGCTAGGAGGCGCAGGACCGTCTGCGGGACTAAATAAATTGGTTCCACTATGAGAATATTTTAAAAATTCAGCTTTCTCCACTTCCTTCTTCACTAGATCCTACTTCAACCCATCATCTGACTTACTTTAAATCTTGATTCAATCACTTCCATACTGAGACTTTAAAATATTGCCCATGTATGTATTTTTTTTTTTTTACCCTATTCTCTCTAGTCTTACATTTTTGTTTTTCTTTGGCTTAATTTTCCTTTCAAGAGAGAAATATTTGATGGGGACAAGATATGAGGCACCATCTGTGAACTTCACACAAAAACCAAAAATACTGTCACCAGAACTGTGAGTACTTTTGTTTAAGAGAAAAGGGAGCCCCAGGTTAAAACAGCAACTCTTTTATACACGTCACAGATGATCTTTAGGACCCTTTGATTTGGGAAAGTAATTAGTTCCAAAGAGACTTGTAACTCTGGGCCACACTGTCCCTATGGATCTTTTTAAAATCTTGCATATCACCCAATGATGCACCTCCTGACAGGATGTATCACCAGCCTGTTTCAGATGGAGTGTAGAGAGAATATTATTTGAATACCAACAAGAGCAAACCACAAGTGTAATGCTAAGTGTGGTTATTCTTCCCTCTTACCTTTATGTAGTTGGCAGACTACCTTATTCTACCAATTCATCATTAAAGAAAAAAAAAATCACACTCTAATAGAATATACTAAAAAGTTTCCACTGATACCTCATTCAATTTTAAAACATGAAATCTAATTTTCTACAAGTAGATTTTGACATGGAAAAAAATGCCTATTTCATTGTCATAAAGATGTCCACAGAATTTCTTTCTGTGATGTCCACAGCACCACCACCAAAAAGAGCATGATACAGCATAGGGGTTAGCAAACATTTTCTGGAAGGGGTCAGATGATGAATAATTCAGGCTCTTTGCGGGCCATATGGTCTCTGTGGCAGCATTCCAGTACAACAGGCGGCCAGACCAGAATTGGTGCGTACTGGACAACCCCTGTAATAGAAAAAGGGGGTCTGTCTGGCAGGGCAGCAGGGAGGGAGTGGTGGTCCTAAGAACCAGGTTTTCATGGCACCATCACTAGTTTGTCTTGGCTTTTCCTCAAAAAGGTGCCTTTGCCCTGCTGTTTCTTCTACCTGGACAGCTCCCTCCTTGGACATCCTGCAACTCACTCAACCATCAGGACCCTGGAGGGGCCGTCCTTGACAGCTCTATCTGAAGGCACACTGTGCCATTCTCTCTTCTCTGTTCTGGACTTCTCTCTGTTTTTCTCACAGCCCTTCACATCACCTGGCATTATGCCATGTCTTTATGGGTCTGTTTTTCCCCTTCCCCTATGGTGCCCACTCCCACCAAGCATGTTCTAGTTTGGCCTTGTACTGGGAAGCATGGGATCCGTTTGAGTCGGTGTTTGCATGATGTAGGAGGTCGAGAGGTTTAGGTCAAGATTCTCGTTTGTTTTCTTGCTTGCTGGCTCGCCCTTGCCCCCTATGTGTTTTGCCTATGGGTGGATGGATTTACAACTAGAATATAAGTTCTCAAGGACATGAATTTTGTTTTGCCACTGCTGTTGCCCCAGCACCTAGAACTGCATGTATGTATGTATGTATTTATGTTTGGTACATGGTAGGCACACATAGCGGACTTAGGCACTTCATTTGATTTACTTGCACATCAATTCCTCACCTGTGAAATGATGGCATCAGATGGACCCATGTTTTTTAAAGGGTGATACTAAGATGGGCAGTTGGGTTTATAGTAATATATAGTATTACTATAGTATATATATATATATATATATATATATATATATATATATATATAGTATCATATACATAGTTACTATATAGTATTACTATAGTAATACATAGTATTACTATAGTATATAAACTATAGTATAAAGTATATAGTTTAGATACTATAAACCTGCAATACTATTATTGCTTGAGGACATAAATTTTCCTTTTAGGAGCTGTGAAAAAAATGAGTCCATCAAAAATATTTAATAGAGTAAAAATGATTTGGAGATAAGAAAAATCATGATGCTCTCACAAACACAACTGAAGTTTGGGGAACACAGGACTAATCCCTCTTGTAAGCCCGTTGGCTCCTCGTTTTTAGTTAAATGTATGAAAATAAATGTATTGTGTCCTCTAATAGAGTTCCCCATTGACATATAAAGTAAAACAATGCTGGAGTGATATGACAAAGCCAGCTGCCTTGAGAGTGCACTGCTGTGAGCAAAGTCTTCCTCGAACGGTTGACGGAGCCATCCACTGGTCAGCATCATTCCGTGGCTCCGTACCCCAGCATGATCAGATCGGTTCGGTATTTACAGTCTTTAGGATCTGACTCTGGAGGTATCTTCATTCAGATCTCTCAGTTTCCCTCCAAACCTCTGCAACATTATGCTCCAGTAAACTAAATTGCTGCTTGTTCCTCTAATGCACCATGGTGCTCTACACTCCCCAGCCTTTGAAGTGCTGCCCCATTTGCCAGAATGCTAGGATCCTGCCTCTGTACTTAGTAAATGCCTCGTCGTTCTTCCAAACTCTGCACAAAACATTATGTTCTTGAGAGGCTTGACTGGCCACTACCAGACAGAACGAATCACCACAATTACTGTTCTGCTTCCATACATACCTCGCTCACACCTCCATTAGGGGAAGACTCATACAATAATAATTTATTTTGATGTAACAAGATTTATAATTATTCACTGCCAATTTCTACTGCAAATACATAGTACTCCAGGTCTATTATTGTATAGCTAGGATTTCTGTAGCCTCACTTAAGATACTTCCTTTCTTTTCTTATTTTTAACATGATTTCTGTGGGAATATCATGCCAATTCCTCATTCCTAATAAATCTCCTTTGGGGAATAATTCTTCATGGATTGAAATTATTTGTACCAAAATTCACTTTATAGCCCCGACCTTTTAATCATATGCCTTAACATACCATATATATATATATTTTTTTTAACATAAAATTAAATTAGATTTTGATCACCATATTGGCAAAGTCAATAAGTTATACTTTATATATGTAAATGAAACTTACCTTTTACCAATAGGTCACACTGCACAAATTATACTAAAATGGATTCAGAATTTTTAAGTAGAAGTAATATGTATATAAAAATGTTCATCTCATCGGCATTTTCAGAAATCATTAAAATGTGTACTTCTATGATTCCTTGGAAAACTGTGTCTCCACTATAAAGCAGTTAATCACTGCTTGGTAGTAATACATTATATTTATAACATAGTCTACAGTTTACAGAATGTTTTCACATAAAATATTGGGTGCAATATTCACAATAACTCTGTAAAATAGGTATTATAAAATTCCACTATATGATTAAAAAAATGGGGCTTACAGAGTTGAAGTATCAAGCCAAGTTACACATCAGCCATTGGCTAAGCCCAGCAGACCCAGAGCCCTGTACTTTCACCAGGGTACAGAGAACCCTGCATGCTCTATGCCCTGACTGATTTTAGGGATGCTGAAAGATCTTTTGCTTCTCTGTTGTAGAATAAGTACATTGTAATCATTCTGATCTTAATAAACATATACTTTGTCAAGTCTAAGACTGCTAAAAAATTGGAATGAGCATGTAGGTCTCTATTTCAAAAGTATCCTATTTATGATCAAGGATTTGCCATCTGTTTGAATAAAATAGCTGTTTCCATATATGGTGACATAAAAACTTAAAAGCTACCCCCATACTCTTAGGGACTTTACTGCTTTCATTGACTTAAAACACAACTAAAATAGTGCTGGCCCTATAAAACTGGTGTACATTTTTAAAAGATAATAAGAGGATAAATTTCACACAAAGGAGGAGGAAATGAAAGACAAAATTATGACCAATGAAACTATGAGACTGAGGTTTGACACGCTCTTCAAGAGCCGCGAAGTTTATAATGATGGATCATTTGTTAGAAAGCATTATCAGCGTGATGATGTCCATGCATAACTCGTGACTGGGAAAGTTTTCTGTGTCCACTGAGGCTGCATCCAGCTTTGTTTCTGTCAGGTAACGGTGGAGCTGGAGTGATGTGATGTCATCCTGCTTCTGCTTCACTTCCACTGCTTGTGTCTACACCATTCTGATTGCGTCAGGAGCCAAAGAAACGTGCTAAGTCGTGAAATTGGTGATGTTATGCAGAAACATGGAATTTAATGACAAAGTCATAGATGTAGAGGCTGATTTCTATTTTGTTCCCCTCTTTAGCCCTGGGAGGATGAAAATGCTAATAAGAGGATGGGGATGGATATATATAGCTGTACTTGTATTTGTAGTTAAGTTCTCCTATCAGGATTAATTTATTAAGGTAAACCTGTCTGTCTGTCTCTCTCTCTCTAAATATATATCTATCTTCTTCTCTGGGTGAAATTCATCCTATTACTATCTTTTTAAGATGTATACCAGTTCTATAGGGCCAGCTCTATTGTAGTTATGATTTTTGGTCAATGAAGGCAGTAAAGTCCCTAAGAGTATGAGGGTGGCTTTTAAGTTTTTATGCCAGCATATATGGAAACAGTTATTTTATTCAAACAGATGGCAAATCCTTGATTATAAGTAGAATACTTTTATCTATGTATCTATACATGTGCGCACACATATGTACAATACACATATAATATATATATATAATTTTAATTTATTATTACTTTTTGTTTATTATCAGTCCTAACTATCCTAAAATATTCTGGGTAGAAATACTGATTTATCTTTATCTATAAGTGATTCCAATTCTCATGTCAAGCTCTTTATCTTCATAAGATACAGACTTAAATTCAGTTATAAGATTTTATTTCTGAAATCCTGAGTTTCTTTATCCATTCAAAGCTGTAATAAGGCAGAACTTGGGTGGAAGCATGACTGGACTGATTAGGAGTCCCAAGACGGCCTTGCTGGGGCCTGTTGACATGTGACCTTGGGGAAGAGACTTAATCCTGGTGATCTTCCAAGTCACCCCAGGTTTCAGAGTTGAAGTTTCTGGGAATCAGAACCCAACAACTTTGTCATTAGTCCCTCATTAGTGCATACAAAATAGGTATAGAGGCTTTTGGAAAATACAAGTATTTTTTATTTTTTACAAATTTATGGAAACATTATTTTTTTGATAACAAAAGTGTAGCAAAGCACAGGGTTTTGCACCAAGTACAAAATTCATAAGGAGATTTGAATGAATAATCCCTGACAAAATTCTCACCAGACTACAAACATTCTCAGGAATGCCCCTGATTTGGCAATATGGCACACGTGTGAAGTTCTAATTCTGTTTCAGTAGAATTCATTAAGACATTAGTATGATTAATAACTTGACAATTTTAGTGCTGCCATTGGGAGAGTTTTCAAGACTAGAACTTGATGTTCTTTGCCCCTACCCTCCATCAAATGATAAATCAAGTCTTGATGATCATTCAGGTCAGAATATGCAGAAATTGTCCACAGTTTGTAAGTTATTTTTTTTTAACTTAACAGTCAAGAATTATTTAACTGGAAAGAATAAGACCAAATCAATCCCATTTTCATCATCAGAAGCAAGTTATAAGCAGACAGGTCCTGCAATGTAAATGGAAAGCTATTCTTAATACTCTCTGGAAGTGAAAAATCATTAGGTGTTACGTTAATGCAGCACATCAGTGTATTTCTGTTTGATAGTCATATTTCTCTGTCAAATTACTAGACTGTTAGGTTAGAAAATAAAGCCATCTACATAAATTCTGCCTCTGGTTATGTTGGTATTAATGTGACCACTTTTAGGTGGTTCAAGGTTATTAGAACTTCCTTCAAAATATTGTCAATATGAATTTCTTTCCTTATACATTCACTACCAAAGACTATCTTTTTTATTTATTCTTACCTTTGAATATATTTATAAAACTTCTCTGGAAGATTTTAGGTCCTAGAAGATACTATTATATATATTAACTTTCTCTACATACATTAATTTAAATCTGATATACATAGAAACAAACACAAATTTAAAAGCAGATGTAAAATATGTTAGTAGGTAATTCAGATACACAGATTTAGTTTCTAAATTATGTTCCATTGCATGGCAACATGATTTGGTTTTTGCCTCTGTTTTCTTTTTTTTTTCCTCCAATATTTCAATTCACTTTATTTCTTTTAATTTGTCTAAGGAAATCTTAACTATACACCAACATATTAACCTACTTTCCCATCTTATTATAACTATGCTTATATAACAGCAAAACTGAAATAATAGTTCCAACATGCAACAGTTACACATTAACCTTGATCAAAGTATCTTTTGTCAGTCATGACATCATATTTCAAATATTTTTTGGTATCATTAATCTACAATTACAGAAAGAACATTATGTTTACTAGGTTCCCCCCTTCACCAAGTCCCCCCCACATACCCCTTCACAGTCACTGTCCATCTGCGTAGTAAGATGCTGTAAAACCACTACTTGTCTTCTCTGTGTTGCACAGCCCTCCCCATGCCCCCCATGCACTATACATGCTAATTGTAATGCCCTCTTTCTTTTTCCCCACCCTTATCCCTCCCTTCCCACCCATCGTCCCCAGTTCCTTTCCCTTTGGTAACTGTTAGTCCATTCTTAGGTTCTGTGATTCTGCTACTGTTTTGTTCCTTCAGTTTTCCTTTGTTCTTATACTCCACATATGAGTGAAATCATTTGGTACTTGTCCTTCTCCGCTTGGCTTATTTCACTGAGCATAATACCCTCTAGCTCCATCCATGTTGTTGCGAATGGTAGGATCTGTTTTTTTCTTATGGCTGCATAATATTCCATTGTGTATATGTACCACCTCTTCTTTATCCATTCATCTACTGATGGACACTTAGGTTGCTTCCATATCTTGGCTATTGTAAACAGTGTAGCAATAAACATAGGTGTGCATCTGTCTTTTTCAAACTGGAGTGCTGCATTCTTAGGGTAAATTCCTAGAAGTGGAATTCCTGGGTCAAATGGTATTTCTATTTTGAGCATTCTGAGGAACCTCCATACTGCTTTCCATAATGGTTGAACTAGTTTACATTCCCACCAGCAGTGTAGGAGGGTTCCCCTTTCTCCACAACCTCGCCAACATTTGTTGTTGTTTGTCTTTTTGATGATGGTGATCCTTACTGGTGTGAGGTGATATCTCATTGTGGTTTTAATTTGCATTTCTCTGATGATTAGTGATGTGGAGCATCTTTTCATGTGCCTGTTGGCCATCTGGATTTCTTCTTTAGAGAACTGTCTTTTCAGCTCCTCTGCCCATTTTTTAATTGGATTATTTGCTTTTTGTTTGTTGAGGCGTGTGAACTCTTTATATATTTTGGATGTCAATCCTTTATCAGATCTGTCATTTATGAATATGTTCTCCCATACTGTAGGATACCTTTTTGTTCTATTGATGGTGTCCTTTGCTGTACAGAAGCTTTTTAGCTTGACATGGTCCCACTTGTTCATTTTTGCCTTTGTTTCCCTTGCCTGGGGAGATATGTTCATGAAGAAGTCACTCATGTTTATGTCCATGAGATTTTTGCCTATGTTTTTTTCTAAGAGTTTTATGGTTTCATGACTTACATTCAGGTCTTTGATCCAGTTGGAGTTTACTTTTGTGTATGGGGTTAGACAGCGATCCAGTTTCATTCTCTTACATGTAGCTGTCCAGTTTTGCCAGCACCATCTGTTGAAGAGACTGTCATTTTGCCATTGTATGTCCATGGCTCCTTTATCAAATATTAATTGGCCATATATGTTTGGATTAATGTCTGGAGTCTCTATACCTCTGTTTTCTTACTACCTCATCCTTACTCTAAGGTAGATAGTTCTAATCTTTGAATTTTTGATGCCAAAACAATATTCTGATAGCAAAATTCTTCAGAAAGAAGCTATTTTAAAAAGTGTACTGTTCTGGTTTACTAATTGATCCCGATTCATTACTCATCTAGTAACAAGAGTGATTTTCTTCCCCCCTCTTAATAGACTTTCTTAGAGCAGCTGCAGGTTTAAAGAAAAATTGAACAGGAGTACAGAGAGTTCTGACATACTCCCTTCTCCACTTCTCCCCATGGATTCATATATTATTTAATGTCTTATATTGGCAACCTACATTTGTTTCAATTGATGAACTGATATTGATATATTTTTATTAACTAAAAGCCACAGTTTACATCAGGGCTCACTCTGTGTTATAAGCTTTACAGGTTTTGCCAAATGCATAATATCATGTATCCATCATTGCAGTATCACATGAAATAGTTTTACTGATGATCATTTAAAATGATTAATTTGCTCGTGGCATCCATCTTCCTTACTCCAGAATCATTGAGTGACTTCCTACTTGCAGAATAAATTCTAGGTTCCTTAATAGGTCTCACAAGCCTTGCAGAGTCACATCCCAGATCATATCTCGAAACTCCTGTGCCAAACTGCGCCAACTCACTACCTCCAGACACACCAACCTCCTTTCAGATCCACAACTACTCCAAATATAAAGAAAGAAGAGTAAAAATGTCATGAGGTAAGTTAGTCTTTAATTTGAAAACTACATTTTGAGGGGATACAAACAATATTCATGACATGACTGGGGGGTGCTGGATGATGTGATGTTTCTCAAATGTAAATTTTTGTAAGTAGCAATTCTCCACAAGTTTAATTTGATAATGTCATTTATTCTAAGATTCCTTCTTCACATATGAGGGATATATGTGAATAGCTATTTTGGAAATCATTAGTAAAGTCATTAATCACTAGGAGATCATGGAGCAGAGACCAAGTATCCTGATTCATCTATCAGTTTAAATTGGAAACCAAATTTGTAAGAGATCTCAGATCTTTTCTCCAGTGCTTAGTAGAAAACTAACTTCTTCCTGATGCTCTCAACACTGTTTCTAGCTGGTGACATAACTGCAAAGGAAAATCATAAAACACACAAGCTCTCATGAAATTCCTGACTCTGGGATGCTATCTCTTATATTAGAATATTATTTGTGGCCATATGTTAAAACTGTCACTGCAGATGGAGGCATTCAATACACCATAGTACTAGTTGACTTACACACACACACACACACACACACACACACACACACACACACCCAATATAGTAATATGTTTCTTTTGTTTGAACAGGTATTTCCTTTCCGTTTCACTTTTTTGAGCACCAAATGCCACAGTGATGTGTATGTGACTGTTAAATAGTGACTGTACCTGAGGCTACAGTAAAGAACAATGATGAAATATGACATTTTTCCTCATATTAACACATGTGTGTCTGTGTTTTCTGTTCCACCTCAGATCCCAGTGTTATTTGAAAGAGAATTATTATGAACATGGGCATGCATTTCTACACATATACAAATACAGTATTTCACAGGAGAGAACCAGGTAAGAATTCTGTGCTTATATTTCTAATGTATAAGTTTTTAAGTATCATTAATAATAAAATGTAAACAAAAGCTTAGTTGTGGGGTTACTAACTGAACTTCATTAAAGTTGATGCTACCTGGAACTCTGTCTTTACCATCACATGGAGAATTTGAAAATGGGTAATCAGAGCTGTATTCACTTATATTTTAATTAATTCACATCAGCATTCAAGAATATCTGTTGAATACTAATCTTGTGCAAAGGTCTTTTAGCTGCTGAGGAAGCATAAAATGTTACTAAGACTTTGTATATGCTTTTAAGTTTATGCTATCTTCTAGACGATTGCTTCTCAAATTAGTTTGGTGAAGGATCATTTTTAAAAATAATTTTCAATCCATTACAAACTGATAGTTTTGTAAAAGGCCATAAAAATGATTATGCACTTGGATGTTGTGGCAAATTGCTTGAGAAGTTTGTAAACATCTATTATCAGTTTTTGCTCTTCTCTCATCATTCACAGTTCACAGGCCAAGGGGGCACCACCCAATGTGATGAACCAGCAGGTTCGGCGAACTTGCTATAAATGCAGATTCTTAGGCACCACCTCAGACCTATTAAATCTGTACCTGCACTTTAATAAGATCCCCAGGTGATTCCTTTACATTAACAATATAAAAGCACCATTCTGGAGGGAAATCGATCCGATGGATGAAAAGCTACATTAGTATTTAATAATGGCAATAACGACAAACAAGTTTATAGCCCTTTCAGTATGCATACACTGGTCTAATTATATTCACATATTAACTGATTTGAACTTAACAACAAAGTTGTGAAGTGCATGCTTTTATTATGCTCATTTTGCAGGTAAGGACACTGAGGCAGTGGAAATCAAGTTTCTTGTTCAATGTCACATGGCTAGAAAGCAGAATGCAGGATGTAGAATAGCTTAAGTGACAGGAGAGAAGGAGAGATTGACTGAGCTGGGGTGCTCAGAGGAGGGAAGGGTCAGTTTTGGCCAAAGGAAGTATTTGAGCTAGGTCTGGCATATCGCTGGTGCTCTTAGCATAGAGTAGACCCTTAAATTATTCGTGTTGCATTTCACTGAATTAAAAAATTTTTGTTCTTCTCTATTTCCATAATTTCAGGGACATAGTTTCAATTTAATTACCTGTTCTCATACTGCCTACTTTTTTCAGATTTAGCTTAAATTTTCCTTTCTTCTCTTGTTTCCATCTCTACAGTGGAAAGTGTTTGTTTCCTACCTTGAGCTTCCAAGTACTTTGTTCTTTCTCTGCCCGTTGATACTTTCTAACCTCATTAACAGTGTCTAGTTATCCTATATCCTGAGGCTTGTGTAGGTTGGGACCATATCTATTTACCCTTTCACCCTCTTCCTTAACCCCAAGTGCCTGGTACCTGATAGGCCCCTAGTAAACATTTTTTAAGGTAATGGATAGTGTCATACAGTTATCAAGAAAATAGATCATTCAACTTGGATGGAGCATTCTCTAAGATGTTCATTAATAGAACATACTCTTCAGTTTTCCTAACATGTTCTGCACCAATGGAACTGTCAAGTCTTAAAATATTGGGTAAAAATGCAACTGTCAGCTTCAAGTATTGCCACTGAGTTGACTGAGTGATTATACTGATCATGTGTCCATGCATGCTGAGCACACGCACACATGCACATCCACACATTGTGTGTGTGTGTGTTGAGATCTGGTAGACACACCCCAAGGTCAGTGTTCACTAATTCTACATTACAAAAAACATGCTAGAAAGCACTGAAAAGAGAAGACACATATAAAAGTGTATTAAATCTCCACCCTTCCTTTCGACATTATAGCTTATTAGCACAGTTGAACAACAATGGGTCATACTGTCGTTCCTGAATGCCTGGGCTTCCAAATTCCTATTTCATAGTCTAAGGAAAAAGTCTTAGGAAAGCTGTTAATTGTCACATGCTTTTTTGAGGGTAGAAAATTCTTTCGTTTTGATGTCCGGAGATGTCATTATTTAAATTCAGCCATTTGTTAAATAGTATAATTGCTTATCAATGTTTTCCCGCTGAATTTAGATCACATTCTCTATCTCCTTCTCTCAAACATTTTCAAGGCTTAGAAGATACAGGCTGATGTAGATGATCTAAAAAATAACTTTAATCAGCATAATTCAAAATAATAGACAAAAACAGAACTTTCATTTCTTATGTAGCTTTTAAATGGCTGTTCTTGCTAGTTTCTGTTCAACCCAAGTAGAAAATTCTGCATTTTCTGTGTTAAAAAATAAAGTTGTGCCAACAGAATCCTAAATGGGTGGATCTGAGCTGCTATTTGCATATGTGTGTGTGTGTAGTTGTGTGTTCCCTGGACAGGTTTCAATGACTAGTTAGTGCATAGGACAAAATCCTGAAATGCTTTGTTCAGCTTAATTTTATGGCTTTCCTTGTGTTCTTAAATGCACAAATCCTTCCCTCATCTGTACTGCTCTGCTCATTATTTAACATTGAAGGCCTAGTTGATGAGTACCTCACGACATTGTTACTCTCAACTTGAGCTTTTGGAAGTAACTTGGTGAACCCTAAACCACTCAGCTGCTGATTCTGCTCTTACAGTCCTCTCTTACCTGGACTGCTAGAAAAAGAGAGAGAGAGAGAGAGAGAGACAGAGACAGAGACAGAGACAGAGACAGAGAGACAGAGAGACAGAGATGAAATGGTAGCCTACTTGTGTTCCCAAACAAAGCATCCTATTTCCTCAGTTTCCCTTTTTGCAAATGCAAAGACTACTGCCCATCTCTTATTACCTCACAGGGGACTGTGGTCTGGATTGATAACATGACAACAACCCTGGATTCTTGAGTATCATATGAGGACTTGTTAGCCTGGAGTGCTGGTTTGTCGTCTGCAGAATAAAACATTCTCTTAAGCATTCTTTTTGTGGTAATGGCTGAATTTAAGCAGTTTTATATTACATTCTTACTTGACTTATACCTAAATGTCAATTTTCTTTGGATTAGAAAAGCACTATATGAATTAATGTGACCAAAAAAAAATCTGCAGGAATTTTCCAAGATTTAAGTAACATGGAATTTGATTACACAGTGCATTCTAGGGCTCAGCCACAGCAGGCTGTAAATACCAGGCAAGCTGATTATGACTTAAGCATTGTTTCAATGCAATTTTGCAAAGGATTTCATTTAATGCAGATTAGTAAGTTTATTAAGCTGTTGATAATTGAAGTCTCTTAGGTTCAATAAGTACCATCCAATGAGGTAGATTAGTGGAGTTTAATTTGTTGCTCTCAAATAGCAAACAAAGATTTAACAGAATAATTATATCTCCTCTGTGGACTCATACAAGGTGACATCATAATGGTGCTTTTGGTCATTTCTGCATTTCTGCAGTTTCGTTCTGCATTTACTGCCTTTCAAGTCTTCCTCATCTCTCTCAAGCGACACCAAACCCATCACCTGTAAATGGCATTACTTAGACTTTAAAGATGTAATCATATAAAACGTGAGCCACAAATGGGAAAATTCACTTTAGAGCAAGCTGTGCTCTACCTCAGTCACAACTTTCCTGTTTCCTAAAATTTTCTGTCCAGATTATAAGTACCTTGGGGTGGGGCTTTGTCTCTTGTCTGATTCCTTAGCAAGTAGTACAGTATCTGGCATAGTGAGGCACCCAGGTTGTTGGCTAACATATGAATGAGTTATCTTAAATAATCATAAAATATGCTCTAAAAATAACATCACCGAGTTTTCAAGTTCTACGAAAGCAGTCTCAGTCAGAGTATAAAGTTGCTGTGTTAGCCAAAAGATTGAGTCAGCCCATGAAAGAGACTGTATCCATGAGTGAAATGATGACTTATTATCTGATAGATTCTTTGCCACCCAAAGCATTTAGCCCAAGTCAGCTGATTAAATAAATTAACTTAGTGTCTTGACATAACCCTGTCCTTACTTTAGTGACCTTGGTTACATGCATATGGCATCACTGCAAGAGGAACAGAAAGGATCCTTTCTCTTCTGGAACCCTCAGGCCTGCCTTATTTCTAACAGTCACAAACCTAACAATGAAAATTGCTATGTGACAGAGAGCTGACATAAATAACGTTTGTTATCAGGAAACACCAAAGCTGTTTGGCATGGCTGAAGTGAGTTTCTAATGTCAACCTTGGTTTTCTTTCTCTTCCACGCATGGCTATGAGAATAGCAGCACCTGCAGGGGTGGCGGCTCTGGCCTCGGGAAGTACTGTTGCTTTCTGTCTACTTTCTTCATTGGCATTTCACCTGCTTAATTTTTTTCAGAATGACACCCAAACTTCAAGCTTAGCGAGAAATTTTGAGGATCCTGGGACATATCACCTTCCCTAAAATTAGTTTTAAACTTAATTTCACTCTTGTGTGTCCCATGCCATATAGCTGCAGGTGAGGTCTACCTTGAATTATTGATACAGTTCTCCCTTAAAGATTCTATTGAGTGATTCTGCAAAGACACTTGGCTTGGTTTGTGGCAGCTATTCTCAGGGACTTCCCAGTATCATAAAAAGCAAAGGAGAATGAAGCCTGATTCTGGGCCTCCATTTGAGTGAATGCAGACTTCATTCTAGAATGGGCACCTTTTAAACCATGGACTCATTGTCCAAGACAACATCCCTAGACATATATGGTCCCTAGAACACAAATAGGATAGTAATAAACTTCAAAAGGATACTTATGTTAAGAGTGCTAAAGCCAGGAGTTACAGAGAAGTACTCAAACATTACTTCCTAGAGATCTCAGTCAGTGCCCATCTGTGCACATGTGGCTATTTCATTATGATGCTATGTCCTCTCCTATCCCCCATGCTCATAGCAGAACAGACCACAGCGACAGTCTGACCAGTTTAACTCCAAAGCCAAAACTTCATAGGCTTGTTACTACCTTTGACTTAAGGACTGGCTTCCAATGAGAAGCTGATCAATCATATTCCTTTCCTTGGAAATCTAGCCTTAGAAACTTAGAGAACATGAGGCAAGAACTGTGGGGAACTAAGGCAGAGAGGTCTTGACAGAAAGCAAGTTCCAAACAGGGAACAGCACGTAGGCATACGCAGACACTGAGAGAGGGGAGCACATGGATTATCCAAGAATTCTGTAATAATGACGCAGTGAGAAGCAGAAATGCTGTGTCTGAGAATGAAGTCAGGCAGCCTAGAGAGAGATGGGAAGTGCCCTATTTTCTGACCTTTTCCTCCATCCCAATCCTAGTCCATTTCTAGGCTCACAATGATTTATTCTCCCTTGAAGAGACTTGGTTAATTCACATTAGTATAGCTAGGACAGGTAACAATAAAATCATATGAGTCAAAGGATACCACAAACCATATTTCTTCATAGTTCACAGATCCCACTCTCAAGCGCAGCATTTCATTTGATCTACCTGAGCCCTATGGTGGAAGAAACTGAAATTCAGAGAGGGATGTGACTTGCTCAAGGTCACACCACTAGCAACTAGCAAAGCCACTATGAAAGGCAGCTCTTCTCATCCAGAAGCCTGCACACTGCAGTCGCATCCCACCCTTCCACATGGAAGGCAGAGTGGGCTGGCTTCTAAGATAAAGTATTTTCATCTCGGGAAAGCAGCTGGTTTGTAGGACAAGTATAGAGAAGCTGAAACATTCTCGTTTGTATCAGGGGCAAGATCCTAGTTTTCCTCTGCATTTGGAAATAGTTACACTGTTAGTTCTGACACCCATGTGTCTTGGATGTTTCAACATTTCGTTTAACGG
This sequence comes from Manis pentadactyla, assembly GCF_030020395.1. NCBI lineage: Eukaryota > Metazoa > Chordata > Mammalia > Pholidota > Manidae > Manis > Manis pentadactyla. The sequence continues at coordinate 152,428,036 of NC_080021.1, read as the reverse complement.
GATTCACCTAAAAGAACTTGCTTTTCAGTATTTGGGTAGTTGTTTTCTGGGCTGTACTGAAAAACATATTTTAGAGCTCTTAAGAAATACAGGAGCATATACTGAGATTCATCCCCTTAGTCTCCATCCTTTACTACTTTTGATAATGCAGGGCTTCCTAGGGTGTCTCTTTGTATTAGGGTGTGGTTTACAATGATTCCTTGTCCAGAGGCAAACTCTAGTTGCTTTTTTATAACTTATTTTGTATATTCTCTCCTTATTACAAAACTTATGCTCATTCACTGAAGGACTTTTGGGAAATAGTTACACAAAAAGAAGAATGTATATTACCTCTAACCTGACTCTTACCTAGACAGAACTCTGATAATATACTGGCATAAGATATTGGTAGAAAAGTGTAGGATACCCCAGAAGCCCACAAGGCAAACATCTGATTTCCTCCCTGGGATGCAGTGACCTGGGGAAAGCATGCAGAACTGAATTAACCATTCATCTGAGAATGTGCTGAGCAGGCACCCACGGACAGAACTAGGGAGCACGGGACAAAGTGTGCATGTGGCACATGGCAAAGGTGCTCCTTAATATAGGAGAGACGTGGCATTTTATATAAATACCCAAGATAGTTACTCTATACAGAAGACATAGCTATGTCTTTGTTTATGCAGCATCTTAAATGTGTTTGATTTATGCCCTTGCTGAAAGACTAATTTAAGTGATTAAGAAACCCAGGACAATCTTGAAGGTTACTGTAAGCATCCTGAAGCATTAGAAAACAAGTTTAGGAATCAGTGGTATGAGGCAGAACTCTTGCTAAAAGTTATCCCAGGAATTTGTGAAAAATGAATGTCCCTTGCTCCCAGATTCTGCATTTGTAGGTGAGAGTGTGTCTAGCATCTCAATTTATAAATATACCACAAATAGAAATAAGCCACAGTGTACAGATAATGTGTACACTACCCCCCGGATATACTGTGAACATTTCTTCCTGGTCACTGGTTGGGATCTGAGTTTCTCAAAGATGGCCACTTATGTTTACTTGCAATATCACTCCAACACGATTACTGTCATTCTCTACAGACCTCTCTGCCCCCGGCTCCCTTTCCCTATTCCATCCTTCACAGTGCCATTAGAAATACCTCCTTAAACCAGTTTCTCAGCCTTGGCACTATTGAAATTTGGGGCTGAATGATTCTTGGTTGCGGAGGGGCTGTCCTGTTGTTGTAGGGTGTTGGGCAATATCTACATCCTCTACCCACTGTAAACCAGTGGGATCCCCTCCCCCAGTTGTGAGAACCCAAACTTTTCCATTCAGCGCCAAAACTGGTTGAAAACCAATATTTTTAAACCTTAGGGTAGAATGGGTTGGTCTCTTCTTCTGTCACCCAAATGTTTTAACACGGCATTCAAGTACCTCTGTGGCTTGCTTCCAAACCACATTTCTAGCCTTCTCTACTATTAAACTACTTAATAACCCTCACTCTTCCCACACTAGGCCATTCTTCCAATTAATCATTGAGAGTCACACCTCTCTACCTTTGCTTCTGCTTGTCCTCACGCCTTGAGTATCCTTTTCTTTTTTGCTCACTTTTCCAAGAAAACATGACTCCTTCAAAGCTTAACACATCTTCTCCAAAGTTTTTCTTGACTTTCTTAAGTATCTTTACTCCGTTGTGTATTACATTTACTTTTCCCTCTACCTAGGGCTTATTTGTTCAGATTTGTTCTGCTACCAATTTTTTGCCATTCTTTTTTCCCCTGGGTTGCAAAGACCAGACCTTACTTCTGTCCAAGTCACTAGCACTTAACTTAGGAAGAGCCACGCGAGCTGGCCCTTAATATCTGTGCAAGTAAACAAAAAGTTTGACATTTAAGACATACCACAGAGAGTAAAAATATTATTAATCCGTATTTTCCAACTAACAAAGAATAATGAAAATAAAATTAAACGTGTGTGCTGTAGTCCTATAGTATCACACTTAATGCCAGATATAAGACATCAACATTTTAGAGCATTTGTCATGGAGTCCTTAGAGTTAAGCAGTAGTTAAGAAAAAGTGCCCAAACTACTCCTCAGCAGCCCTTATTAAACAAAACCACTCCCCCAAATCAAGCTCAAGACCCAGAGTCACTGTAGTATGTTTTCTTTCTTTTAATAGATTCAAATTATACCTCAAGTAGTCGTTGAGAAGCATAGATTCAGTAGGTGCTACATTAGCATCTCTTTGGAGGAACAGTTACAAAGGGAACTCCTTGCAAGGAGTTCTAGGTTTTAAGAAGTACTCTATTATTGGCTTAATAATTACAGTAATTTATAGCAACTACCTTGTCTCTACCTTCCCCTCATGTTATTGCGCCTTTTACCTGATATAACAAATTCATCTAGTTGATCCTAACCATCAAATCTCAGCCCCAGGTCCCAGGCACCTGTTTCTACCACCTTAACTACCTTGACTTTGGAAGGAGACGAGACAAGACTTGAGGGTTAGGTGAGGACTACGAGGAAGAAATGGTGGTAGTGCTGGAGATCCTTTGAGAGCTTCTCTTTTTATGTATAAGGTGGTAACATTTATAACTGATACTTGCGAGGAAATGAAACCAAAACACAGGCTAAGTTTAAAGGAAGGTCATTCTTCTACATGGAAATCTGTCATACCATTCTGCCTAGGGGTTACCAAAATAGACGACCTAGCTCCTATGTTTTTTGGATTTATTTAAACATATTACCTGTGGCTCTGGCTTAGAAAGATAGAGGGCTGATGTTATAAATTCAGATGATAGAGTTTAGCTTGTTTCAGGTCTTGTAAGTCCAAATTGTGTCACATCTATATGTAGGTTCCTTCTTAAATTCAGTGTTGACATTACTGAAGGAAAATGGGAGATTATTTAAAGTCTGGAAAGATCCTCAAAGAACTGTCTACTGACAAAAATGATTCCTAATTCCTATATCAATATTCACCTAAACTGTTAATAAAACAGTGGAAAACAGTATAAGAACCATAAATATGAAAATGCTTTGCCTTCTATTTTTCAGAGCATTTGGAATGGATATGTGATACAAATTTAATAGGCATAATTTAACCCGATGATATTTATGTGAAAGTCTTCTCTTCATGAATTACCGCAGAAGAGAGTTTCGCTGGATATCTGAAATGACAAGAATGAACGTCTCGTAGGCAACTCTACATTTCTTATTCCAGTAGTTAAGATTCTTCTAATTTATGTTAGAGGTTGGGGAGTAAGGCAGCTCATACAAATTTCTTTTTTTCTTGATATCTGGTTATCTGTGTTTCAACATCTGTTTTTCAAATATCAACCCATTTATCCCTCACTTCTGGATCCTGGTTTGATACACTTTTACCTATGTACATAAACACACATATTTACACACTCATATGCATAAATATTTAAATTTGGGCAGAAGCAGAGATAGTTCAAGAGCCTATAAATCACTGTGTATCCCTCCCATAACCATCTTATGATGAAAAATAATGTCAACAATTGTGCAACTGCAGTATGACAAGTGTGAATGCCCTAATGGGTCAACTAGACCAGAATGATGTGTTGTTGTTTTTTTTTTAAACCAGTGTCACTTCTAATTTATTATAACAGTAATGAACAGCCAAGCAGCCTATTTCCCACGAGTATCTTCAAAGCTCTACAGATTGCCATTTGGACCATTCCTTAATTGCATTCAGCACAGATTCTAGCATGCTCCATAGAACCAAGAATGCGTATTAACTAGATTTGGCTAACCCTAAGTCATTATGATGATGAGGCTTTATATGAGTAAACGAAGTTCACCTTCAGTCTTTACTATGAACTGCTGCAACCACCTAACACACAGTGGTTGCCTGAACATTTGAATTTGTATGGCAATATATGCACTTTTTAAAATTTCTTATTGGGCTAAGAGGAGTTAAGAGTATTTTTGGCCTTTGTTTCTAGGGTGTGTATGTGTGTATGTAGCTTATCAAATCTTGGATGTACAATTTTCTGGATAATTAAGGTAAAATTGGGAATGATCAGATGGTATATATTCTCCAAGACTTTTCTCAGAAAAGTTTATCACTTATTCAGTAGGGGATTCTGTTTTAATTTTGCCATCGACAGATACATGTTTTGCCTCATCATTTGCCTATTGTCTTATCTTCTTTGCAAATGTACATTGCATACCATTTTTTAAAATTTCCATGATAATTGGAAGGGGTGGCTGTAGCATACCCTTCTCCTGAGCCAGTGATGATTCACTAACCATTTCTGCCTGTCTACTTAGGCTCAGAAGAGATAGTGACTTGACTCTGGGGTCTAGATGAGAATAGGAAGGAGACGTGGTTCCCTTCAGGCTGAACTTTGCCTAAGTTAAGGGGTGATGATGCATGCTTTGGGATGGGAAGGGATCATTCAGTAGCACCTCTGATCAAACATGGAAAGTTGAATATGTCTATATATCCTGGTTCCTCTCAAATATTCTCCCAGGATGACAAAAAAGGACCACCAACAAAAAAGGCATAACCCATGAGGACAGGAGCATGGATAAGGAGGTGGGAATGCATGAGATGTCAACAACATTTTTGGGAGCTTCAAAGCTGTTGTTGAGTGGTAACTGGAATAGCTGACTGGGAACTGTTTCAAGCAAAGGGACTAGAAAGGGTAGCATAAGCCAATAACAAACAAGTTGACTCACTCTGCTGAACCTTAGCTTAGGAATAGAGGCACCAGGTATTTCTGAAGGCTGGTGGTGTGTGGGTGGGGTGGTGGGGCCAAGCTCATGTGAAACAATTGGTTGCAAGTCTTTTAAAGTAGCAGCCAGATTTCGCCCTCCACTCCACCAGGAAAATGCCCTTATCCTACCCAGGCAGAAGACCAGACGTCTGTTCTTTGGAACAGTTTCACCTTAGAGGGTTGGGTCCTGAGGCACAGCTGGAAAAAGGCATGAAGCATCAGACTGTAAACAAAAGATTGGGTGCAAGTCTACAAAGGAACCAGTGAGATCCTTAGGTTCCTCACCTCTCCCAGCTGCTAGAACTGAGAGTTTGGGTGGTTTGGCTGAATACCCTCCCCACACCCTGCTGCTCACTCCTACCCAACCCTGCGCACACCTTCAAGCAGGACATTGGAGGACATTTTTTTGGAAATACAAGTTGGCCCTTGAACAACACGGGTCTGGACTACCTGGGTCCACTTATGTGCAGATATTTTTTTTTCAGTAAATATATTGGAAAATTTTTTTGGAGATTTATGACAATTTGAAAAAACATTTTCTTTTCTGTAGCTTACTTTATTATACAAACACAGTATATAATACATATAATATACAAAATATGTGATACTTGACTGTTTATGTTATCAGTAAGGCTTTGGGTCAACAGTAGGATATTAGTAGTTAAGATCTGGGGAGTCAAAAGTTGCATTCATATTTTTGCCAGCACAGGGGTTGGTGTCCCAAAACCCCTGCTTTGTTCAAGGGTCAACTGGACTGACGAGCACCCAAGAGGGACATGATGGTATTGACTTTGGGGGCTTTGCCCAAAAAATATTGGGTACCTATTGAAAAGACCACCAAACACTAAGTCCTACCTCAGGACAAAGATTTTCCAATTTGCATTTTAGTCCCTCATTTTTAAATACAGCCAAGAGTTACCAAGGTTTAAGGAAATTCTCTAACGTGAAAGACAGAGGCCATCAAAATCAACAACAAAGGAAACAATGCGAGAACAAGGGGAAAATGTCTAATAGCCTCAGAGAGAGAAAGGGGCCCCATGCATGGAAGAAGAGAGATGATCACCAAGAGCATTTGGAAAACAAAAAGAGATTATTAGAAAGTTCAAGTTATGACAAGAAAAAAATGAAAATAAATAAATAAATAGAAGCACTGGAGGATAAAGATGAGGTTACCTGTTAGAAAACAGAACAAAGAATACAGGAGATACCTACAGGAAAATTAGTGAAGGGTTGCAGAAAAAAGACAAAAGAGAACTTGAAAGGAGAAAATCATCAAAAATCAATGTAAGGTAAGTTTCCAGAATGGGCAGAATAAAAATTCCCAAACTGAAGGAGCCACTGAGTGCTCAGGCCAATGGCTGAAAACAGACCTACACCAAAGTATAACATTGCAGAATTTCCAAAGACTGAGAAAAAGAAGATTTAATAAGCCTCTAGAAAGAAAAACAGGATTCGTAAATATGATCAAGAGCCAATGAAATCTAGAAAGCAATGGGGGTTACCTTGAAATTACGATGGAGAGTAGTTCTCAACCAGGTGTGAGAATAGAAAAAAGGGACTTTGGGACCTGAAATATCTCAAAATTGAACCTGCTATGTATCTGTTATCAGGAAGCTTCTGGAAAATGTGTTGCATAAATATGAGAAAACATGGTATGTAAAGAACGGAAAACCAAGCACAGGACAGAGGCAAAGGGAATTCACAGAACAATGCGAAAACCTAGAGCCAGATGGACAAAAACAGTTACATGGCACACCCAGGAGCAGCCTTTCCAGACTGGAGCAGAGGGACGCACGGGGAAAACTGGACTGAGACACACTTCACAGACACAGTTTGCTGAGGGTGTGGGAAAATCTGGCTAGTGATGGAAAGAAAGCTACACATATGAAAACAGTAATAACAATAACACAAATAACCTAAAATATCCTTCATGAAAGGAGATGCAGTAATATCATTTGGCTTAGCAGTGAACGAAGTTTGCGTAGCATAAAAATGAAAAACACTGACTATGCATTGAAAAAATTGCTAAACCTATAATGGGAGTAAAGGGAAGAGGAAGTGTGTGTTAGAGAAGAAGAGTAAAATAGCTGAATCTCATGTTTCATGGTAAAAATACCTACTATGAAAAAATTTGTTTAAAGATGTCAAATTATAAGTGTGGTATTTCTAAAATAGAGATAAATATAGTAAAAGATGGTAAAGGAGTGGAAAGTGGATGGGAACCAGGAATGTGGGGGTGGTAAAGGACTCCAGTTTTTATATCAGAGGCCTTATAGCATTATTTGACTTTTTAAGATATATGATGGAACTATGTCATTAAATATTAACAAGAACAAAACCTGAGTAAGAGGTTGGATCATTAGTTATCTTTCCAGTTTCTCCTGGGTTGTTATAGAAAACAAACCCATATTATCTATTTTGAGCCATTGTATTAAGTAGTTTCTTATGCACCATTTCATTTAATTCTAATAACAACCTTATGACACTGGCATTTTTGTCTCCACATCCCAGATAAGAGAACTCAGGCTCAGAGTTCAAAAGCTTGTCCAAGGTCAGAGGGTCATAGCAAAGACAGAGCCCGCCTTAAGTGTCTTTCACCTTGAGCTCCATGCTTTCACCATATGACAGTTTCATTTAATTATGTAGGAAGTTAGATTTCAAAAAGTTGTTGGGGACCGCATGTTTCTCCTAGCCTTCCTAAAGGTCCATAACAAAAGAGGCACCTCAATGATAGCTTTAATCCTTTTTTGGGGCAATTTATGAAGAAAGGTGGAAAAAAGGGAGAGCAAAATCTGAGAAGATTCTTTATTCTCAGAATGTATTGCCCACACTATTCAACATCTTGTGTTTTGAAATTTTGAAAGACATATTTAGAAATTAATTTTTCATGGGGGTAGAATATTTACCTTTTTAGTCAACAGGGTAGTCTGCATTACCAACAGTGGTCAGAGTTAACAATGTTCAATGTCTTTCAGAGAAAGATACCCCTATTATGCTAAGAATATTAAACCAGGCATCTACAAATTGGTGGGAATATCCAAAACAGGATAACAGGCAATATTCCTCTAGATCAGCACTTTCTTCCTTTACATTAATGGGGTCAGACCTTGAATTTTGAAATTAAAAATAAAGCCAGTTTCTGACATTTGGTTATTTTCTAGGGAGTAGTTTTTCCTATTACTGAAAATAATAATATTACTAAAGAAAGTGGCTGGGCCACTTTCTATTTAGTAAATACTTATCTTGAAAGAAGTACTATGGTTCAATCCATTCAATTTTGGTTACTTCAATCTTTTATGCTTTTGGAATGAAAAAAAAATATCCCAAATTAGTATTTTGTTCCTTCTTCTTTAGATTCAAGCTTTGTATTTGTGTTTGACCACAAAGAAAAAAAAATACCAACAAATTAGCCAGTCTGTAAGCATTTATGAAAACCTATCATATTCATGGGTGGTTAAAACCAACTCTAAGGGGATCTATATTTACATGTAGGTCAAGGGTTTCCAGTTAAAGAGCCTATTCTAATTCTTACTAAATACCAATGTTAAGTGGTTAAAATGGGTAATTGCTATTCCAACCATGGGGGGATGGAATAGAAAGATAACTTGCACAACAGAAAAGAATACTATAGGTTCCTGTGTCTAGGAAAGTCACTCAATTACATGACCAAATATGCCCATAAATAAAATTGAGAAAACACTATCCACTCTTAACTACTTATGAGGTTGTTAATATGCTGCACCATGAGGTGGCATTTTAAACAAGCCCAAAGCACCATCTATATACAACCTATTGTGAAAAAGAAGCAACATGGATGATCTGTTTCTCCAAAGGATATCCTCCTGCCCTGAACTGCTATTATAGGATCTAGGTATGGATATTGTCTGAGACAGCAATAACACATTTGCTAATGAAACTACCCCCCATAGGTCCTCCAAATTGGAAGGGCTGCATAACTATATGGTGGAGAGGTATTTGGTGAAATGGTATGGACGGTGCCAGGGGCCTGCGTCAAAGAGCTGGCCTTGTCACCAGGGACCTCGGGCAGTAATCGCAATGCTTCTAGCCCAAATTTTTTCATCCATAAAAAGGATTTGCTTAACAGGGCTTTCATTAGGTCCAAATGAATAAATAATATGAATGGCTACTGCACAGGAAGCTCTGTTATAAATGATCGAGTACCACAGGAATATGCTATAATGACATGATTTCTAATACAAATAATAAGAGCATAACAGAAATATCAAGATGCCCCATGGTGACTGCCAATTTTCAATTATAGCTTGATAACTTTGGGATTCATAGCACACCTCTTAAACCTGGAAGACTTAGGGCCTTATATTCTTATTTTTTGGAAAGGAAAAGCTGTAATTCATGCAGTTAGAATCACATTATTGTGGTAGCAAAGCACCCCCCTCCTCAGATCCCACACGTGGTCAGATTAAAGGACTGATGGTAATTAAAGATTGACACAGAGTGAATAAGATTAATATTAGAAAAGGATTACATCAAAAAAGATTTACATCAAAGAATTCTTTCTCTTTCTCCCAAAGAAGGCCTGGGACACGAAAGAAGTCTTATGCAAAGCTTTTTAATCTTCTCAGTTATTTTTAAAGAAGTTGAAAAATATGACGAGGTAAGCACAATCTTTTTCTACTGGCAAATAGCGTAAGTTATAATATGCTTAAGGCTTTATTCCACATATAGGAAATAGCTCTGTATTGGAGGGTAAATTGGGTCATGGATGTCCAGGAACTTGAGGATCTTTGTTTGGAAAAGGTAGAGGAGAGCATGGACAGCAGACAGAATGCTATATTCAATGTTCATAAGCCATCCCACCAAATTTTAACACAAATGTGTGCATCTCGTTAAGCTACAAAGATTCAAGCTTTCTTCTGTGGTATTATGTACAAGTGCAGTAGATACATGTCCATGTTTGCAGGTACATGGTTATCTAACTATGATACATAGTCATAGTATTAACACACACACACACACATGGAGGTTCTGGGTTCTGGGTGCTTTTATCATGAAACAATCAGGAATATCATCTAAAAACAAGATTAAAAATAAGATATGCAAAAAACTACTATAGAAAAAAATCTACTTTACTTTGCAATAGCTTAAAAGTTGGAAAGTAATTTCATTCCAGATATGTGTATGTTCTTAATTTACAAGTGAGGAAAGAGTATATTATTCAGAATCACAGCACTAGAATAGAAAAGGACTTTTGAAACCAAAGAGCCTGGGAAGGTACCAGGACCTGGGATCTTTCCTTTCAGTTATCTGAGGCTCCAATGCAATATCTGTGGAAGCACTCTGGGAACTGTTACAAAAATAAGCAAAACGGTACATTTTCAGTGGGTTTGTCCTGTGACGCTACCAGCTCGGAGCTGAGTCAAGCTTAGGACACAGCTGAGGTTTGTCCTGGGCTATGGGTGTATGGACACCAAGGACAGGAGGGACCGTGGAAACCATCTGGGTTTTCTGGGTCTGTACCACTCAGTTTGCTGTATTCAATGTTTGTATCTCATAGAACATCTCTCTGTAAGTCAAGGTCTATGTCTCTGGCACAAGATTCAAGAACACTGTCATCACTTTTCATCCATTTATTTATTTAACAAATGTTCCTTGAGCTCCTACCACATGCCAGGCACTGTTTTAGGCATTTCATTGTACACTACTGACCAAGAGAGCACTGAACTTAAGAACAACATACAAGGTTATTCTGTGAAGAATAGAAAATGGGGCTTTGGGCCTCTCCAGGGCCCAGATCTGTATCTCTGTGGTTTTACAGAATTGTCATAAGATTACTAACATTTACATAGCACCTGAAAGTTTATTACATAAATGTTAGCAATATCATGACAATACTTCTTCCAACAGACCTTCATGAGGGTCTATGTCTTCAAGAAGCTTATAAACCAACCTAGTGCCACACTGATTTTAATCCAACCCACTGAAATATTTGGGCACTTCTGCCAAGTGTGTGAATCTGAAATGAGAAGAAGAGCACAAGTTTTGGAGTCAGACAATATGCATTTGAGTGCTAGCTCTACTGGGTGCTGGGGCCCAGGTATGGGAAGAGCCTTATGTTTTCAGAGCCCCTATTTCCTCTGGAACCCAGGGAAGATGACAATAGTCTCTAGCTCTCAGGTGTACTGAACATCAGATGTGATACTACCCAAGAAAGCACTTTGCACAGAACTGCTATATAAATATTAGTAGCATTATGAAAATTGCAAATACCAGTCCAAACCCATGTGGATCTTGGGCTCTGCAGAGATCCAATGCTACATCTTCCATTCTTCATGGAATTCTCAAGTGCACACCATTTTGAATTGTTCTTATTTTTAATGCTTGTTAACTTTTCAGAAGGTTTTTAAAATTCTTAATTATTTCTTACAACTGATCAGGACCCCCTGGCTCATTCCAAATAGGCACATCTATCTGCAAAATAGCTTACATGCCACTGAACATCGAGAGGAGTACTTAACTACCCAAGCTATTTGAAATGAAACTATGAAATTAATATTTGGATGGAATCCTAATTTTTCTTTTCCTTCACATCTATTTTAATGTCATACAACAAGCAGATCGATTAAAGATGACTGGTGATAACTCCCAGTATTTGTAAGATGAATGGATTACTGAAAATTCCCAGTATTTATGAGTGAAGAGAATTCCTTTAGACAATTTTCTACTTTGTAGTGGATTTTAAATCACCATTTTCAAGGAATGACTGCACTACAAGCTATTTTGAAATCACTGCATTGAGGATATATTTTACAGATATAAAAGGACCACAGCAAAGTCAATGATAATTATAATTTACAAAAAAAAGATAGACCATAGACTAACCCTTAGAATGCCCCAGAAACTAAAGGGGTAATCTCATAAGGAACACGAATGGAAGAGAGCAAATCTGACTAGAGATGACAGAAGTATTAGATAACCCTTGGCTACATGGTATGGCTCTACAATCTAGAGGACAGTGGTGATTTAATCTTACAAATTTACTTAGCTAAATTGATCACTGAAAGGCTAAAACCCATCAAAATATATTGGGGTCTGAATGAATTTTCTACTTCAGCCACACATATTGATTACATTAAGCAGAAAACTGCTGTATCTTCAATTTCTTTATGAGACACAATCACAGAAAATAAAGAACCAGATACTGGAAGACAAAAGAATTCAAAAGCAAATGTACATGAATTATTATACAAAAATGTACTCATCAATTTGTGAACAGATAGAGACAATGAATACTTTCAATAACAAAAGAAAAAAGAAATAGAGAGCTGTTTAATCACAACTGATGTTCATAGCGTGCGAAGATATTTTAACATTTACTAATAAAAGCCTAACATGTTCATGGCATACAACTCTTGGATTGGATTAGACAGATTTTAATTAAAAGATTACCACTAACAAATAACAATGGTAAGATTTGCAGGGACTTATGCCCAAACCAGGAGATTTATGTATTATTAAACCCAATTTCTTTAGTTTACACTAGTTTTCTCTGAGACAGAGTAGTGCTAAGAACTGTCTAACATCACAGAGTATGCCTTACAGCACAGAGCATGGTTGGCTTTAGTCAAATAGACCTTCTGACTAAACCTTTTGATTGGTGCAAAAACCAAGGTGCACAAAAGATAGTGTGAGGGTTGGAACTAAACCCTGATTTTTCAATAATTCCTTGTGGAGAGCTTTCACTATTTTGGACAGTTGCTCCAAAAAGCTCCAAAAAGATCTAGGCTGAGTTTTGAAGAGGAAATTGTTTTTCCAGAGGCAAATCTCTAGGAAAAGGATGCAACCTGTAGGTAGACGTCTCCAACTGGAAAAAGAACTGATTACATTTAGTTAAGGGAAGAAGCAGAGTATGTTAATGGTTTGGAAAATTAAACAAACAATGGCTTCTAAATTATGCTGATAACCTGGAAGAGAATTCTCTGAATTGCTGGGTACCAGCTCACTGGCCCTTAATAACATCTCTTGTGAAGGTGAAGGCGGATCAAACTGAAAAATAACAGCAAGGCTCAAGTTGCCCAGAGAGTTGTCACTGAACCACAGACAATGAACAGTTCAAAACAAAATAAAACACTAACTCCACTTTCTAGAGCTTTGCCAGCCATGGAAATACTATGAAAATAAACCCTGACATGTGCTTCACAGCAAGCAACTCAATAGAATAGTCTTTATTTTGGTATTGCAGGAACCTAAAGTCTCACTAAGCAGCTCACAGTAAGTTTCAAAGTGAATGTTTCTGAAGATTTTCTTGGTTTTTGTCTACTTCTACCAATTTGAAAGCAGCCTGAGGACAAGAGAAGCTTGTGATAGAATTTGGACCTGCACAAGTCTCTTGAACTCAGACCCTTCCTGAGAATGAAGGTGGTTGAAATGGCTTTGGGAAACATGTGCCTCCTTGGCAATTATTACCAATGTGGAGCTTGGACAACATAAATAAATGCACCACCTCTCTGTAGGGAGCAATCAGCGAAAGGAACTGAATACAAGGCCAGGGCCTGTGTAAAGTGTTCAAAGAACCTGAAATGCAATGTTTTAGAGAAAGGAGCAGCGCAGGAAGGTACTGCGAAAGGACTGAGAGAGATCAGTGGGACTGAAATGGAAAGAATAGGGCAAACTGGAAGAGTAAAAGAGATTTCATTATGTAATACAAATTACCATCACTGTGAGCCTGTCACCACATCCTGGTATATAACCTTAAAAGTGGACTTGCTGTTTGTGGAGGTAATCTTACAGTTACTGTTTATTTTTTGAAACATGGTCTGATCATATACTTCAACAGATCTTGCCTGAGACTTTGTGTTGAAACTTATTGTGACATTCTGAGCCTTTTTCCATCCCTTTCTTTACTCATCTCTTACTACGTCTCCACTTCACCACCCACACCTGAACCACAGAAACACTTGCCAGACTCCAAACTGCTCATATTTGATTCCCATTCCCTGATTCTTCTGTAGAAATAGTTCTTGGCACCATCCTTGCCACAGAAGTCACCTCATGTTTGAAAAAGGAATGAATGAATGAATTGGTCAATCAGTCAAACCAATCGATCAATGCCACTGGCTGAATTTATACTTGAAGATATTGGTTTTAATTGTACTACTTCAGCATTAGAATTGTTTTAAAATATCTGTAAAAAATGTAGGAACAAGCACTGCATAAAGTCTCATTATCCTTTTCTTATTTGACAAAAGAAACATGTCAGAGAATCTCAGGAGGACCCTTAGGAATAAATTCCTCAAAAAAGAAAGTTAGGTTCTGAGAATCATAACTTTAATGACATAGATACAGTCAAGCTTATTAGAGGTCAAGAAATAAATCTCTAGAAAATCAAGTGAATAAGATACAAACCTGGATAATGGTTTAAAGACTTCTTGCAGAGATTAACGACCTACGCGATTGTGGCTGTGAAAACACGAAACCAAAGGAAACATCCTTGATCATTTTGCTCAGCGGAGGGTAGATTAATGACCCCATAAGCATTTCCAGATATTATAGAGTCAGTCCTTGAAGAGAAAATTGCCTTGGGGAGGCAGGTCCAGGTACTGCCAAATAATCAAAAAGGCAGGGACATTCTGGAGGCACGTTTCTAATCTGATGGCTAACTTAGAAGTTAATTTATAACTTGTAAGTGTAAGTAAATTATCAAGATGTAACATTCGGCTTTTTGTTTTTTCCTTAACAAAGAAGGTTAAATATGACTTTAGTTACATTTAGCAACATGGTTAGCAACATGATAGACATTGGGTCCATAGTAGTAAATGAGTTTATGGAATTTGAAATTTATGGTGGAAAGAATATACTCAGTAATTTTATTTTATATCCAGAAATGCATTCAACAAATAAATTTGTGAATAAATTACAAATAAAATTTAAGCAATTTTTCAAAAAAAATTTAGTAGTTTATAATGAAAGAGGAGCAGCAATATGTGGAGATAAGAATGATCATCAGACTTTGACAATTTAAAGCATTTGAAGCATTAAAGTTTTGATTTTACTTAATAGCACAAAAAGAATAGAGAGAAGGTGAGTTTTACTTGTTTCCAAGTTACTAATTATTGGTTGATGATTCCTGAGGATGCCTTCTGATATGAGAGCACATATGTGAAAATGCTCTGTGAACTTAAAACCAGATGATGATACTCATCATCATCATTATGCTTCTATTAAGTGTATATTGTGCTCATTGCTACAATTAGGATAAGATAACAAGGGCAGACACTGATAGCCACCCAAAGCAAATTGTATGCACTGGCATTCTTGTCCTTTGGTGGTTGGGGATAGAGTCACATAGGACATGAAGGTCAAAATCGAGTTTCTATAGTCAACAACCCACAGAAATTTTTATGTGATTCTCCTTTCCCAAGCTTGCTTCTCTCCAACATGTCTGGTTGATTAGAAACTAAATCCACCACGTCTGCCAGCAAATGACACATAGCAAAGGCAGGATTAGAGGAGTCCAAGGTGCAAAGGAGCTTTTCCCTTGCAAGGCTGGTTGTGGCTCTGGCTCCAGTTCAGGCAAGTCCCTTCCTTTGTTCACACCCCATACTCAGCAAAGCTGTGGTTCTGCTTGACTTTATCTCACTCCAGATCTGGGATGCATCATTTCCTTTGTGCCTGGCACTGTTCACATCTAATAAATGCTGATGACTGAGTGGGAACTGGTTAAGATTTTGTTACTCCGAAGGCCACTTATTTTAATTTGGAGGAGATAAGGGAGGGACACAGATTTTGGATCTTGCACAAGAGACAGAAATTCATTATTGCATCTCTATGAGACCAGTTAGGGTCACTGTGATTTTCCTTCCAATCTTTCACCTATTATTTGAATAAAAATCATGCCAACTGGTTTTTATTTCTTCTGGGCCATTCACTCACTGATTCAGTTCTGAATGACATATTCACCCCAGGCACTGCAATAGGATTCACAGATCCCTGATGAGTAAGTCCCAGTGCCTGGAGCCTAATATATCCTTGATGAATGCATGAATGAATTAATGAATGAATGACCTGTGACTTGCACATAGTAGTGTTTCAGGGATAGAGAAAATTGTTGGCTTGAATCCTATTACACTAATTCACAGACCCTTTGGGAAGAGCTCACAGTTGTGTCATAAATGGCAGAGCAACATAACCCTGCTTCTGCTTGCAGTTTTCAGTCTTGTGCAAAGGTTGCCCCAGACACGTACGATTCCATAATACAAGGCATAATGTGTTCTGCTGCAAATGTAAATGAAAAGGCAAAGTGGGTGGGGGATGTGAAGATGTTATCCATGTTGCTGGCAAGGGGAAAATTACAGTCAGAACTCTTTTCCCAGGAAGGAATTCAGAAACCAAATCCAGCAAAGGAAAGATGACTCTGTGTTGGTTTGTACCTTACTGTCCTTTCCTGTGTTGAAACGTTAACATTTTCAGATACAAAGGGTCTTTTTCCCAGGTCATGAAGCACAGACAATGTGATGGAGGCCTGAACAAAGTTGGCCCATCAGCAGAGCTTTGCACTTAAAACAAAGATCTGCGCTGTCCTGGCTGTTTAAACAGGAGCTGGGAATTAATATGCAGAGAAATGACTGACATGTTTGGTTGTGGGGATTAGCTCCATTGTATGGAAATGCCATGTCGGCACCCCAGCCCTAACATTCTGGACTTCTTAAATTATGACTGGAGGTTTCCATCCACCTCCCTAAAGGGTATTTCCCTTTAATATTCTGCTAAAAATGTTTGTGGGGTACTGTTAAAAAAAAAAGGAATTGAGTAAAAAGAAAGGGATCACAATCAGGAATCAACATACTTTTTCTTAATGGAACTGATAATTTCCTTTTTTGTTGCATTTATTGTAAAGAAAAATAAAAAGCAAAATGCTGAATATAAAACACCAAAGAGTGATTTAAGTTAAATTTTACCTACAGAATATTAACTTTATTATCTAGGACTACTAGACAATAAGGACAAGAATCTAGTTTGCCATCGTGTTGATTGTATTGCTTGCAAATGATGGGGTTCTCCATATATAAGAGATGTGTGATAAATAAGTTTATTTAAATATTGTTTAATTAAGAGTCCATTGTGTATACTCAAGAATAGAGAAAATGTTTCTGAAATATAGAATTATGTAGTATTTGAAATTGTCATATATTTTATTGACATCATGAAATTGTCATGATTTTTTTGCTCATTTTTGAAATTAATAATACAAGTATAAAGGTTCCTCTTTTCTGGCAAACATGACTATCCAAAACACAGCCCCAAGTCATAATGTTTGCTGACTGAATAGTTGCCTGATAAGAAAAAACTCAGGAAGTTCTTTGAGAATTCCTACTAATTGAAGAAGTGCAACTTAGCCCATTCTGGGCCCACTTTCTCTAATTCACTACCTATACCGAAAGTGCATTCATGCGGTTTCTGAGAGTCTAGCAGATTAGAAAAGCCCAGGAAAGATATGAAGAAGGAATAGGGACCATTAAGAAGGGCCTCAGAGGCAGATAAGTAACTTCAGAAAATAGAGCAACCTCAGGAGATCTAGGGGTGGAGGAAATGGCCAATATATATAAATGGACCTAGAGCAACACTGGTTTACAGCAAAAAATACCAGAAAATGACATGGCCCTCAAGGATGAGCTAACTTTGGTTTCACATACTCAGTGTGAGAGACAGGGTGATCATTTAGAATATTTTATTTTCAAAGGTGTAGAAATGCAGTTTGGCTAATTTAGAAACATTTTTAAAGAGAATTTAAAAAGGAGTCTGTTTGTTGAACATTGGCTTCTTGATATTAACAAAATCTGAAAGAAGCTTTAAAAATATTTTTGTTTATGTTCCAGAGCTTAAACTTCCCTCATGGTTGTGGAAACTTTACTTCTAATGATCCCTGAATCTCATAACATCTGCTTCATTCCCAGTGTGGTTTAATGAAGGACATAAGCAAAAACTCAAATGTTTTGGCAGGTTTCAAGATATCCAGGGGAGATGCCAGAATCCTAAAAAGCCATCTTGAGAGCATCAGTGACAAAAAGATATGACTCCCATCAATCAGTAATTATCAGTTTTCCTCCACTAGAATATCTAAGCCTACTTATACAATGTAGGTCATACTCTACAGTAATATTTCCCAATCTGTGCTATTATTCCTGCAGGATTGCTTAAAAGGGTTCTGAAGTTAAGTATGTTTGAGATTATAACACACTATACTCTCCTTCTGGAGATAACTCAATACACAATAACATATTAAAAAGCATAAATACTGTGGTAAAGAAAGCTATTTAACTTTGTTTAAATCAACATTTACAAAACTAATTAAGAAGTCCCTATTTCTTTTGTTTAGAGACCAGTAGCAACTGTTAGCATTGTTCAGAACATCCCAAAGTGTCTATGTGAGAATTTTCACTAAGTGTCATTGAAACTGACAGAGGGGAATGGCCTTTATAATTAGTTACATTATTTTCTCTCAGTAAAGTATATTTAATTATTCTGAAGAGTAACATACCGCTATACAAATAGGCCAACAAGACTCTATTACAGCTATAAATAGAAGCAATAATACTTTATAAATACTTGTAAATTAGAAGTGCAATGAATAACCATTTGTCATCTATATAGCTAATAAATATGCCTAAGGGATGATCTACCAGAAGAATTGGGAGGCAAATTATGTAATAAGAGAAGATATTGTAATACGTATCATCAACTAAGAATTTGTGTATACAATATATATATAAATTCCTATAAATCAATAGTCCACATTCCCTAAAATCAACACTGGGGGAAAGCTAAAGGGATAAGGCTTTATTAGGAGGTAAAAGTTCTGGGGTAGCAAGAATAATAGAAATAGGGAAGAAGAGCTAGATACTCATAGTTTTACAAGAAAACATAGCTGATCGCTCAGATTCCAGACAGGACATAGAAAGATACCTAGGTCAGAAGAGTTTATGGAGAGGAGAGAAGAAGAATTTGTACGCTGGTTTCCTTCTCCTGTCTCTCGTTGTCAAAATACTCTACAATAGGGCACTTTTTTACATTTCTAGATTAAGGCACTGGCCCTTTCCAAGGATCTTCTGA
The DNA here is from genome assembly GCF_030020395.1 of Manis pentadactyla. NCBI lineage: Eukaryota > Metazoa > Chordata > Mammalia > Pholidota > Manidae > Manis > Manis pentadactyla. Next base: position 152,409,226 of record NC_080021.1, on the reverse strand, counting down.
GGAGGTGATGGGAAAGCTAGACACTGTTGGTCTGGCAGGGTTTGGCTTGGGAACCATAGCTATTGCAGTTCCAGTATGCCAGGCATGAGGGAGGCCCTTGCTAAGTAAAGCCTAACCTTTATTCTGGAGGAGCCCTAGGCAGTCTGTGATGTAAGGAAGAAGGCAATAGCATTGGCAGCTGGGGCTGTCCACTGAGTAAGTAGCTACAGGCCCAAAAGGTGGGGGTTAATTGGGGCAGGGATATAAATTGTGTCTAATACACAATTTAATGGGAAAGTTGGCAAAGCACTTGATGAGATTCCTTTGAGGATATTCAAATGGCCTATAAACATACTAAAATGTATTCAATCTTATTTGTCAGCAGGAAAATGAAGCTTAAAACTATAATGAATACCAGTATATTCCCACCCTAATAGCTAAAAGTAAAAAGACAATGTGAAGTGTTGATGATGGCAAAATTCGTGAATGCTGGGCAGAGTGTAAATTGCTATAATTGGGAGTGTAAATTAAAATAACTACTTTGACTTTTCTGCTAATGTTGAATATATACATATCCTATGATCCAGCAATCCCACTAGTAGGCAAATATCAGTAGAAATGCATATATACATTCACCAAAAGATGTATAGATGAATAGTACCATTATTCACAATATCCCAAACTGGAAAGAGCCCAAATTTATATTAATTATAGAATAGATAAATGAACTGTGGCATCCTCACACAATGGACTACCATACAGCAGTGAAAATGTAATAAACAACTACTACATGCAACAACATGGGTGATTCTCAGCAACACAATGTTAATCAAAATGTCAAATGAAAAGAATACATGATTCCATTTATATAAAGTTTGAAAACAAGTAAAGTTAGTCATGGTATTGGAAAATTAATCCAATAATGGGATTTCCTCAAATGTTTATGGCTGAATAATCTATTTTGTGTGTGTGTGTGTGTGGACCACAACCTCTTTATCCATTCATCCATTCAGTGGAAACCTAGGTTGTTTCCATGACTTGGTTATTATAAATAATGTTGCTATGAACATGGGGGTGCAGATATCTTTTTGAGTGTTTTCATTACCTTTGGATATACATCCAGAGATGGAATTGCTGGTTCACACTGTAGCTCTATTTTTAATTTTTTAAGATTCCTCCATATTGTGTTCCATAGTAGCTGTACCAATTCATAATCCCACCAAAAGTGACAAGGGTTCCTTATTTTTCTACATTCATGCCAGCATTTGTTATCTCTTGTCTTTTTGGTGAAGGACATTTTAAAAGGCATAAGGTGATATCTCATTATAGTTTTAATTTTTATTTCCCTAATGACTATTAATTGAACATTTTTTCATGTACCTGCTGGCATTTTGTATATCTTCTTTGGAGAAATGTCTATTCATGTCCTTTACCCATTTATTAATTGGGTTATTCACTTTTTGCCATTAAGTTGTATGAGTTCTTTATATGCTTTGGATATTAACCTGTTATCATATATATATGGTTTACAAATATTTTTTCCCATTCTGTAGGTTGTCTTTTTACTTAGTTGATGGTTTCTTTTGTTGTGCAAAAGCTTTTTAGTTTGATGTATCCCACTTGTTTATTTACTTTGTAGCTTGTGCTGCTTTAGGTATCATATCCAACAAATCATTATCAAGATCCATGTCAAAGAGCTTGTTCTTATGTTTTCTTCTAGAAATTTCATGGTGTCAGGTCTTAAAATTAAATCTCCAATTCATTTTGAGTTAGTTTTTATGAGGGGTTAAGATTTAGGTCCAGTTTCACTCTTTTATATGTGAGTATTAAATAACCCTGGCACTCTTTATTGAAGAACATATCTTTTCTAAATCATTGAGTATTCTTTATCCTCTGTCAAATATTACTTGAACTTATATACTTGGGTTTACTTCTAGGTTCTTGATTCTCTGCCATTGGCCTATTTGTCTGTTTTTATGCCAGTACCACACTGTTTTGATGACTATAGCTTTCTAGTATAGCTTGGAATCAGGAAGTGTGATACCTCCTGCTTTGTTCTTCTTTCTCAGGATTTCCTTGGGGTCTTTTATGGTTCCATATAAATTTTAGGAGTTTTTTTCCTACTTCTGTAAAAAATTCTATTGGAATATTGATAGGAATTGCATTGAATGTATATGATTTTCAGTATAATTGACATTTTAACAATATTAGTTCTTTCAACCCATGAACATGGGATACTTTTCCATTTATGTATATATTCTTTGGTTTCTTTCATCAATGTCTTGTAGTTTTCAGCATAAATATCTTTCACATCCTTAAATTTATTCCTAAGTATTTTATTGTTTTTGAAACTATTATAAATAGGATCAATTCCTTTCTTTTCAGAGACTTCATTGTTAGTGTATAGAAACACTATTGATTTTTGTGTGTTAATTTTGTTTCTTGCAACTTTAGTTTGGTTATAGGAATCAAATGGAGAAAGTTGGAAATAACTCACTGACTCTCCAGAGTCTTGCCTAAAGGCATATCCTGGGAAGCGGATTTGACATCTGACAAGAACAACTCATAGAAAATACATATCTATATGCAGATTTTAAAAAGATTTTCTGTAGTCAATTCTTTGTAAAAGAGATTAAATTCCGAATAAATACCACCTCTCCAAATCCTGTCCTCAGCCATACACATGTATCCCCATGCATTATGTTAAGGTTTGACCTGGGCAGTCAGGCCTCAAAAAGGAGTTCAGTTGGTGTGCTGATTGCACAGTTCTAAAAATTTTCTAAAAATTATTGAATAACACACTTACAATGAATTAATTTAATGTTACATAAATTACAGTTTGATAAAGCTGTTAAAAAAACAAGTTTACATAGAAAGTTGGTCTTTACACTTTTGCATCTCTGCACATCTTCTGAAGATACTCTTTCTGCTGCTATTTCAAGATACATAATACTTTCCTTTGATTACCATTTTTCTCTACTAAATCATCGCTCTCAGAATTTTTTACAACTCCTTTAAAATAGCTTGTGGCTAAACCCTTACACATTGATACTCCACTGCTGTGAAAATTTCATTTCAAAAAATTGGAAAGGGAAATGGCCTGCTCATTTTATTTGATTTCAGTTATTGTTGTGCAGCTAAGTGGTCTCAGGCTTGTTTTTTCTCCACCCATTGAACTTGGATCTCCAAAGAGGTTATTTTTCAAAAGGAGATTTTGCAGGTAACCAGCATGTTAAATAGAATGCAATGTTTCGGGCCTGAGGAAAAAGAGTCTATAAATATGTTCCACAAAAACTCATCTGCTATGAGTTCCTCGAAAGGTGCGATTGATCTGTTTACCAAAAATAATGCCCATCCCAAGTCAAAGTGTTTGGTGTTTCTGACTTTGACTTTCTCAATGGAGTGGTAGATGATTGGGCCTATTATAAACTATGGTACCTATCCAGGGACAATTAATTAACTATAAGTTGCTCAGGTTCTTAATTTCTTTGAAATTTAAGCCAACTAGGTGATGAAAAAGAAACCTAGAAAAACTGAAGGTAAATGTTACCAAAGAAAACTGTGTTTTCATTTCCATGGTATTTCATACCTTTCAATACATGTTCGTGTTTACTACTGCAATTATGCAGGTCTGTCCTATTTTAAGATGATACAAGGGATACCAAGAGAAGATGAGACTCATCAGGGTAACATCAGGGCAACACTGGCCAGCATTAGAGCAGCGGTGTCTTAAAAGATATTTAATATTTTTCTGATAACAAATTAATTCATGTTGTTAGTTGTAGAAAAATACAGAAAATGTAGAAAGTACAAAGAAGAAGAAAAAAATAAGTCACTCATTACCACCTGTCAGTGATGAGAACTGGGTCTTTTTTGTTAAGAATTGACTGTAATGTAGCTAGTACAAAGGAAAGGATGCCTAAATTCCTAAGATCACATGTCAGAAAAATCTAATTTAAATCTGCACATAGATACTTACTCTCTACAAGTTCTTCTTGCCAGAATTCAAATCCACTTCCCAAGAGTTTCCTTTAGGCAAGACCCTGGACGGTCAGTAAGTTACTCTCAACATTCTCCATTGATTCCTATAACCAGCTTACTGATGAAGCTGAGCTCAGTAATGTACAAGCACAGAATGACTTAATAATTTTTTTTTTAGCCACATTCCTTTAAACCAATGTTCTCAACTGAGGCTGATTTTGGCCCCCAAAGGACATTTGGCATGGTCTGTAGACATTTTGGCTGTCACACTGGTGCTGCTGCATCCAGGGCTCAGAGGTCATAGCTGCTGCAAAACATGCCCCCCAGGCACGACGAAGGATTATTCTTCCCAAAGTGTCAGTGCTGACTCCTCTCACAAAGAGCTGCTATTGACATTTTGCTGTGTGCCCATCAGTATCTCTTTGATTCCTTTTCTTTTCCCTTCCAAAATGATCATTGCACTGGTCATCCACTTTCATTCCTGTACTTTTTTTTACTTACATTGTGACTATTTCCTCATATCACTGTTCTCTAAAACATGACATTTAATGCTGTACAGTTTTCTATCATGTGAGTTATTTATTCCTGGTGATCATCAGTTGTATTTCCAGTATTTCAACATCATAAATAATGTTGGTAGGAACATTCTTGACCATAAATCTATGTCCATATTGCTAATGATTTTCTTTGGATGGATTCCTAAAAGTACAATTAGAGTCAAACTAATGCTGCTAAATTACTTTCCCAATTAACAGTCTCTCGGGCAGTGTATTAGAGTACGTAGACCTGCACTGTTTCTACCACAGCTTGCTGAGTTAGAATTTGACATGCTAACACTAATTACTTTTATCTTATAGCTCTAATATGACTGCTGGGTACTAAATGCTTTTACAACCATTCTCTCCTGCCCTGTGTGAGGTAGGAAGTTTAGGCACTATTACCAGCCCCACGTCCAAGACTCATACAAGGAACTTTTATGTTAAAAAAGTGATTTCCTCAAGGCTACACAGATTGAAAAAAACAAATAAAAGATAAAGAAGGCATACCCAGGACCGGAAGCCCATTTTCTTTGTGTTTTTTCCACTGAACCATAAAGCCTCATTATCCTTGATGGAACACCACTGCCATTTCATAACATGAATCACTTGAACACTTTGAGCATGGATATGCACGGACTTGACTTAGTCAAGGCTTTGGCCTTCAGGCTCGCCAACTCTTGGCTAATGTGTGTTTCTCTACCCATCCCTTTCCAGCAGATGGTGCTCTTTTTCCAATATTTAAATTTGCTGCACAGAACATTACGACTTGATTGATTTGCACAGGCTTGCTTAAGAGTGTTCAGTGAAGTCCACTTTGCACATTGGTATTACGGAAATTGCTCACAGACCCAAACTGAACCTGAAAATGAGACAGCATATTTGAAACGCAAAACCAGTCTGCTCAGTATTGATGGAAACGATGTGTTTCCAAGAGTCCTGTGGGCAAATAAGTGATGAACCATCACGCTACAGTGATGACGTACAAAGACAGAACTTCTTCCAGGAGATAAAGAGGTAAATATTTTGGGGAGGTTGTGGGAGTCCGGGGTGGGTCTTAAACAGGGTAGTTATAAAAAAATATGAGTTATTCATACAGATTCTATCTTATTTATTTGGTAGACATAAGAGAACAAATGTTGACAGACTATGGATTAGATGGCTGAAGTATCTGCACGACTCATTTTCCAAGATAATTTAATGTTAAGATGGAAAAAGAAGCACAATATCTCCTTTCAACCAGTCCAGTGGAGAAAAATTTCTCAGTGTCAATACAGGTTAGGATTTCCCTTAACCACAATTCAGACTTGGAAGAGAACAGACCCTTGCTGGCGTCAGAAGTTGGTTACAACCTGGAAAAAGGCCAGTCCAACTTCTTCAAAGATTGCTTCAGTTTATGTGAGGATTCAGGTTCACTATGGCATCTTATGATCCACTTACAATTATGCAAAAAAAGGTGTGCTTGGAAAAAAACAAAGGAAAACAAAATAGAAACCAGCTGTTTTTCAAATTAACCTGCAGTCTGTATATCTCACACAAACTATTACTAATCGATTCAAAAAAGTTAAGACAACCAAAAATGATCAACAGGCCACTGGTAAAGAGATTGATAATAGACGATACTGACGTGTATGTGACCTATAAATGGTATCTTTCCCGAATTTGTTAATTTGGCAAGAAATGGAAATAAATTACAAATTTGAAGGTGATCTTCAGAGAGAGATGCCCCCAAGACCAAAGTGAGACAAAGTAGCATTTGTAATATATTTCAGGTGTAGCCCAAACTAACATACTTGTTTGTGAAGTTATCCATATTTATTTGTAAAAATTTGTGATAATATAATTCAGATTATATAATTCTAATGTATGAATCCTATTGTTTTGAAAATCAAATCAGTACATGTGATTCCATAGAGAGTTACCGAAAAATGCAGAGTAGGTTCTCCCAAAACGAAGTGTTGGCCATTTGAAAAAGAGGCAGGCAGATAACAAAGGTAGGACTACTTGTTCAGATATTAAAACAACCCAGAAAAAAGCCACAACTTTCTCTTTATGTAGAAACACAGGGGCACTTTCTAGCTCACTCACGTACCAGCCTGGGGCTTCAATAATAGATATTAACAAATAGAACTATTTCTCTGTGAATCATTAGTTTTAAGCAGCTTTTGAAATTTGTTGTAGTTTACTTAGTTACCTGCATATTCACCTCATGTACTTAGCTGTGTTGCTCCTGAAAACACTACACCTGGTAGGTATATTCAGTCATGGCTGTGCTTATTAGGGAAGGCATTGTAGAGATTAAACTTTCAAAGGTGGCTGCAACCTTGCAGATTTGAAATCACAAGTATCTACAATGCTGAACATGTCAACAAAATCTTCCAATCAGAGCAGACCTGTGTTGATAGCTCTCCCCACAGCAGGCATAGGATTTAATAGGACAATTTCCAGCTTAAAGGTTGAGTGCTAACCTGAAAATGTAGCATGTCTAAAGAAATGCCAGTTCAAATTACATGAAAATGAATTCCAGAATTTTCCATGACTTTTATGGTTGAGGGCTCAGTCTTACTTATCAAGGTTTTATACTATACATCATTACCAACATATTGAAATGTTTTCCTGTTTATTATCACTTTGTATCTGAATTTATTGTACCCTAGTTCTCTTTTCATGGTCAGCTGACAGAGTCAAAGAAAAGTTCTCTTAGACAGACAGACGGTCGAGAGCAAGTGTGTCCCTTTACATTTTTATGGAAACTCAGATTTACTTTCATACCCTCATGTTCTGCATATGGGAGGTGAAAATACATTAGGCTTCAGATAAGACACTATTGAATGTTCTCTGATAATGGTAAATACCATCCACAAAGCACCTGTCAGACAGCCACACCATCAATGGACAAAATTTTAGGAAATTCACAGGATGAAAAAAAGTAAAGGAATTTCAATGCAACTAGCAAAGACTTATAGGCATCCAAATCTTCCAGTTTTGTAAATTAGAAAGGTACATAAAGGTTTTCTCATGGAGAGAGAGAAAAAACATGTTTGATTATATACTTTCTCACATTCAAGCTTCCAGGGGTTGGTTTAATGAACTTTGCTATTCTCAAGGACTTCCCGAACATATTTCTCTTGTTTTCTTCCTTCCAGTGTTTCTCTAATGCTAGGGCACAGATTCCAAGAGCCCCAGGTTGTACATAAAAGGGAGATTTAGCAAAATTATAGCACCTTATAGGCCTTTCCAGCAGGAGTGATTTAGGGCAAAACTATGAAGCACGTGCAATCAACCAGGCCTCTCTTTTCCTTTTGGTATCATCCATTCCTCCCTAATAAGCTGCCTCCTGTCTATTTGCAGCTCTGGAGCAGCTTCTTCACCTTCCACTAATTAATAGTTTCTAATAGCATTTATAGGCAATACTGGCTTTTTATTTCCTGAGACATCTCTTATTTCTGAGACAATGATTTTACACTGTATTAAAGTGCAGAAGTTATTTTGGAGACCTTGATTCTTTCAGACTTCCATGACTTCAAAATAATTGCCCGCCATCTTTGCAGGTCTTCTAGATATTTAGATAGAAAGGCAAAATGGGAAAAGCATGGGCTGCAGGGCCAGAGATAGAATTTTTGTCATTTGCTAGGTACGTGCCATTGGGAAGGAGCTTTAATATTTGAGGGTCTTGGTTTCCTCATCCATGAACTGCAGATAATGCTATTGGCAGGATTGTAGGCTAAAGCTCTACTAGAGACCCTTGCACTTGTATGAATAGACCATGCCACCACAGCCCTTTTTAAAATTGCCTTTTTTCTTCAATTCTTGCTAAATGGGTGATTCTAACACACAGCTAGATTTGATACAAGTGATCTTGACCCTCAGCCAAAGTGATAGAACTATGTGGAAATCTGATCTGAAGCAAACCCATCTACAGATTAAGTACAGCCAATTACCATGCCTTTCTTGAGAATTTAATCTAAAAAACACACAACAAATAGAGCTGGTACAATATGGAGCACTGGAGTTCTGTGCTACTGACTGTCCATGTGGGTCTGACTCTTTGTTCACTGCACTGTGTCTGGCAACTGAACATTTTCAGCTGGACTCGAAGGAGTCACAGCAAACATGAGCCACTGGTGACATGGAGGATAGAAACCAGGGGGCCCTGAGAAATAGGATCTCAGAGGGAGGTGGGAAAACAAAGCAGTGTGTGGAGAGAAGATGGAGTGGGGTCATGTGACCTCATGAGAGCTGACTTGCCTCTTGCCCTTGAGTATCTAAGAGTTTGTCCTGACAATTAACCATGTACCACAGCATCTAGCCTGAATGGGTTTCTTAGTTTGCAGTTTGGCTGCCCTTGAGAAAAACCCCTGGCTCCTGTTAAGGTACAGCATGGCATGTGAGACCTATGGTCATTCCTGCTCAGGCCCAACAGCTGTGGCTTTCTCCATAGTCCAGAAAAGACTCGGTGCATATTCAGGAAGAAAGGATTCTATTTTCTCATGAGTTTTCTAAGCATGTTCACAAATGGTGGAAAGTAGTCTCTTGGTTTATTTTGTTGGTGGCTGATAAGTTCCAATTCTCTTCAAACATTGTCTTTTTTTTGTTTGTTTCATCTCTTAAATGTCATTCTTCCTCACACTTGCTCATGTCTCTGGAGTCTGGGCCACGTGATAAATTGTGTTTTACAAAATCACATGTTCTGGCTAGTCCTTCAAGACAGTTCTTTGCAAAATCACGCCTTCTACTGGGTCCCAGCTGTCTCCTTATGGCTGATGTTGATAACTGGGAAATCTATCCTAAACATGGTCAGGGAAAAATTGCTTCTCCCAGTGTTGGGCACAGGACCCTTATCTTAACCAAGAACCTCCCTAAGGGCTTGAACAAACATAAAGAGTGTTTTGGGCTTTTTTTTTTTTTTTTTAGGATACTTTTGCTGTCCTCCTTCCCAGCCCTCCACTGTAGCCTCCGTTCCCTGATAGAATTAACTCTGAAAGTGTCTTATCTACAGTCTGTCTGCTAGAAGAGGAAGAAATTGTGGAATTTAAAGTATGAACCACCGGGCATACATAGTTGTTCTTCACAACAATTTTCCTGGGGTAGATATTTTTAGTCCCATTTTACCTATGTAGCCACTGAGGCCTCAGAGAACAGGAAGAGAAAGTAAAATCCTAACAGCAGTGAACAAACAGAGATTCAATATCTTGGGCTTGCCATAGTTTTGCTTTCCACACCCATCTCGGGTGGTGGGGCTGGGTAAAACCCAAAGTCATAGAAACATAGTCACATTTGTAAAAGGCCAAGCATGACCCCTCACACTGGGAGCGCACAGTACACTGTGGCTATTTATTATCATCTTTTTCAAAATTGTCCTTCAAGAAATTGTCCACATTGCCACTTACTGTCGATTCCATGAGGTTCTATGGGAGGATTTAGCAGGGCCATGAAAATTGTTTCTCTGGGTGAATTTTTATTCTTTCTTTTAGCATCTTTTCATTATCTTTTTCTTACAATTGTTTTTTGATTATTAAACAATGTAATATGTACATTATTGACCTATATCATTTAAATCTTTAACATTTAAGCCACAGTATTTTAACTATTGGTCCTACAATAAGTAAAGAGGATAGAACTGAGCACCACATATTCTTATCAATGTTTTGTTAGGAGTTGTTATGGAATGAAATGCAGGATTATTGAGGAGCAATGATGTCCTGGAACATGACTGCATGGCTGTTTTCTTACAGTGAAATATGATTTAAACTCAGTTAACTCACATACTAAAAGTGGTCTCCATAAACAGCTTGGCAGAGGCCAGAATACTGTTCATTTTAACTGTTGATTGAAAGCAAGAAACATCTTGCCAGTGTGTTTAGTCAAGCAGTGGGGCTTGAGAGAGCCGGACAAGCAGGATAAAGGAAAATAGCTGAGAAAAACTATAATACACGTATTCATATGCATCAAATACAACACTCAGAGCTGAAAAATGTAGGTAATTTTGAACATCGGGACTCTAATAACCATATCCTCTGAGCTCTGGAGGATAAAGGAGCAGAATGTTTACTTTTCTCCAAAAAGTGATTTTTTGTGGTTTTGATTGTAGTACAATTTTTCCCCACCTTTCAGAGTTATGTAAGGATTACTATGCAACCCTGGGGAGATGATGTTCAGGCTCTGCAGAAACTTATGCTCAGTAGGGTTTCTGGGAAAATGATAATTATCCTTGTAGTATATGCATGTACACACATGCATAAGTTATATGTTTTCAAAATAATCTGAAGTGTGTTCATTGCATTTGGAAAAAATAGAGAGTAAATTTTTAAAAATTTTCTGAGTGCATTCAAGAAACAAAAGTACAAAGATTATATAATTTTAAGACAGTGTGTTCAAAATGCATTAAGAAAATATGTTCATAATTAAGAAATAAGAGTGACTTCATACATGTGAACTTTCGATGGCTAAAACTGATTAGAGACAAAACTCAGAAAATAGGGCTATACCCAAAGATGTATACCCACCAATTTCTAAATAACAACAAAATGAAATTGCAAGAAAACTTTCATTTAAGGAAGTGAAAAGCAGTATTCATCACCATGTTACTCTTTCTGTTTTCTGAGCTATAATTTTTTTTTCAGCATAGAAGAATGATCAGACAGAAATAGAAAAATGAGCTCTCTGGAGAAAGATGATATTTTCTCTGGATGACAAACCTTTTAGTATATTCACCAATGCTTTTTAGATTAGTGAGAAACTTTAAAATCAGAATTTTATGATAAATCTTGAAGTTTTCCCATTACAGCCACAGATGTGCCAAAAGAACTCAGTAGGATAATGTAAATAAGATGCTTACTACAATAAAATGTCCTTTTACCCCCAGAATAAAAGCCACCTTTTTTTTTCACCCATGTGTGTTTTCAGTGTAGAGTGTGCAGCTGAACAGCTGTGGGGAAATTTAACCTGGGATTTTAGGAATTGTGCCATGGAAGGATCAGAAAAAACAGCTATTCACCTGCTGATATAAATCCAGTAGGGGAGATGCTTGCAGCCTAGAAGGCCTTTTCCATGATATCACGTTTTCAGAGAAGGAAGTACGAACAAAGACCCTCAGAGCTGCACCCCCTTTATAGCCCCATTCCGTCACTTCCCTTTGCCCTACTTCGCAGCTACAACATGGCCTCCATTCCACCCCTTTCCACACCCGTCACTCCTCTTATCCACCTTATTAACTCACACTCACCTAGCTGAAATATTCTCTTTTGTGGATTCTTCCCAAATTCTCCAGGTAGTTGGTTTTTCTCTATTCTCTAGGCTTATCATACTCTGAGACTTTGGAGTATATCTCTACTGTAATACCTACTGGGTTGTATTTAATTCATCTGTTAATGGCTTTGCTTTCCCCACCAGACCTTGAGCACCTCAGTGGAAAAGGACCCAATTCATTTTTGGAACGATGTCAGTGCCTACCTACTACAATGCTAGAGTATCATGGCATTCAGCACATGTTGGATCAAGTAAGGAATGAATGCTGTGGCATTTTAAATATCAAGGCTGACTTGTACAATTATCTAACATATATATCTATTAGAAAATGAAGTTGTTCACTCTTAACAGGTTGCCTGCAAATATACCTGAATTTTGATCTGTACATATTGAAAATGCATGATACTACCTGTTACCTTTTTGCATCTACTTTGTTCACTTTCTTCCACGATGTGTGTACTATGTATTTTTCTGGGTCACTGGACATCAGGAACCCTGACAAACTAGCTATATATAACAGTCTGATTCCAAGAGTAGGTAGACACCTACATATATTCATTTAAATGTATTTCTTGAGTATGAAACTTGATCTTGTTTATATTTGTGAACTTCTTAAAAAGAGAAAACAGATTTCTGCTTCAAGCATTGTAAATGCTCTGCATCATATCGTCTGGTATGTTCTTCACTCCGAGTGGTTACCTATCCCAGATTTGCTCCAGTGTGCTTCAGAGCTGCAAGGGTTCAGACAAGGAGTATTAGCATTCTAGTTACTGACAGAACAAAAGGCCTGCAAATGCTCATGCATTTATACACTTTCCTTCCTTCAAATGCTTTCTGATAATGCCAAAGAGACCTGCCTGGCATTGTCTTGGTAATATAATGAACTTAGGCTGCAAAACACAGAAGAAAGAACTTTTTGGGTAATTGCTCTATTGAAGTAACTTTATAATTTATAGTCTGTGGCCTCTGAGGCTTTTAAAGTTAATTGTATGGCATAAGTGTACTGTAAGTTCAATAAGTGTAGTAAATAAGTAAGTAAATGTATGACTGAATGTACCAGCCTTTAGATGTGTTCGATAGTATTGCTTGATTCAATTTTCAGAGATTTCTAAAACAAAACAAAAACTTTACCCAAGTTCATGAATTACATTCTATATGAAGATCTTGAAGCCATAGAATTTTTCATGGAGGGAGAGAATTATTTCCATCCTCTGGAAAACTTCAGCTAAGAATGGGTTCTGAAATTCTTGACAGAATGTTTCATTATTAGCTCTTTTGAATCAGATAAAGAAATTCAGGCTGAATCAGTGGAAATGTGAAACTTTAGCTGGAAAGCGATTGATTTATTCTGAGACCACTATAGATTACTAGAGGAGTGGAAGTAAGAACTCATTATGGTTTGATCACTACCAGGCTGTTGGATGTTTTGGGTAATGGTTCAGAGGAATGGAAAGCTACCCCTCGTCCCTCAGGTGCTGGGGGCTTTGGTTTCATATAAGCCTCCTATGCTAAAAGTTCTCTTGACTCAGTAAATAGATTTTCCTTATGACTCTGTGGGATACACTCTCTGCTCAGGAGCAGAGCTGTCCCTGTAAATGAGGTGAACTAAGACCCAGCTTATCTGGACTCAGCTCGGCTGACTCCAGGCTTTGACATGCAGAAGGAAATTCAGATACAATTTATCCGCTGTAACTCATATCTGTCAAGATCTTCTAGACACTCAGCTCCCTGATAATACAAAAGACACATGGCTTATCACCAGTTTTCAAACTCCGCTGTCTTCAAAACCTTTAGAAGCGAATCAGCTTGAGCCATCAATTATCTTATAGTTATGCTCAATATTAACACAATGCGGAAATGTGTCATGAGCTGAAAATGGCTTGAAGGAAATTAATTAATTTGTTTTGTTAGACACGTTGATGCAACTTCACTACATGGCAAGAATTGATGAGATAACTTTTTTTTTCATAACTGTACACTCCAAAATAAATAAATATTCCAAAGTAGCTAGTTAAAAGTAGATGGATAGGCAGAGAAATAGGTACTAATTTTGGAACTAGATGAAGGTTCTATTCTTTTCCATAGTTTCCTTTCTCAGCTTGCCCACATATTAGCATCTTTGAGCAAATCTCTTAGCTACCTTTTGTGCACCTATCCCTGAATGAGAAGACTTATTTGTGATTCTAAAATCAGTCCTCTGAGGACCTAATTGTATGATGCCACAAGGGAAACAGTAAACATGGCAATTTTAAAATTTCATCCTTGCTGACATAATTTTGTAATATGTTATAAGACAGAAGTGTACCAAGTTATGTAGACAATACAAATTTTCCTGTGGACAAAAAAATACACCAATTTTTTAATTGACTGCTATTCTTAAGTTACAGTGAATTAAATGTATTGGTAAGTAGCACATTTCATTGATTCCTTTGTATGGAAATCTCACCAGAAAAGCAATCTCATCTGTGGCTGGCTGAAAATGTGGCAATGATGAGAAAGAGACTGGAATGTTCACTGGGTGGAAAGTGAACTCCTCTTTCAAAGGTCCTGGGGCAGAAAGACTCTGGAAATTGTGTTTGTGATCCCTGTGACTCTTAAAGGTTCTGCAGAAATCAGCTGAGACCCTGACTAGATTCTCAGTCTAAAAGCCAGTGACATTTTGGAAGGGCAGCTACTTCTAAATACTGCTCTTGTAATGTAATAAAATTTTGAGTATTGACCTCTTAGTTGGTTTCTGAGGATTTGTTCTCTAGTGTGCTACTTTCCTACAAAAACCCTCTTCTATTACTGTACCTCCATGTATTTTGTCCTTTAAGTAAGCAGAAGTTGAAGGACTGCTTTTAGGACTTTTAAATCTGCAGGGATAGGATTACATCACTACAGTGGTGCAGGGGAGTATGGGTACACAGGTCTGGGGCAGAGACAGCTAGAATGTCCCTCTTCATGACTTTTGAGTTGCTGGGGGATGTTTCTAAAACTACAGAGATCTGGATAGATTCTAAATATCAATTCAAAGATAGAGTGGCTCCATGCCTCAGGCCATACTCCCTTTTCAGGTCACTGGGCCCTGAGCCTGCTCTCTTTAAGGTCACCAATGACCCTTTGTTTGATTAAAGTTGATGCCCTTTATCAAACTTCTCAACAAGTTACTGTCTTTATTGATGACAGAACTTAGCAAAGCAAGAGATTCTTCCTCCAATTGCTGCTAATTACCCAACAGTTTCTGAAATTTCTCAGATGTCAATAGCACTTCCTCCCTTTTTCTCACATGTGTTAATCATTCAGTAAGATTAATGACTTATCACTCTGATTTCAGCAATAGAGCAAATATTAGTCAACCCAGTTGCTTAGAGCAATACAGGATCTGAACAGCAAGAAGAGAGATTTACCTGAAGCTTCAAGAAACAGTTTCTTGAGGTAAATCAACAATTCCCTAATTGGGTTACAGTGATCAGATGTACCCACAAGGGCTGATTTTGCCAGTTAAGGATTGGAAAGAGAAATTTCCTAAGATAAATCCAATTAAAATTTATATTGAGAGATAGAACAGGAAATCTAAAGGAGAGACAGCTCAATCTTTTGAATTAGTGCTGGATTATAAAACAGAGTTGCTACAACCTTTCTCAAGCATTTTCATTCACTCTTTCTCTGGCCCTGGGGCATCCCTTCTCCTTGATGTACCCATCTATTAAGGTAAAATTAATTAATCCTGCTAATGACATACGATGTTGTTCCCTGAAGTGCTAAGATGGCATGGGAATACAGTGCTTAAAATCCTTTGGAATTCAGCTTGATGAGGAAGATTCTCCTTTATAATTACAGTAAGCTACTTTCTAGTTAAAGTTTAAAAGCCAAAGTGAGGAATCAGTATTTAAAACAAACAACACTGGTTCTCTGTGGGGTGGCTACAACCTTCCTATAATACTGGAAGCTTTTGAAACTATTTCCTGAGGAATAATAGCCAGAATTCACATGCCAGCCACTGTTGGACAAAGCATATATGTTAACTTATTTAAGATGCATTACAACCTTTTGAATTAGATATGATTATTATCTCCAATTTACAGATGAGGAAACTTAGAGAAAGATATGCCAGTTTGCCTATGAAGCAGCAAAGCTCAGGCTTGAGCTTGTTTTTCATCATTGAGCTAGAGTATCTCTTCAAGTCTCGTTGAAACCTTGTTAGGAGTACACTGGAATATAATGACAGCATGGTTAAAGAGCAATGGGTAGGAAATGAAGACAAGAAAGTGGCTCAATCTTAATCTCTTCCTCTTGCTGATCCCCCAATTCAAAATTCTTTGATCATGTACTATATGATAAGTGTGATGCTAGGTGATGGAGTTTTCTTTGCCCTTAGGCTTACAGTATGGTGGGAAACAAAGAAATATATAACAAAGGAAATTTAAAAATATGTATATATAAGTATATAATGGTATACAATATAAATGGGGTTAAAGAAATAATTATGAAGCATACAGAACAAGGCACAGACCTGTTTCCACAAGGTGGTCAGGGTGAGCTTCTCTGAGGAGGTAGCAGTGGACCTAAGACTGAAGGGTGAGGAATTAGCAACTGTGAGAAGTTTGGAGAAGGGGATGGACAGTGGAGGGAAGAGAGTGTTCCGTGCAGAGAATATATATGCAAGGGCTTGAGGAGAAAAGGAGCTGGTCCCTATTTGAGTAAATGAAGGACAGCCAGCATTGTTTTGTCATAGGGACAGAATTGGCTCTTTTTAGATGTTACTGGAGCTGAAGTATTTACTTAAGATTCCTCTTTAACATGAGGAACGTTTTATGATTTTTATTAGTTTTGTTATGAAGATTGCAAAGATGGAATTTAAAAATCATTGTGTGCAGTAGAGGGAAAGTTGAGGGGCATCAGTGGGGTATCTGCCTTGGGCTGAGGGGTGCTCCCATAGCCTGCAGGTATGCCAATGACAGGCTGATGCAGAAAGACAGGGGCATTTCATTAAGGCAAACTGTCAGCTTCCTAGTCACACTGTGAAAGACCCAGAGGGTCTGGATTGTACCAAATGAGCATCTAGGTGAGACTGTGTTCCTTTCAATCTCAGACAACTCCTGAGACACCATTGGACTCTTTGGAAAACAGGTAAGATTATTGTGTATTTTGACCCCTTATTTCAGAAAGTAGTTTTCATCCCCAAACAGGAAAAAAAAAATTAACCTATCTCTATCAGTTCCAAAAAAGAATCAGTAGAGAGCCTTGGAAAGTTTACATTTTTTTCTAAACCTGTAGATTTTTTGTCTCTGAATTCTTACTAAAAACTCTTTCAACTTCCCTTTGGATGCCATTTTACCCTTTTTCTGTGAGACAAATGGATCATGAAGCTCAGGTTAGCAAGCATTAGCAGGAGCAATAGGCCACCCTTTAACTGAGGTATTTTCCAGAAACAGACCTTTGAAACGTAGAGACAATTTTTCTTCTCAAAAACTCTGCCCCATAGTTCCTGTGTGGTGACCTCCAACGAGTTCTACACAATGGTATAAAGGGCATATAAAAGTGTAGGCAAAGGGTCTGTTTGTGTTTATACAGAGGATCAAAGCCTAATTTGGCTACCCAGAAAATGAACTAAGATATGATATGAAAAAGAACTTCCAGCATCAGCACTCTCGGGAAGACTCATACCAGAAGATGATCATCAAAAAACCCCAACAAAGATCCACGCACTGCTACAGCTGTAGATGCACTCATCCCACCCGTTCCTGGACTTGCCATGGGAATGAGGAAGGAGATAACTAAGCTGGCCTGAGCATACAGTAAAACAACAAATTTGTCTGGATCTATACTGTTGGAACTCAACCAAGAATTAGGAGAAGTGCAAATTGTAGCGCTCCAAAATCTTACAACTACAGACTATCTACAGTTAAAAGAACATATGGGATGTGAACAGTCCCCAGGAATGGGTTGTTTTAATTTGTCTGATTTCTCTCATACTGTTCAAGTTCAGTTGGACAATATCCACCATATCATAGATAAGTTTTCACAAATGTCTAAGGTGCCTAACTGGTTTTCTTGGTTTCACTGGAGATGGCTGGTAATTATAGGTCTGCTTTGGTTATGTAACTATACTCCTATTATGTTAATGTGTGTGTGCAATTTAAGTAGTAGCTTAAAACCTATACATGCTGAAGTTACTCTACAAGAAGATATGTCAAAGAAATAATCAATCTTCCCAGGTTTTCTTCCACCTGCTACTTCTATAGCTTTTCTTCTTCCTTCCTAATTACAACCCTTAAATAGAATTCGTGCCTCATATCGAATTTACCGAGTATCATAATTCTTCCAAGTGGTAAAGATACCTCAAGACAAATGCTGGACATAGAAGCCACAGGGCATAAATATGCAAAGAAATAAAAAGCTAACCTTTTCAAACAATAAGGCTTCTCTCTCACTTACCAACTTTACATTTCCCTGTATGGCCCCGGAAGATGACTGATTAGCCAGAGACGGGTAAGATTCCTCAAGGGAGGAACAACCTAAGACAGGCACAGTCGCAGGGGAGCCATCAGGTGAGAAATTGGGGATCAACAGAGGTGAGGCTTAGAACCTCACCCCCCCTGTTTTGAGAGAAATCTTCTGCATCCGTGGATGTTTTATTGCCCTTGTCTAGCTTGGATTAACACATAGTCTACAGGCACACCTGATCATCTACATTTGCTCTCTTACAACACTAAACTATGTTTTCTACCTTCATCTTGCATCTACCTACCACTTCAGCATTTTATTAAAAATAATAATAATAAAGGGAGAAATGTGGTATCCACATATAAATCAAGTATAAAAATCAAACGAAAATTCATATTTGAACTGATTGTTTATAGTTCATAATGCATGAGCAAAATCGAAAGTTTCTGTGATGACTGCCCTTGTACTGTTCACCATGTAACTTATTCACTATGTAAGAATTTGTTCACCATGTAAGAACTTGTTCGTTATGCTTCAGAAGATTGGAGACTGACGAAAATTAGGCTTGGGGTGGATTAATGATTGTGCATTGAGCATTGACTCCCCTGTACAGAATTTTATTGTTGTTAACAACCATTTGATCAATAAATATGAGAGATGCCCTCTCAAAAAAAAAACCAAAAAAAAAAAAAGTACAGACTTCCAATTGTAAAATAAATAAGTAACCAGGATGTAATGTATAGCATAAGGAATATAGTCAAAATATTGTAACAACTTTGTATGGTGATAGCTGGTAGCTAGAATTATCATGTATATAAATGTTGAATCACTGTGTTGTACACCTGAAACTAATGTAAGACTGTGTGTCAACTACCCTTCAATAAAAAATAATTATCTACAAAAAAAAAAATAGTCTGCCCCAGGATGATTTCCTTTGATGTTCTTTTTGGAGCTAATGTTGGGAATCTCAAAGGGCTTGTTATGTATATATGTGCACGCGCACACACACACACACACACACACACACACACACACAGTTGGATTAAACACTCAGGTGCAGTAGGAGACTCAGGAAAAGTAGTGATGGAGAAACACATTTAAACTAAAAAGGCATGGAAGCCCAAAAGAAGAGGCAAAAGAAAAGGATGGCAAGATTCAGAAAGAAGAGATGAGCAGCCCAGCCATCAATAACCACACTGGCACATTGTACGATCAGTAATTACAAATCAGTTCGGCTCTTGGAGAGCACAACCTTGTTTGGAAATTTCACTGGGTAGGGCTTCTTTTACTCTTTATCACTGATCATGCTGTTTCTTTCATCTTCAGTAATAAAAACTTTCTATGCAGTATATGCCCTTCATGCCTCCTGTTCCCACTGGCATTGCACTCAGAGTTCAGAAGCACAGACTTTGGTCTCAGACTGGGTTCAGCCTTGGCCCCACCACTGCCTTTGCCCTCTCCAACTACTAACTTCTGTAAATCATCTGTAATATGAGTGATTTTGACCAGTGTTTCTCAAGTTTTGGTGGCGAGCTAATAGAGGACACAGAGGTCAAGCTTAGTAAAGGAAGACAGGGTCTCTGGGCAATTGTATGTTCATCAAGTTCTCCAGGTGATCTTGATACTCACCAAAGTTTGAGAACCACTGATTTTGGAGATTAAAGATGAGTTAATGTAACAAGCCCTAGACCACCTATAATTGTTTAAGTAGGATTATGTTGTAAAATGAAAAGGTGTTCTGCCTTTGGAGTCCAATACCTAAAATTCCTATGTGGGTTCTACTGCCTACTAACTATGGGAGTTTGGTGAAGTCACTTAACTTGTGTGACCTACGTGTCCTCATTTGTTAAATAGGGATAATGACACCGACATCAAGGGGTCATGGTCTTAATGAGACAAAGTGGCTCACAGAAGGTGATTAACAGGTGTTAAGTGAAGTAGAATCTCCCTACATTTGGATATTTTTATTTATTTAGGACCTTCTAGGCACAAAACTCACGTGGATTTGACTCCATGAAAACTCTGAAAACTTTTCTGATGGATTACATATTTCTTGAATGCAAGAATTAAGTGTATGACTGCCACTGCATTTACCCACAAGACTTAGTAAAACTTTTGATACAAAATGCCTTGATTACATACCACATAGTTCCTATAATGCCCTCACTTTAAAACCCCTGTTCATTTGTTACATCCGTTTGATAACCTGAGTTGACTTCCCCGAAGGACTGAGGAAATACTGTGTTTTACTGGGTTAGAAGTTACATTTATTGACTATGTTCAAATCCTTTTGACTTATGACCAAAATCCTAGCTAATTGCCAACATGGATCACAGTTATTGAACTCTACTTTCCAGTTAAGCCATTCTCTCTTTAATACCGAAAAAAAAAAACCTTACCATTAGGTTAAAAGATTTTGTTAGACTCCAAAATGTCTAACAGTGAACGATAATTTTATTGTGCATTAGTCATTATGATTACGATGGTGATTTTAAAGTGATTTTTCATGAAAAGATGACTCCGTCGGGTTATACAAGTATCAGAGAAGCAAGCTCAGTGCGGCCTCTGCTCTAGCTGGCAGGACAAAGAAGGAAGTGGCTGGGGGGGGGATGAATGAAAGCCAGAGAAAACACAGAGGCATCTACACTGGCCACCCTGTTCGCACCAGCCCACCTCCAGGCAGCAAAAAGGAAGCTCCCAGCCTGAATGGGAAAGAGCCTTGGAACAAGGCATGTGTTTCTCTGGTCTTCCTTTTTGTTCTCCGACTTCTGAATGGGCTCAACTGCTGGAAGCCACAGAGACCACATCCCTCTCCCTCATTTCCACACCCACGGCTTTCTCTGATGTTCTCACTCCTTTCCCTTCCTTTTTCTCCCCCTCTTCTCTCTGATCTTCTTTTTTCCTGCAGTGAATGAGGTCCTGAGGGAAGAGTTTTTCTAGATGCTCCCTGTGAAGACTTCCCCATTTCTCCTCCACAAACACCCCTCATAAGGGTTAACTGTGGATGATAACGTCCTGTGACACCAATTCAAATTCCTCCATGCTCTACCAAGAAGGCAAACGTGATGTAGAGACACTTAGTAGAAAAATATACAACGTGACTTCAGACTTCCCTTCAATCTTTCCAAAGATTTCTTAACATGGCCAGAAGGATAACAGTTCCCTGAATTTCAAAAATGTACAGTGATCACCTGTAGTTTGCAAGGCGATGTTTACACTCATTTATGTTTTGAAGGTTTTACTTTTTCCTAATGCATGGAAACAGATTACACTGCTCACAGGGCAAAAACCTCACATAAAAGCTTCACTGAAACGGTGAGTGATCAGAGATCAACGTGTGTCCATGTTTTTACACTACACTTAGGGCATTAAAAGAAGCAAGTGCTGTCATTCTTTGGGCCACCTACAACTGTTTTTTGCTTTTAAAGGTATCATTTGCAATAAAAAAGTCTTTTTTTGGGGTAGAGCATAGGCATTGTTTTTAAAGCTCCCAGGTGATTCTAATGTGCAGCCAGAGTGAAGAAATATTGTTTACGAGGAAGGGAGAAGGCTCAGGAGAGTCTTCCTTGAATTTCTCAGGACAAAATAGAGCCCCTGCCCCAGCCTACTGATCCCTTTCTAGCTCATCATTCTGTTTTATTACTTTTCTCATAGCATTAAATACCACTGAAGTGATTTTTATATACTTGTGTGTTATTTGTGTACAGCTGTTCTCCTATCCCAGGAATGTAAGCTCCACTCAGCTGACAACTACATTTGGTACAAGGTAGTTGTTCTATTATCAAATAAATGAATTTAAATCCATTAAACATCAGCTTTCTCATCTTAAAAGGAGCACAATACAATTGCCTACCCTGACACATTGCTGTCATGACTCAATGAAATCATGTCCATGTAACCTAATGTGGATAATGTGAAATGCCAAGAAATGTCATTCCTATTACTCTAAGATGCTATCCAACCAAAAATGTTTCCCCAAATAGCTCCTGGCTTGAGATTTCCAACATTCCATTCCTTTATTTGGCTTTCTGCTGACTATTGTTAAAATGTAATTGCTTACCTGGGTGTAATAATATTTATTAGATGAGCTCTTGTTATTTAGCAACCATTAGCAACGCTAAAATACAGAACAAGTTAACTTTGAATGAAATTTAAAATTGAGGGAGATTCTTTACTACTCAGGCAGGGCAGCCCTAGCTAGCAGGAAGAACTGGCTGGAGGGGGAGAGAGAGGATTAGAAAGGAGTCGGAATCCTGAGGACACTGGGTCCCAGGGAGATCAGAAAAGGGAGGAGAAGCACCTGAGAGACAAATTTTGCTATTTCCAACCTGGGAAGATCTAGGGTGGAACAGTTATGGTTAGTCAGCATCCGTTAAGTTCCTGTGTGCTAAATGATGGCTAGTCTATCATTGAATATTTAGGACAAGTCTTTTTTTTTTAAATTAAAATATCATTGGTACACAATATTAGAATGGTTTCATATAAACAACACTGTGGTTTCAACATTCACCCAAAATATCAAGTCCTCACCCCCTCTATTGCAGTCACTGTCTATCAGTGTAGTAAGATGCTAGAGTCATTACTTCTCTGTGCTGTACTGCCTTCCCCGTGACCTACCTATATTGTGGCTGCGAATTATAGTGCCCCTTATTCCCCTTCTCCCTCCCCACCTGCCCTCCCCACCCCCTTCCCTTTGGTAACCACTCTTCCCTTCTTGGAATTTGTAAGTCTGTTGCTGTTTTGTTCCTTCAGTTTTGCTTTGTTGTTATACTCCACAAATGAGTGAAGTCATTTGGTATATGTCTTTCTCCGCCTGGCTTATTTTATTGAGTATAATACCCTCTAGCTCCATCCATGTTGTTGCAAATGGTAGAATTTCTTTTCTTTTTATGGCTGAATAATATTCCATTATGTATATGTACCACGTCTTCTTTATCCATTCACCTACTGATGGACATTTAGGTTGCTTCCATATCTTGGCTATTGTAAATAGTTCAGTGATAAACATAGGGGTGTGTGTCCTTTCGAATCAGGTATCTTGTTTTCTTTGGGTAAATTAGGACAACTCTTGATGTATTGTTATCCTGGTTTTAGAAAAGGGAAAATGGTAGTTCACAGCTTAGATTTTTCTAGGTAGTTCACAGCTGTGAAGTTCCTAGGGAAGCAGCAAGAGTACAGCAGTAAGGACCCCGCATCTGTGGAGGGGCGGGCATGGTTAGAAACCAGCTCAAATATGCAGCAGCCATGGGACCTCAGGCAGGTTACTTACATGTCCACACATCAGTTTCCCTCTCTGGAAAACAGAGATGTAAATAATCTTAACTATCATCTAGGGTTTTTTTTAAATCTTTTTTTAAAATTCATTTTGTTATCATTAATCTACAATTACATGAAGAACATTATGTTTATAGTCACTGTCCATCAGCATAGTAAGATGCTGTAGAATCACTACTTGTCTTCTCTGTGTTGCACAGCCCTCCCTATGCCCCCCCCCACATTATACATGCTAATCGTAAGGCCGCATTTCTTTTTCCCTGCCCTTGCCCCTCCCTTGCCACCCATCCTCCCCAGTCCCTTCCCTTTGGTAACTATTAGTCTATTCTTGGGTTCTGTGATTCTGCTGCTGTTTTGTTCCTTCAGTTTTTTCTTTGTTCTTATACTCGACAGATGAGTGAAATCATTTGGTACTTGTCTTTCTCTGCCTGGCTTATTTCACTAAGCATAATACCCTCTAGCTCCATCCATGCTGTTGCAAATGACCATCTAGGGTTTTTACGATTAAATGCACTACTCTTTCAAAGCACTAAGAACACTGGAATGGAGTGGATACCACCCAATCATATATAAGGGTACAGAGCTAGTGATTGAGGACCCCAGAACTATTTAAAGCTATTAAAAGTTATATATATCTTGATGGATTTTCACACACTGAACACATTCATGTAACCAACAGAGTATTACCAGCATCCAAGAGCTGCCCTCATGATTCCTTCTTGTCCCATCATGCCTCCACCCCCAGGGTAACCAATAGTCTGACTTCCAACACAGAACAGTCTTTCCTGTTTTGTAATTTACATAAAAGGAGTAAGGCAATGTGTAACATTTTGTGTTAGGCCGTTTCACTAAGCATTATATTTATGAGATTCATTCATATCACTGTGTGTAGATAAAAATCCTTTAATCTCACTGCTGTAGGGTATTCCATTTATGAACTTACTGCAATTTATATATCCAATTACTGTTGCTAGGCATTTGAGGAGTTTCTGGATTTAAGCTATTACTAATAGTACTGCTATGAACATCCTACCAACACTCTTTGGTGAACATGTGGAACAGCTGTTTATTTGTTATACACCTATGAGTGGAATCTCTGGCTCATAAGGTCTAAAGATAGGTCAGCTTTGGAATACATGGTAAAACAAAAAATCATTGTACAATAAATACTTGCAGCAGTGGTGTCAGGAAATTCCACTTTTTGTTTTTCATTGTAGCTATTCTGGAAGGTATAGAGCGAGCGGTATCTCAGTATAGGTTTCTTTGCCTGTCCTTAATGACTGATGAAATTGAGCACCTGTTTATTGGAGTTTGGGTATCTTCTTTTGTGAAGTAATGCCAAGATGAAAACTTAGGTTTTTCTAGGTCAAAAACCCCTGTGTTCTCCCTAGATCCCCATTAAAAAAGAAACAAAAAACAAAAACAACTGTCTCCCTCCAAAGCTTTACAGAGAATTACAAGTCCTAATTTAGAAACCAAGGGTATTTACTATTTTTATTTTGTGTTCACTTTTTCTTCTTTTATAGTTTAGAGAATTACCTTCTGGTAATAGAGGGGAGAAATGGGGTCTCCCACAAAAGACATATTTGCTCTTCTTTTTGTTGCTATTCAAAGTGGGATTAAAAATTATCTCGGCTATGCAGGCCAGCTCCGAGCTCAGGGGAGGGGGAAGAGGCAGACAATAAGGGAAGCTGACCTACTTCTGGAGGCTCCATGACACCATTTTTAGTAACTGCAAGGTGCTTTCACAACATTTATATCTGCAACTGAGCCAGGCACGTGAGTGGGGAGAAAAGTTGGCTGTATGTGTGAGAATAATGATAGTCCAGAAAGCCTGGGAGTATTTGGTATTGCACTGAATGACTATAATTTTGGGGTGTTTTACTTTCACTGTTAATGCATACAGGTGTACCTAAGTTTCCTGCACTTCCTCCAAAGGCTTTTGCAGGGCAAAGAAACTTACTATTATAAGATACATCACTTGTAAAACACTTTAGTTGTTCCTGCTTTTCTTTACCTTTATAAAAATACACAGGAATACCACCCAGTTCCTTAGAATAACATGATTTCATAAACAACAGTATCACCCAGGATACCGCTCTTACATTTTTCCTACCTTCAAAGCTAATTTTTTTTTTTTTGCCTTTCATATAGAACACTAGACTGCTTTTCATTCTTAAAAGAAAGGGGTTTCAGCAAATGAACAGATCTCGCCTTATGTTCAAACCATATATAATTTTTCTCCTCTTGGATTTGAGAGAAGCTTCTTTCTCAGGAGTCTTTCTCAAATATAAATTATTAAAAAAAATTTTTTTTCTTTTTGCTTAGGAAAGTCGAGTAAAGACTGAAATATATTCTCAGTCACCTGTGTCAATCTGAACATTGCTGAAAACAAAATATACTTTAATGGTTCCAACTGTATGCATTGCCCTATTCTGACCTTTTCTTGTCTTTCTCTGTTATGAGAAAAACAAAGAGCCCTTTGATGACTGTAATAGGTTTCTGGAGTGTAACATGGCTCTGGTATGGGTACATCTATAAAGAATTGAGACTGTGACTACCAGTCTGGGTGTAGGTTCAAGATGAATGGACCTATTAACAACTGCAGAGTCCGTCTTCAAAAATATGCCTTGGGTGGTAGAGATTATTAAATAAACATCGCCCTCATTAGGAACTGAGAAGCAGTGAACAGAACTTCCGCTGTTGCCAGCTGTTGGTATTCTGGTTACCATTCATGGTAGGTGGCCAACCCCAAAAGTAGACCCTGCTCCTGGGGAACTCACATGACATTGGACCTGGAGTCACATTTAACAGGCATTTTCCTGAACCACTTAAACCATTTGCCAAGAGTTGTAATTAATGTAGGAAGATGCTAAATTTTTTTGTTTCAAAGGTTTGATCATACTGTCTTACTATAAACAAGCCTGCTATCTTGCTGATCCTGGAATTTTTCTCTCCTTTGGCTATCTTGCTGATCCTGAAATTTTTCTCTCCTTTGTGTTTTTAGGGAGAGAATGCATAATGCCCTCAGTTGAAATTTTCATGACATCTCTTTGACTCAGCAGTTACACTTAATTTATTCGTTCCTTCAATTCAACTAAATACCTAGTACCAGCCGAGCATGGAATTAAGCCCTGGCCCAATAGTGATCTATAAAATAATAGTCTATGCATTCATGGAGCTCACAGGCCACTGGGGGTAAGTGAGGTGGCAATAAATAGGTGGACTATCAGATGTACATTTTATTAGAACCTCAGTGCTTTAAAGGACATAAATTACATGGGATAATAATGAATAACAAAGGTGGGGATCTAGTTAGTTAGAATGGTCAGGGAAGGAATTTATGAGTTTGTAGAACTGACTAAAGGCACATGTAGCCAGAGTGTAGCATCCAAAGGGAAGAGAAGAACAAGTTGAAATGCAGATTCATCATCATGTGATAAGTGGGCAATGGTGCAAAGATAACTGCACAAAGCTATCTATCATGGTATGGCTTATACTCAGAAACTGGAAAAAGAGCAACATGTCTAACAATAAGGGAACTGTCAAATAAATTAAGGTTCATGATTACAATTTAAAATTGTTCATCCATTAAAAATAACATTGGAGATGGATAGTACTGTCAAGTGCTTCTAAACATAGATTCTTGAGCAAATCTGTGTAGGCTCACACTGATGTTCAGCCACTCAGTAGCTGTGTGATCTTGGGCAAGTTACATAACCTGTATGTGCTTTAGTTACCTGTAAAATGAAGATAATAAAATGAAGATTATATATATATATATATATATATAAAGGAATTAGAAAAGTGTCTGCATACTAAGTATCTATTAACTGAGAAAGCTGGCCATGGGAAGTCTAAAATGTAAGTTATACAACTATACAAATAATAAGCCTAACATGTTCTTTAATACTCTTACATAAAAAAGGACAGACCATAATGGAGAATATTAATGGAGGGTATAGCTGGATGATGACTTTAATTTTCTTTTCTAATTTTCTGTATTGTTTGCATTGCATTTCTACAATTAGCCTGTGTTACTTTTATAATCAGATAAACTAATAAAGTGAGCTCCCTTTTATAAAAACACATTTTTGTATTTCAGTTTACAAAACCTTCCAGTGAAGTGAAGTCGAAGTACATTGCTGTCAAAATCTGTGACGTAGTGGCAGCAGAGTAAGGACTTCGGTTTAAGGCTATGGCCCCTTCACTCTCTCCTTCAATGTCAAAAAGTGCTTCCTAATGCGCTAAGCACTATTCCGAGCACTAAGGACACAGCGACAAATATGATGACATTTCTCCCTATAAACAGTTCATAATCCCAGTGACATTAACAGAAAAGCAATAGGTACATAAAGTCCGATGGGTGCCCAGAGTGGTCCAATATGTCTGAAAGTTTTCATGGAGGAGGGGACTCATCAGATGAGTGTTGAATAATAGGAAGGGACAAAGGGGATGGTTTAGGCGGTGGCACAGTGTTCTGAGCAGGTGCAGCATGGTCAATGTGGAGGACCACAGAGGCTTCATGTCCATGTGGCTGCAGCCTCAGGCAGAGGGCGGAGGTGAAGCTGAAGAGATTGGGGGAGGTAAGGTCCTGGAAAGATTTCCCTGCCAGGCCAGCGAGTTCAGACTTAATCCCAAACACAATAAATGGGGAGCCAATGAAGGATTTTAGGAAATACAGTGATGATCAGATGTATGTATGTTTAATATGAGTTATTATTTTTTTTAAGATGCAGGTTTCTAGAAGAAATTCAACATTCTTTCATTTCTAGAGGTAGGAAGCATCTCCTTCATCTGAAACATGGGAGTCACTACCTGGCCAAGCCAAGTCTGCTTTTTCTTTCTGCACCCAAGCCACAGGGCAAACTGGTTCCTGTTGATAGAGTCTGGGTGAAACCTGGAAGTACCTGGAATGCTAATTGGGCACACTGCAGTTTGGAAGGATGCTAATGCAATTCACTTTGGCACAACTCATGAGATGTTCATACCTTGTTTACTAAGATTTGAAAAAAATGATTTGCAAGGCTCCCTGCACAGTCATGATCATTCTCTTAAATTGAGATGGCAAAGTCTGTATAGTATTGTAATTTCTAGCAAAACCCTCTAAAGCTGCCTTAAACAATTTAGAAGTACTTATATAGCAAAATGGCTTTCTTTTTAAGTCATGCCACAGTACAGATGCATTTAAACTCACAGTAGTAACATGATTTGTGGCCTCAAAGAACCTTTTACAGAAATCTCTGTTTGCTCTAAAAAGAGCTGTCACAAGC
Organism: Manis pentadactyla; assembly: GCF_030020395.1. Classification (NCBI taxonomy): domain Eukaryota; kingdom Metazoa; phylum Chordata; class Mammalia; order Pholidota; family Manidae; genus Manis; species Manis pentadactyla. Next base: position 152,380,506 of record NC_080021.1, on the reverse strand, counting down.
TCATGGTGTTATTTTTCAAGTGGCTAAAACATGGGTTTGACTCAATCCATCAAAACTAGATAGGCAGGCCTCCAAAATACTTTCAGGATTTGGTCAATGTTTTAATTGAGTGCTCCTGACAGTATCCCAGAAAGAAAAAGAAGGTGGTTGAGAACAAATAAAACCAAGACTACCTAGTGTTACATTATATGGGAATCTTTTGGAAAATGCATGCTTTCAGGGAAGAGGATTCTTTGAATTAAAGCACTGATAATGGAGGTCACTCCACAGTTAATAGACAGACTGAAGTTAACCAAAATGAAGAGAAGAGAAAGCCGACATCATGACCTATGAATTCACTGAAATTAAGAATCTGAAAAGGTCCGTTAATCTTATCCAATCTCTCCAGCCTGCATCAAAGTCTTTTCTTATAGCATATCCACCTTGCTGTGTTATTTAATTTGTTTTTCAATTACTCAGCCTTCAAGGTTTCCTGATCTCTTATAGGAAAATATTCTGATTCAATCAACTTAGCTTGGGGGAAACCATTGCTAAATCTTGCATCTCAGAATTCATCCTTAGTAGGTGCTTAATAGTTATGTTTGCATGGTGGATACATTGTCAATACATAATGATGAAAAACTTCTTGAGTAATTTTCAGTTTGATATAAGAAACTCTAAACCAAATGACTAAGGTAATTCTTTTTTTAAAAAATGGAGTACACTGATAGCATTCTATTAGCCTGTAAATAAGCAAATTATGGACTAGAGGAGTTTAATATAAAGGTCAAAATATGTATTATGTATGTCAAAGATTAAGAAAAACATAGGTATAATATTAAGAGGTAAACTAAATCTTTTAAAATATATTAACATATTCTATTCACTTTCATCCTATTATATTGCCAGCTCTTTTCAGTGAACACACTCTATAAATGCGGCAATATGATCAGTAATAGATCATATTATACCATTATGATCTTTTTAGAATGTGAGAAACAGGGCAGAACATTAAGTGTTGTTGTTTACATAGCCTGGGGACAGTGAAACTCAGTGGTAATATTTTCTCTTACAGTCTGTTCTTGAGTCTCTGCCATAACTTTCAGGGAAATATACAGATTTTGCAGACTAAAGGATGCCTTCTGGAAGGCCTGCTTGTTTTTTCCTGTTTCCTAAACCTATGACAAGTGTTGGTAACGAGGACGAAATTCAATTTAAACAAATCAACGAATAAATATTCCAAGAAGACATAACTTGTACCAGTGCATTTTAGCCTTCTAGAGTTTGTGATCCGTTGAACAGAGCTTCCCCGTGGACCTCTGGCTGACTCTGTGCTGAAAATAGCTGCTTCGGGACAGACCAAAATGCTCAAGGTCAGGATGCTCCCTGGGATCCATGATCCGAGAGCTTTTGAGAGCTATATAATCCAGATGAACTGTCATATATATTATATATAATTATATACTAAATATATATTACATATCTTAGATATATATTATTATAGATAGATACAATTATATATGTAGTATATATAATTCAGGCTTTCTGATAGGCACCAGGAATTGGAGATGAATAAGACATGGCTAATTTTTGAAGAAGCTTAAAGTCCTAAAGATTAAGTAGAAATTCACCTGGAAGATTGAATAAGGGAGTGAGTGGGGGGAGGGGGAAACTGAAGCCAGACAGACAGTTTAGCAGGTGAGCGTGCGTGCTGTGGAAATGACAATAGGTTTTTGAGGCTGCAATGAAGCAAGCCGGTGGGAGATCATTGGGTGATGGAAGCAGGAGCCAGGGTCTGAAATGCGTAGTAAAGCCATATGAAAAGATTTTGGACTTTATCCAGAAAAGACAGAAGAGCCACTGAAAAAGGATTTTTAAGAAGGGAAGTGAGAAAATTGCATTAGACTAATCAAAGAAATGGTAAAGCATTCAAAGCGTTTTTCTGCAACTATGCCAAGTACTGAAAAAATGGTTTCTCTACTGACTCAAATAACATGAAAATAGCCTTAAAAACAGGTGCCTCTTTCCTGGTTAAAGGGCTGTATTGACTAAAAAGGTATATTGAATGGTGGTCTTGAGACCCAAATGCTTTGTCCTTCATTGCTACTCAACAGAACTTCTATCACCTTTTTCCTTTTCCTCTGGTGGGGAGTTTGCTTGAGACCAGTCCACATAATGGTGACCCAGTTTCTAAGGGATTTTGCTTTTCAGGGTCACCTAAGCAGATGAGGCTCTGATGAGAAGGCTGCAGTCGGAACTACATGGTGATTGGGGCATGGTGTCCACAGATGTTCTTTCAAAGTGAAACCTAGTTCAGTATGAACTAATCATCCCTGGGGAAGATTATTATGGATAATATTTTTCTTCTAGCCTCAAAAAAAAAATCAGTTAAATAAGGACACAACACTAGTCCTAGAAAAATCTGTGTCACTGTCAAGCATTTTAAATGTTTCATCATGAGCAGATACATACTTTCTTCAGAAGCTAGGAAATGTATGTTTTGAGAATCCTGAGTGTTGGAAAGCAGTTTTAGACACATTGGCCATTGTTCTGCAGGTCTTAAGGGAAGTTAATGTACAAATGCCCTCCAAGCTCCAGTGAACCTGGAGGGGACCCAGGCAGAATCCAGAGGACTTAAACAAGGTAGATTGAAAAGACCAAGGGCCCAAGCAGACTGCGGGACTGCTGTGCCCAAGCCCAAATCTTAACTCTGACCTTTCCTCTGCAAAGGCACCCATCCAGAGTCAGCCTGGGAGCTCAAAGAGGAAGATCAAGGGACCATTTTTTGCAATGCCTACTGCAGATTTAATCCAGAGAAACTTCGGTAGGTCTTCTGGGGCCAGAGTGTCAGGAACATCCCTGAAGAAATAGCATCCCAGAAAGAAGTACATGGAGAAGACCAGGTTTCCTTCAGGAGGAAGCGGACCACCTCCATTCTAGTCACATGGGGACAAAGGTCAGAGGGGAGCAGAAGGGAAGCAAAGAGAGAACTGGCTACTTCTCTCTAATGTAGCCTAAGGAAGTGCATGTAGAGAGAGAGACTGTGACAGTCCCTCTTTGCACTGTCTTATCTGCTCAGGACAGTGAACCATTCTCTCCATTACTCGTACTCTCAGTGACCAGTAAGATACCCTTGAGCATGTCCACCAAGACCCTTTGGTGGTGGAGTGAAGTGCCCTGATCATGACCCAGTTTTGTGAAAGGGTCAGATAGAATGTGTAGAGGTATGTGAGAAAGAAGGAGGGGTTTCCGACTTCCTCCTACTGTGCAGGAACTATTTCCTTGTCCCTACGACTAATCTTTACACAGTTAACAACAGTGATTTGCAGGGAAGTCTTACATTTGATGTGTACCTTTTATGTTGTTTTGCTTTAAAGCCATATTGATGGTACAACTCTCATGGAACCCTAGAATTGTGGATACAGTGTAACGTATGAGAGTACATGAATACACACTAGTTTCCCACTCTCAAATAACTCTGATTTAATATTTGAAATCCTTGGTTTATAACTTTAGTCTTCCTATGCTAATATTATTAAACAAGTGGTTTTGATTGGCAGTAGCATGCCAGCTTGTCAGCTGTCAAATGCGCGTCACTCCTCGCCCTTGCGGTATAGCCTGGGACCTACACTTCCTGGGATCCCTTGCCGGCTAGGTTTCAATAGGAATTATGCCAGTGGGAATCACTTGCAGGAAATCTGAAGACAGGAGGAGGAGCCTTCAGTTCCCAGCCAGGGCCAGAACACTGCAAGATGCTTATGAAAGAATTTGCCAGCAGCTTTTTAGGTGAGTACTTGGGAGTCACTTGGGAGTTGCAGGCAATTAAAATCATCAGCGTAGCTTCTCTGTTGTTTTCTGCAGTTCCAGAGTTCCTGAAAACCAGCAGCATTTTCTCCCCTAACCTTGGCTCTGTGGCCTTTCCAACAGCTGTATCAGCCTGCAAACCCCTGTATTGTATTCCTTTTTACTTGAAGTACTTATAGTGGCTGAAAACAAGTGACAGTCACATTCCTCTTTTTCCTATGTAACACTCCTTTGCCTTTTGCTAACAAAATTTTTTTTAAACAGCTAGGGGACAGCCTTTTTAGAGGCTGTTTTCTGTGTTACAGAAAAGATTACAGCAAGACTCAGGACTATTCTTTGGCCTTATTTAGTTCCCTCGTCTCATGCAATGATTTTTATTGTTTTTTTATACTTCAGGCTCCGGTGTAGATACTCTCCACTATCCCACAGGGCTGTATAACAGTAAGGGCAGTAACAACATCTCTCTAGTTTCCAGTAATTTTGAATTCAGGCTTATATATGTTATCTCACTACATCTTCACAGCAACTTCTTTAACTTGAATGCAAGGGCCTTGTATTTTCCTATTTTACAGGTAGAAAATTTGAGAGCCAGAGAGTGATTAATTCAAGGTCACATAGAAAATGGGGGAATGTGCTAGGACTAGAACTCAAGATTTTTGGCTACTACAATTACAGGGTGCCTCACAGTATTCTACTATCTCATCAAGTTATGGCAACTCTCTGCATGCAACTGTCATCATCTGGGAAAATTTCCTATAGTATAAACACCAAGAACTCTGAGTTACCATGTTTCTTTTCTGTGAATAGAATCCAAGTCTTTTTCAGTGCTTTGAATTCCATTCTTTAAATTAATATAACAAGCTCAATGGGTAACTGCAAGCTCACTGGGGGGCATCTCTTGGGTTGGTATTTGGCATCTAATATATTTGGTATACTGGAAAACTATAATACTAGGAGTGACAGTGTATGATTATTTCTGACAACCTTTCAGTGGCAAATACCAATTAGTCAGTTGTCTAGTATCTACCGGATGAGTTTTCCTATCTTGAGGAACTTCCAGGATTCTAACTGGACTATTTGGCAATGTCACTTGAAGAGAAACCAACGGAGAATCCAAGGGACATAAATGTTTGCTTGTTCAAAGATAAGCTCTTCAGAGTAAAGATAAAGGAATTAGGCAATGTAGAGAGTAACAGACCACAGGCTATACTGAATATATGAATAAATGGAGAATTTTGATGGCCCTTAGGATTCATCTTTTTTTAGTCATGCAAATGAATATAGCCAAGAATCTACTAAGAGAAATGCACATTTTAAAGAAATATGTCTCAATTTTCCACCTAAGGATAGCAAATTTTAAATGGAAAAACTAAGGGAAAAATATATAAACTGCCATATGTCGGTAAGGCAAATAGAATAGTTATAGCAAGCCTCTCAAGCAAAGATAAAGATGTTGACAGTTTCTGGGAACTTAGTACTGATTAAAGATATGGATGTATATATATACATATATATATATCGATATATATATATATACATATATATATATATCGATATGCACAATATATGTAAATGAATGAAAATGTTAATGGTTTACTGCTTATATTAGACATTCTTTTAACTTTTGTAGTATTATTTTTAAAGCAAATGTTTTTTAACTAGACGTGTGTGTAATTGCACTGGCCAAGTCAGCTTCAGAGCAGAACCCATGACCTGTTTAGAGCTCAGCAAGCACCTCAGAAGCATTTCTGTGGGTCACGCACTGTCCCAGGTGTCACTACCATCGAGGTGGAAAATGCCCTAGGGTCAAAAGGACTGAATTCAAACTCCAGCTTTGTCACTCAGTGGTTGTGGAACAAATAATGTATTTGGGTCATTGCTTGCAAATCCTTATTTTTCACATCTGTGAACCTCATATTCTGTTTTGAAGATTATATCAAATGGAATAAGTCTTTAAATTATTTAGCAGAGTGCCTGGCTCACAGTTGGCCAATAAATACTCATTCCGCTCAGTCTCTCTAAGTCTCACACTAATCCAAGTACCCTGCCCAAAGTCTGCAAGCCCAGCAGCTGCCCTTTTGCAGCGGCCTCCAGCTTCCCCAGCCAGCACCTGGTCTGTGGTGTCCACATAAATACAAGATAGCTCAAATAAAGTAATACAAGGCTGAACTCTTCACATTTGGGCAACAGGCTTTCCTCTACTATAATGTAAAAGGTGCCCTCTAACTCTCCAGTGCTTTGCCAAACTGTGGCTTCTGCCAAGGGATGCCATGTCAAAAAGATCATGCTTTGCCTTCAGAACCCACTTCCCCAAGGATGTTCTCTGGGGGCATAGGGAATAGGATTTAACAACCATAAAATTAGGAATAACATGCTGTCTCATTTATGTCTATATCTGAATCCACATCTATATCTGTATCTATAGATGTACAGACACATAAGTAGACATGGAGTGAGGAACTCTTTAAAGGTGGCAAACAGGTGCATGAATTCACTAGAGATCATCTTCCTTGATAATAGTAATACTTTCACAGTAAGTTTTAAGTACAAATGCCTCACTATATTGTGTAGTCATTGTTTGTTTATGCATGTTTCTCTCAATCCAGAGTAACTCTAATGCCCCATGCCCTGCATCTTAATGGATGCTTAGTATAATTTAGTGCAATTATGTAACACTAATGATGATTAGAATAATAAACACAGCCCTTGATTTGTCCTCTTTGGGACCCCCACTTTCTAAAGTCTCAGTACTATTGATGGCTGAGTGGCATGATGTTCTTGAATGAAGGAAATAGGAAGTATCACTTTTTTTCTTTTTTAAGAAAAATTACCAAGTGAAAAAGAGAGGCATGTTCACTTGGCAGCCTGAGAAGACACTCTCCTTAAAAAGCAGCCCTCTGCCAAGTTTTTGGCTTCTGTTTGTTATTGTTGAAAAGGTAAACACAATTAAGAAAGAAAATACCACGTCTTTAAAAGCACAGCTGAATATTTATGTTTTCTCTCGGAGACTTCTGGGCTTAATTCAGAGGATCTTTCTTTGCTACAGAACATCTAATAGTTGGAGAAAACCACCAAAATAACTTGGCTGCACCATTCTGCCTTGAAAAGTGGGGAACGTGTTCATTTCATTACGTCCATCCATTTCAGATTGTGTTGTAATTCCTCAAAGTCTGAACAGCAATGTTATAATTTTCTCTTCGATTGCTGAAAACACATACTTTTGTTCAGAAAAATCCCACGTCATCAAGACTTACTAGGCATTGAGTATAGCTCTCTGACCCCGTCTTAACTGCTTTACCCTATCAGCAGCTACACTGGTGGCAGGAGCCCCAAATGAGTTAATGAACCACTGGCCTTGCTCACCCCTGCACCCTCTGAACTTGTTTTGGCAGAGAGACAACTCCAGCCTCTGCGTGTATGGTAGCGAGAATCCCCCCCCCCAATCTCTAGGGCCCTCGCAGGTCTGCGAATTCATGTGGTTCTTGGGTTTTCTGTTCTTTGTCTTCGAATTCAGTGCAGTGCGGAGCCACAGCTATAGCTACTTCCAGTAAGGTAGCGCCTGAATCAAAACTCGCTGTGTGTAGCAACTTATTTCAAATTCTAGACAATAAGGAAAGGGAAAAGGAGTAGAGATAATGAACCGCATCTTGGCTCTGCTCTGAGCACCACTCAGGCTTCTTGTTAATCAAATTACCTCTTCTGGCTGCCACAACATGATAGTGCCTACTACCCACGAACACCGCCTTGGTGGGAGAGCACTCCAGCTTGTGTGATTGCCCATCACAGACTTAAAAAAAAAAAATCTCCTTAAGATCAGAAACTCCTTTGGGAAACCTGGAAGATGGTCTGGAGAGGTGGTCCCCAGCATTCTGGATAGCCTTTCAGGTTGGCAAGGGACACACACACACGCACACTGTCCAGTGATAGATTCCACACTCTGCATAGGTCTCCTTGTCTCTATGCTTTTCCAACCACTGCTCGGACTCTGGGCTTTGCTCACGTCACTATCCAGACTGAAATGTATTATGCAGAATGAAGTTCAAAGCCTATTTCTTAAAAACCTTCCCAAAATGGTGCTGACCATAGTTGACAGAATAACTGTCCCCCATAGAATATCCAGGTCCTAGTCACCTGATCCTGTATGTCATCTTACCTGGGAAAAGGGACTTTACAGATGTGATAAAGTTAGAGATGAGGAGATAAATGTAGGATTTTTCTAGTAGGTGCAATGTAATCATAGGGCCCTTATCAAAGGAAAGTGGGAGGGTCTGAGCCAGAGAAGGAGATGTGACAACAGAAGCAGAGGTTGGAGTCATGTGCTCTGAAGAAGTAAGAAGGTGCCAAGGAGGGCAGGTAGCCTTTCCCAACTGGAAAGCCAAGGAAACAGATCCTTCCATAGAACATCCAGAGGAGGGCAGCTCTGCCAACACCCTGATTTTAGCCAAGAGACCCCATTCTGGACTCCAGACCTCCAGGAATGTTAGGTCATATATGTATGTCAGCTGACTCCAAGTTTGTCTTAATATGTTACTGCAGAATAGGAAACAAATGCACGCATCTTCCACCCTCTCTTTCGTCATCTCTCTGAACCCAAGGAGCCACGTGTTACAGCCAGAGTGGTTACAGTCTGACTGCGAAGCCTGTTGGTCCTCCAGGAGCACCTTCAGTCCCACCTCTTTCCTGACCAAGTGATTCCTGCTTTCTCCCAACAGCTCTGATCATTTTTGCAAGACTACCTTAGAAGTCCTTACTCAGAGGGAATATTAGAACATTTCTACCACTACTTTGAACTAGCAGTCAACTTCCTGTGATTATACCTTCATCCTTTTCCCCAGGTGAATTAAGTACTCTGAGGATGGGGCTTATGCCACATTGTTTTGTTTTACCCCCAGTCTCCAGCACGAGAGCAGGCACAAAGAAAGCAGTAAATAGGTATTTGTTCCTTTGGTTTCTGTAAACTGAGACATATTAAATAATGCTGTGGGGAGATTTATATAAAATGTCCAACTAGCTCCTCTTACCAATTTCATAGGATTAAACCAGCAGAGGCTCTCTAGACTTCTGAAATAGCAATGCAGAATGACTTTATAGGACTCTGACTAGGTCAATAATGGAAAATAAAGAAATAGGTAAAAATATCACAAAGATAAAAAGAAGGAAATGGTAGCAGACTTAGAGAAGGCCCTAAAATCCCTGAAAGCTCTTTCCCAGGTAACATGACCTGCTCTGGTGCAGATGTAACACAGTACAAATAGATGCAGGCTTTAAATTTTAGGGCTTTTAATGAAGCATTCATGTGGCCTGAGTGCTCCAGGCTCCTTTCAGTGCCAGATGTTGAGAACATTTCTGAATAAGGTTAGAGGGGACAGTGTAATGGACTTTCTGATTATTTTTTCTACCAGAAGCGTCTCCAATGATAATCTGAAAGCTACAAGTGATATAACCTGTCCTAAAGAATTGCAGTAAAAACAACAGGACTTGTTTGCACACATACTATGTTGAAATCCTAACTCTCTCTCTCAGTGGTTGGGTAAATGTTCAAGTCTTTCTGGCCTCAGTACCACATCTCTACAATGGGAACAATATGAATAGCTTCCTTATCTGGCAGTGGTGAGGTTTAAAAGAGATAAAGTATACATGATCAGCAGAGTACCCAGGACATAAGAGTCTTCATGAAAGATTATTTGTAATTATTGTTTTATCTGAAAATCTGCTTGGATCACTTCTGTAATATTCTGGGGCACAAACCTATCGAGCTTATTTGGAGAAGAACGGAAGAGGAACAGCTACTTCATAGGAGGAAATGGCATAAAGAAGAGAAGAATCAACTGTCAGGATTAAGGTCCATGTTTTAACTACAGACCTCAGTCAAGTCAAGGTCAGGTCTATCAAAGGTTTCCAAACCCATCCCATTCTTGGTACTGGTATTTCCATAGGTGTATGCAACTGCTTGAGGATAGAGCACTCTGCTTTTCTGGCACATGGATGGAAGCCCAGCACCTTGCACAGCCCCAAGATTACTTTCATAGCACAGTATAAGGTAGGCATCATTTCCTCCAGTTTACAGACAGGCATGTGCCCCTGTAGAGGAAGCTAGATAGCAAACAATACATGCATGTGATTTGGTTCCACATGTACAAAGCTCTTAAAAAGAGAGTACAACACAAAATTGCAGTGCTAGAACTAAGTCAAGAGAGAGGCTGCTCTGGCAATGAGAGAGGGGAAGTGACTAGTGCTGGTCCAAGACGAGGTTCTGATGGCCTGGCAATGGTCCATGTACTGGTTTGGGTGGTGGCTACACAGATTTCCTTTGGTGATAATTCATTGAGCTATACATTTATATTTTGCACATTTTTTTTGTTAAGTGTGCTATATTTCAACTAAACGCTCACAAAAATGAGGCTCTGAAGGGTTCAATAAGCTGTCCAAGTTCACCTGGAAAACATGTGGGAGAGTATGGATTTACGCCTTTGTTTCTCAGACTGGGCACCGGTATCCCAGTCTTCCTCAAGCTCTGTTGCCTATAAAGAAGGTGAATAAAAAACGAGTTTTCTGCAACATTAGGCTACATGCTTTGGTCTAAAAAACTTCTGTCTGGAGTCAGAGAGAAATGTTCTTAAGATAGATTCTTTTTTTTTTAACTAATGATGGACAATTATGACATTTAAGATTCTATCACCTTTATATTTTCTTCCTCGCAAAGTGTGTTTGTCTTTGGTAGTGTCCTCTCTGAGTTAGAGAGGATTTCAACCTCAGTTTTAAATTTTGCAGTGCTTTATTGACAAATCAGAGAATACAAATCAATTTAATGCAGTGATTTCTCAAAGGGAGGTGCAAATTACGTCCAGCTAAAGCTGCCATTTCCAAGTGGGCCACCCCTCCTGGATATTTGTCATCCTTATTCTTATTATTTATCCCAATTATGATTATGTATATATTTTTTCTTGTTTATTTGTCTCTCCTGCTAGATCATAAACCCTAGGAGGGCAGAGTGTACACCCAATAGTCAGAACAGAGAATAGGCTCAAAAAAGAGGTTTTGAGTGAATGAATGAATGCTTAAATGAATGAATGAATGAACAGAGAAGAAATAGAATAATGAGTTAAAAACTATAAGGCATTCTGGTGAATGACAGGAGATCATTACTAAAACCAAGGCAATAATCTCACTATCATTGCTGTACTATATTCTATAGTCTTTTTAACTCACTATTCCTCCCACAACATACCCATCTATTCCTTGCTTCTCCAAAGATAGCTACCATGTCATGCTCTCAAGCTATCCTTTATTTTTTGAAATTCATAGACGCAGTTCATGGGCATTTTTCTTTAGCCCAGATAACATTTTCATAGTGCATTTCTAAGAAGGCCAAAGGGCATCTCACTTCCAAGATGAGCACTGAGCATATTTACGACATTTCAAACTGAGAAAACATTTTAAACTTCGGTGTTACAACGTCAATAGTAGGGGCCCCCAGTAATAAATAACGTGCTGGATTTCAATTAGGAATGTCGCATTTCATCACTTTTTATTTTTGAAAAGAAACGCATAGATTTTGATTCAGCTGGGAAGTGTTGAAAGTTAAAAACATCAAGGGCTCACACAGGAGGACAGTCATGTTTGCAGTCGTACTTTTACAAAAAGATATATGAAAATTTAGATGTAAGTCCATGTCCAAGTTTAGAAGACTCAAACTTAGTATCTGTTTTGGGTAAATGAAATTTTTGTGATTGTGAACTAAGACTTGGATCACAAAGTCAAAAACCAAGCAAAACAAAGGAAAGAAAATAAAGGGAAAAAAAAGGAAGAAATGAAGCAGTTTACCCTTGTGAAATTCTTCTGGAAGGCTAATGTGGAAATGCTGTTTTTTCTTTCAGAACTGTGGTTTTCTCACAAATTTCATTCTAATCCTATTCAACTCCATCAAATGTGGGACATTTTAATTCCACATAATTCTAGTTTCTTAGAGACAACTCCAGAGCCCTAGTTCCTTGGGGACAGTCCGTGCTGAGACAGGTCAGAGAACAGAGGAATCCCTGTGGGCAAGAGCCGAGGGAGGGCTGGGAGATTTTATAAAAGAGAGAAACTTTGACTGGGTTGAGTGCGTTGAATTTAGATGGTAAGACACCACTTTAAAAATGCTTCCTTTTAAAAACAATATCCAAGAAGGCAAAGCCCATGGGTAGAATGAGAACCTCAAGTTAGACACATTTTTTTGACACAAAGAAATTCTATGTTAACTTTGTGAACTTACACTATAGTCACACAAAATACTGTGAATGATGAAGCCACTTAATACAAGCATACAAAGGATTTTAGGTGTATTAGCATTTCTCAGAGGTGTTCCGTGAAACCTGGAAGTGTTACCAGATAAACTCCTGAATAAGTCAAATGCTTGGGAAAGCCCCAAGTTAAACAAGGGTCAACCATTTCTTTTTAGCCTTAAATACTTCTCAGCATCATCACAATGAGAATGTGCACTGAGAATCTCTAAAAGGGGAATATACGTAGAGTTGTTCAAATTTATTTTAGCATAAAACTTCTCTTGGGATATTTCAGGTGTCAGTGTACCATGGAAAACACTGATCCACATTGTGTCCCATGAACTCCATAGAAACCAAGCTGGTGTCATTATCCCCATTACCTATCTATTTATCTATCCATCTATCTATCCATCCTTCCATCATTTCTTAAAATAGTGCTTGATACATAGTGAATGGTAACTTTTACCACTATTATTATTACTATTCCAAGGTTGTATAGCTAGTATATGATAAAGCTTGGATTTGAACTAGGTCTGTGGGTCTCTACACTATGCAGAAAAATCATGCAGACAATGAGAAAACCAGGGCATCAATTAAAGGCATATCCTAAGAAATAGAAACAGCATGAGCTTTAGCATCAGTCAGAGCTGTGTCTAATCCCAGTGGAATGGATCATTTACTGTACAACTCAGGAAAGTTAGCTAACCTCTCCAAACCTCAATTTTCTCATGGATTATATGGGGATGCTAGGACCTGTGCTGTAAGGCTGTTATGAATATTGGAGCTAATTTATGTAAGATGATCCAATGTAAAAGTCACGGTGACTCTTAAAAAATGGGCATCTTCAATAATGAAATTAAATAGTATCTTTTAGGATAATAGTGAGGAAGAGGTTGGTAAGACCCAGTATCTTGAATTCAAATTCTGAACCTTTTTCACTACATCAAAGCTGCATCAGAATTCATTTAAACAAAAACAAATTATGATTAATCCCTCATTTAAGTCTATGAGGGCTGCCAGTCACTCCATCTCGATTCCTGTGTTCATTTGTTATCATTCAAGGTGTTCCAAAAAGAGAATTGGTACAGCTGATGGGCCTTTTTTGGGGGAGGGGGCAACTTCCTAACACTGTTTTGGTCTACTCTCGTCTTCCCTGCTTCTCTCCTCTCTGCAGTGATTTCTTTCACTATTTTGAGCTCACATTATATTGTCCTGAACAGCATTTGCTTATCATTTTATGTTCCATATACATTCACCGCAGTCAACTATAAAGGACTGAAGCTAAGAAGAAAGTTCGGAGGATATGAGGCTAAAGCGAATGTTTCTAAGCAGCAAAGCTGATCTGCATGGCAAATCATGGGCAAATGATGCACCGGCTACAAAAAGGATTGGCACTTGGGAAACACCCTCCTCATCACTAGCCTTGCTGAGTGGTCCCAGCAGAAGAGCATATTTGAAAATGGCTTAGCACCACAGATCTTGTCTTTTCACAAAATTACATCCAGAATTTAAAAAAGAAAAACCAAACCTGAAAATAGAAAGTTTCTTTTTCCTAACTCATTTGGCAACAAAATCAGATCTAACTCGACAGAAGGCTGTTTAGATATTGCATCCCCCTTATCGTTACAAATACATTGGAGATGCTGTGTTTGGTTATGGGATGCAGCCTCTGACCCTACCAGGGTGTCTTATAATACACAGTACATATACTGTAACCCTTCTCGAAAATCTGAAAAAATACTGAGTTATGAAACATACCTGGCTCCAAAGGACTGTAGATATGTAAACTCAAAACACCACAGCTTTGTGTATTTAAAAGTGGAGTTCTTCCTCCTTCTACAGACTAATCTGTCCCCAAGCTCTATCCCCCACCACAGGCAGCTGACCTGTAAGACCCTTTCTGCCACTTCAGTTGTTGGCAGCACACAGAAAGAGTCCAAGCTCATTGTCATAGGCTTTTTCTGTCTTGCCTTTGTGCCTTTCTTTCATTCCTTCGAGATAAGCTTATTTTATGCTATCCAGGCACCTGGGCTCTCTGCTCACTCTGAGGCTCAGTCTCCATCACCCTAACAAAACTTGTCTGGAATAACGGTGTGCAAAATGGCACCAGAATTCCTGTTAGGGAGGAAACTGTCTTTCTGGGGGAAAATACATTCTTGTGCTGGAGGCAGTGAGAAACCACAAAAAGCTTAAGTGAAGAGATGAGGAAGTGAAGCTGAGCCACATGAGAAAAAGAGAAATTTGTGTACGGGTTCTTGAGAGGATCTGGTGAAAGAGCAGGGGAGAGAGAGAGAGAGAAGGACTGAGTGGAGGAAAGGAACCATTTAGGAGGTAGTTTGTAGTGGAGACAAATAATAGTGAAATATCCCTTGGCCAAAAGAACTGGAAGTTAGAGATGTCTAAAATTTGATTTGAAGTTGTCTGATATAAAATGTTACTAAAACTTTCATAAAGTTTAGTATCTCATGGATGGTTTATGGAAGAGGAGTTTGGGTATATGTGTGCATATCTACGTGTGTGTAGGAATCAAAGGAGGGCCTGGTTTCCTGTGTGTCTGTGTGAGAACAGACACACTATGTACAGAAGTAAGAGCCCAAAGGTGGAGACAGCATTAAGCACCAGTGCCACAGAATATAGACAAGTTAACTCAAAATGGGCTAAAGACATATAAATGTATATGTACTATAAAACTCTTAAAAACAAAACATGGAAGTCAATCTTTTTGACCTTGGATTAAGCAATGGTTTCTTAGATATATTAACTGAAGCACAGGTGACAAAAGAAAAAATAGACAAATGGGACTTCATCAAAATTAAAAACTTTTGTGCACCAAAAATCACCATCAAGATAGTGAGAAGAATCCCAACAGAATGGAGAAAATGTGTGCAAATCATATATCTGATAAGGAACTTGTATCCATAATATATATAAAGAACTCTTACCACTCAATAATAAAAAGACAAACAATTCAGATTAAAAGTGGGAAAAGGATTTGAATAGACATTTCTCCAAAGAAGATACATGAGTGGCCAATAAACACATGAAAAGATGCTCAACATCACTAGTCATTAGGGAAATGCAAGTTAAACACACAAGGAGATACCACTTCACACCCCCTAACCTATTATATGGTTAAATGGAAATGGCAGACAATAGCAAGTGATGATAAGGACATGGACAAACTGGAATCCTCATATAATACTGATGGGAAAGTAAAATCATGCAGCTGCTTTGGAGGCAATTCATCAAAATGTTAAAACAGAGTTACCAGCAGTTCACTTTCTAGATGTATGCCCAAGATAATTGAAAATGTACGTTCACACAAAAATTTGTACATGGACCTTCATACCAATATTACAAAAAACAGAAACAATCCAAATGCCTATCATTGATGAGATATACCTCACAATGAAGTATTAGTCAGCTATAAAAAGGAATGAAGTTGTGACACATGCTACAACATGAATGAATCTTGAAAATGTATGTTAAAGTAAAAGAAGCCAGACATAAAAGGCCACATATACTATGATTCCATTTATATGAAATATTCAGAAAGGCAAATCTAGAGTCATAAAGTAGATTAGTGCTTGCCAGGGGCTAGGATGAGGGGGAAATGGTGACTGACAGTTAACTGGTACAGGGTTTCTTTTTCGGATAATGAAAATGTTCTGGAATTAGAAAGTGGTGATAGATGCCTGACTCTGTGAATATACTAACATTCACTAAACTGTATACTTAAAAAAATTTTTTTGTTAAGGTATTATTGATATACACTCTTTTGACGGTTTCACATGAAAAAACAATGTGGTTACTACATTTACCCATATTATCAAGTCCCCACCTTACCCCAATGCAGTCACTGTCCATCATAAACTGTATACTTTAAAAGGTGAACTTGATGGTATGTGAATTATATCTCAACAAAGCTGTTATTAAAAAAGACCATTAGTGCTCCAGAAATTTGTTAGGTCCTTGAAGACGGCTTTGCACTTGTATCAGTGCAGATTTCTCTCCTACATCTCAAGGAGCAAAGATACCCTAGACTATATCTGGCTCATAACACTTGCAAGGTTCATCTAGTAAGCATTATTCGGCTGGGTGCCCAGCGTGACTGCTATTATTATTTTTTTCAGTGGAAGCCACGATATCTAAAGGATTGGAAGCATGGATTGTGGTTACACATGATGTCTGCCTTCTCATAACACCTGCATAAGATGCAACCATACTCTTAATGTCTTATCATACTTATATGGTATTTGCATAATGCCTTGGGCTTTTGAAGCACCTTGGCATTTATGCTTTCAATAATTATTTCTATTTCCAATATAAAGATGAAACAATGCCTAAATAACATTCTAAGTGACGAAGATAGGAAGCAACCTTGGAGTGTGAGCCTGCTGAATCATAGCTGAGTCCTCTTTACACTGTCCAATGTACAACCATTTCATAACTTAAATTAATGACTTCAGCACATCAGTGACAGGTTATGGGTGGTTAATATTACCAAGATCTCTTTTTCTTAGTCTTCTTATCTTACTGACAGGACCACTGCTTACTCTGTATCTTTTGGTTAAGTTAGCTCAAGCCCAAGGAAGTCTCATTCATTTGTGAATGCATTCAATTTCTATTAAAAGTGACCCATGCAAGTGTACTCATCCTTAGATATTCTCCTATTGGTTTGAGTTTATATGAGATTTCAAACCTTATCAACTATACCCACACAGGAAACTAGTAACTGTCAGGCTACGAATATCCTCCGCTTCATGAGACACTTTTTCTGAGCTTATCTAGGTATTTAGGTCATTCTCATTAAACTCAATTTCATAGCATCTTTAAGATAAGAAATAAATGGACTACAGCCACAGGGGCTGATTGTTAACTTCCTTCCCACTTCCACATTGCGACATCACGTTGGTAGCATCAAATTACCTATGGTGGGAGTACTTATAGCATTGGGATGGGCAAATTATACAAATTATTATCTTTCTCTCTTCCCCTGACCTGTTTATTAGACATCACCCATCTGTTTATTAAACATTTATAACACACCACTGGGTGACAACCATCTCCCATTGGAAAGAAAGAAAAGATTCAGGCTAACGTCATTGGAAAGGACTACTAATTGTACCAAAGATGTCATGGAGTACAATTTTTAAAATAAAGTTCTATAGATTACATAGCACAATATTGGTTAGAACTTCAAATCCATATTAAAATGGCTCAACAACAGACAGAGAATGTTACAAAGCAGTTGATACCTAAAAGGAGAATATTCTCAATAAGTTAAATGGGTTACTATTCACACAATTCTGGCCACATGGAAAGTGAAGTACACATATGCACAGTATAAACAAGGAGGAATGACACTTAGAAAAGCTATTGAGCAATAGCCAAAGAATCAGGCTAATCCTGAAAAATGCAGTCACCATGATTTGAAAGCAAATTCTTTCTCTTAATATAGCATGACACATTTACTAAAGCATTTCACATTCATTAATATTGATATAATCGTTTCCAGATATAAATGAGAAAGGTTTTGTTTTGTTTTGAACAGGAGAAATGCAAAATTCAGACAAGGTAAAGAAATGTACATAGAGAAAAAAATTCAATTTGATTGCAGTTCCTCAAGAATGAGAGACCATCAGTTCCTCTGGGAAGCTAAAGATAACTTCAGCACAGGAATTGTTGAGCTATTTTACAGTATCATGTTGCTCCTATTTCAAAATGTATCTTTAAGAATAGAAAACACAGAGATGAATTTAAGATTCTTTAAGGGAAAACGAGCTTGCTACTTGCACTGTACTCATTCCTAGGAAATACCTAGTGGAAAAACCTTTTGAACATCCACAATGTTATGAACACCTCTATGTGCTTCTTGGAATGCACACATACTACTGCTCAGGGCCTTAAGACAGGCTGGATTTTATTTATGTCAGTGAAAAACAGATGTTTATATGGACACTTATCTAACACTGGGTAGTCAGAGTTGCTGAAGCAGCTTCTGTAATCAGTTGCAGGGGACAAATGCCATGTAAGCCCTTTAGCCTGGGGAACCCCTCAGGGAGACCTCTATTAGCTCAGTCCTTGCTGGAAGACAGCTACAACTCAAAGGTTAAAGATGTCACATTCTGCAGTGTTAGGGTCACCTAGGAATCTCCTCTGGCTAACCACTGGCCTTTCTCAGCCAGCCTTCCTCTCAGTAGCCAGGACAGTGTTACGGAAGGAACATACTCTTTGGAATCAGATAGGCCAGAGCTGAAATTCCAAGTGGGCCATCTTTTAGCTATACAACCCGGGGCATGTTACCTACCTTCTCTGAGTCCAGGGTCCTCGTCTCTAAGAATATGGGTAACTGTTTCCTTGAGGATCATTTACCCAAATGGTCAAGCACAGCCTAAGACTCATACCTTAGTTTCCCTGCTTTCCATCCTTCCTCCCCAGCCACATCTCCCTCCCCAGCCTGAGACAGAACACAGGGCAGACCTTCCACTCTCTACAGCACATACTTCCCGCACAGTTACTTAGTAAGAATCAGTCTCCTCCCAGTATAGAGAAGACCACCCATGGTGAGGTTGCCTGGACAGCAGGAGGCAGGGCAGCACAGACAAGCTTGCGCTGCCAGCGCAGAACAACTCAGCATGAGACGCTGGTCAAGAAGGAGCAAGGTGAACTGAGCATTATCCCCTGCACCAGAACCTCAGGAAGTGGAGCATTTGTCCACTGCAAAAGACAGCGTGGAGTGGGGAAGCTCAACTCCTGCCCAAGAAGTCACACACTAGTGACCTCTTAACTGGATTCACCAACATCCTCACACAGGTGAAGGTTCTCCCTACACCAGACCACTAGGCAGAATGTCCGAAGTTCATGTGGAAGTCAAGAGATTCACCCTAGCCTGTCTCAGATACCACTTGTCTGGACAGCAGAGGTGTTCTCAAAGTACGGGGCCAGCCACAGGCACCTGAACCCTAAAGATGATTTATGCACCCCGACCTAGACCTATTGAATTGGAGGGTTCCTGGAGATGCTTATGCATGCTTCTAAAGAAGCTCATTTCTTTGAAAGTGCTAATGTCTTCAAAAAAGGCAGTCTGCGGTTGTGAGGGTCATGAAATCTGAGGACTAGGCTGTTTGCATGTTATGCCTGGTTCCTCACCTCAGCTGCTGTGTGGCCTTGGGAAAGTCACTTAACCTCTCTATGCCTTAGTTTCCTCTTCTGCAGAAATGTACAAATAACAGGGTCTACCCTACTGGATTATCGTGAGGATTAAATGAGATAATGCACTATTATACTGGTCTCTAGTGAGTGCCACATATGTAATAGTTATTAGTGATAAAAATGCCTTGCCTGAGAATGAAGGACCTGGGTATTGCTGCTAACAGCAAGCACATCTCTAAATGATCCCTTTGAGTCATGATTTTCTCATTTGTGAATCACCATGTGATTCTTCTTTAATTTCACGGATTTTTTTTTTGTATCATTAATCTACAAGTACAGAAAGAACATTATGTTTACTAGGTTCCCCCCTTCACCAAGTCCCCCTCACATACCCCTTCACAGTCACTGTCCATCTGTGTAGTAAGATGCTGTAAAATCACTACTTGTCTTCTCTGTGTTGCACAGCCCTCCCCGTGTCTCCCATGCACTATACATACTAATCGTAATGCCCTCTTTCTTTTTCCTTGCCCTTATCCCTCCCTTCCCACCCCCCCTGCCCAGTCCCTTTCCCTTTGGTAACTATTAGTCCATTCTTGGGTTCTGTGATTCTGCTGCTGTTTTGTTCCTTCAGTTTTCCTTTGTTCTTATACTCCACATATGAGTGAAATCGTTTGGTACTTGTCCTTCTCCGCTTGGCTTATTTCACTGAGCATAATACCCTCTAGCTCCACCCATGTTCAGGGATTTTTTTTTAAGAAGAATAAGAAAAAAACACAGTATTACTTCAAGTATGAAGGGCAAAAATCATGTAAGTAGTATATATGAACACAAGGAATCTAAACCACGTTCTACTTGTGTATTGGGAAAAAGGCTGTGCCAGCTACTGCCAGCTATAGTACAGCTTTGACTAAAAGGCACGTGTAAAAGGAACAATGTCTTGGCCGCTTCTCAGGGCTGCTGCAGCTGAGATATTTCTGTCCAGTGGCCAAAGCAGTACAATTCAGGCTGTTGAGTATAAGAAACACCAGCCCTGTGCCTATCCACTATCTTTCAATACAGTATATTTCCCTGTTTTTCAGTCAGTCAACATTACTCAGAAAATCCCTTTATGAGTGTCTTCCTTTCCGAAACTTGTGTCCTTTCTCTTCTCAGCAACAATCCTGTTTATCCAGTGCATCTACAACAGAGACACTCTGAGTGCTTCAGAATCAGCATTCAAGTTATTCCTGGTACCTTGGTTTGCAATAAAAACTTCTGAAACACTGCCTCGACAAGGAAATATTGTAGTTCCCACTGTGGGTAAGGCATTTCACTTACTGTTAATTTGTCATCAGCGTAATTTAAACAATTTCATGAATATAAATGGCACAAAACAGGAACACATCTGTGTTGGAGGCAGACGGCTCCAATTTATACAAGGAAGCTAGTCTTACGGCTATAGGCACACTGGGTGTCCTGCCAGTGTCATCAGCACAAAACATCGAGGTTGCATGCCACCCATATTCTAGGGAAATCAGCACAACTGTCCCAGAATGCCACACTGATACCTTTTCCACAAATGTCAGAGAGAAACAAGCTAAAATGAGATTCTCCCCTTTCCCCAGGAAAGGAAAGGAAAAATCCAAATATTGAGTGTTATTGCCCTGGCAGGAATCTTGAGATGAGTCATCTCAAGGGAACACTTTTCTAGAGCGGGAAAGAATTTCCAGCTAATACAATTACATCTGAGTTAGGCTGTGTACTGCTTCTTGATACCAGGGACAGGCCAAAATAAAAGTCCCCTTGGGGCCGAGTGACCTGTCTTTCCAAGCCTATGTCTGCCCTTTGGTTCTCCGTATCTCTGGTCACACCTCTTCATTTGTCCTCCTATTGCTCAGGCTTGGGGAGCTGTGCATGTGGGGGCAACTTCATTCACTCACTTCTCAAATATTTATCATTTGCTTGTGGGCCATGGATTTCCTCCTCATGATGACTACAGAGGTGGATATGACATACTATTGGCTTTCTAATTTTAACTTTAGTCATCCTACTGCATTCTGAGGCATCTCTATGAAACATGTAATAGCTGTTAAAATCATAGCTTTTTGTTTACAAAATTGTGCCAGTCTCTTTTATATCTAACTCTATCAGTGAAATTAGGGAAGCTGGCCTGGGCTGAAGTGTGGGATTCTCCACTTACTTCTGACGTCTACAGACTGCCAGCGCTTCGGTTCTGCCTCCCTTTGGCAGGAGGCTTTCTCTCACATCTCAACTAAATCTGAACTCTTGCTCTTCTGCTGCAAACCTGCTCCCCTCTCAGCCTCCCCCACCCTGGTTGATGGCCACTCCATTTGACCAACTCCTTGGGCCACCACCTTGAAAGGGGTCCCTGACTTTTCTCTCATACCTCACATCTGTCAGGAAAGTTCAGTTGTTTCTGCCTTGGAAACGTATCCAGAATCTGATCTCTGCTCGCCCCTCTCTGCTACCTCCCTGGCCCAAACTACCAGCTCATGCCCAGATTAGGACAGTGGCCTCCTACATAGTTTCCCTCCTTCTATCTCTGCCCTCCTAGTCTGTTCCTAACAAGGCAGCCAGAACAATCAGTTTAAAATACAAGTCAGATCATGTCAGTCCTCCTCTCAAATGCCTGTAATAAGTCACCACAATGGCAATCAGAGTAAAAGCTGAAGACCTTCAAAGACTGAGGTCTGGCCCCTTTTCCTCTTTGGCCTCACCTCTACCAGCCACTCCCTCTCCCTCCCCTGTATTCCACTCTGTCCTACCAGCAGCCTCTTTGCTGGCCTGAACATGCTTCAACCTAAAGGATATTTGCAGTTGCATTAGCTGCTCCCTCCGTTCCTTGCCTAGAACACTCTTCCCCCCATATATTTATGGCTGACTCCTTCAATTAAGTCTGCCTAAAAGTCACGTTCTCCCTGAGGTCTACCTGACCACCGTGTCAAATTACACCCTTTCTCCCTTTCTCATTTACCCAGCACACCTGATCCTGTCTACCTGCTCTGTCTTTTCTTTGCACATTCCACTTATCACTCTTACATACTATATAACTTACTGTCTTTTGTTTTAATATGTGATGTTCATGGGTTCTGCCATGTACTTGCCAATGAGTTGTAAGCAGAAGTGAAATGTGTTCCCTCCAGGTTAGAGCGTTTAATTGTTATGTGAGACACTCTGAAACTCTCTTGTCCTCTGTATGGGTATCAGCGATACTTGTGGATGGCGACTGTGGTCTCTGAGTTATTCCAATGATCAGGACGCTTGTACCCTCTCACCCCACCAAACTATGATAGACTTAAAGCAGGAAGTAAGCCTTGGTTGTCTTAAGCCACTGAGAGTATGGGGTTCTGGGAAAGCACAGCATCACCTGAGCTACTCTGATTGGTATATGGGAGACAGAGAGATTGCATGCGCAATGTCCCACAGCCAGGAAGTCCAGGCATTCCTCTGCTATCACACAGAACAAATTCCTGCAAGTGTGTTGGAGAAGCCAATGGTCTAACTGTAAAACAGTATATGTGCATGCTTCACATTGAGGTCCAGTCCCAAGGAACTTAAAGCCTTTTATAAAACCCTTGGTGTGAACGGTGCAGACACTGTCTTCTTCAGAATCAGGCAGCTCATCAACAGGGTAAGACGCTGATGGACAGCTAGGTTTAGGTGGAGGGGACTGGGGCAGGGATGTCAGGGACCCGCAGGCACTGGTGAGGTCTACCTGGGCATTCTCCTTTCCCACTGGAGAGGAAATCACTCTGAGCAAATTCCTGCTGCATCTCCCCAACGAGCTGCCTTCAGGGCTGGACTGATAAGCTCAGGGGGTCTTAAACTTCACCAAGTATCAGAGTCATCAGCAGGGCTTGTTAAAATGTAAACTCCACCCCTCTGTGGCTCTTTGTAGACATGGGAATGTGTATTTCTTACATCTTCCTAGGTGATATCTGATGATACCCGTCCAGGGGCTACAGGTGAGAACCAATGCATTGAAAAATGAGCAGACCATGTATCAGCTCCTTCAGAAAAGAAAAACAAGCTACGTTTATATTAGTGGACATTTTGGGAAAGAATATGATATTTCCGAATTAAATTAGTCATCATGGAAAAAGAACCTCCTTACACCTCTTTTATGGTCAGAGGTTAGGGTAGTGATACATCGTTTGATTTGCTCAGGACATCCTGGTTTACATCTGCTGTCCTCACATTTGTCAAAGGCTCTTTTTCACTCTCACACATGTTGGGGTTTGGATGATGTTATAGGACCATTCCATTTAGGCTTGTTTACAGTTTTGACTTACATGGGAGAAATGGTTATGTAATGGTTTCAGGGTTTAGGGCCTCAGAGGTCTTCTTATCCCACACAAGTTGTAGTGCTGTGTGGAGGCAGATCTGTGGTCTTGGTTCCTGACCTCAGTGCCCCTTTTAGATTTCATGGGGATTGGGACAGTGGTAGAGATGGATGTAGGTGGGGTTTGGAGCCTGGGCTTCCTTCTGCTCCTGCTCACTGGCCAGCACCCTGCAAGGGTTAGGGATCAGCCTTGCTCACTGACATACACAATGCAAAATCCAGTACAAGGAAGGCTTTTGGGGTGCTGATATATAATGTAGGGAAAAAGCTATTATAAAATATAAAATTTCAATACCCTACTCCCCAGCCCCCATTATATAGGAACAGAACCTGAATTATTCTTCCAGCCACTGCCACTTTATTCTCCAGCTGGCTCTGAAGCATTACAGAGAGCAGACACAGGCTTTTGGCCAACCTAACATTCCTTTCTGGAGTCCTAACTGCTAGCGCAGCCTATCTAATGGCTAAAGAGGGTATGTCTGTAGGAGCACATTTACTCCCCACGTGAGGAGAAGCCCCACGGGGACCACCCTCTTTCTGAGTCACAGGGAAGGATTCCTGGATGTGAACTGCCATGTGGGTGTACTGGCCCAGGGAGGGGAAGGCAGCACTGTCCTTCCACCCCTTTTAACAGCAACTCACTACTTCCAAGCTTCTCCTAAGACAGTTTTTCAACACAATTATCAAGGGAGTGGAAAAAGCACCTTTCGCCTAGGCTGTCATAGAATACCTACATCCTGATTAAGGCAGGTGTCCTTACTTGAAACAGTTTATCAGAGTTGACTCTACACCTAAAAATGCATACAGCTGGCTACAGCTTTAGTTTAATAGAAATGCTATAGAGCATGAAATATCCTCCCCAACTGGCACAGCCTCTCAACTCTCCAAGCTGCTACCTAACTTTACTCCAACCTGGTCCTGTATGATCTAAAACTTGCAGTGTCGCTGTCTCTGGTGCCCTGGTTTAAGGTCAATGGAAGCTTAGGGGCGGCAGAGGGAACGTAAAGGGGGAGCCAGCTGGATGAACAAAGGGAAATAGGCAGAAGACATGTGTTACTTTCATGTTAAAAGAAACAGCAGAGTTTACTGGTATTTATTAGGGACTTGCTTTACATAAACACAGTGCTCCTCATTGCAAATATAATTTATGTGACAATCCTCACCCTTTGGAAGTTTTAGCCTAACATAGATGACCTAAACCAACCAATGCTCTTCACCACTGCCACCACCCCTTACCCCACACACTGCCGTGGACTGCGCCAGCTGCCGTAACACAATGCAACAGCCTGGGTGCATAAACAGCACAATTCTGAAGGATGGAAAGTCCAAGCTCAAGGTTCAGGCAGGGTTCAGTTTCCATTGAGAGATCTTTCCCCAGCCCACAGCTGGCTGACCTTCTTGCTGCGGCCTCACCTGGTGGCAGGGAGTAAGGGGCGGAGCCTGGATGCAGGTGGGAGTGGGGGGGGATGGCACTTCTCTCTTCCTTTTCTTATAAGGCCACAGTCCTATGGTATTAGGGCCCCACCCATATAACCTCATTAATTTTGATTACTTCCTAAAGACTGTATCTCCAAATATAGTCACATGGGGGGGTTAGGGCTTCCACACATGAATTTGTGGGAGGCCACAGTTCAGTCCGTAGCATGTGCACATGTGTACACACACACACACAGAGACACACACACAGTGTGCACTAGGCCAAGAGCTCATGCTATGGTGAGAGCACGGGTCATTCAAAATTTGCCTGGAGGACACCCTTGAGTCAGGCCTTGTGGTGTGTCCAGGGAGACAGGCTGAGAGTCCGCTGCAAAGAGGGGAAGTCAGCCTGAGCTCCTTTCATTTAGCCAGGAAAGGCTTTATAGAGGAACTGGGATTTCTGGGGACTTTTAGAAGGCAGAAAGAAAGGTTTAAGTGCTAACAGAGAGGATAGTAAGACCAGAGGGAGCAGCACCACGAGAGAGATCACACTTAGATGTAAGGAAGATACATGAAGGGGCAGTTTGGGAGAGTCTTCACATTTTCCCTTTGTTTTTCTAAAGTGGTTTTAAAGTGAGTTTCCTCTGTGTTTCTGAAGTAGGAAGCTCATCAGCACCAGCTGTGTGTAGGTGTTCATTTTTCTTACTCCCTCTGCTCACTTCTGTCGGCCGCTCCCTGGGGTTCTAAGGCATCTGCTTCATGTTCTTATTTTGCTCCAGTGTTTGCCCAGGCTGAGCCGACTGATTTACTCATCCCTCTGTGAGCACTCACCTTATCTGAATCTCCTTTTCTTCCCACCCCCAATTTATTTGTTCAGGAGCATCCTGGTCCCTGCCAACCCACGGCCCCTTCAATTGCCTTACCTTAAACTCCTCTCTGAAGAAGTGGGCAGAGGTGAGTAAAAAAAGTCGATCAAAGTACTTTTGAAATGTGGGAACCCAGTCTTTGCATGCTCTGTACCTTCTTTGCCTGAACTCTAAGCTACATACTGTTTCACCACAGAGACAGGCCCCCTGCTGCCTCCCCTTCTGCCATCCTTACCTCTGTTAGCACCCAGGAAGTGCATTAGAGTCTTCTCTCTCACAAAAAGAAAAAAAGGGAAAAGTACGTGAGATGATGGATGTGTTAATTGACTAAATAGGGGAAGGACCCTTTCACTCTGCATATATATATCAAATCACCACAATATACCCTTTAAATGTCTTATAATTCTGGCAAACATACTTAATAAAGCCGAAATTCAAAAAAAAAAAGAAAACTAAAGCAATTACACACACACACATGAGCATTCACATACACATGCCTGTACCCACAAAAATGCCTCTTTTCTTGGGTGACTGGCAAGCTCGAGTCAATCAAAGCAGCTGCTTCCTAATCCGCATGAGCTTGGATGCACCTAGAATCTGTGTAGTTCTCTGTTCTCCCACCCACAAACCTGCTCATTTCTACAGAAAAAGATAACAATGTGATTTGGACAGTGTCTCAGAATCTTGATTTTTGTAAAATCAAGTGTATTTAAACAGTACTGTTACCTCGTCCTCATTTGCATGGCACAGAATGGCTTGTAAATGGGACACTAATAGCACCATTAGAACTATCGCTTTGATTTAGGCCACTGTCTTCACAACGCTGCCTAATAAATTATGAATATGGTGTCTTAGAGTACATGACCAACCCATTAGCAAAGATTGTTTTTATGGCCTTGGGAGGAAAGGAGATGGATGTGTCATCTCGAAGAGGTGGGAGTGTCCGGCAGGGTCTGAGAAATTACAGCTTCCAGGGAGGCAGTTGCAAAAGAATTGGGAAGTTCCTGAAGACCACTTTTCCTGACGCCAGAATTTTCCCTGAAAAGGACTCCCGTCCATCACTTCCTGGCAGGAGGACCTCCAGCAAGTCACCTCGCCTCTATAAACCCCGTTTTTTTTTTTTTGTAAGATGGAAATAATAACACTATCTAAATTACATGGTATTTGGGAGTAAGAAATGAGGTAATGTGGGCAAACATTTGGCACAGTGTCTGGCTCACTGTAAGTACTCAATTAATGCTAATAATTATTATTATGCGAGGATGATAGCATCTTTTTCCCCATTCCAGTTTGAAGCTTGTGCTTCTAAGGCACACACAATAGAAATTTCAAAAAAGTAATGGAAAAGCATAGAAGCATGTTAATCTTAGCAAGTATCTTTGTATTATCCCCAGATTGAACTCCATCCAATAAAGCACTAACAGTATTCTTAGGAAATTTATAAAACAATCCCATGGAGATGTATGCTGAATGCCTTGACCGACGGGTGTGACTCAAGCACACCTTGCAAAGCTCCCTGTCCTTTCTGAGACGCTGGAGAACTGGGGCTATGTCACCAACTAAACCTCGCCAAACCTCAGCTTTGGGTTATATCCACTCCGTTAACTAATTCCACCTCATCCATCATAAATGTTCTCTTTTGCCTCTCAGCCCAGCCCTGCCTCCATCTGACATTATATCTCCAAGTCATTTATACTGTACAACCTCACATTCTTGGATCAATTTACTGATGTAACAATAAATTCAAGATTACAAACCTCAAATGGACATTCCCTATGCCCAACATATTTTCCATCCTTTCCCTGAACTCATTTCCACAGTGACGATTTGAAACTATTTCTAGTCTTATTTCATATTACTCAGAAAAATCAAAGCTTCCAAAGGAATCCACAGAAAACAAGAAACTCACAGACCCAGACAACAGTCCTGTACTCCTTCTCTATTTAGATCAGTGGAGTTGTTCCTTCTATTATCCAAGTCCTAGGTCTCTGTCCTTTGGTCTCCCCAAGGACCTGACATAGGATTATTCATTTTCCTTTCTCATATCATCAACCAACCCCTTTCAAATGGATCCCTTCATGTCAACATTGAAACATGTGCAATTCTTAGATATGTTCAAGTAACCTTTCTAATCCTCACATCCTATTCCAGCTCCCTGCACATTTCATCCCCACTCTTCACAGCCAAATTTGCTGAAAGTTATCCAAACTTGCAGTCTTCCTTTCCTTATCTCTCTTTCTACCAACCTCCCCATGTCTGAAATCCATGCTGCCCAGTAGCATGTGTGCTGGGCACAGCTGACCTTTGCATTGCTAAAGGCACTCAACCCTCACCGGCATTAGATGCTGTCCATCATTTCCATCTTCAAAAACCTCTCTTCCCTTGGCAGCCATGATTCTACTGCCCTAGTTTTTTTCATATCCTCTGCCATCTCTTCACATTCCTCTGTAGGCTGATACTGCTTTTTCCAGCATGAGATGTAGGAGTTTCTTCAGGGTCAGTTCTGATACCTCACATCTTCTCACTCTGTATATTTCCCTAGGCAACCATCTCCACCCTTCACAACTTAAACTCTTTGGACCAATATACCTAAGTGCCCACATGACATGTGTACTTCAAAATCAAAGGCATCAAACACATCCCATCCAAGATACATTTTCTCTAATTCCAGCATTTTCTCTTATTGAAAGATGCCTCTGTGGAAATCAACAAAAAGACCACCCAAATGAGAACAAGCAAAGACTATTTATTCAGAGCAAGAGTCAGCCATCATCACTAGCATTTAGCAGAGGAGTGGGGATGCTTTATGGTGTAGAAAAATAAAGCCTTCAGGTGGTAGGGGGGCTAGCTAGAAGTGAGCATCCTATGTGACTGCTTAGAGGCATATTTTTGGCTTCCCCCAGTTGGTCCTACATAGGAAATGGGGCCCAAAATTAGGAAAGATGTCAGTTATTATTCAAGGTGTTTTGGGTTGATTGTTACAGGGATTATTGTTTGCCTTCCTGGACAGGTTGCTGCAGATTATGAGTCAGAATTCTATTTTATGTACGGTCTGGCCATGGTCCATTTGTATATTCAGTCTCTCAGCTCCATCATTCCAATCGTGTAAACCAGAAACAAAGGAGGCAATATAACATGATGATAAGAATGTGAGCTTGCCAATTACACCGTGTTTGTTTGATAGGTCCACTGACATTAACTATACAACTTTGGACAAGCTACTTAAATGTTGTTTTAAATTTACCTACCCAAAAATTAGCACAATGAGAGACTTATCTAAGGCAGACACAGTTATTGCGCATCCAACAGCCGCTATCCACACTTTTCTGAAAGTGTTAAAAGCATTACCTATCAGCTATGTGCTTGGCCCCAGAATGGCATATTATAAATAATAGACTCTAAAATGAGAATTCGATTGGAGGAAAAAAGGAGATGAAGAGTGTTAAGAATGCCACTCTCCTAGGCTGAATGTTGATAAGCCTTGTCATTTGATGTCAATATGTTTGGTTTGGTTATTGCCTTAGAAATAAAGACAATTTCACTAACAAGGCTGATAGGAATATAAGGAAAATCCAGCCTGCTCAAATGTGTTAACTATACAGCCTGGTAGAACTCAGTATAGTTTTTTAAGGGTCAAACTTGCTAAGAGGAGGTGTTTTTTCCAAGAGAGTAAAATTGAAATTAACTAGGGCTTCTATATTTTGAAACTTTGCAGGCTTGGAATAAGAGAGTCCTCACCTTGAATTAGTGTAAACACAGAGAGGCAAGAGAAAATAGTGGACACTGCATCCTCTAAGTAAGTTTTCTTAATCATTCTCTGCTTGACAAAGGGAAAAAGACTAAAGGCAAAGATACACTTAAAGTGTTTTCCTGTTCCACTAAAGATACCACTTCATATTTTAGCTGGAGCCATTATAATCAAAGCTACTGGAATTAGCAGAGGAAACAGGTCAGTGACTAGAAAGATATTCTCAAGGATTATGCCCAAGAAGATCGTTGGCTCTGGTTTTACAACATGGAGCAGACTGGGGAAAAAAAGAATGGAAGACTAATAATTTCTGTTTCTGAGATTGCTAAATGTACCACGTGCCTGGCTGAAAATAATCGATAAACAACCCCTATAAGAATTTTGGGCTCTGCAATTCATACCTACAAGAAGTACAGTGCAAAAACTATATGGCTTAAAAGAAGGATATTCTATTTAATACATATCTGAAGGACAACAGTTAAGAAAAATCCTTCTGCAGGGCAGAACCAGAGATGATCAGACTGACTGACCTCTAGCAGAGAGTCCTAACCTTTCCTGTATGACATGGTATCTCCAACTTTACAATATCTGTGTGGTTTCTTATTTTTCCCTTTTCTGGATAGTAGTTGTTTTTTGAGAGGGCATCTCTCATATTTATTGATCAAATGGTTGTTAACAACAATAAAATTCTGTATAGGGGACTCAATGCACAATTATTAATCAACCCCAAGCCTAATTCTCAACAGTCTCCAATCTTCTGAAGCATACGAACAAGTTCTTACATAGTGAATAAGTTCTTACATGGTGAACAGTGCAAGGGCAGTCATATCACAGAAACTTTCGGTTTTGATCATACATCATGTACTATAAACAATCAAGTCAGATATGATTATTCATTTGATTTTTATATTTGATTTATATGTGAATCCCACATTTCTCCCTTTTTTTTTTAAATAAAATGCTGAAGTGGTAGGTAGAAGCAAGATAAAGGTAGAAAACATAATTTAGTGCTGTAAAAGGGCAAATTTAGACGATCAGGTCTGTGCCTATAGACTAAGTATTAATCCAAGCAGACAAGGGCAACAAAACATCCACGGATGCAGAAGATTTCTCTCAAAACAAGGGGGGTGAGGTTCTAAGCCTCACCTCTGTTGATCCCCAATTTCTCACCTGATGGCCCCCCTGCGACTGTGCCTGTCTTAGGTTGTTCCTCCCTTGAGGAATCTTACCCGTCTCTGGCTAACCAGTCATCTTCCGGGGCCGTACAGGGAAATGTAAAGTTGGTAAGTGAGAGAGAAGCCTTATTGTTTGAAAAGGTTAGCTTTTTACTTCTTTGCATATTTATGCCCTGTGGCTTCTATGCCCAGCATTTCTCTTGAGGTATCTTTACCACTTGGAAGAATTATGATACTCGGTAATTTTCGATATGAGGCACAAATTCTACTAAAGGGTTGTAATTAGGAAGGAAGAAGAAAAGCTTTAGAAGTAGCAGACAGAAGAAAACATGGGAAGATTATTTCTTTGACATAACTTCTTGTAGAGTAACATAAGCATGTATAGGTTTTAACAAACTACTAATTAAATTGCGTACACTCTGGATAGTAGTTTTAATTGTAGTCATAGTTTAATTCTTTACATAGTAATTTGACATGATGGATTTATGTGAAAAACTTGTCTTCTGCGTGACATGAAAAGTCATATCCAGACCTGATGCAGGGGAATGGCTTCCCACCAGGGACCCCAACTGGACAAATAACGGGTTAAGATGTAAAATCTTCTTCATAGGACAGCAGGTAAGTGCATTTTATGTAGGTATGATGCTTCTTAAGTGTGTATGTGGGGCAATGGATGTTAACGGATCTTGGGTAGCCAAAGAAGTGGACTGTGGCAGATGCTGCCGGCAGCCACTTCAACGGTCATTCTCTATCCCTCCCTTACTGCTTCTTCCTGGATAAAATATTCTGTTCATGTATAAATTGGTCATGTACTTAGCATAAGCTGGGTCTCATTTCAGCCCCAGTGTAAATCTTGTTTAGTCTGAACCAATTTTGGTAGTTGCATTTCCTTGCCAGCAATTGTTTAGGAATGAACATTTGCTGTGATGCTGGTCAATGAGATAGAATAAGAAATATACTGAGAAGTCAGAGAAATATTTCCCTCATCTTTAAAAAAAAGCAATAGAGGGAGACTTCCTCAATTTGACAAAACAATCTACAGAAAATCTAAAGTTAACATCATACTTATTGATGAGAGACTCAAATATTTTCCACTAAGATCAGGAACAAGGCAAGGATGTCCCCTCTTATCACTCCTTTCCAATATCATATTGGAAGCCCTAGCTAATATCATAAGACAAGCAAGGGAAATAAGAGATATGTAGATTGGGAAGTAATAAATAAAACTGCCTTTGTTTGAAGATGACATGATTGTCTCTATAGAACATCTGACAGAATTAACAACAACAAAATGACTAGAACTAATAGAGACTAATAGAGACTAAAGCTTATAGGATATAAAGTTAATATAAAAAAAATCAATGACTGTCTTATATACCAGCAAAGAGTGAAATTTGAAATTTAAAACATAACACCATCTATATTAGCACCCCAAAAAATCAAATGCCAAAGTATAAATCAAGCAAAATATGTACAAGAGCTATATCAAGAAAACTACAAAACTCTGATGAGGGAAATCAAAGATGAACTAAATAAATGGAGAGATATTCATGGAAAGGAAGATCCAATATTGTCAGGATGTCCATTTTTCCCAATTTGATTTATAAACTCAGTGTAATCCCATAAAAATCCCAGCAAGTTATTTTGTGGATATTAGCAAACTGATCCTAGAGTTCACATGGAGGGGCAAAAAACCCAGAATTGTCAACACAATATTGAAGGAGAAGAATAAAGTTGGAAGACTGACACTGCTGGACTCTAAGACTTAATATAAAGAGACAGGAATCAAAACAGTGTGGTATCAGTGAAAGGATAGACAAACAGATCAATGCAACAGAATACAGAACCAAGAGATAGATCCATATAAATACAGTCAATTGACTTTTGACAAAGGAACAAAGGCAATACAAAAGCAAAGGCAAAATGGAGCAAAGATAGTCTCTTCAACAAATGGTGCTGGATCACTGGACATCCAAATGAAAATAAAAAAGATCCTGATATTGACTTTACACCTTTCATGAAGATTAACTCAAAATGGATCAATGATCTAAATGTAAAATATAAAACTATAAAATTCCTAGAAGATAACATAGGAGAAAACTTAAATGACTTTGGGCATGGTGATGGCTTGTAGGTACAACAGCAAAGGCACAATTCAACGAAAGAAATAATTGAGAAGCTGGACTTAATTCAATAAAAAATGTCTGCTCTGAGAAAGACAATATCAAGAGAATGAGTGGACAAATCACAGACTGGGAGAAAATACTTGTAAAAGACACATCTGATAAAGTAATGTTATGCAAAACATACAAAGAATTCTTAAAAGTCGACAATAAGAAAAGAATCCAATTTTAAACTGGGCCAAAGACCTTAACAGACACTTCACCAAAGAAGATACACAAATGGCAAATAAGCATAAGAAAGATGCCCCCATATCATTTGCCATCAGGGAAATGCAAATTAAAACAACAGTGAAATACCATATTAAAAGAATAGCCAAAATCCAAAACACTGACAATAGTAAAGGTGACAAACAGCAAGAGTGTGGGGCAACAAGCTCATTCATTGCTAGTCAGAATGCAAAACAGTACAGCCACATTAGAAGACAGTTTGGCAGTATCTTATGAAGCTAGCTATACTCTTACCATATGATCCAGCAATCATGCTCCTTAGCATTTACCCAAAGGAGTTGAAAACATGTTCATGCAGAAGCCTGCACAAAGATGTTTACAGCAATTTCATTCACAACTATCAAAACTTGCAAGCAGCCAAGATGTCCTTCGGTGGGTGATGGCTAAATTGTGGTATGTCCACATAATGGAATATTATTCAATGATAAAAAGAAATGAGCTATCAAGCCATGAAAAGACATGGAGGAATCTTAAATACATATTACTAAGTGAAAGAAGCCAACTTGAAAAGGCCACATACCATGTAATTTCAACTTTTTGACATTCTAGAAAAGGCAAAACTATGGAGACAGTAAAAAGAGTAGTGGTTGCCAGGGGATAGGGGAGGGGATGGATGAACAAACAGAGCACAGAGTACTTTCAGGGCAAGGAAAATAGTCAGTATGATAGCATAATGATGGATGCATGTCATTATACATTCGTCCAAACCTGCAGAATGTACACCACCAACAGTGATCCTGAATGTAAACCTCATGCT
Organism: Manis pentadactyla; assembly: GCF_030020395.1. NCBI lineage: Eukaryota > Metazoa > Chordata > Mammalia > Pholidota > Manidae > Manis > Manis pentadactyla. Next base: position 152,346,589 of record NC_080021.1, on the reverse strand, counting down.
TTGGGTGACCATGATTGGCAATGTAGGTTCATCAGTTGTAACCAGTGCACTGCTCTGGTGGGGGATGTTGACAATGGGGAAGGTTATGCATGTGTGGGGGGCAGAGGTATATGAAATCTCTGTACCTTCCTTTCAATTTTGCTGTGAACCTAAAATTGCTTTTAAAATACAAGGTCATTAAAAAAGTATACTTGAACAAACAAAAGATATAACATGCTCTTGGAAAGAAAGACTCATATCGAAAACATGTCAATTCTCAGAAGTTAGTTTATATATGTACTACAATTCTAGTGAAAACACCATTCATTCTTCTTCTGGAACCAAATAAATCAGGACAAAGTTTACTTGGAAGAGAAGTTATTAGCAAGAAAAATTTCCCAGAACACTTAAAAAAATCAACTTGGGGAAGAAGGAGGGGAGGACTAACAGATATTAAATATTATACATTGTTGTAAAATTAAAATAGTATGTATTGTCACTAATCATCAGGGAATGCAAATTAAAACCACAATGATATATCACCTCACACCAGTTAGGATAGTCAACATCCAAAAGACAAGGAACAACAAATGCTGGCGAGGATGCGGAGAAAGGGAACCCTCCTACACTCTTGGTGGGAATGTAAATTAGTTCAACCATTGTGGAAAACAATACAGAAGTTCCTCAAAAAACTAAAAATAGAAATACCATTTGACCCAGGAATCCCACTCCTTGGAATTTAACTGAAGAAAACAAGATCCCAGATTCAAAAATACATCTGCACTCCTATGTTTATTGCAGCACTATTTACAATAGCCAGGATATGGAAGCAACCTAAGTGTCCATCAGTAGATGAATGGATAAAGAAGACATGGTACATATACACAGTAAAATATTATAGAAAAGAAATCCTACCATTTGCAACAACATGGATGGATCTAGAGGGTATTATGCTCAGTGAAATAAGCTAGGTGGAGAAAGACAAATACCAAATGACTTCACTCATTTGTGGAGCAAAACTGAAGGAACAAAATAGCTATAGACTCACAGACACTGAGAAGGGAGTAGTGGTTACTGAAGGGAGGGTTTGGGAAGGGACAAGGGGATTAAGGAGCATTATAATTAGCACTCACAATATAGGTAGGTCATAGGGAAGGCAGTACAGCATGGAGAAGATAATCAATGACTCTATAGTATCCTACTATGCTGATAGATAGTGACTGCAAAGGGGTGGGGGTGGGGACTTGATAATATGGGTGAATGTTGAAACCACAATGTTACTCATGTGAAATCTTCATAAGATTGTATATCAATGATATCTTAATTTTAAAAAAATTAAAAGAAATGGTATGTATTGGTTTATAAAGAGAGAGACAATCCATGGAACAGGATACAAAATCCAGAAACAAAACCAATTACATATGGAAATTTAAAATATGATAAAGATAGCTTCTCAAATCAGTGATTTGTTGAAGGGAAATGGTAGACTTTTTATCTAGTTGAGACAACTGAGTAGAAATATGGGAAAAGGTAAAAGGGGATGAATTTCTTACAATGCACATGAAGATAAATTCCCCATAGATCAGAGAACCGAATATAAAAAATGAAATTATACAAGTGTTTTCATTAATTACCAGAAAAAAATGGATAAGTTTCAGTACATAAAAGATTTTGCCTGACAAAAAGTATCAGCAGTAAAATAAAATGCCAAATGACAAGATAGGACAAATACTTGCAAATTAAATCACGGAGTTATAAGCTGTAATATCTAAAGGCTTTTTCAAAATTCATAAGAGACTAAAAACCAAATAGAAAAATGAGCAAATGATAGGACCAGACAGCTCACAGAACAAACAGCCCTAAACATATGAAAAGATGTTCAATCATGCTTCTAATAAGATAAGTGGAAAATTAAATATAATGTGATTGCACTTTTCATCCATCAGATTGTTGGAAATCCCCAGTCTGACCACACATGGCTGGCCAGGCCATCACAGAACACACGTTCTTAAATGAAGGCAAACAGGTACGGCATACTGCTGTGGAGGCTATTTGGTGTTTGCTGCTGAAACTAAACATGTATTTACCCTTTAACAGAGCAATCTCTCTTCTGGGAAGCTATTCTGAAGACAGACTGGAAAAAAATATGAATTGACATATATGAACAGTTTATTCAATATAACACTATTTGTCATAGCAAAAGGCTGGAATATATCCAAATGTCTATCAATAAAGACCTAGTTGAATAAATCACGGTACAGCCATAAACAGAGTGTTCAGCAGTATAAAAAGAGTGAAGAAGACCTCTTTATATAAATGATCTTCAGGATGTATCATTAAGTGATAAAAATATATGGGTAGAATGATGCGTATAGCATGCCTTCCTTTGTAAAGAAAAGAGGGGATATATATGTCCGCATATTTGCTTTTTATTTTATTTGCATATTTGCTTCAAAAAGAAGCAACGTGAGAATAACAGCCAAACTAAAACAAATGCTTCCCAAAGAGGAAGGAAGGTAGAAGGTAGGGAATGAGGAGGTTTTTCCTTCTGGCCTGAGCTGTGTCAGTGATGACTGGGGCCACAGCCAGCCTTCAGCCATGATGGGGACTACCCCAGGGACCATGGGGCACACAGAGGAGGACAGCGCAGACACACCAGATGAAGCAGGGTCCCAGAGGACATTAGAGCTGATGAGTCAGTCCCACCTCAAAACTACCCTACTCACAGACTTTTATTCTGCAACATCATAAACTGTTTTGCTGGCTTTTCTGTGACTTGAAGCCAAAAGTATATGGATATATTATATCATCTAGTTTTTATGAAAAAAGATACTTATCAACACATCTCCCCCAGTTAGTATTTAATAAATGCTAGCCTCTCTATTTCTCGACCTGTCACCAAATTCTTCTATCATCATCATCCCAGTATCATTGACATCTTTTCTCTTTCTCCCATCCTTGCTATTGGTTACCATATTCTCTCTTTTGCACTACCCAGGAGCACAGTCATTGCTAATCTGATCATACAGGGAACCTGTCTTTCTACTTCCACCCAACTAAAAACTCTTAATGGCCTTGTCCTTGGGATAAAGATAAAAATCTTTAGCATGGCCCACAGCAGTCTTACGTGGCCTGTCCTCTCCTTAACTCTTCATCCTCATTTTCTGTTCCCTTGCTCCTTGTATTCCCACCATGCTTGACTTGTTTCAGTTCCTGAAAACAACTTTGCTCCTTCCCACCACAGGGCCTTTGCGTGTATTTTCTTCACCATCTGGCATGAATCCTAATCACCCCTCAACCTTGGCTGAGTTCACACTTATTTAAGCTTTAGCCTATGCTTATCTTCAGGGAAGCCTTTCCAAAAACCCCTGTCCAGATCAAGTTTTGTTAGGTCCTTTCCTAGAAAGTTTCTTTACTCATTATATTTACTATACATTAGTGTTATCTCAACAAGGTGGAGGTCTCTTCTCTATTCTGACATACATATACAGCAGCTCATTCCTTCTTCCCCACTTCATATTCAGAAGGAAGGGGATGGTCAATTGCCTGCAAGATTCCTTGACTACTCTAGGTGTGACTGTTTTACTCCCTAGAGGCTGCATAGTATTGTAGGGAATAGGGGATTTAGAATTAAGTAGATCTCAATTTGAACATTGCTCCTGCCCCCATCAGCTCTTTGACCTTGCAGAACTATCTCTGAGCCATGGCATTTTTTTAATATAATAAAGGCAGTACAGACTGTACGGGTTTGCCATTATTTGTGCAGAGGCTCTAACAGAGTACCTCATAGATGCTACTATGGTGGTTCCTCCTCTCTTTCAGATTACATCCTTCCTCTATTTAAACTCTATTTCCAGGCCCACCCTCACAATTTCTTCTCTAAGTAACTCCAACCATGGTTCAACCCCCTGCATAGTTTCAGACTCATGAGCTCATGGGTCCCTCTCACGGGATTCCTCTAACTACTCTTTCAAGGCACAACGCTTTGCAGCCCTTAGGTGCATAATCAGTACTGGCTATGTGGTTACTGGCAGTTCTCAAAACAACCTTATCTCATGCTCAAAATGCCCTTGACTTAGAAATTCTCTTTTGGAACTAGAAAAACACTTCAGAAAGTGGCCTGTTGAAAAACTGTTCTCCTATGGCATCATACTTTATCTGTTATTGGTATCCACATTGCCACTTTAAAAAAAATATCCACCTGACATCTTAAAAATAAGTGAGAAGGATGTTGAGAGTGAGTAGAAAAGAGACATGATGCAGTGTGAAAACAGATGCTTTCTTTTCTGTTTTCCCAGTTTTCTACCCTCCAGATCAACTTCCCCTTAAAACACTATAAATCAAGCTCCTGTGCTATCACATATAATCTGCTTCGGCAGGCATAACAGCATCAATATACTGGTGCATTTGATGGATCATTTTCCTGCCTGATCCTTGTTAGAAACTGTGACTCTGACATCTGGTCTTGGGCCTGGCTTCCAAAACAGTGAATTCAGGTAAGTCATGTCTCCAAGCTGCTTAGAGAGGCAAAACCCCACAAAAACAACATTTATTTAGTGCCTTATAATTAATAAGGACTTCAGACAAGTCATATTTCCCTGAACATGTATTTCCCACTTTCCACATATTTTTGATAGTATACAATGGGAACTTTCTATCTGCAGGAGGCTAGATGATGCCACCCCTCTCCCATCCCACCCACCCAAGATGCCCATGTGCTAATCCCTGGAACCTGGGAATCTGTTAACCTTACATGGTGAAAGGGACTTTACAGTTTTAAGAATCTTAAAACCTGGAGATTATTTTGGATTATCTGGGTAGGCCAACGTAAATACAAGCATCCATGGTCAATAGGAAAGAAGGTGATATGACAAAGGAAGAAGAAATTGGAGGGAGGCATCCAGGAGGTGAGAAATGCCAGCCTTTAAAAGCTAGAAGAGGCAAGAAACAGATTCCCTGGGGTCTCCGAAAGGAGCCAGCACTGCTGACACTTTGGTTTTAACTGCTTAAGACTTCTTTTGTACTTCTGACTGTAAGAATTGGAAGAGAATAAATGTGTGGTAATTTGTCACAGAACGATAGGAAGCCAATATCTCACGCACTGTCTCACTTGCCTCATAGATTATGAGGTCATGCAGTGCTTCTAGCATCTCAGTCCTCAATTCCATCTTTCTGTTGTTGGGTTATCTCAAATTAAATAAGATGTAAACAATACCCAGCAGATGGCATGGACAGCCAAAGGAACAGATAAGAAATAAGAAAGAAAGAGAAAATGAGATCACAGAAAGAAAAAGTCTAATTATGACATTATTATCTATAGGGGTTATAGAGACAGTTGTATTGTGGCAGAGGCTCTCTGGGACAGCACCAGACAGTTCTTAGGCTGGAAATGTCAGGGGTGGCCCTAATACCCAGGGATGACTAATTTAAAGAGACCTCTGCTAGAAGGTATTTAGGAAAGAATATGTTATTAAAGAGAGATGGGTGAAGAAAGGACCTTTCTTTCCTTCCCTTCCTGCTTGGTGTGCTTGATGCCAGGACATACCATTTGGAACTGCTGCAGCCATTTTGAGACCATGAGGGAAAAGCCAAGAGAGGGCAACTCAGCGCTCTTAAAACACTGAGCCTCTGAATGAGCCCTAGGGATGCACATTTCCAAACTTCTTTTTATACAGGCAATAAAATGTTTGTACTCATTTTTAGTCAAGAATTTATTCTATTACTCATGGTCAAAACCTGATTACTACTAACACACTACTTTTTTACAAAAATGAAATTTGACTCTAAATCCAAATGAAGGACTTGCCTAGTAATCTCAGCCCAACAGTCAAGTGTTTCTGAGAACCTGACTTTGTACTGTATTGGACTCCTTGAGGGGTTTTAAAAATGGGCCAGATATGATCCTGGTACTCAAGGAACTTATAATCTAACACGGAAGAGAAGCATACTCTATTTGCAATATTATAAGCATAATACAATAAATCTTCTAAAACATTTCAAAGGTGCAAGAGTTTGGAGAGGGAATTAACTGTTGAAACAGGTACACTGAATACCCAGGTGTACAAAGTCAGGAAGGAGGGAGAGGATTAAACAATAATAAAGCCAACAAAAAATTCAGTTTGCTTTTTATCACATACCAGCAATTCTAAATGTCTTTGATTAAACACTCTGTCTGGAAGGAAAACTTTCTGACTCTACGTTCTGATAATTCTTTGGTTGCTATTGGGTTTTAGTAATATATATATTTGCTTTAAACTAGTACATCTTTGTTACATATACTTTAATAAACATGTGGCCTTAAGTTACACATTCATTTCAAGAGGATATTTGTTATGATTCATTTGTGCTTTGAAGCATTTCTCCTTGGAATTATCTAAATCAGACTATTTCCATGTTAGGTCAGTATTAATGTCCCATTTCACAGATGAAGAAATGGAGACCCAGAGACCTGTGGTGACTGGCCTTTGATAGTTAAATTCATTAGTAAATTAGCCATTTTTAGAAGAAGCAATGTTTCTCTTCTACTATATCACTCTGCCTCTTTCTTTAGCATTTGTGATTTCCCAAAAATGTAGGCAAGTAGAATTCGGCAGGTGTGCAAAACAGATATTTAATCTAGCAGAGCCTCTTCAGATCTCTGGTGTTAGAAAAAAAGTTTTTTGAAATCTCAGAAAACACAGGTCATATCATATTTGTAGCTATCCTTCAAGGAGCATCATTTAACCAATAGTGAACCATTATCTTCCTAAAGAGCTTTCTGAATGATGGAAATGCTGTATCTTTCCAGTATGGTAATCTCTAGCCACATAGACTCACGGGCACTTGAAATGTAACTAGTATGACTGAGGAACTGGATTTTTAAAAATTTTTTATTAAGGTATGATTGATATACACTCTTATGAAGGTTTCACATGAAAAAACAATGTGGTTACTACATTTACCCATATTATCAAGTCCCCACCCATACTCCAGTGCAGTCACTGTCCATCGGTGCAGCAAGATGCTGCTGATTCACTCTGTGCCTTCTCTGTGCTACACTGTTTTCCTGTGATCTCCCACACCATGTGTACTAAACATAGTACCCCTCAATCCCCTTCTCCCTCCATCCCCACCTGCCCTCCCACACCCCTCCCTTTTGGTAACCACTAGTTCATTCTTGGAGTCTGAGTCTGCTGCCATTTTGTTCCTTCAGTTTTGCTTCATTGTTATACTCCACAAATGAGGGAAATCATTTGGCATTTGTCTTTCTCCACCTGGCTTATTTCACTGAGCATAATGTCCTCCAGCTCCATTCATGTTGTTGCAAATGGTAGGATTTGTTTCTTTCTTATGGCTGAATAGTATTCCATTGTGAGGAACTGGATTTTTAATTTATTTTTCATTAATTTACATTTACATTTAAATTTGTTCATTTACATTTACATTTAAACTTACTGAACAGTAGAGAAATAGATTATAGGTCTCATTAACTGCTTTCACCAATAGAAGAATGGATATATACAGTAGAAATTATTCAGCCATAAAAGGAAGGCAATCCTGCCATTTGTAGCAACATGGGTGGACCTAGAGGGTATTATGTTTAGTAAAACAAGTCAGACAGAAAAAGACAAATATCATATGATTTTACTTATATGTGGAATCTAAAAAAATGAAAACAAAAACAAAATGAACTCACAGATGCAGTGAACGGATTGGTGGCTGCCAGGAGCTGGTAGAGGTGGTGGGCGACGAGGGAAATGGGTGAAAAAAACAAGAGGAGTACAACTGAAGGGTGCGCACCCTCTGTGGGCAGAAGCCTAGCAAGAATTCCCAAGCACTCAGTTTCTTTATCAACAAAGATGAAAACTATTTTAGATTCCATGAAAGCTGTTTCTGAAAGATGTTTATTTAAAACAATGGTGGGAACACAGGTGAACACTTGCTTTTTATTTTTAAATCCTCAGCTCATCTCTCCTTCCTTTGTCTGCTTTTTTTCCCTACTTTTTCAAATTCAGCTGCATTCAGCTCAAATGTCACCATCTCTGTGAATCCCACAGTCAGTCAGGGATAGAAATCCAATTCAAAGAGCTTTAAAAAAAAAGTCCTACAGTGGAACTGTATCAATAGCCATTAAACTCAAGCAAAATCATATGGACTCGGCAAAATCAATACAAGAGCAATCAATACAATGATACAACAACAAAAGGGACAAACAGGAACTGATGTGTATTTTTTAAATACAAAACAGTCCCTAACCTTAAGCCAAGTACTTGAACTTGGGCTTAACCAAATGAAGTATTATCTGTTCTATTCCTTTATCTACTTTTCAAAGATAATTTTTACTTTATTTAATTTTTGCATTTCCTGTTCAATTTTGAAAATAGGCTTTATGACACAACTTCTGTGTACCCTATTTAATGTAGATAGTAATTGAAATACAGTCAACATTTGGAAAATTTGGCTTCATTTTTCCATTTCTTATGTCCTTAACTTTCTAAAGTCTCTAAACATCTACTATATTTCCCAATATTTCATGAATCAATATTATGTCAGATGTGAAATGATCACTTTATTGCCATAGAGAATAAAGTACCAGTGGCTTATTCTGGTATTTTTTTGAAAGCTGAATGCCAGAGACAAGTATATATGTCACTAATAAGTCAACATATATACTCACATGCTTATGGTTGTAAGGGTAAAAACACACCACATATGTTAGGGGTTATGTTTTATGAACAGTGAAAATTCTTCAGGAATACAATATGCAAAAACAAGAGAGAAGAGATTATTACCCTTATTATCACTTTGAGGATATAATTATACATAGAGAATAAAATACTGTTAATCTAGTAATCTATTTGCTGGAACTTTACACTTTAAGTAGTCCTTCTGCATACTAATATAACAACAAGGATTAATTAATTATCTGTTGGGTCCTGGAATATCTTTGGAGTGCTAAAATTTTCTAAATTATATATTAAAATATTCACATATTTAAAATTACAGTAAAATGTTATTTCATGGATAATTAATGTCATGCATGTTATATAAATAACCAATTAAGAATACTCAAACTATGGTAGAGAAAATAGGTTCCCAAATGTCAGACCTGGGATTACTGCATTCCATTACAAATTTGTTATCATTCCATGGAGAAGCGAAAAAAGTAAGGACATAAAAGATTTATTTTATTTTGTAAATATGTTCCTCTAAATTTTTTAGTGTTAAAACATCTGTTCTTTGTTTTATTGCCCTTGTCTAGCTTGGATTAACACATAGTCTACAGGCACACACCTGATCATCTACATTTGCTCTCTTACAACACTAAACTACATTTTCTACCTTTATCTTGTATCTACCTACCACTTCAGCATTTTATTAAAAATAATAATAATAAAGGGAGAAATGTGGTATCCACATATAAATCAAGTATAAGAATCAAATGAGTATTCATATTTGAACTGACTGTTTATAGTTCATAATGCATGAGCAAAACCGAAAGCTTCTGTGATGACTGCCCCTGTAATGTTCACCATGTAACTTATTCACTATGTAAGAATTTGTTCTCCATGTAAGAACTTGTTTGTTATGCTTCAGAAGATTGTAGACTGATGAAAATTAGGCTTGGGGTGGATTAATGATTGTGCATTGAGCATTGACTCCCCTATACAGAATTTTATTGTTGTTAACAATCATTTGATCAATAAATATAAGAGATGCCCTCACAAAAAAAAAAAAAAAAAGTATACACTTCCAATTGTAAAATAAATAAGTAACCGGGATGTAATGTATAGCATAAGGAATATAGTCAAAATATTGTAACAACTTGGTATGGTGATAGCTGGTACCTAGAATGATCATGTATATAAATGTTGAATCACTGTGTTGTACACCTGAAACTAATGTAATGTAATACTGTGTGTCAACTACCCTTCAATAAAAAATAATTACCTACAAAAAATATATATATATATCTGTTCTTAAAGTAAGCAAGCTTATCATGTTAGCCTCTGGGAAATACTGCTGTGGAGCAAGATTTCTCAAATAGAAATTTCCAGACATGACCCAGAGAATTACAATGTTTGGGTGGAAGGGTTTGAAATAAACGTGTTTAACAAGTTTTTCCACTGATTCAAATACATCCTAATGTTTGAGAACCACTAGTATGGAGTGCAGAGTGCAGACACTGAAGCCAGATCCTCAGAAGTTTGAAATCTTGTCTTGTTTTCTATCTGGGTGACCTATGATGCTTAAAGTTTCTCAGCCTTCATTGTCTCATTTGTAAAATAGAAGGCCGGTAGGAGAATGAAAAATTTAATCAGTGTAAAGTCTTCAACAAAACCTGGTTTAGAATAGAAACACAGGAAATTAGTTCTCTGCCACACCCCTACGGTTGCTAGTTAAGTATCTACTATGCTAGTTAAGTGTCGACTATACACCTTGCATACGTATATTTTAATAGGGAGAATTGTAAGATGGTCCCCAAAGACTCCTGGCCACTGGTTATTCAGTTAAACACAAATCTAAGTACTTCTGTGAAGGAATTTTGCTCATGTAATTAAAGTTCCCAGTCAATTGACCTAAAGATAGGAGACTTTTCTGATGCACCTGACCTAATCTTATGTGCCTTTCAAAGCAGTTTTCTCTTGCTGGTTGCCCAAGAGGAAGTCAGTGAGATGCACTCGAACAGGCCTAGAAGAAAGCCAGTGCTGTGAACTGCATATAGCGCCACACGGTGAGGGCCTGAGGGTCGCCTCTAGTTGCTGAGATCAGTCCCCCGCTGACAGCCAGCAGGACAAAGTCAGTCTCAGTCCTATAACTGCAAGGAAATGAATTCTGCAACAACCTGAAGGAGCTTAGAGAGACATCTTTCCCTAGTTAAGTGGTCAGATGAGGATGCAGCTGCCTGAAATCTTGATTTCAACTTTGTTATACCCTGAGCAGAAAACCCAGTCACGCTGTACCAGACTTCTGACCTACAGAACTGTGAGATAATAATTGGATGTTGTTTTAAGTCTCTAAATATGTGATAATTTTTTACATGGCAATAGAAAAAAATATATATATATAAAGGAATTTTATTGTATGATTATATTTTTAAAAGGTAATAGTACTCAAAGAACAAATTCCCCCTCTTGCCTTTTCGACCATACACCTATGCTTATATCTGTAATATAAATAAAAAGTGACAGTTCTCATCTTCTAAGGGAAAAATGGAAGGAAAAACAGCATATCCACTATTCTGACATTATTACCAAGGATTACATAAATGTACATCTCTTTCACTCCATCTCCTTTAGTTTGTTATAAGTGCCCTACAGTGAAATAACCTTCCAATTTGCCCATAGGCTTAGCTAGGCATCTAGAAGTGACAGCAACTGAACTTAGAACTTGGATAAACAGCAATCCCCAAAGGTTTACAACTGTGAAGAGCTTTCTCCCTTACTTCTGTTGGCTTTTCCTTTTCTTAGTCCTTCTATATGCCTAAGGGGAGGAGGTTGACACTTTTTGCCCTTATAACCTGGACCAAGATCAAAATTTTCTAATCTTGAGACTTCAATAATAACAGTAAGCTTTACATGTTGTTCAGACTGAATCCCAATTGCTTTGGATTGTTTAGACTAGAAATTAGACATTCAACTAAACTCTATCTTCTGATATGTTTCAAATAAAAGAAATCATGTCTCTAGTCTCAACAAAGTCAAATATAATAGAAGCATAATGATCTCTTTTCCCCTTTTTATAACCTTTTTCCTTTTTTATAAAGCAACTATGTATAGGAATTTCTACTTCTATAGGAAGTGTGTGTACATTTCCTATGTACATAATAATATTTATTAAACAATTGTACGCTAGACCCTCTTGTGGACTCTTTAAGTCTATTAATTTAACTATCATAATATCTCTCTGAGAAAGATACCATAAATTCTAACTTTATGCCTGTGCACAATGAGGAAACTACAGAGTATTTAAATAACTGGCCCAAGGTGACATAGCTAATAAGTGAAGGCATTGGGAACAGAAATTCCAGCTCTCGAGTTGTGTATTCAATGCCTATTCTACTTTGAGATGAGAGGTATTATTCCTCTCAGTCCATAAATCTACTGCATGCAAAGTGCAGCACTCAGCAGAAGACACAGGACTTCATGTCAAAGCCTGTTATATCTGCCTGGAGAGGCAAAAGGCACAGCAGGAGACAAGGAAACAACTAAAAACCAGCGACTGAGTCCAAACCTTCCCTCTCCTTCATGACTGCTATTGGCAATAAAAATGAAGAGTAAGAAAGCCGACTTTAAAACTTCAGCCTAGAGCTGAGAAAAGTCAACAAGACAATATAAAATGGACAGTACAGTGTAAGAGTTTCTAAGAAGATAGAAGCCTTTAGTTCGAGTTATAAGATAAACAGGTCTTGAAAGGTGACTCCCTGGATATCTGTTCCTTTGTAACATGTGCTTGGGTCCAAAACACCCTGTGGTTGAAATGAAGGAAGACACAATTCACTTCTCTGGGTCCTGGGCTCTTTGTTACTGTCACAATGTCAGGGTATTAAAAAGTGTGTGTGTGTGTGTGTGTGTGTGTGTGCGTGTGTGTGTGAACACACACACACATGCACACAGACATAAAACAAAGGCATCAAATGCACAAAAGAATTTTTTGCCCTGGAAGCACAGATTTCAGAACTACTCAATTTTCTTCCCACTGTGTTCCAAATGAGCTTTGAAAACAGAACTGGCACAACTGTATCTCTCTGGAAATACCATGTCTCTGCAAATTCTGTAAATTAAGTTTCATCCTAAATGAGGTATGGGGCCTCCTATTTATAGAAGATTTGTGATGAATTTTTAATACAAATAATTATCCTTTAAAGGATCTATTTTTTAAGTGAATAGGGCCGCATCAGGGTTTTTGTTTTTAAATTTTTCCAATAAGAGAGATTTAGTTGAGTGTTTGAATGGCCCCAAACTGCTAAGCACTTTACATGAATCTAAAAATAAAGGTCCCCTGACTTTCTTCTCCCTAGAGCTAACAAGCTGTCTCTCTTCTCTGTTCAAAAGCCACCTCCATCTTTCCAGCTCCAATCTGGATTCAGCCTCCTCAGACCACTGAAATGGTTTTTGTCAAGATAACTAACAGTGACTCTGTCTCTTACACCTAGTGCGATTCAGTTCTCACTTTAGCTGACTTCTCAGCAGTATTTAGTGCTACTGATCACCTTCCTCTCCAATTTCTTCCCTTTTTTTTCAAATCACCTCTTTTTGTTTTGGAGCTCTTTTTTTTTGAGAGGGCATCTCTCATATTTATTGATCAAATGGTTGTTAACAACAATAAAATTCTGTATAGGGGACTCAATGCACAATCATTAATCAACCCCAAGCCTAATTCTCAACAGTCTCCAATCTTCTGAAGCATAACGAACAAGTTCTTACATGGTGAGCAAGTTCTTACATAGTGAATAAGTTCTTACATGGTGAACAGTGCAAGGGCAGTCATCACAGAAACTTGAGGTTTTGATCATGCATCATGAACTATAAACAATCAAGTCAGATATGATTATTCATTTGATTTTTATACTTGATTTATATGTGAATCCCACATTTCTCCCTTATTTATTTATTTAATAAAATGCTGAAGTGGTAGGTAGATGCAAGATAAAGGTAGAAAACATAATTTAGTGCTGTAAGAGGGCAAATGTAGATGATCAGGTCTCTGCCTATAGACTAAGTATTAATCCAAGCTAGACAAGGGCAACAAAACATCCACAGATGCAGAAGATTTCTCTCAAAACAGGGAGGGTGAGGTTCTGAGCCTCACCTCTGTTGATGTTTTGGAGCTCTTTTTGAAAAAAAAAATATATTTCTTTTATTGAAGTACAGTTGATATACACTAAATGAGTTTCCGGTGTACAACATACTGATTCAATAATTATATATACTGTGAAATGCTCACCATGGCAAGTGTAGTTACCAACTGCCACCATACAAAGATTTAATAATAGTAGTGGACACATCAGTTATAAAGGACCTGCTCAGCCCAGGCTTCCCCATCTATCACCTGAATTACGGCAATACTTTCCTAACAGCTTTTGCTGTCTCTAGTCTCACAACACCCACCCTCATTCTTTCCCACTCCCAAATTCATTCTCCATATCACCTATAGAGGAGCACTTAATCTGAACAGTGGTCCATAAACTAGGGTTGAAAAGAAATCTTTATTTTCACTAGTCTCTAACTAAAATTTAGTATTTCCTTCTATTATGAATGGAGATAAGAAATCTCAGTATTATTTGTGGTAGCAATGACCTCACCACCAAACAAAATCAGACATTTTCAGATCTCATTATAACCACAGGAAATATTCCCAAATATCATGTATGCTCACTACCATTCAAAAGTATCTGATGATCATAAGACCTGATGCTAGATCTTATTATTTAATGCATTTAATGAAGTATATATATTGTTCTATCACAATTTTTAAAAATATTTTGATCACTGTATTTCAATGTTCATTGGTCTCCTTTGATATTCTGTGTGTCTATTTTTTTTTTTAATTCTGAGAAGGGATCCACTGGCTTTTGCAGACTGCTATGTGTATTGGCACATATACACACAAATTAAGAACCTTTGGTCTGGAAGGATTTTCTAAAATAAAGTTCTCATAACGTTACTCCCATAACTTAAACCTCCTCAGTGGCACCTGGTCATCTTCCTTATAGTGTCCACATCCTCTGTGGTTCACAGGAGGCCTTCCACGATCTACAAGTCTCCCCTCACTGCCTTGTGGCCTGTACGTTGATGCTTGGACTCCATACTTCATCTGCTCCAAATTTTTTCAAGTTCCTAGATGCACTGAACTGTCAAAGCTCTCTTTGTCTCCAGGCACACTGTTCTCTCTCATAAAAATGTCTCTCCCTGATTGACTGCTGTTAAACTCCTACTCACCCTGCAAGACCCAGATCAAGTTCACCCTACTGAGACACTTCGCCTGATGCACAGACCCTTCAACACTTCCAAATTCAGGATAATCTCTCATTCCTTTTTCTCCCCTCTAGCATACTTTACCTGCATTATAGCACTTTACACAGGGCCTTAATGGTTGTGTATTTATAGGTAAGGGGTGGTGAGTCCAGGAGCTCATTGTACCATTTGTTTTACACACAGCTGGGTAGGCACACTGTGGGTCTTTTATGCACTTGTGCTTGACTATTGTCTACAAGTGTTACATGAAAAAGTAAACCTCGAGTAGGACCCAAAGCTGCCTTTGCAGTCAGTGTAGGACTCTCAACTGAGTAGGAAGGACAAACTAATTAATTTTGCTAATAACTTCTTTGAAAAGCAGAGCTGTTAAATTCCAAATATTAGTGAATTCTCCTCCCGGTGGATTACTTACATCTTCAGAACCTTCCTACTGAGACTCCTCCTTCTGAAAAATTAGACTCTTCTTCATATATACCATTTTTTTTGCTCATTTACTCAGCAAACATTTCTGAGAGCCAACTATCTGCTAGGCACTGTCTGGGGGATTCAGCAGTCAATGAGTTAAATCCTGTCTCTGCTCTCAAGAAGCTTAAAATGTAAGGCAGGCTGTCCAACAGAACTTTCTATGATGATGGAAATGACATATATTTGCAGTGTCCAGTACAGTAGCTGCCAGCTATATGTGGTTATTGAATCTTTGAAACATGGCTAGCAAGAGAAAAAAACTGAATTTTTATTTTTTATTCTAATTAATTTAAACAGGCCATGTTGGTGGTGGGCACCATATTGACTGTACTTCTAGAGTGTGGTATAAATGGTAAGTGAAGAAACATATGAATAAATAAGAAAACAACCTAATGAATGAATAAGAAGAGCCTCAAATATTGAGAAATGCCAATGCAAAGAATTAAGGAGGCCAGTGTAAAGTCACTGGGGTATCAGAGGAAGTTCCTTCAAGGAGGTGACATCTGAGTGAGCTGAATATCAAGAAAGATCCTGCTATAGGAAGAAATGAAGAGAATTCTAGGCAGAGGGAACAGAAACAATTCCAAACCAGTAAGAGATGTACATTTGATGGATATAAAGGGCAATGTGCCTGGAATGCAATAGATAAAGGCATCGTAACATGAAGTTGGAGGAGGCTGATGCCACACTGCAGGGACCTATAGACCTGTGCAGGAAGCTTGGGGTTCTTTCCAAGTGCACTGGGAAGTTTTCGGAGGGTTTTAAGCCAGGGGAAAGCATGATTTTATTTGTATTTCATAAAGCTTGGCTTATATTGAAGGCTGTATGAAGAATGGATTGCAGAATGGAAACCAGGAGTCTAGTCAGGATGAACACAGTAGTCCAGGGTGAGGTGGTTTTGGTTATGGAGATAGAGTGAGGTGAATAGAAGCAGTATATATTCTAGAGGTGAAGTCAACTAAGTTTTCTGGACTAAGACACAGAGAAGTCAAGAACAACTCTTAGACTTGGGGCTTCAACAATTGGATGGATCAGGCCAGCGACTGGGATGACATCTGGAGGAAGAGCAGATTGGGCTGAAAAATCAGGAACTTGGGTTTAGATATGCCAAGTATAAAATATCTATTTAGACATCCAAGTGAAAATTTTGTGTCTGGACTTCTGCAGAAAGGTCAGGGCTGGGCATATGGATTTAGGAGTTACCAGCATGGAGATGGCCTTTGACACTAAGGGACTACATGAGATCACCCGTGGGATGAGCACAGGCAGGAAAGAGAAAGGGTGCAGGAGCACTGAGCATGCAGACCAGCACCTGCACACAGCGCTCATTCCCTTCAGGTTAGGATCACTCTCTCCTTGGGCCAAAAGGGCCAATTCAAAGGACCCGACCATGAGTGACCCAAGGTGCACACCACAGAGGCTCACTCTGATCATTGCATGGAGGAAATGGGTACAGTCAGGGAGAGAAAGAACCAACAGTTATTAGCTGTCCCTATCTACCCCAAAGCCCTGGAAGATTAATAATAGCATCTCTGTTTCACAGAGAATGTAACTGGCATACAAATAGTCATACAGACCTGAGTGAAAATCCTGACTCCACTCTTTCCTGGCTGCATCACCTTGAGCAAGATACTTAATGTCTCCCAAACTTCATCAATAAAATGAAGCTGTAGAGAGAATTAAGTAAAATAATACATAAATCCCAATACACAAAATAAATGCCCCAAATGTGCTAGTTGTTAATACGTTGGCCAGTGTTAAGAATACTGGTCACTGAGCATCACGCCTAGGAAATTGAGCCAGGTGTATGCAACTCCAAAGACCGTGAATTTGCTACGCATCCATGACTCCTGTGCTTGAGAACCACCTGATTTGGGCTCTACCTCTTCTTTCTCTTGTTTACTTCTCTAACACTACCTAAGAATAATTTTTTAATTTAATTCATTTTTTAAAATTGGAAAGTGCTTCTGCTGTGTGACAGGCAAGTATGACATGTTACAGTCCCTCTCAAATATATGCTCAGGGAAACTTTCTCCCTTGTTTCTGCGTGTCCTCCCACCAGCCCACCTTATTCCCCAGGGAACCTCAACAGCTTACTGAGCATGCAGACCTCGCCAGTGCAGCATCAAGCTCCACTCTTCTCACAACATGCAAACACTTGGATCAGCTACGTTCCTGCTGACTCTGCTTTCATGTGCATTCTGCTTAATAAACCTCCAGCCACTTAGGATGTGGAAAACAAAGAGATGGCAGACAATTTATTTTTCCCTGCTGATCACCTAGAAACACGGAGCCAGCCAGGAATGGTCGTCTCCAAAAAGTCTTTCCTTGTTTTCTACACAGGGCGTTCTCCATTTCACTTTGTATTTGCCCAGGTGACTTTTCATATCCATGTGGACACTCTTAACGAACTACCACCTCCAAGCCACATATAGGACATGTCTATAGAAATCAGGGCATGTAGATTTCCATGACACCAGCTGCCTCGTGTGTGTGTGTGTGTATGTGCGTGTGTGTGTGTGTGTGTGTGTGTAATCTAATCTCATCAGCGCTTTCCTGCCTTAAACTTGGCTGAGAATTTATCTCTGAGTCTTTATGGTGAAACACATGGGTGCTGGCCATTTTTTAAACAGTCAACATTCTCTAAGGTTGGAACATCTAATTAACTCTTTGAACTGTCCTCGTCAGGGTTTCCTAAAAGGATTAATTCAAAAGTGCCCTTGAATCAGCAGTTCAAGCACATGCTCTCTAGGTCAGGGTAGAGGAGCAGTAGAAAAGAGATGGAGCACTTGCCTTTAACTCTTATCTTTCCTAAAATGTGCTTGTTAGATGATTTACTTTTTTAACTCTCATCACCTTAATCTCCAACCCTTGCTCCCCCATCCATTTCCCTTTATGCCTCTTTTGGTTTTGGCATTTGTCATCCCTGAACATCAGGTGTCCTTCTATCAACAGGAAAGACACCTGGAGGATGCCTTTCTGACATTCTTCCATCAGGCTGTACAGAACCTACTAAAAGAGATGTCGCTTGCCTAGTCATTTTAATGCCACAACGAGAGCCATTTGTTTTAATTAGCTATGTCAGAGGTTCTAGCAGCTTCCCAGATGTGTGAGCAAGATGACAAAGAAACTCAGTATTCCAGCCTCTTCAAACTTAACTGCTCAACATAAAGCCTTGCAAAACCCAGCTGCTCTGTGTTTCCATTTATACCAATTCAAACCCATTCAAACCCATGCATGTGTTTCTGGACTTGTTTACCTAACTGTCCTCTCTCGGTGTCCCAGCTTTGGTCTCCAATTGCCACCATTTCAGACACTTTGAGAAAGAAACTTTAATCCTGTCACTTTTCCTCTGTAGTTCCCTGGACCCATTAGATCTGTTTCTTTACTGTAATGCAAAATGTACTTTTTAAAATTGGCTGCAGCTTGTTTACCCCAGTGGACCAGAAACTGTTTAATAGCAATTATCCTTTTATAATCACCCAAATCATACATCAAAGCTATTGTTGAATTGATGAAAGATCTTTCTTAACCTTTCCAGATGAATGGCCAAGGATATCTTTTCCTTAAAATAATGGGTCACATATCCATAGAAACAGAATTCTGCCTATCATCTTAGGGTTTAAGAGCTTTGCTGTACAGACATTAACTCACTTTTTTTCTCAGTCTACCTAGAGGGTGAAGCTGTAAGTGATGATGAAATGAATCTTAGGGTCCAACACTGTTGGAGCTCATGGGGAATCTGACAAAGCAATGTTCTCCTTGTTTCCTGGTCTGTATCGATACCAAGGACTTGGGTCATCTATGTCTACTACTATGTCTACTACAAATTCTAACAGTCAAACTAAGTGGACAAGATACCCAGGAACATCATGGCTTAGGAAGGTCTGAGCAAACGAGGGGTAAATTTATGGTCCCACTGCACTTACATCCACGGCCATGGCACTCAGGTTGTACCGCAGCTAACAGTGAACCAATGGCCAAATCACAATATTAAATCACACTCATTCCCCCCCTTTGGTTTGGCTCACTGGGTCATTTCCAATGTACTGAATACTCTCTGGTTTCATAGTTTATTTAGAATTTCTTTTCTTTTTTTTTTCCATTTTAACAGTAACTTCAAGTTGTCTTTGGTTGGGTTTGGTAGTTTTCTGGCTAAATTTCCTCCAAGGCTGTAACATTTACTCCCTGGTGTTTCAAAGGAGCTAGAGATGTTAAATAATTTTCTTCTGGTGCTCTTTGATGCCTATGACAAGGTAGATGTAGAGAACACTTTTTGGAGCCTTAAGAGTTTTTGGAAGACATGCTGTTCTTTTCCACAAGACAGCAAACTTCTAATCAGCCATGAATATCCCTGTCTTAGAGGTTTATGACTCTTGTTTTGTTCTCATATGGGTTCTTCTATTATTATTATTAATATAATTATTAGGGCTTCTTCTGCCTTTATTATCTTTAATGCTCTGCTGAGTATGTTTGTTCTTTGAATCTAAGAAGAGCTCGATGGACAACACGCGCCCCAACAACAGATCACAGAACTGTTTTGTAACCTCAGTTGTGTGTTCCTTTTGCTTTTCTTTTTCCCCCCTCTCTGTGTCACATTTTTGTACTCATTAATCTTAATGTTTTCTTTGGTTTCCTTCCACTTTTTCAAAATCTGACTTTTCCACATTCTTTCTCAGACTATCGTTTCCAATTTTTTTGGAGTCTGGTAAATCTGTGTAATTTCCAAACCCTTTTACCTTCTCCTTATGAAGGTAAACTGGCTTCTTTTGCAGGGCACATCATGGATGTCTAATCCCAGATGGTCTTTATAACACATACACACCCTACTGTTAATTTGACAGAATCTCCTGGCATCAATGCTAATTATAATCTCCTGTGGATTTCCACTAGAAATTTCACCTACTTTTGCATTTCTTGAATGAACTGCTGTGCCCTTCCTAATCTGTTTGTATGTCTACCTTCTCTGAATTGATAGTAATTTGCCAAGTCCCAGCACCTCCTTGAATGCCACTTACACAGTACTCAAAAAGATCTCTCAAAGCCTCACAATAGAACATCCCACATCCCACAGCCCACAGCCCACACAGTAACAAGAAATACATTGTCCATATGCCTTCAAGCCTGTTCCTATTGTTCTTGGGTTATGGCTGTTGCTGAAAAATTGCTTTTAATTTTATTCTCTTTATACTCCATATATTATGTCCCCATTGTATTTCTCAGTTTTTATTTTTACTTATCCTGATGTAACCCATTTTACTGGATTTCTTTTCATCACTATCACTAATTTTTGTTTTCTAATACATGTTTCTCTCCTCCTTCCCTCCCCTTTACATTATTCCTAGGAGGATATATTATTGATTCAGATCACAGCACTGTGAAACACAATTTCACTGGTGTGGTTTAGAAGTCCTAGAACTAACTGCTTTCCCATTTATTTTTAAATAATGGTTTTTGCATCCTCTTTAAACTTTTCCCTCCTACCATTTTTGCCCTCTGCAGTACTCACGGTATTCATCATTTTCATGCTTTCCATCATTTTTTGTTCCATATTTGCTGACATAGGCACTATGGTTGAGGGTAGACAGATTTGCAAGGCATGGTTCTAACAAAGCCCCTTATTTCTGCCTGACAATCACAACTTCCTTTAAGCTCCTTTTCACCTCAATATGAGTTTTCCACTTTTCTTCAATTCCAGTTGCCTTTCAGGGAAGGGAGCATGCTGAATGAAAGCTCTCAGCAAAGACGAGTCAGAATATCTGGCCTATCTCCCACAGAGCCTCACTGTAAAGAATTACGAAGGCACTGACCTAGCGATGTGCTGTCCATCACGCCTGAAGTGGACTGCTAATGTGCTTTGAACTGAACTGATTTTTCCAGCTGTCTGAATGGGCTAGGCAGGGATGTCCATACATGCTTCCTTGTTTGGACTGTTCAGGCAATGGCTCATGCCAGGATTCAGCATCACACTTAGAATTTACCAGGTCAGGGCATGGTAGTTCCTTGATCTGACCATAATCAGAAATACTAAGCAGAAGTGATGATATTGCCCTTGATGAATCCAGAAGAGGAAAACAAAGGAAACTTCACTTATGTTCAAATACAAAAGTAAAAGAGTTCAGTAGGTAACACCAGGGAAAATGAAAGACTGGAAACTCCAGTATAATTATGCCTCCATAATGATGATTCTTGGGAATACTTGGCTACCATGTGTAGTATCATTGATTCGGCATACTTTAATTGCACGTTATTTTCGGCAAGGTAGCATTTTCAGTTTGTTGCCTCACCGCTGAATGGATAAATACAGCATTTGACTCATACGTTGATGCAATATTATTTTTATTCTCTAGCACCTTCCAATGTCACACTGAAAAAGGTGCAACTCTTTCTGGCCATTCCTCCTACAGGCCGTCTAAAATAATCACCCTGGGGAGCACTCCTGTGGCTCTCAGGAGCAGGTGCAACAATCCACAGTGAGGTTCAGCAGAAGTCCCTTGGGGGGAAATGTGTTCTTTTTCTCTTGACTTCAGCATTCAGGCCATTTTCAAAGTCAAAGCCCTATGCAAAGTGAGGGGCTGGACCAAGACTCTCATTTCATAGACTGCTGACAGCCAGTGTTTTTCTAATCTCAGTTCTCCTGAGAAAGCTGTCAGGGAGGGCCCCTGTAGAGACAGCTGACCCAAATTATGGCTCCTTTCAGGGAAAGGAAACCCCTCTAGGACAAACAGGAAGCGATCTTTCAGCATAATATATTCCCATGGGGAGCAAGTAAACAGTTTACTTTTCATTTCAAAGCAGTGAATTCCAGACACATAAATTAGTTTTGGCTCAGTGTGACCCTAAAAATCAAGTCAAATGGAGTCAGTTGACAATTCAGAGCCTTTAAGATTCTGTTTCGCTGAACACTGAAGTGTTGAATTCCATCTCATTTCAGTTATTATTTTTGTTTAGCCATTTCCAAAGTACTGCTAAGTTTTGGAAATAAAATAAAGAAAGTGCTAAATTGGATTTCAGAAAATGACCAGGCTTTCCTGGTGCTAAAAATAACCCCTTAAGGTGTGGTGTTAAATGAAAAATAACTTTAAAGTATATACATACAACTGATGGAAATGTTTCTCAATCTAGCTGGGATGCAGAGAAATTTACATTTTGCTTCTTAATCTATTTGACTTGGGCAGTTAATAGTCAAATTTATCTCTATTTTTAAACCTTTAGAGCTAATTAAGCACAGTTTGCTGATTAAATAGCATAATCCTGCCATCACAAAGGAAAGGGACCTTGCCCTTTACTTAATTAACCAAGACCCCTCACATAATTAATAAGAGCTGACAATAAAAATGTACATCAGCTATTTAGTCCATAGGGTTAACATGCCCTGAAAGTGAGGTGGGCTGTTCTTTCAATTTTATCATGAGTATGCAAAAAATAAAAATCTTCAGAGAATCAAAGTAAACAGCAAACCCTCCATCTTCCAATCTATAGTCTTGTCACTCCCATAAAAGGAATTAATAAGTTTTGTTCCTATAAACACATGGCCAGCTAGATAACAAATGAAACACTTTTTGCTATTAGAAAGGTATCAACAAATTACATGCAGGATACAAAATGATAGTTTGGCCTGCTCTATTTCCTCAGTGCGAGCTAATGGCCTTCCATTCTAATCAATGCAAGATTGGCATAGAATGTAGTTGAGTGGTGGGTGGTAAATAGGTTATTGTGTGAATTCTGATTCTTAGTACCTCTGGAATCCAAAGCCAGTTCCAGCTCACTTCAGTCCTGGGAATCAGGTGTCCGTGCCGTGACAGGCAGCACAGTCTGGAATGCTTGAGCCTCCCCAAAAGTGAGCCTAATGTCAGGGTTGTGTCCATAACCAGTTCATTAGTCCCTGTGCCTTCTGATTCCATTTATAAACGCTGGGATAACTAACCAACACAGAAATATAGAAAAGAAATAGACATGTCATTTTCCCTCAGGTTTTTGCGTGTTTTTTCTTTCTATTAAGGTCATTTTAAGCTTCATGAATCTCAGCAAACCTGACTTCTGGTACCTCCTCGCTCACAGTGCCCGTATCAGAAGTGATGATCTTCCTGCCGATCCAAATACATTCTGAACAGGCATGCTGAATTGCTTCTAAGTGCCTTAGTACTATGTACAATGTCCACTCAGGACAAACAAAAAAAAAGCCAGGAACAACAGAAGTATTGTAAAAAAGAAAACCACATTTTTTTTTTTTTTTGCTTCTGTAAAAACAGCAAGTCCCTAACCCTGAAATATTAACCTTTTTGATGCTGAATCCAACATCAAATGATTTTTAGTAAAAAATCATTCTAATGGAAGGGGGATGGCACTGGCACTGATGATACACATGTGTCTAGGCATCTCTTTTGATTCTAGCATGAGAGAGTATGAGACGTATGGCACCGATCACGTGGTGGCAGGAACCTGTAACTGAATCACTTCTGTTTTCCCTCGCTGTTCAGTTGGCAGGGGCAGAAGTGGCTGCCATGGAAGCTGCCCAGGATGGTTTACTATAACCATGAAGAACAAAGGAAAGACCTTTGGGATGGCTGGGAGGCCATAGCCCAGGTGTTGGGTCTTGGGCGCCCCCTTGCGGTGGACATACCAATACAGATGGAGGAACCAGCAATGGCAGAAAAATTTTTTTTTAATGTGCCAACCTTGTTTCTTACTGTTCATCTTTTCCCTTTCTGTGCTCCAGCCATGCTGGCCTTCTCTCAGTTCCCAAATGTGTGATGTTCCTTCTTTGTTTCTGCTCTTTACACATGCTGTTCCCTGAGCTTGGAATATGCTCCCATCCACCCCATTTGCCTCGCTGACTCTTACCCACCGACGGTTCTACGTTTGACATCACTTTGTCAAGGAAGCATTCTCTGATTCCATGTACTAGATCATTTTATGCATTAGATGCTACAATCCATCATCCACTGCTAGAAATACTTCTCCAGATTGAAATTGGAGCCAGTGGTTTTAGCTTTTGATCTTTAAAGGGGAACGTCAGTGTCCGGGAAACTATCTAATACAAGCAACCACGTTTCTTTTTAGTGAGAGCTCTCACGGGAAATGAAACACCAACGTTTAGACACACAATTATTCTACACTGATGTTTTCACTAAAACTTCATCCAATGCGTTGATTATTTTTCTCCTTTGACTTTTTTCTCTTTCCATTATACATGCCCATTCTCCAGTAGATGCATCTGTCCCTTACCACACCTCACACATAACAGGCATTCACTCAATGTTTATTTGGTTAGGAAAACCAATTTATTACATTTAAACATTATTAAAATATAAGTCCAAATTCTGGTGCCCTACAAAATAAAAGGCATAGCTCTAATTTACATTTTATTCTACACATCTTTCATCCTTCAAATTTTTATTTTAATAATTTCAGATCTGCTTTCGAGTTGAGATAATAGTATAATGAGCACCTGGGTACCTTCACCTAGCTCTGCTATATACATGTATCCTTTGCAAGTTGCTGATATCATACTTCATCCTTAAGTACTTCAGCATATATCTCTTAAGAACAAGAACATTCTCCTATACAACCATAATACCAATATCACAATCAAGAAGTTTAACACTGAAAACTGTGATTTAATACACAGTTCGGATTCAAGTTTTGCAAAAATGTCTTTAATAACTTTTGTTGTCATTGTTGGATTCAGGACTCAGTCAAGGATTATTTACTGCATTTGGTTGTCAAGTCTTTCTAGTCTCTTAATCTTGAACAGGTCCACTGCCCTTTATATTTATCTTTATCTGGTCATTCATTACACTGACATTTCTCGAGTCATGAGGTCAGATATCTTGTATGATTTTCCACAATCTGATTTGTCTGATTATAGCTTCAAGACAGGATTCAGTTTAAACATTTTGAATCCTTTGAATCTTGCTTTTTTTCACTTGACATTATATACTGGAAACCACTCCACAGCAGTTCAAGGACATTTTCCTCATCCTTGCTGTGTCTTTGTTTGTAGCATTTTATTGTGCAAAGATGATTAAAATACTCATCTATGAATGGACATTTGAGTTATTCCATTATTTCACTACATCAAATACTGGTACAATAAATAACTGTGTGTGTGTGTATATATATATATATATATATATATATACATACATATATATATATATATATATATATACATACATATATATTTTGTACTAGTTAAGGTGTAAATTCAGGATAAATTATTAGAGTTGGAACTATTGGGTCAAAGAGTAAATGAGTATTTACTTTTATTAGATACTAATAAACTCCCCTCTACAGGTGTGGTACCATTTTGCACTCCCAACAATGTAGGGGAGTGACTGTTTCCTATACAGTTGATAGTGTGTGTGTTACTCTTTTGATATTTACCAGTCTGATGGATGAGAAAAAATCTCACTGAAGTTTGATTTACACTATTCTTTTGAATAAAGTTAGACATCTCTTTAAGTACTATTTGCATTGTATTTTCTGTCAATTGTGTCTTTTGCTCATTTATTATCAAGTTTTTGGTACTTCTTTTCCTATCATTTTAAAGAAGTTCTTTACATATTAGAAATATTAGTCTTTCATCTGTGTTATAGTTGCAGATATTTTCACAAAATTTTTAATTTGATTTCCAATTTCAAATCATGTTTTTATGTAAGAACTTTTTATTTTTATGCAGTGACATAAGTTTCTTTAAGTGCATCTTGATTTTGAGTCTTTAAAAAAGCTTTTTCATCTATGAGTCATACAGGAATTCACCTGTTTTCTTTTATTATTTGTATGGTTTCATTTATTACACCTGATCTGAGATCCATTTGAAATCTCTGCTATATGGTGTGAGGTATGGATTTAATTTTATTGTTCTTTAAGTAGGTCTCATGTTTTCCCAATACTATTTCTTAAAATGACTGTATTTACCCCAGTGATTAGAAATGCCTCTTTTTCATATGCTACATTTCCATATGTAGCATATGTGAGTTTGTTTCCTAATTCCGTATTCCATTCTTTGGTTTGTCTAGTGATATGCCTGTCCCACAATATTTTAATTACAGGAGATTTGTAGTTTGCTTTAATATCTGGTAGGACCGGTCCTTCCCTTACTGCTTGTCTCTTTGGCATTTTCTTAGCCATTATTACATGTTATTTTTTTCATATGAATTTAGAATCAGCTTGTTTATCTCCAGGAAGAACAAAATGCATTGTGTTTATCAGGGAAGTATTACATTTACATATTAACTTGTTCACCTCTACTTTCGTATCTTTTGTGAGTGCTCTGACATTTTCCTCATACGTGTTTGGTATATCACTTGAATGAAGTTTTCTCTTCCATGATTTCTGCTAATTGCTTTTGTTTGCATGCATGAAAGGTAACGGTATTTATATATATATTTTTTATATTCTTTTATTTTACTGAATTCTTTAATGATTTGTTTTGGTTTCATTATTGAGTCTCTAATATTTTTGTTAGATATTATTAGTAAATACAATTTTATTTCCTTCCAAATCTTTATGACACTGAATATTTACTCATTTCATCTCATTGGCTAATAAATCCAATGCAATATTAAACAATAGTAGGAGACTGGCTATCTTCTTCCCATTCCTGATCTAATCTGAATACCCTGTGTTTCCTTATTGATGCTGGGTTTTACATATATGTATATTCCTGCATGTACATACATACATATGTATATGTGTATATACATAAATATCTATACACATACATACACATGGTGTACATATGAGATAGGGAGTAGAGAAAAACAGACAGGGACTCCTACTAAGGAAGGATCCATTAATTTCTATTTTGTTGATTTTTAAGTTAGGAATGGATGGTAAAGATTACTAAATGTTTTTTTAATGAATAATGATATGATTTTTCTCCTTAGATTTATTACTATGGTAAAATACATAGATGGATTTCCCATTATCGAACCATACTTGAATTTCTGGAAAAAACTTTCTTGGTCATAAACTTTTTTAAATGTGCTGTTAAATTTTATTTATAAGTTTTATATTTCTATCTGTATGTGAGACCAAGCTATTTTTCTCTTTTTGTACTTCTTTATTATGTTTGGGAATTAATGCCATACTTTTTTATAAGAATGGTTTGGAAGCTTCTGTTTTCTGTACCTCTGTGCTGTGAAACAATTTAGGCACTTTTGGGATAATCAAACCTTGGAAGGTTTGGAAGAAATTGCTTGTGAAAATATCAAAAATGCTTTCATGTGAGATGCTACTTTGAAAACATTTCTACTCTATGGAAATTGGTCTTTTAGATTTTAAGGTCAATTTTGGTAAATTGTATTAAGCCAGGAAATTATCAATTTCAGCTAGATTTTCAAATTTATTTGCATAGAGTAACACAATGCAGCTTTAACGATTTAAAAAATTTCTTTGTTTCATGGTGTTACCCATTGCCATTACTAAAGAGTGTCCCTTTTATCATTATACTTTGAATTTTATCATTTGGGGCCTCTCATATTTGTTCTGTGTTCTCAATTGATAAACCCAAAGCTTTCATCTTGAAAATAAGCTAAGCAAAAAGAAAGCCAAGGAACCTGAGTTATTTAATTTAATTCACTAAAGATTTTGGACATATTTTTGTTCAAATGAAATATTCATTTGTCACACTGAGGAGGTTTTGGGCAGTTCCCTAGATAGAGTTCCCATTAGCCTAGTAATAAAAAATCACAACAGAGGTAAAGAAATTCTAAAGATATTACCAAACACAGATATATTGCAGATCTTATTAACTGCCCTTTTTAAAATTTTGGTAAAATATACATAACATAAAATTTATCTTTTTAAACATTTTTAAGTGTCCAGTTCAGTGGCATTAATTACCCTCACACTGTTCTACAACCACCACCCACATCCATCCCCAGAACTCTTTCATCTTTCCAAACTGAAACCCTGTGCCCATCAACAACAACTCCCCGTTTCCCCCCTTTCCACCTCAGGCCCTGACCATCACCATTTTACTTTTTTCCTCTATGAATTTGACTCTGTAGGTATCTCACATAAACAGAATCATACAGTATTTGTCCTTCTGTGCTGGCTTATTTCACTTAGTGTAATGTCTTCAAGGTCCATCCATGTTGTAGCATGTGTCCGAATTTCCTTCCTTTTTAACGCTGAATAATATTCCATTGTATGCATATATTGTATTTTGTTAATCTACTCATTTGTCCATGGATACTTGAGCTACTTCTACTTTTGGCTATTATGAATGCTGCTGCTATGAACGTGGCTGTAAAAGTACCTGTTTAAGTCTGTGTTTTCAAATCTTTTGGGTATACACCCAGAAGTAGGATTGAGGAATCATACGGTAATTTGTTTTTAATTTTTTGAGGAACCACCATGTCGTTTTCTATAGCAGCTATTTTACATTCCTATTAACGGTGCAGAAGGGTTCCAATTTCTCTGTATTCTTCAACAACACATTTTCTGGGGTTTTTTTTGTTGTTTTTTTGCTTTTAAGTAATAGTCATCCTAATAGGGATGAAGTGGTATCTCATTATGGAATATGCTTTTTGTGCTTACATGTATTTATACTATAATATTAAGTTATAAATATAAAATTCAGTATTCAACCAACTGAACAGACATTATGCCACTATGTGCCAGATATTGTGTTATATACTCTTACTGATATTTTCAAATATACTGCAGATAGCAAACCCAGCTAGTCTATTCTTATGCAAGTATATCAGAGAAATTTTCCAAACATGTTTGAGGAGACTTGAATAAGGCAGTCATGACATATCTTTGCTCTGCTAGGTTATCTGACCATAAACAAACTGATAAACCTTCTTAATAAAAGAAGATATGGGAGAAAAAGGAGTGTAAAAGATATGGGACAAACAGCAAAAAAATAGTATGAGGGTACATTTGAACCAAAATATACAAGTAAGTATAGAAAATATCATGGACAGAAAAATAAAGTGCCAATTTAATTAAGGGACATGCTGGGTCAGAAAACAAAGTAACAGGCAAACAAATAACAAACCCCCTAAAAATACCCAGACAGCCAAGAAGCAACTATATGCTGATTATAAGAAACATCATAGATATAGGAATATAAAAAGGTGGAAAATATATTTACCATGAAACATGAAGCAAAGAAAGATATACAATCAGGACAGGCTTTATGGCAAGAAGCCTTATTAAAGGTAAAGAAGGCTATTCACAATGGCAAAATGTCAAGTCACATAACAAAGTTAATGTGTATATGCTTACTGAGATAGCCTTAAAATTTATACAGCAAACATTGATAGGCCAGTAAAGAAATTCCATAGTGATAGTAGAAAATGATTAACTTTCTCATGACTAATAAGTGGGAAAAATGCCATCAAGGATATAGAAAATATCAAACAGATTTGACCTGACATATGCAGAACTCTATATCCCAAAACTGTTGAAAATATACTATTTCAAAATGCAAAAAGAATGTTTGCTAAAACTGTACATATTCTGGGCCATAAAGCAAGCCTAAAAAGTAGAATTAAGATAGACTTCAATAATATAAAGATAACTGGATGATCCCCAACATTTAAACACTAAGCAATACACTTCTGAATAACTCATGAGTCAAATATAAAATCAAAATGCAAATTATAAAATATTTTATATGAATTATAATGAAAATATGCTATATTATAATTGAAGGATATATTTAAAGCTGTACTTAGAAAATTTATAGCCTTGGTTGAATATATTAGAGAGGGAAAAAAAGCCTGGAAATCATTGATCTAAGCTTTTATCTCCAGAAGCTGAAACATCAAATTAATGCAAATGAAAAAGAACAGAGGAAATAATAAAGGGCAGAAGTTAATGAAATAAACAAACATAAAATGGAATTTAAAAAAAGCCAAAATGTGGTTTTTAAAAAATAATAAAATTGATAAAACCCTAGTAGGACTGATTAAAAGAGAGAGAGAAGGCTCTCAAAAAAACAATATTATAAATGATCATTACCCTACAGTCAATAAACATGGAAAAAAGAAAAAGAATATTGTAATTATGTTTGTGACAACGAACTTGAAAAATCCAGATGGAAAGGGCAAATTCCTAGAAAAATGAAACACCAAAACTGACACAAGGAGAACTATAAAATATGAAAATCCTACCTCTTTTTTGAGAAATCAAAGCCATAATCTAAAACCCTGTGACAAAAGAAACTCCAGGCTTAGATAAAATTCTTGGAAATATTCAAAGAAAATAAAACACCAATCTTAACAAAAGACTTCACGAAGACAGAAAAAGGGAAGGCGTCTTCCAAATTACTATGAAGCCAAAATACTTGCTACTGAATATTGAGAAGAACCTTGTGAGAAAGAGAAATTACAGGCCAATAACAGCCTTCAGTATCTTAGATTAAAAGCTACTAAGCAAAGGTAAGTAAATCAAACCCAGTGATATATAAAAAAAGGATGCTACATAACAGCCACGTTACTTCCATTTCAGGAATGCAAGGATGATTTAACACTGAAAATTTGATTAATTCACCACATTAATTTTAAAAAAAGGTGACAAGGGTGATAAAATTCATATGATAATCTCAAAAATGCATATAAAGAAGTAGGAGTAAAGGCAAATTTAATATGACAAAGCATATCTATGAAAATACCCTATTATTCTTTTTTAAAAATTATATATATTTTTTAATTGAAGTATCATTGATATACAATCTTATACTGGTTTCAAATATACAACACAGTGGTTCAACAGTTACCCATATTATTAAATCCTCACCCCCACTAGTGCAGTTCCTCTCTGTCAACATAGGAAGATGTTACAGAATCATTGGCTATATCCTCCATGCTGTACTACCATCCCCTTGACCAACTATACTATGAGAATTTCTGTGGTCCTTTATCCTCCTCAACCTCCCCACCACCCACTCCAACCCCTCCCCCATGGCAACCACTAGTCACTTCTCAGTGTCTTAGCCTAATGCTGTTTTGTTCATTCTGTTTTGCTTTGTTTTTATATTCCACAAATAAGTGAAATCGTATGGTACTTTTTTCTTAATGGTAAATACTGAAAGCTTCCCGCTATATAAACTTATAGAACAATACGGACCTGCTTGTTATCACCACTTCTGTTCAATATTTTATTGGAGGTTTGGAAATGCAACAGCAAGAAAATAAAATATGAAGAATATTGTAAAGGAACAAATAAAGCTGTCAGTCATATGACTAAAAATACAAAAGGAGTATAGCAAATGTAAAAGAATACAAGTTTTTAGAACAAATGAAATTATTAAGGTCATTGACTAAAATACCAACTACAAAATCAATTTATTTAAATATCTCACTGACAGTTACAAAATGGAAATTTGAAAAGTCCCTTTTTACATCAAAAATCTTCAAATACTTAGTAGTAATTTTAACAAAAGACATAAAAGAAGTACAAGTCCCCCAAAACTACAAAAAATATTGAAAGGTCTTTTTAATAAATAAATAATTAGAGAGATATATACCAGATTCATAGGTCATAATATTGCTCTTATAGGGATCTCATATCTTTGTAAATTGATCTATAGGTTTAATGCAATCCCAATCCAAATCTTAGGAGAATTTTTTTTTTAATTGCACTCTGATTCTAGAATTTATATAGAAATACAAAAGGCCAAGCATACTTAAAACAATCACAACTGGAAGTCTTCCACAACCAAATTTCAAGAATTAGTATAGAGTTAGCATGTGTACTGGTGCAAAGATGGACAAATAAGACAATGTAACAGAATAGGAGGTACAGAAGCAGATCACATGACATGGACACTTAATTCATGAGTATAAGGTTTCACTGCAACACTTTGGGGAAAGGATAGTGATTTAAAGAAATGGAACCAAATTATTTGAATAGTTATATGGAAAAAATAAGATACCTAGTTAACACCATATACAGTAATTTCACATGGACTATTGATATAAATATGAAAGGAAACAAGAAAAATTCTAGATAACAGTACTATGCAATATTTCTGTAATCTTGGGATAAGCAAATATGTCTTAAATGGGTGAAAAAAAAAACTAAACAAAAAACAAAAAAAGATTGATAAACTGGACAACATTGAGAATTTCTGTTCATCCAGTTTTAAAAAAAGACATGTCATAAAATGGGACAATTTATTTGTAATATGTAAAAGCAAAAATGGATTCACATCCAGAATATATAAAGAACTAAACAAAAAATGTATGAAAATGTATTCAACTTCCTTGGTCATCAGAAAAATGCAAGTGAAATAAAAACCACAATGAGATATAAAAAATAATCTACTCATGAAACTTGGTAAAGTTAAAATAAATGTCAAGACCAAGTGGTGGTGGAAAAATAATCCAGTAGAATTCTCATACATATTGGTGAGACAATAAAATAGCAAAACTTAGGAATACTGTTTAGCAGTATCCCCTAAACTTAAAAATACTCATATTCTATAACACAGTAATTGCACTCCTAACATACCCAACAGAAATTTTATATGCATGTATATACCTGACAACAGGTAAAAGACGTTCACAACAGCCACATAGGAAAAAAAAGCAAAACCCAAATGTACTTCAGAGTTAGAATAAAGACATTGTGACATTTTAATACCAAACTATTTTACAACAACAAAAATTAAAGATTTACTGCTGAATGCAATCATATGCATACCTCTTATAAAACTAATGTTAAGTGAAAGAAGAAAAAGACATATATTGTATCCTTCCATTTTTATAAAATTCAAAACCAAGTAAAACAAATAACAATATTTGATGTCAGAATAATTGTTAGTTTGGGGGAAGGACAAGTAGTGAATGCAGTAGTGGATATGAGGTTTTGGGGGTGCTACTAATATTCTGTTTATTATAAAAAAATAAGGTCAGGCTATATAGTTATTCCAAAAAGACTGGCAGTATGCAACTCAAGGAATCAAGAAATCCATCATTCAAATGTGAAGTAATCTAAAATGCGACATAATTTCGAGCAGTTGGTGAGGACAGTCCATTTCAACTTGGTATTAAGAACATTTGTATTAGAATGGCCCATGGGTTGTTATTTGACATAGTAGAGAAATTTAAAATTAAATATTTACAGTTTTAGAAAGCTAGTAATGTCAACTGATTTTCACTTTTTAAATTCAACTGCAAACAAGACAACCATTGCTATAAAACAGAATGCAAATGTTGGAAAGTTTGAGAAAAAGAATTTGAGGTAAAAGAGTTGGGGAGAATTCTGGGAAAACGATGGCAGTGTTAGAAGCCAAGGCAAAGTCCTCCTCCCAAAATCATGTAGAAAATGCAAAAATATGGCAAATACAACTAAGCCTGAAAACGACCTGAAGACTGCAGAACTGACTACCTACATTTGGGGAAGAAGACCCTACAGAAAAGGATAAAGTGGCAAAACTGTAATCTGGCAGGACCCAAACCTTCCCCCAACCCCAGTGCACAGGCCAGAGGAAGAGGAATGGATCCCAGAGGGATTAGAAGTCCAGGACTGCTGAACGCCTGGCCCTGGAGATATGCTCCAGGAACACAAACCCACATTACATGGTGCTCTGGTGATTAGTGGGGCTGGACAACAGAGACAGGCAAACACTCAGAGAAGCTGAGATTCCAGCCACTTGTGGAGAACAGGCACGCTCTACGGGGCCCCCTGAGACAAAAGCAAAACAGGCAGTATGAAAGACTTCCCAGCATAGAGGGGCACCAGAGGGGCAAGGGTTACAGAGTGCTCTCTGCTTAGGAGAAAAGTTCCGTGGACAATACCTCCCCAGCCTGCCCTCATCCCAGCAGGTTAGGAACCCTCAGGAGCTTCGGACGCTACATCCCCCTCACTGGCAGGGCAGCCCCAAAGCAACTTTCTTTGGTGTGTGGCCTGCCAGCGGGGTGAAATCAGACTTTGTTCCTGGGTATGCAGAGGGAGACCATCCCAGCTCAGCCCTATACCGGCCAGCCAGGGAACTGCATGCAGGAGCCAGCCCCAGGAGCTCTTTCATCCCTGCAGGCGCCATCCTGCTAGCCTGCAGCCCACCATTGCCACAGGTCAGATGGAGAGTGGATCTGCCCATGGTGGCTAGAGCAGCGTAGCACCAAGGCTCCCCCTGGCGTGGGCGGCCCATTTGACTAGGCAGTGGAGGCAGGCATTGCAGCTGGGAAGGCAGATGGAGGTTCTCGGCCCTATTTTGGCTCAGCCCCATAAGTACTGCAGGAGCCAATGCCAGGAGCTCCTTCCTCTTAGCAGGCACCTGTGGCCCCCGCCACTGCTGCAGGCCTGGGGGGAGTGGTTCTGCCCACAGCAACTCCAGCATCAAAGCACCGAGTAGCAGTCTACCCCCTGTGCAATCAGCCAACTCATAGCCCCCACCTGAAATCAGATCACTACAATCCAGACAGATGCCCCGTCCACCGCATGCCAACAGCTGGGGCAACAGCACAGGAAACTGTGCTTCTTGGCTCTAGAGGGCACTCCTATGCAAAGCTTTTATTCCATAGGAAACACTAAAAAAAAAAAAGAAGACTTAGAGGAATTTGGTCAAAACAAAACTGTAAGACAAAGCCCCAGAAAGAGGGCTGAGTGAAAATGAAATCACCAATCTTCTTGATAAAGACTTCAAAGTAAAAGTCATAAACATGCTCAACGATCTACAGAAAAATATTCCACATCCCAGGGAGGACTTCATGAAAAAGAATACCTCCAAAAAAGTCACTCAGAGCTGAAGAACACAGTATCTGAAATGAAAAATACAATCGAGGGAATCAATAGCAGGCTTACACAGGGTTAAGAACTTGAATGTGATCTGGAAATTAGGGGGCAAGAAAAGAATGAACCAGAAAAACAGAGAGAAAAAAGGATGTATAGGAATGAAAGAATAATAAGAGAGTTTTGTGACCAATCCAAACGGAAACAATATTTGCATTACAGGCATACCAGAAGGAGAGACAAAGGGTAAGAAATGCTCTTTAAGGAAATAATTGTTGAAAACGTCCCCAATCTGGGGAAGGAAATAGACACTCAGGTCATGTAAGCTCAGAGATCTCTCAACAAAGGAACACCAAGATGTATAATAATTAAAATGGCAAAGATCAAGGACAAGGAGAGAGAATTGAAAGCAACCAGAGAAAGAGAAAAGATCACTTATAAAAGAAACCCCACCAGGCTGTCAGCAGACTTCTCAGCAGAAACTTTACAGGCCAGAAGGGAGTAGCATGATACATTTAGTGTAATGAAACAGAAGGGCCTTCAACCAAGAATACTCTACCTGGTAAGGTTATCATTTAAATTTGAAGCAGTGATTAAATAATTTTCAAATAAACAAAAGTTGAAGGAATTCACCACCACTAAGCCAGCCCTACAAGATATGTTAAAGATGCTGCTCTAGATGGAAATATTCCTAAGCTTAAATAGCTGTTGCCAGAACCCACAGTAAAGGGAGTAGACCAATTAATTATCAAACAAGTACAAAATTAAATCAACTACTCACAAAATCAGTCAAGGGATACACAAAAAGTACAGAATATGAAACCTAATTATATATAAAGTGTGGAAGAGGAAAAAGAAGGGGAGGAAAAAAAAGTACCTTTAGATTGTATCT
This sequence comes from Manis pentadactyla, assembly GCF_030020395.1. NCBI lineage: Eukaryota > Metazoa > Chordata > Mammalia > Pholidota > Manidae > Manis > Manis pentadactyla. The sequence goes on along the minus strand of NC_080021.1, from coordinate 152,310,595 downwards.
GAAATCAGCAATTTAAGATAGATTGTTAGATAGTAAGGAAGTTATCCTTGAACCTTTGGTAACCACAAATCTAAAGCACACAACGGCAATAAGTACATACCTATTGATAATTACCTTAAATGTAAATGGACTGAACACACCAATCAATAGACACAGAGTTGCAGAATGGATAAAAGAAACAAGACTCATCTATATGTTGCCTATAAGAGACTCATTTCAGAACCAAAGACATACACAGACTAAAAAGATATTTCATGCAAATAATAGGGAGAAGAAAGCAGGACTACCAGTACTTATATCACACAAAATAGATTTCAAACAAAGAAAGTAACAAGAGACAAAGAAGGACATTACATAATGATAAAGGGGTCAGTCCAACAAAGGATATAACTATTATAAATATGCACCCAACATAGGAACACCTATATATGTAAAACAAACACTAACAGAATTAAAGGAGGAAATAGACAGCAACACAGTCATTTTAGGAGACTTTAACACACCACTCACAACAATAGACAGATCAACCAGACAGAAAATAAGTAAGGAAACAAAGGCACTGAAGAGTACATTAGAACAGATGGACCTAATAGATGTCTACAGAACATTCTACCCGAAAACAGTAGGATACACATTCTTCTCAAGTGTACATAGAACATTTTCCAGAAGAGATCACATACTAGACCACAAAAAGAGCCTCAATAAATTAAAAAAGATTGAAATTGTACCAATCAGCTTCTCAGACCACAATGGTATGAAGCTAGCAATAATTTACACAAAGAAAACAAGCCTACAAACACTTGGAGCCTTAACAACATGCTCATAAATAATCAATGGATCAATACCCAAATTAAAACAGAGATCAAGCAAAATATGGAGACAAATGAAAACAAAAAACTCAATTGCCCAAAAGCTGTGGGATGCAGCAAAGCAGTTCTTTGAGAAAACTACAAAGCAACACAGGCTTACCTTAAGAAAAAAGAACAATCCCAAATAAACAGTCTAAACTCACAATTAAACTAGAAAAAGAAGAACAAATGATTCCCAAAGTCAGTAGAGGGGGGACGTAACAAAGATCAGAAGAGAAATAAGTAAAATATAGAACAACAAAACAATAGAAAGAATCAATGAAACCAGGAGCTGGTTCTTTGAGAAAATAAACCAAACAGATAAACTCCTAGCCAGACTTATCAAGAAAAAAAGAGTGTCTACACACATTAACAGATTCAGAAACAAAAAAGGAATAATCACAAAAGACACCACAAAAATACTATGAAAAAAATTATATGCCAATAAATTGGACAACTTTCTAGAAAGATACAACCTTGCAAGACTAACCCAGGAAGAAACAGAAAATCTGAACAGGCCAATTACCAGCAATGAAATGGAATTGGTAATCAAAAAACTACCTAAGGAGATGGAGCCAAGATGGTGGCATGAGTAGAGCAGCGGAAATCTCCTCCCAAAACTATATATATATTTGAGAATACAACAAATACAACTATTCCTAAAAGAGAGACCAGAAGACACAGGAAAACAGACAGACTACATCTACACCTGCAAGAACCCAGTGCCTCGCGAAGGGGGTAAGATACAAGCTGCCACTCAGTGGGACCTGAGCACCCCTCACCCCAGCTCCCTGGCAGGAGGAGAGGAGTCGGAGCACGGAGGGAAAGGGAGCCCAGGACTGGTAAATAGCCAGCCCTAGCCATCCGCACTGGAGCACAGACACACAGTGCATGGAGTGCTGGGTACTAGGGGAACGGGACAGTAAAACCTGCGAGCGGGTCCCTGCAGCCAGCACCCCTGGGACAAAAGAAAAGTGAGGTCCCTTTGAAAATCTTAAAGGGACAGGGGCCTCACAGCTGGAGGGAAGCACCCTGGTGCAATCAGCCCAGTAACTGGGAATTCTGGCGACCTCCGGGCGCCCCAACCCCCTGGGCAGCAGCGCAGATCGGAGGCCCCTCACAGTGATAAACAGCTTCCCACCCATTCCCCCTCGAGCATGACTCCACCATAGTGGCAGAGGCCACACCCACAGCAACCGGGCAGAGCTTCTCCCACAGTGGCCGGGCAAGAATCAGACACCCTGTCTGCGTGCAGCTGCCCAGCACAAGCTGCTAGGGGTTGCCGTTCTCACAGGAGAGGAAGGCCACAAACCAGCAAGAAGGGATGTTCTCCCAGCCAACACACACATCAGCTCCCTGCAACTACCTCTATCGCCATGAAAAGGCAGAAGAATTTGATCCAGACCAGACCAACAGAGACAACCCCTGAGAAGGAGATAGACCTAACCAATCTCCCTGAAAAAGAATTCAAACTAAAGGTCATAACCATGCTGATGGATCTTCAGAGAAATATGCAAGAGCTAAGGGATGAAGTCTGGAAGGAGATTACAGAAATGAAACATCTCTGGAAGGACTTAAGAGCAGACTGGATGAGGTGCAAGAGGCTGTTAATGGAATAGAAATCAGAGAACAGGAACATAGAGAAGCTGATGCAGAGAGAGATAAAAGGATCTCCAGGAATGAAACAATATTAAGGGAACTGTGTGACCAATCCAAAAGGAACAATATCTGCATTATAGGGGTACCAGAGGAAGAAGAGAGAGGCAAAGGGATAGAATGTGTATTTGAAGAAATAATTGCTGAAAACTTCCCCAAACTGGGGTACAAAATAATTGTGCAGACCACAGAAGTACACAGAACTCCCAACAGAAGGGACCAAAGGAGGACAACACCAAGACACATAATAATTAAAATGGCAAAGATCAAGGACAAGGACAGAGTTTTAAAGGCAGCTAGAGAGAGGAAAAAGGTCACCTACAAAGGAAAACCCACCAGGGTATCATCAGACTTCTCAACAGAAACCTTACAGGCCAGAAGAGAATAGCATGATATATTTAATGCAATGAAACAGAAGGGACTTGAACAAAGAATACTGTATCCAGCACGATTATCATTTAAAAATGAATGAGGGATTAAACAATTCCCAGACAAGCAAAAGTTGAGGGAATTTGCCTCACACAAACCACCTCTACAGGGTATTTTAGAGGGACTGCTCTAGATGGGAGCACTCCTAAGACTAAATAGATGTCACCAGCGAAAATAAAAACACAGCAAAGAGGAACTGGATTAAATAGGGCAGTGTGAAAGGAGAGACAGAGGCTTCTTCCTAAAACTGGATACAATTAGAAAATTTAATTGGCGCAACTAATCCTGAGAGAGCAACAGGAAAGAGGATGGCAACAGACTGCACACACCTGGAGAAAAGAGCAGACCTCACCGAATGGGGAAACGTATCAGAGCCATGGCCTGGAGGGACGTGAGCCCCTCCCCCACCCCAGCTCACTGGTGGGAGGAAGAGAAAAGGAGCAGGGACAGAGTGGAAGGCCTGGCACTGCTGAATACCTAGCTTGGGAGATCTGCTCTGGGAGCACAAACCTACATTTCATGGTGCTTTCATGAGACTCACATGACTACTGGGTTGGAAACTTAATACAGGCAGAGTTCCTTGGGAGACTGGGATTCTGGCCACTTGTGGAAAGCAGGGATCCATATCCGGCTGCTCTGGGACTAAAACTTATACCTGTGTGCTTGGCCCACTGGCTCAGGCAGTGGAGACAGGCACAGCAGCCGGGAGGCGGGGAACAGCTCTTTCCTCCCACCAGGCACCAGTACTGCTCCCCTGCGACCCCCAACATTGCTTCAGGGGCTCAGCAGCTCCAGAATAGAGCTTCTGGACACTAGAGGGCACCATATACAAACATGAAACACCAAAGGAACCTTGTCCAGAGTAAAATTATTAATACAACTCCCGAGAAAGATTTAAATGATATGGACCTTGTCACTTTTTCTGAAAGGGAGTTCAAAATAAAAATCATCAACATTCTAATGGAGGTATGGAAAGACATCCAAGAACTCAGGAATGAATTCAGGTCAGAGATCCAATCGTTGAAGAGCATGATGGAGGGTATTAAAAGCAGGTTGGATATGGTGGAGGAGACAATAAATGAAATAGAAACTAGAGAAGAGGAATACAAAGAAGCTGAGGTACAGAGAGAAAAAAGGATCTTAAGCAATGAAAGAATATTGAGAGAACTGTGTGACCAATCCAAGCGGAACAATTTTCGCATTATAGGGATACCAGAAGAAGAAGAAGAGAGAGAAAGGGATAGAAAGTGTCTTTGAGGAGGTAGTTGCTGAAAACTTCCCCAATCTGGGGAAGGACATAGTCTCTCAGGCCATGGAGATCCACAGATCCCCCTACACAAGGGACCCAAAGAAGACAACAGCAAGACACATAGTAATTAAAATGGGAAAGATCAAGGATAAGGACAGACGGTTAAAAGCAGCCAGAGACAGAAATAAGATCGCATACAAAGGAAGGCCCATCAGGCTAACATCAGACTTCTCAGCAGAAACCTTACAGGCCAGAAGGGAGTGGCATGATGTTTTAAATGCCATGAAGCAGAAGGGTCTGGAACCAAGATTATTTGATCCAGCAAGATATTTAAATTTGAAGGAGGGATTAAACAATTTCCAGATAAGCAAAAGCTGAGAGAGTTTACCTCCCACAAACCATCTCTGCAGTCTATTTTGGAGGGACTGCTATAGATGGAAGTGTTCCTAAGGTTGAATGGCTGTCACCAGAGGTAATAACTACAGTAAAGAAAGTAGAACAGCTAATTACGAAGCAAATGCAAAATTAAATTAACTATCATCAAAGTCAATCAATGGATAGACAAAAAGTACAGAATTTGATACCTAATATATAAAAAATGAAGGAGGAAGAAAAAGGAGGAGAAATAGAAAAGAATCTTTAGATTGTGCTTTTAACAGCATACTAAGTGAGTTAAGTTACTCTTAGATAGTAAGGAAAGTAACCTGGAACCTTTGGTAATGACGAATCTAAAGCCTGAAATGGCAATAAGTACATACCTATCAATAATCACCCTAAATGTAAATGGACTGAACGCACCAATCAAAAGACATAGAGTCACTGAATGGATAAAAGAAACAAGACCAATCTATATGCTGCTTACAAGAGACTCACCTTAAACCTAAAGACATGCACAGACTAAAAGTCAAGGGATGGAAAAAGACATTTCATGCAAACAATAGGGAGAAAAAAGCAGGTGTTGCAGTACTAGTATCAGACAAAATAGACTTCAAAACAACGAAAGTAACAAGAGATAAAGAAGGACATTACATAATGATAAAGGGCTCAGTCCAACAAGAGGATAAAACCATTTTAAATATATATGCACCCAACACAGGAGCACCAGCATATGTGAAACAAATACTAACAGAACTAAAGGAGAAAATAGAATGCAATGCATTCATTTTAAGAGACTTCAACACACTATTCACTCCAAAGGACAGATCCACTAGATAGAAAATAAGTAAGGACACAGAGGCACTGAACAACATACTAGAACAGATGTACGTAATAGACATCTATAGAATCTACACCCAAAAGCAACAGGGTACACATTCTTCTCAAGTGCACATGGAACATTCTCCAGAATAGACCACATACTAGCCCACAAAAAGAGCCTCAGTAAATTTAAAAACTTTGAAATTCTACCAACCAACTTTTCATACCACAAAGGTATAAAACTAGAAATAAATTGTACAAAGAAAGCAAAGAGGCTCACAAACACATGGAGGCTTAACAACATGCTCCTGAATAGTCAATGGATCAAAAACCAAATTAAAATGGAGATCCAGCAATACATGGAAATAAAAGACAATGACAACACAAAGCTCCAACTTCTGTGGGATGCAGTGAAAGCAGTCTTAAGAGGCAAGTATATAGCAATCCAGGCATACTTAAAGAAGGAAGAACAATACCAAATGAATAGTCTAACGTAATAATTATTGAAATTGGAAAAAGAAGAACAAATGAGGCCTGAAGTCAGCAGAAGAAGGGACATAATAAAGATCAGAGAAGAAATAAATAAAATTGAGAATAAAACAACAGAAAAAATCAATGAAACCAAGAGCTGGTTCTTTGAGAAAATAAACAAAATAGATAAGCCTCTAGTGCAACTTATTAAGAGAAAAAGAGAATCTACACACATCAACAGAATCACAAACGAGAAAGAAAAATCATGACAGACCCCACAGAAATACAAAGAATTATTAGAGAATACTATGAAAACCTATATGCTAACAAGATGGAAAACATAGAAGAAATGGACAACTTCCTAGAAAAATAAAACCTTCCAAGACTGACCAAGGAAGAAACACAAAAATTAAACAAACCAATTACAAGCAAAGAAATTGAAGCTGCAATCAAAAAACTACCCAAGAACAAAATCCCCGGGCTAGATGGATTTACCTTGGAATTTTATCAGACACACACAGAAGATACAATACTCATTCCCCTTAAAGTTTTCCAAAAAATAGAAGAGGAGGGAATACTCCCAAACTCATTCTATGAAGCCAACATCACCCTAATACCATAACCAGGCAAAGACCCCACCAAAAAAGAAAATTACAGACCAATATCCCTGATGAATGTAGATGCAAAAATACTCAACAAAGTATTAGCAAACCAAATTCAAAAATATATCAAAAGGATCATACACCACGACCAAGTGGGATTCATCCCAGGGATGCAAGGATGGTACAACATTCGAAAATCCATCAATATCATCCACCACATAAACAAAAAGAAGGACAAAAACACAAGATCATCTCCATAGATTTTGAAAAAGCATTTGACAAAATTCAACATCCATTCATGATAAAAACACCCAACAAAATGGGTATAGAGGGCAAGTACCTCAACATAATACAGGCCATATATGATAAACCAACAGCTAACATCATACTGAACATCGAGAGGCTGAAAGCTTTTCCTCTGAGATCAGGAACAAGACAGGGATGCCCACTCTCCCCACTGTTATTCAACATAGTACTGGAGGTCCTAGCCACAGCAATTAGACAAAACAAAGAAATACAAAGAATCCAGATTGGTAAAGAAGACGTTAAACTGTCATTATTTGCAGATGACATGATATTGTACATAAAAAACCCTAAAGACTCCACTCCAAAACTACTAGAACTGATATCGGAATACAACAAAGCTGCAGGATACAAAATTAACACATAGAAATCTGTGGCTTTCCTATACACTAACAATGAACCAATAGAAAGAGAAATCAGGAAAATAATTCCATTCACAATTGCATCAAAAAGAATAAAATTCCTAGGAATAAACCTGACAAAGGAAGTGAAAGACCTATACCAAGAAAACTATAAGACACTACTGTTAAGAGAAATTAAAGAGGGCACTAACAAATGAAAACTCATCCCATGCTCTTGGCTAGGAAAAATTAATATACTCAAAATGGCCATCCTGCTCAAAGCAATATATAGATTTGATGCAATCCCTATCAAATTACCAACAACATTCTTCAATGAACTGGAACAAATAGTTCAAAAATTCATATGGAAACACCAAAGACTCCGAATAGTCAAAGCAATCCTGAGAAGGAAGAATAAAGTGGGAGGGATCTCACTCCCCAACTTCAAGCTCTACTACAAAGCCACAGTAATCAAGACAATTTGATACTGGCACAAGAACTGAGCCACAGACCAGTGGAACAGAATAGAGACTCCAGACATTAATCCAAACATATATGGTCAATTAATATACGATAAAGGAGCCATGGAAATACAATGGGGAAATGACAGTCTCTTCAACAGATGGTGCTGGCAAAACTGGACAGCTACATGTAAGAGAATGAAACTGGAACACTGTCTAACCCCATACACAAAAGTAAATTCAAAATGGATCAAAGACCTGAATGTCAGTCATGAAACCATAAAACTCTTAGAAAAAAACATAGGCAAAAATCTCATGGACATAAACATGAGCGACTTCTTCATGAACGTATCTCCCCTGGCAAGGGAAACAAAAACAAAAATGAACAAGTGGGACTACATCAAGATGAAAAGCTTCTGTACAGCAAAGGACACCAGCAGTAGAACAAGAAGGTACCCTACAGTATGGGAGAATATATTCATAAATGACAGATCTGATAAAGGGATGACATCCAAAATATATAAAGAACTCATGTACCTCAACAAACAAAAAGCAAATAATCCAATTAAAAAATGGGCAGAGGAGCTGAACAGACACTTCTCCAAAGAAGAAATTCAGATAGCCAACAGACACATGAAAAGATGCTCCACATTGCTTGTCATCAGAGAAATGCAAATTAAAAACACAATGAGATATCACCTCACACCAGTAAGGATGGCTACCACCCAAAAGACAAAACAAAAACCAATGTTGGTGAGGTTGCGGAGTAAGGGGAACCCTCCTACACTGCTGGTGAGAATGTAAATTAGTTCAACCATTGTGGAAAACAGTATGGAGGTTCCTCAAAAAGCTCAAAATAGAAATACCATTTGACCCAGAAATTCCACTTCTAGGAATTTACCCTAAGAATGCCGCACTCCAGTTTGAAAAATACAGGTGCACCCCTATGTTTATCGCAGCACTAATTACAATAGCCAAGCAATGGAAGCAACATAAATGTCCATCAGTAGGTGAATGGATAAAGAATATGTGGTACATATACATAATGGAATATTACTCAGCCATAAGAAAAAAACAGATCCTCCCATTTGGAATAACATGGATGGAGCTAGAGGGTATTATGCTCAGTGAAATCAGCCTGTTGGAGAAAGCCAAATACCAAATGATTTCAATCATATGTGGAGTATAAGAACAAAGGAAAACTGAAGGAACAAAACAGCAGCAGAATCACAGAACCCAAGAATGGACTAACAGTTACCAAAGGGAAAGGGACTGGGGAGAATGGGAGGGAAGGGAGGGATAAGGGTGGAGAAAAAGAAAGGGGGTATTACGACTGGCATGAATAATGTGTGGGGGGGCATGGGGTGTGCTGTGCAACAGAGAAGACAAGTAGTGATTCTACAACATCTTACTATGCTGATGGAGAGTAACTGATGGGGTTTGTGGGGGGGACTTGGTGAAGGGGGACCCTAGTAAACATAATTTTCTTCATGTAATTGTAGATTAATGACAACAATAACAACAAAAACTACCTAAGAAGAAAATCCCTGGATCAAATGGCTTCACTGCTGAATTTTATCAAACATTTAAAGAAGACCTAATACCCATTTTCCTTCAAGTTTTCCAAAAAAGTAGAAGAAAAGGGAACACTCCCAAACTCATTCTATGAGGCCAGCATCACTCTAGTACCAAAATCAGACAAAGACACCACAAAAAAAGAAAATTACAGACCAATATCCCTGATGAACATAGATGCAAAAATACTGAGCAAAATATTAGCAAACTGAATTAAAAAATATATCAAGAAGATCATGCATCATTCCCAAGTGGGATTTATTCCAGAGATGCAAGGATGTTACAATATTCATTAATTAATCAATATCATACACCACATCAACAAGAAGGACCAAAATCAAATGATAATCTCAATAGATGCTGAAAAAGGATTTGACAAAATTCAACAACCACACATGATAAAACTCTCAACAAAATGGGTATAGAGTGCAAGTCCCTTAACATAATAAAGGCCATATATGACAAACCCTCAACCATCATACTTAAAAGCAAAAGCTGAAAGCTTTTCCTCTAAGGTTGGGAACAAGACAAGAATGTCCACTCTCACCACTTCTATTCAACATAGTACTGGAGTTCCTAGCAACTGCAATCAAACAACACAAAGAGATAAAACACATCCAAATTGGTAAGGAAGAATTAAGCTGTCACTGTTTGAAGAAGACATGATAATTATACATAGAAAATCCTAAAGACTCATACATAATCAATGGATCCAATTAGAACTAATTGAATTAAGCAAAGTTGCAGGATACAAAATTAATACACATAAATCTGTCATATTCCTATATACTAACAACAAATTAGCAGAAAGAGAAATCAGGAAAACAACGCCATTTAGAATTGCATTGCAAAGAATAAAATAACTAGCAATAAACCTAACCAAGGAGGTGAAAGACCTATACTCTGAAAATGATAACATACTCATGAGAGAAATTAATAAAGACACCAATAAATGGAAACCTATCCTGTGCTTATGGATAGAATATTGTCAAAATGGCCATCCTGCCTAAAGCAATCTACAGATTCAATGCAATCCCTATCAAAATACCAACAGCATTCTTCAACAAACTAGAACAAATAGTTCTAAAATTCATATGGAACCACAAAAGATCCTGAATAGCCAAAGCAATCCTGAGAAGGAAGAATAAAGCTGGGGGGATTATGCTCTCCAACTTCAAGATCTACTACAAAGCCACAGTAATCAAGACAATTTGGTACTGACACAAGAATGAGACCCTTAAATCAATGGAACAGAATAGAAAGCCCAGATATGAATTCACACCTATATGGCCAATTCATATATGATAAAAGAGCCATGGATATACAGAGAGAAATGACAGCTTCTTCAATAACTGGTGTTGGCAAAACTGGACAGCTACATGTAGGATAATGAAACTGGCCTATTGTCTAACTGCATAAACAAAAGTAAACTAAAAATGGAACAAAGACCTGAACACAAGTCATGAAACCATAAAACTCATAAAGAAAACATAGGCAAAATTCTTTTGAATATAAACATGAGCAACTTTTTCCTGAACATATCTCAGGCAAGGGAAACAAAATCAAAATGAACAAGAGGAACTCCATCAAACTAAAAGGCTTCTGTACAGGAAAGGGATACCATCAGCAGAACAAAAAGGCATCCTACAGTATGGGAGAATATATTCATCAATGATTTATCTGAAAAGGGTTAACATTCAAAATACATAAAGAACTCATATGCCTCAACATCCAAAAAATAATAATAACCCAATTAAGAAATGGGCAGAGGACCTGAACAGACACCTCTCCAAAGAAGAAATACAGATGAACAATGGGCACATGAAAAGATGCTCCACATCACTAAGCATCAGGCAAATGCAAATTAAAACCACAATGAGACATCAACTCACGCCAGTTAGGATGGCCACTATCTAAAATACAAGAAACAACAAATGCTGGTGAGGATTTGGAGAAAATGGAATCCTCCTACACTGTTGGTGGGGATGTAAATTGGTTCAACTATTATGGAAAGCAATATGGAAGTTCCTCAAAAAACTAAAAATAGAAATATCATTTGACCCAGGAATTCTACTCCTAGGAATTTGCCCAAAGAAAACAAGATCCCTGATTCAAAAAGACGTATGCGCCCCTATGTTTGCTGCTACACTATTTACAATAGCCAAGATACAGAAGCAACCTAAATGTCCACTAATAGATGAAATGATAAAGAAGATGTGATACATACACACAATGGAATATTATTCAGCCATAAAAAGAAATCCTCCTGTTTGCAACAACAGGGATGGAGCTAGAGGGTATTAACCTCAGTGAAATAAGCCAGGTAGAGAAAGACAAATACCAGATGACTTCATTCACTTGTGGAGTACAAAATAAAGGAAAACAGAAAGAGCAAAAGCAGTAGACGCAGGTACCGAGAAGAGACTAGTTACCAAAGGGGAGCGATTGGGGAGGGGATTAATGGGCACTATAATTTGTGATCACAATATAGGTAGGTCACTGGGACAGTAGTCAGCAAGGAGAATACAATTAATGCCTCTATAACATCTTATTATGCTGATAGACAGTGACTGCAATGGAGGGGGTGAAGTCTCGATAATATGGGTGAATGTTGAACCACTGTGTTGTATATACGAAACCATCATAAAATTATATATGAATGATACTTTAATAAAAAAAGTAAAGAGTTGGGGGAGCAGGAATTCATCTTAAAAAGTGGGGAGTCAAGAGAAGAAGGTCAAGTATGTCTACTGAAGATGTACAGGTGACCAATGAACAAACTAAAAAATAGTGGCTTAACAATGTGGAAAGAAAAGAGGGAGATGTGGGGATTTATTATATATCACAGCAGAAAAATATATAACATTAAAAGTGGATAAGAGGTAGCAATGCAGACATATTACTTAGAGATAAAGAGTCAACAACCAAAAGAAACTAAAATGCAACTAGTTAACAGTTGTTTCCTCCAGGAGTTGGGAATAAGGAGGGAGTGGAGCATGGGCTACTGCTGCTCCTTAAAAATTAACATGTAAACTAAATATAAAACCATCAAAGCAAACTTGAAAAATAATGAAGTGGGAGCAATCAGTTTACCCAAAATCAACTCTTATTATATAGCTGCATTAATCAAGACAGTGTGTCGTCTGTAGAGGACAGTGCCCAGAGATTAATGGAACTGAATAGAGAACCCAGAAACATATCCATGCAAATATACCCAGCTGGTTCTTGGAAGGTGTGCAAAAGCAATTCACTAGGAAAAATAGCTTTCTCAACAAATGATACTACAGGAATTGGAATCCATAGGCAAATACATAAATAAATAGATGAACCTTGACCTAATCCTCATACATCATCAAAAAATTAATTAAAACAGATCACAGAGTATTAGAAAAAAAAGTATTAGAAAAAAACTGTTTTTCAAAGCAAAATCTTGGAATCTAGGGCTAGGCAAAAAATTCTTAGTTTTGACACCAAAAGTATTATCCATAAAAGGAAAAAGTGATCATTTGAACCTTATTAAAATTTTTAAAAAGTTGTTCTGCAAAAGACTATGTTAACAGGATACAAAGATAAGTTACAGAAGAGAAAATATTTGCAAATCATATACCCAGCAAAAGACTATTACCTAGAATATGGTAAGAATTCTCAAAATGCAACAGTAAAAACCTAAAATTGGCAAAAGAGATGAGCAGACATTTCACAGACAAGGAAATAAAAATGGTAAATAGGTACATGAAAAGACATTCAACATTAGTGACATCAGAAAGATTCAAATGGAACCACAATGAGCTATTGCTAGGCACCTGTCAGAATAGCTGAAATAAAAAGTAGTGACAGTACTAAATGCTGGTGAGGATCGGGGAAAACTGGATCACTCATATATTGTTCGTGGGAATATAAATGATACAGTCACTCTGGAAAACACTTTGGTAGTTTCCTTTGGAAATAAATACCAACTACCATAAAACCCAACAGTTGTACTCTTGTGCATTTATTAGAGGAATGAAAACTTATGTTCACACGAAAATCTGTTTTCGTGAATGTTTATAGCTATTCATAACCATCCCAAAGTGGAAACTACCCAGATGTGTTTCAGTAGGTGAAGTAAACCAATTGTGGAATACTATCCAACATAAAAAGGAACACATTTTTGATACATGCAACAATGTGAAGGAGTCTCCAGGGGGATTATGCTGAGTGGAAAAAGCCAATCTCCTAAAGTTATATACTACATGATTTCACTACTATTAAACATTTAGAAAGATAACATTTTAGAAATGGGGAACATGTGAGTTATTGCCAGGTACATGGGACAGAGAAGAACTTTTTATAAAAAGTGCCACAAAGGACCTTGTGGGGTTGGAACCTTTCTGTATCTTGACTGTGGTATGGACATAGGAACATACACATGTGACAAAACTATGTAGACCTGAATACACACACACAACACACACACACAAATGAGTATAAATGAAACTTGGGAAATCTGAATAAGATTGGTGAATTGTCCAGTGTCAATATCTTCGTTCTGACATTATATTAAATATCCTGGTTGTGATATTATATGCTGGTTTTACTATTGGAGGAAATTGAGTAAAGGATACATGGGCTTTCTGGTTTTATTCACAGCTGTATGTAAATTTCCATTTATCTCAAAATAGAGATGTCTAAATAAAGACAAAAACATCTCAATAAACTCAAAGATATATGTATGTGTGTATATATATATATATTTATGTATATATTGAGAAAGACACACACATATAGGACACACACACACACACACACACACACACACACACACATACATTAGGACAGAGAGGCAGGGTATGAAGAACTAAGCCATCATCAGGTTCTGGAAAAGAAAGAATAAGTGGATACAGTAATCAGAGAGGTGGAAGTACTGGATAAGACTGTAAGTGACATTTACATAGGAGGTAGCAAGCGTCTACCTAACCAGCGATTAAAATCCAGGGAAAGGATATTATGGTGCCTTCTTGAACAGAACACATCCTCATCCAAAAATATGCAGTAGAGTGCAGTTCTTGAGTGTAAGCTCTAAAATGGACTTCCTGACATCTAATATCAAGTGTGTCAATTATTAGCAGTATGACCCCTGGGCAAGTTACCGAAATACTTCTTGCCTCAGGTTTCTCATTAACACATGAATCCCATAAGGTTATCATGAGGACTGAATAAGTTAATGTATAGAAAAATCTTAGAAAAGTGCCTGGCACTCAGTCAGCCTAGCTGATTATATCACTACCTGATACCAGAGCATTTACTATATATGTACAAATATAAGCTATGTTTCCTATTTTTTATTATTATTTTTTATGCTTTGATGCTTCCAATATCTGAGCTCATCCTACAGTGTCTAGGGGAATTGATACTTCAGCATCTCTGATTTCTAAAGCCATTTGAAAGCAGACCAAAGAAATATAGTGTAGGTGGCTGCTTACCCATCCAGGCACACATAAGTTTACTTGGAGAGGGAAACTAGTTCATTAACACGTCTCACTTGAACCTATCCCCCTTTACCTGGCTCTGATTTCCAACATATCTTTGTTTTGGAAGGCCAGCACAAATTAGAGATAACTGTCCAGGTTCTTTATCCTCTGAGCACCAACATGCTAGGAGAGGTTATCAAGAAGACCTGATCACCAGTTGACCCATGAGCTGGACCCCAGCCATTGGAAGGGCTCCTCATCCCTCCCCTATTCTTGGAATGTGGGTTCTGCTTTCCTGTCTCACTCCCAGAGGCTGCCCCAATGACACAGCCCCGAGATAATAGACCTTATGGATGTATATGCAACTGAGCCCCGCTAAGGCTTCTATATAGACTTTTTCTATTGTTGAATGGGGACAGAGCTCTAATCACCTTGCAGCCTCCAAGACAAGCCTCCTATGTAAGTTCCTTTGCTTGTTAAACCTGCCCCCTACCAATCTGGAGTGGCCTGCCTCTTTCCTCGGTCTGTCCTGTCTGACATGTATGGGGGATGGTTTCAGATTATACCTCAGAAGTCCCCGAGGAGCTATGGACCAGCACAAGCAACCTATTTATCTTTTGCCAAAGCACAGTGTACCCTAGGTAATGCAATACTCATTCCCCCAAGAGAAGCCATACTCATCATTTTCAGCCCTGCTGACAAATTTCCTGATTCTGCAACCCTCTTGAATGATGAAGATTGACAGACACTAATGATGTAGACTGAAACTTTCGGCTCTAAATCCCCTATAGGTAGACTTGTTCTGCTTGTCAGAGTGGTGCCCAGGCAGCTGTTGAGGTAGCCCTGAAGCCTACAGAATGACAGCCACAGGATGAGACCTGAGCTTTATTAGCAAGGATACATGATATGTGGAGAAGGAATAACTATTTCTTGAGTTTACAGGCATGAGTATATGAGACTTATATTTTCTAATGAACCATAATACAATCACTCCTAGGGAAAATACCATGTGCACAGTACAAGCACATTTCTTCTTTAGTAAGGTCAAGCATTGACTTGGCAGCCATCACTGTTGGCATACCATACACGGCAGGCAGCCCTAGAAACACACACACGTGAAACACACCACAGGAAAATCCATATCCAGTCTATTGTTGGATTCCTCCTGTTAACGCCACTAAAGGATTTTCATTATAGGCATTGGTTGCCCTCTCTATCAGTAACTTCAGGAGTTCAGGCATGTGGGTTTATCATTCTCCTTTGTCATGGTGAAATCCCCTTAGAAAGCCATCATTCACACATGTAACTCTTTTGAGCATCCCTCCTGCCCCTTTTATTGTTTATATTGACAAATACCACCTTTGGAAATGACCAGTTCTAAATGTTTGTTACTTGCTGTGTATGGTGTTTCTTTCATTTATTTTTATCAAATTTCTTAAGTCAAACCCGTTTCCTGAGTTCTGTGTTCCAGAATCCGGTCAACAGAGCCATCTCCATCTTACTGATGCTCTAGAATTTTACAGGCCTTGGGTTTGTTCAGTCCTCATCTTCTCAACCCAAGGCATACACTCTCCCCTGATCATTTCAGTTACCACTCGCTGAACTTCCTCCACACTGTTTATTGTTTTTGTGGAGGTACAGGAACTAGACACATATCTCTGGCAAGACTGTATGCATCTCTGACATGTATTCAGAACAAGATTTTCATTTTTATCTTTCTGAAACTCTTCCTGAAGATGATCAGCTTTGCAGGTGTGGGAATGGGTGGGAGGAGGGAAGGACTTCTGGCTACAGAGCACTGCACCCTGGGCAAAGGGCTTTAGACCTGACAATCCTCTTTCCACAACACTTTTCTGCAAATTTATCCTCTTTCCTTAGGAAAACACATTTGCTGTGTTTTACTAGGTCTTCTTGAAATGCTCCTTATTTATCTGGGAACTCATTCCCTGGATGGGATTAGTATCACCTATAAATAGTAAGACTAGAAATTTCCTCTGTTAGAACAAGGGATCACCCTTGTATACACTTCTCCATCTACCTTTTATTCATTCCTTTTTGTTTTGAAGTTGATTTCCTATCCAATTATTCCAACTTCTATTGTCATCTTTTTTTTTTAAGTGTCTGAACTAATCAAAAGATATTTTTGCATTCTAAGTATCAAGAAAGATTGGCTCTATATGGTACATGTATACAAAAAAATATTATGTAGTCAAGATAATGTGTAAAAAGATTTAATGATAAGGCACAACCTTTCTGGTATATCATTAAGAAAAAAAAGGTTCTTAAACTCTATGCATGGCATAATCTCATTTTAAAAAGTGTATGTGCCTAATGTGGGGGGGGGGCATGGGGAAGGCAGGATAGCACAGAGATGACAAGTAGTGACTCTATAGCATCTTACTATGCTGACAAACAGTGAATGCAGTGGGGTGTGGGGGTTACACAATGTTGCTCATGTGAAACCTGCATAAGATTGTGTATCAATGATACCTTAATAAAAAAAAGTGT
Organism: Manis pentadactyla; assembly: GCF_030020395.1. NCBI lineage: Eukaryota > Metazoa > Chordata > Mammalia > Pholidota > Manidae > Manis > Manis pentadactyla. The sequence continues at coordinate 152,293,505 of NC_080021.1, read as the reverse complement.
ATGTGCCTAAGAAAAAGAACAGAAGAACATGCATCAAATAATAGTAGTTATTTCTGAGTGGGAAATATGACCAATATCCATCTGTAAACTAGAGAAAAATATGCTGAAATCAGTACTATTTGAAATACGCATATAAAAATGTGTCTTACATAAAAAGATCTAACCATTGGATTAGATTTCAAACGTCATCTAGACTTATTCTTAGAAAGTTCTTAATGTTTTAATCTATGACATTATTATTGTTATGTGATGGTATATTATCCTAATCTTTGGGGGACAAAAATAAATCAGTGAAGGATAATCCTATTCTCAAAATAGTTTTTTATGCATAAAAAACTACCTTTACTCACAAAGAAAATCTAGTATATTGAAATACTAAAATACTAAATATGTTGCTGAAATATTAAAACCAGAAATTGGTGATAGAATATGTGAGACTTTATTAATATATTAAATATCCAGGTCTATCCATAGGTCTAATAACTGCCATAATTTCAAAGTAGCGATGAATGCAATAATATTTTAATTACCTATAACAACTGTAAATGATATGAGAATATCTGAATTTCATTGGTGACAAAGTCATAGACATTCCTAATACTACTGTGATTTGCTGTCTACCTTTATACTTGAAGAAACTGCTAAATTTCACCTAGAGATTAGTGACTATGAAGATGTATATGTCTTTCTTACCCAAGTTCACAGACATTATGGATTCAATCCCGGAACCTTTTGGGGGTCTGAAGATTTCAGGCAAAGTACTCCTGAACTACTATTTGGCAAGACCAAAATATTTCCATCAAGGAGAAGGTAAAAAATAAAATGCTAATAGAAATCAGCTTAACATTAATAAGAGGGATTGTTTAGTATGTTCTATGTATTCACAGATTTTAAGTGTCAGAGATTCAAAATTCAGTAGAGTAAAAGCTACATATTGAAAGATCACCAAAATATAAAATGACACCAAATTAACATGTAAATATTATATCAATGGAAAGTTGAAGATTTACCCATTCCAAATTCCACTACTATGTGAAGATATGACAAAAGAGCAATACCATAATAAAGTTTAGATGATCTAAGCTTATGACAGAAAGAAGAAAATCAATAGATTTTTCAATGCATATATTCGTGAGAACAGTCTTTCAGGCATTATAAAGTCTTTCTGAATCAAGGTATGGAATGATGGATTATGAGAAACCTTCAGCAAGAAACCATGTTAAGTCACTTCAGATCCTTAGGTAGATAAGAGTTCAAATGCCAATATTATAGATACTGATAATAAACAATAGTTAGGTAAGTGGAATTCAAGAAATAATATTGAGTAGGAAAATTGGAGTAGAATTAGCACATGGCATCACTTTTTTGGGCTGCTCTTATCATTTGAATCATGTAAGAGGACATAGACTGACCTCTAACTAAAAGGAACTACTCCAGGGGTCCAAACACCAAAGAAGGCATGTCAAAGATTATAAAGACAAGAATGTCTGGTTCACATTCCCTTCCTGCTGACACATCTATAAATACAGCACAAAGCCTCTCAGCACACATCAAGTGTTAATCAATGTTCATTGTGGTTATCCTAGACTCAGGAGATACATTTAACTTCTTATTTTTTATTTTATTTTATTAAGTATATGCAATGAACATAGGTTACTTTAATAAAAAAAGTTATTAAGCCTTATGTTAAAAAATTATTCTACCTCTTATTATTTAAAAATAATTTGCTATCATTTCATTTCAGAGATGACACAGACACCTTGTTTGGTAAGAAGAGTTCTATTTTTCCCTTATGGCAGAATCCTCAGTTTTAATGATGCTTAAAGATTACTAAAATAACCTGCAGGTTTTTCTTGACTAATCAGGCTGTCATCTTAAGAACACAAACTATTATTTCAGTATAGACAAGATTATTTATTTTGGAACCTAGTGCAGCAACGCTTCCTTGGACATAAAGAATAAATATTTTAAGTTGTAATAGCAAATGAATTCAACACCCAGGATGCAGTCAATGCTATTTGGTAGTTTTTCCTGGGTTACAAAGGCCAAATGAATATGAAGCTATTCTCCTAGAGAATTCTTGCATTCAGTATGATGGAACAGAGTTATCATCATATGTTGGTCACCAATGAAATTATTTGAATCAAATGTTGAATTGTTGAACTTCTGGGATTTTCAGATTTTGGCATCTCTGTAGTCTTCCTGGATCACATCTAGGACTCCTGTTATTCCTGACTGCTGTGTGCTGAGGAATTAAAATGCTGCAGCCACATTAAGTTCTTTGGTTTCATTAAATGTCTGAAACTTTAACAAAAAGTTATAACACTATAATTCTCATTTTACTGACAATAAAAAAAAGAACTTAGGAGAGATGCTTACTTATCTTTCAACTCACAAATACATGTTGAATGTCAAGCAAATTGTTAGGAGCTAGAAATAGAAAGATGAGTATAGCTATCATGGTTTGTGCCCTTTCAGAGATTAAAATCAGATGGTCATATTAGTAAGAGAGCAGCATTATGGTTAATTTGATTTGAGTTTGAATATTGGTTCTACCTCATATTTCTCTAAAGTTTTCTAAGCTTCAATTTCCTCATTTACTAAAGCAGGATAGTGATAGTTACTTTGTCAAGTTACTATTAAGAATGGACGCAGTACATAGAAGACATCTGATACAGCGCTCAGCATGCAGCAGTACTTAAGAAAGCTAGATACCTGGCATGAAGATAGTTTAAAAAGCATACTCTCTGCTATTATCTTTGTGATTGCTGTTGATATCTTTAGTAACATTAAAAAATATCATGCCAAGTTATACTCCACCAGGGCCTTAGAATTTCTAATTTCTGAGATCATAGACTTACAAAGTCCCTTTTCATATGTAAAAAAAGCTCAACTTGAGGGTCAAGGCTGGAGACACAGGCTGAATCCCACCTTAAATGTGTTTGGCCAGATTCTTTCATAAAAAACACTTCATGAACCACAATTTGGAAACCACTGAAATTTGATACTTCCTACTTACTGACCTCGATGCAAGATACTGGGACCCATCCTTGATTTATTTTTTAATCTGTATTTACTAATATCAGGGTTTTTAAAAATAAACAGCAGTATAAATCCACCCATTACTTTCAACATCGTACTGAAATACATCTGAATATTGCAGATTTACTTCTGCTATATTAAATCTTCTGTAAGATTTAGCTTGCAAAAGGCAAAAGAAAGAAAGATTGAAGAAGTGAGGGGTAGGATAAGAAGACAGTCATTCTATGTCTACATAAAGTAACATTTTATTAACTTGAGATTATATATAAGTATGCATGATGAAAAGATCTGGACTCATAGGTTGAAAAGCAATCAACTGTATCCATTTAACCTCAACCCTGAAAATGCAGGCATTTTTTTTCTATCACACCACTGAGGAGTGTGTGTACGTGTGTGTGAGTGTGTGTGTGTGTGTGAGAGACATCTGTTTTATAGCAGTTTTTCCATGATGGTCCCTACTATTATTAGTTTTAGCATTTTGCCAGTGTATTTTGAAGTAATGGAGTGTTTAATTTCCTTGTAAGGAAAGGCACACTAGATTGCTAGTCATCCATTTTGTATTATAAAATTCCATCAGAGATGAATGTACATCTACATTTTTAATTGACTTCAGTAAGGACTTAATTGTATAGATTTTGGAAAATATATTTGTTGGTCAGAGGTAGACAATTTCTAGAGAGCCAGAATCATGCCCTTTGGTATGTTATACTGTATGGTACATGGCTGTTCATACCATCAAGTGTTCTCAGTTATGTCTTCATTAACTGAATTTCCAGAATCTATAAAGAAGTAACCTTCCTCCCTCTCAGAAACACTTTACATATTTGGATTAAATGTAACCTGTTTATTTGGATTATTTTCTACCACTTCCTTGGCTCCATTTAGCTATCTATTCATCATAGTCCCATTTCCCTTGATTAAAACTCCCTGCTTTATTTAGTACCAATCATTGATTATAAGCAGAGTTAAGCAATCAGCTCCAAGCTGCATCTGACTCTTTTGGCACCTGATCAATCTACACTCTATGAATAATTTGTTACTTGATGGGTGAAGTTAGCTGAGTGGTTGATAACCAAGTTTTTACTTAAGAAAAAGTAACATACTTAAACTGAAAGCTTTAGAAATAATTCACACTAACTACGACAAAAGAATTGGCCTACCGAAGGAAAGAATTGAGCTGGAATTACCAATGGGTTGAGATTAGTCCACTGACTAATTCCATTGACGAGTCATCCCTCCACCACTCGCAGGTTGGGGCTTGCAATCTCAGAATCAAGACAGAATAGGAAATAAAGAGAAGCGTCCTAAACTGTCGGCAAGTCAAATAGCCAAACTGAGTCATTCTCATAAGTACAACTTAAGTCGTGCTGAGACCAACTTCCCTGCAGTACATCTGATTTCAGTATCTTCAAAGCCAGCGATTTGAAGCTGCACTTTCTGGTTCTCATGGTGGCCATGCCCTGGCCCTGTTTGGAACAGAGGTCCAGTCAGCACTCAGCTTGGTCAGTAAGTCTGAGTCACTGGCAAAATGATAGAAGGTTTGGTGAAGGCTTCATACTTATAGATATCACTTAACAAGTAATGTGTTTCACTAAAATGAACTTGTTCCCAGTTAGCGGCAAACCTCATTGTTCTCTTTAGTTGACTAACGATGGGGAGAAGAAAGGTGAATATTTCATTCTACTAGTTTAGATAACTTTACACTGGGTTTTGGGTCACCTCTAAGTAGACTCCCCTTGGTATGTGCCCCAGGATTCAATTCAGATATCAGAGGTAAATGGCATATGCGGGTAGCATGTGCAGCAGTGGTCTTGATCTGGTTTGCTTCAGCGTAAGCTGACTGTGCATATCTCTGCAACTCTGAGCTCAGTGACATCACCTTCATGGCTTGAAATCAGCCATGGTGGGAGTCTTTAACCATGGAAATCAACAACTCTACAAATCAGAGCATTTGTATTATTTTTTTTTTCAGAGTTGTATTGTTAAACACAGTGTGTTTAAACACTCAGTGTGTGTCTGTACGTGTGTGTGCACACACATTCTCCAAAGGTAATTTCTATAAAGTTAACAAACTTTAAATTATCCTCTATTCACCCACGCATTGAAAAAAAAGATTAGATATATATTTCAGTGGCTGCAATCTCTCAATACTGTTTTCTTGTGCTGACTCATTTTCTTCAGTGGGAAGTTGGTTAACAGTGGACTAATCTCAACCCATTGGTAATTCCAGCTCAATTCTTTCCTTTAGTAGGCCAATCCTTTTGTCGTAGTTAGTGTGAATTATTTCTAAAGCTTTCAATTTAAGTATGTTACTTTTTCTTAAGTAAAAACTCGGTTACCAACCACTCAGCTAACTTCACCCATCAAGTAACAAATTATTCATAGAGTGTAGATTGATCAGGAAGAGAAAGTTGCAACTACTAAATAGACTGATGGATGCAAACTTGGCAATCTTCCTAGAAAAATCCACTAACACCAGTGTCCGGAAACCACTTCCAGAGACGGTGTATTTCAAGAGCAGAAACTAGGAGACACAAATTTTTCAATTCATATGTTGCAAATGTAATATACACATTTATTCCTTCACCAAACTGTATGGGGGCCTGTTATAGTTAGGATCTCTCAAAGAAAAAAGTCTCTCAACCACTGAAGAATTCACCATTTAGTGGAGTTCAGGTCATAAATTATATTGTAAATAGAGGTAAGTAGAGAATGTTTTATAAAGAAATCTATTCTAACTGAATTTACTGTGTGCCATGTTAAAACTTTATTTGGTGATGCAAATATAGGCTTTTTGAAAAACAGTTTGGGGATTTTTTTTTCAGTCATAGTAAGAGATAAAACAAAAACTATCACCAACCCTAGCTTTATGACCTGAAACAGGAAGGTCTCAGCCTGGATTTTTAGTCTCCATCTTCTGTGCAGTTAAGAGATATCTCTTTGCCACATTACACCTTCACAACCATGCACATTAATTTATTAACCCTCAGTTGATTGGAGGAGTCCACCAGATATACTTTATTCCCTAACCAAACCAGCAACCAGAAGGGTAACTAATTGCTTCTTATCCAGATGACAGAATCAATTTCAGTGACTGCTTTACTTAATTAGGATGCATGAAGCATGGACCTCCAGGTCATTACATCTGTAAATTACACCTCTTCAATTTTCTTGAGAAAGCACTTATATCTCAGGAAACTTAACATGGTGTTTAGTAAGACCATATGAACTTGGTGCCAACAAATTTCACTTATTTGTGGATATATTGTCTACACTGCCTTCTGTTGCAGACTCCCCCTCTTTTAATAATTTATTTTCACCTGCCGGGCATTAACTGAAAAGTTAACAGTGAAAAGCCTTTATTATATATTTGCTGGCACAATATTTTTGAAGTACGAGGTGAAAGCATGAGGAACTCCCTCAATTCACTTTGCCTGAGGAGAACTCTGCAACAGAAAATTTTGGCCCCTTGCCCAGATTAAGAGAAGTTTTGAAAGAAGGCTGAATTTGCTTTAGTCTTAAAAAAAAAAAAAAGGAGCTGCCTACCATTATGAAGCAGCTTGCAAGAATAGCAGAATGGGTAACTAGACAGATTTTTTGTACCTTGAGGATGTCACGAGGTGGTTCAGTGGGAGCCAAAGACCAACAGACACTCAAATACGAGTGAAAACATATATTCCAAGGACAAACACAAATTGGTCAGTTTAAATTATGCAAAATTTAGGACAACCCACTACAACATGATTACAAGTATTTAGTAAGTATCTACGATGACGGGAAGACAAGGCTGAGATACCAAGAAGTACCAGGCGTAGTGGTTATACTTGCACAGCTCATGGCCAGTAGGAGTAGCAATAAAAGAAGCATCAGCAATAACACAAAGCATCCCACATGGAAAGGTATACTATATTACACATAAGCTCTACATTTATTTCCTTTCCTCTTCGGAATATTGAGAATCAACTGTATGTTGGTCATCCAGCGTGATCAATTCTTGTTATGATTATTTCCAATGTAAGAAAGTTTCAACACTTGGATACTTTCATATTAAGACCAGCCTAGTTTAATCAGTTAGTAGCTACCTCCTAAATTACTCAGAGTAGGTCTTGGTATCCTGGGAAACACCATGTTTAAAGTTTGAACAGGTAACACAAATCCAGTGTTTTGATTGGATTTAACTTCACTGGGTGTAATCCAGGAATTTCCTAAAACTCAGTGGGATTTCACGTGTTCATGAACATTTGTATGTATATGTGTGCATGTATTGTACAGCTTCAAATAGGACAAATTTATACATAGGTATATGTGTGTGCGTGCTCGCAGAGAAAGGGCTCTTGCCCACCCACTCAGCACAAAACTGCCATTATGAAGTTACAATACTGCACTTCTTGCTCTACTCAGGTCTTGCCATTGTCGCTGACTGTGTGGTTCCCTGCATTTCTCAGCTAGGAGCCTGCAGAGCCTAGGTATGATGGGGCAGGCACACACAGAGGCCTCTCAATGACATGTATCACATCGCATCTAATCAGCAATGTACAGGAGCCCACCAGTTATATAATACAAGCAAGTCTACAGTCCCATCAAGCACAGATGCCACAGGAGAATCCTAATCAAGCAAAATTTGGGTAACAACATCAGTCCTGCTAGAAAATGACATTTATGCAAAGAAATTATGCAGCCTAAGTTCTTGCTGCTAAGGCTCTTTTTTACATGCTGTTTTTTGTCTCTTTCAGCCAAAATATAGTAGTACTTACTGATTATCAGGAAACAGAGGTCTGAGAATTGATTTTAATGACCTACTGAATTTTCAACAGTCTTAGACAGCTTAGCGAGATAAAAGCTGGAGTGACAGGGTATAAAGTGTTTTCAGATTTGCATTGTTTAAGGCCACGGGTTGTTTTATTCTTTGGGGGGGTTGGAAGAGAAGTGGAGAAGTGCACATCAGGCATTTGAGAACACTTACCCACTAACAATTGTTCTGGGGAATGACAGAATTTGAAGAGATCTGGGATGTCTCTTGTCTTCGTGTTCAAATCCTAATGTTACTGGTAAGAAATAATAGGTTCAGAGAGGGGGAAATAATGTATTTGTGTCATAGAACAAGTGAACAAAGGGCACCTGAATTCATTTCTACTGTCCTTACATCCAGTAATTTTTTTGTATTACATATGTTTATTGTATAAACTGGCTGGGAAGTTTTCCTTTCTCCCCCTCTACCTTCCCTTCTCCCGCCCTCTCCTGCCCTGCCTGTCTCTTTCTCTCTAACAGCATCCCTCATTCCTTTTCTTCCTTTTCTCTCCCTTCTTCTTTTTCATTTCCTTCTTTCTCTTTCATCCATCCATCCATCCATCCATCTATTTATTTAACAATTATTTACTGAGTATCTATTATGTGCCAAGCACAGTATTAGAAACTAGGGGTTTAGATGGCTCCCTGGCCTTCTGTCTGGTACGGCAAATGTCCAGTCTAGGGAAAGCTTTCTGAAGAAGTCACATTTACCCTGAGAACTGTAGGAAAAGTAGGAGATAACCTGCACAGAATCAAGGAATATAACATTCTAGACAAAGGAAATCATTTGTGCTAATGTCTGGTGCTTTGGTCTTGAGCAAATTTATCCCTAAGCTTCACTTTCTCATATACGGAATCAGAATTCAAAACTACCACCCAGAAGGTATGGAACCAGAAGGTTATATATGTAAAGAGCCCAGCACAGACCCAAGAACATTAAGTATTCAAGAAACATTCAGTTAGTAGTTAAAAAGGCTTATAACATTCTAAAAGTACACATTTAAAATCATATCAGTAGATGCTCTTTAGTAATCCTAATTTTACAGAAATATAAATCTATATTCACTAGTTAGATACTGCCAGGAATGAAAGCATGTATGATTTCAAAAGACCACACTGGGTGTGGAAACACCACATTTAGCCATGGAGGTAGAAAGCACTGATGAACCTCTTGAGCTGTAGACACAGTCAACTCAGTCTCAAGACTATTCTCACTGACAAAATAGGCAAAAGCAGGTTCTAATGCTCAGCATTCATGAGTTGGGACTTATAAGCACTGGGCTTGCAATGAACAACACTCAATAACTCCTTTCTGTCTCAGTTTTCTCTTTTGTAAATGGGGATAATACCTCACAGGGCAGTTGTGAATTAAATAAGGATGTGTAGAATATTATATTAATGTATCCTGTACCTGGGGCATAATAAGCGATAAGTAGATGTTTTATTTTTTAATCATGGTATACAAAGGTCACATTTCAAAACATTATGTTTGAAATGCTAATACTTGATCATTTGATTATAAGGGCAATAATAAAAAAGTGAAGATTTTTCCTTTATCCAATACATCTCATAGATGTCATGAGAACTAATTTTTCGCACAAATTTCCAGTAAGAGGAAAAGAGAGCTGGAGTCTGGATTCAGGGACGGGAAAGCCCAGGGTTACTGCAGACAAAGCTTTCAAGGCTTTTAATCTGCTTTCAGACACATACAAACAAGTATATTGCTTGAGTAAAAGCAAAAGACAAAATTCTTTACGTCTTTAAGCAGAAATAAGTCCTACTGGCTGGGGCTAAAATCCTTCATAAAAATAGTTTATCCCAAAACACATAATATTTCTCAATAGGTTTTCAAAGATAAACATTAGTGGACAAAGCTTTCTTTATGTCAGAAGTTTTGAAATGCACGAGCTGTTCATCAGCTCGATATTGCTTCCCAGACCTTTTCAGCAGTGCTGTCCCCATGACATTAAGAGTCACAGCTGGGTATGAGGGATGTTTTCTCATGCTGTATATCAAACATTTTTATTTCAGGGTGGCATTTTATAAACCAGAGTCATTCACATAAAGCAGCATCTCTCTGAATACACAACTTTTAAAAATTGTTTCTGACTTAGGAATTAAAAAATCACCATTTAGAAACCATCCCAGTTATAACTGATTCAGAAAAAAATCATCAATGGTGCTAAAGCTATTATGAACTTTAAGAACAAGGTATTTACATAATTGCAAAGTAAAGCAGAGGAGAAAAGGTGAAACCTAGTAGGTACCACCTCCACCTAGGGATGGAAATGAGCATCACCAGCAATGAGAACCATGTATCAGGTGCCTCCAGATACGCTGCCCTGGGAGGCACACGTTGACCCTTCTGTGGCAAAAATGCATAACCTGAATGCAATCATGAGGAGCTACCACTCAAATTCAAATATTGAGAAAGTCACAAAAATAACTGTCCTGTATAATTCATAAGTGTCAAAGTCATGAAAGGCAAGGGAAGCTGGAGGCAGGTAGAAGGAATTCTGATACAATTTGAATAAGGTATATAGATTATATAATTTTGTATTTGTGTTAATCCCCTGAGTTAGATCATTGTACTGTTGTTATGAAAGAGAATATCCTTGGTTTAGAGGGAATACATTGAAGTATTTAAGGATAAAGATATATTGTATCTGCAACTACACATGTATACACATACACAATCTAGTCTAATCCTTAGATCCTCCTTGGGATAGCCATTGTTGTTTCCATTTTAGAGCTCAGGAACCTGATGATCAAAAGTTAAGACAAGTTTTTAGTTGTCTGGTTTTGCCTTTTCCATATTCATTTCCTGTAGTATGTACCTTAGAATACTGAGGTTGTTATTTGGGAAAAAGAGGAGAGCACCATGGTCAACTATGTTTAGGATATACTGAATTAAATGAAATTAATTAACTTAGCCTCCACTGTGCTAATTCATGTTGCTACCCTTAAATGTATATGCATTATGCAGTATTTCCCACTTAATGTGTACCGTGCCATTCAACAACCATTTTAAAAAAATGTTCATTGCTATTTTGTGTAATTTTGTCTTGTCACTCAAGTAGATAATATTTACTTGAGGAATGGAATGTACCTAATACTTCCTTCATATGTTAAGCACATAGTAGGTGTTCAATAAATATCCAATGATTATTGGCAGAGATACACTAAGCCCCTACACTGTCTCTTTAATTCTTATAGTATTCTTTAGCTGTTCTCCATGCCATTTCACTCCTCCAATTTCCTGCATACAAGCCAATATTTACAAGTAAACTAAGTGGCTTTTGGAGGTCCTGAAGCTGACTTCTAATCATTAATAGAAGGCTCAGTCTTCTAACAGCTTTTGATTACATTTGTGTAACTCTTCATTCTCTTCTTACCCAGGTAAGAGTCAATTTTGCAAAGGGCAGAGTCCTTAAAAGGTCTGGAATGAGTGAGGAAAATTTTAATTTAAATAAGCATTACATACCTGGCAGTCGGGAAAAATGAAAGGGCCATAAAGAGTTCATCAGGAAGCACCGTGGTGTGTTAAATTAAAGGTAATAAAATCAGCGTGTCATGAAGAAAACCACTATACAGCCTTTGAAATGACTTTTGGAAACTGCACAAGTTGTATTAATTCATATTTCCTGGGATTGAACATGAACATGACTGCATTCAGTGAAAAGCAGATGCTTTCTGCCAAGTTCTCACAATTTTATGAGAAACATAGAAATTTTGATATCTTTGCAAAACAGATCTTGAGCTTTTAAGCACATAAACGTAAGAGTGCACACACTGCTGCATTTTGTGTGGCTAATGTGATGTCTGACATATTCTCCTGAACCTTTAATAGCTAAACTCTTTGCAGAGAGCCTCAAATCCTGCTATACCCCAACTGTGGTAGTTAGGGGGTGACTGTCACTCAACTGATGTATTTTGGATATAAGATGGGATTTGGGGGCAGTTCCTGGGATTAGATGGTAGAGTTTAGAAGAGGTGACTACATTTAAGGCTCCATTTAAGAAATCTTAGTTACTAGAGCAAGGAGGAAGAAATGGCTATTGGTTATCTTCAGAATACAGTCTCTGATAATATATATCAGCTACAGACCTGGGTGCTGTAGGAGGGAAAAATCAGTTCCCAGAACTACTGCCTTTTCCCATTTTCTTTTCATAGGCAAGCATCTTGAACTTCCCTCCATTTGCTGCACACATGTCTGGATATCGTTTATTGTGTTATTCTCTTGTACTGTTACAATCTTCCATCAGTCAGTAAGAGTGGTTCTCAATGTATGGTTCCTGGACTAGATATTTGTCACACTCTTCTAAGTTTCCTACTTCACTTTTTTAATAACTCTTACTTTATAATATGAAAATATAATAGTATTTACCTTGGTTACAATCAGGATTCAGTGGAAAAATAAGTATTTGAGAAAATTACACACAGTGCAATTCACCATTGACTTAATAGGGATAGGTATTTTTAAATGACCAAAAATGTTATTTCTCTACTTATTTACATTTTTCTTATGTCAATGAAGATTTGAGGTAATAGTCTCTTTACTTAAAACTATAACACTACTTCTTTGACTAGTTTAAAAATGTTTACTATTTCTTAGAATTCTATTAAAACACACATATTGGAAGGGGGAAAACTTGGTTTATCAGAAAGGGGCAAAGCATATGTGCTGAACTCAGAGCTAGATATCAATTTAACTAAATAATTACTTTAGAGCATTTCTTATGTTCCAAGCATCATGCTAAGGATTAGCAATACAAAGATGTGGAAATTTCCACTTCTGTCAGAAGTGGAAATTTTCTGGCCTCAACTGCAGATGTACAAAATCAGAATCTTTGGCAGGGGGTGGCTGCAGAGGAGAGCTGACCAACCGTCTGTGTTTTCACAAGCCGTCCAGTGGATTCCAATGCACACTACAGTCAGAACCACTGCCCTCCCAGAAGCCCCCTCTCTAAGTTCAATGATGACCTTGGATTCACCAAGTGTAGGAGTCATTCCTCAGACCCGAACCTTCTTTACCTCTGTATCATTCCAAATCACTGCTTGGGACTTTCTCCTCCCTCGTTTTCTGTAGTTTTATACTATCCTGATTCTTTTCTTTATCTAACACCATTCCTTTATCTCTTTCATGGACTCTTTTTTTCTCCCATTTTCTGGAGTTTTCCCCGGTTAAATTTTGCCTCCTTTTACTTTGTACTTTGTCCCACACGGATCTCATGCACCTCTATGATCTCATTTATTCATTTTAGTCACAGAACTTTTATTAGAGTTTTGGTTTTTGTTTCAAGCCTATTTATCTCCAGGTCTGCATTTCCAACTGCTTGCATAGAAATCCCATCTCTATGTTCCCTGGCCTCTTAAAAGAAATACATCGAAACCCAAACACTCAGTCCTCACTACCCTGAAACCAGCTGCTCTTCAGCTCTCCTAATTCCTCTCTCTTGACTCTCAGAGAAGAAAACTCAGACTGAGATTCAACCTTAATTCTCATTCACTCCATTACTGATTACTTGCCAAGTCTCGTTGAGTCTGTTTATATTGTTTTTCCACCAACTTTCCTGTAGACCCAACTTCTAGTCATGTTTCACTGGGATTCTTATTCTAGTAACTGTAACTAACTTAATCTTCTCATTTTGATTGTATCATTATAAAGACATTCAGTGATTCTCTGATACTTGCCAGTGTCTTTCTACATAAAACCCTCATTCAAAAATACCCTCATTCATTAGCTTGCCACATGAGATTACCCGTTTGATGGCTTTCTCTCCAGGCTTAGTTCCTACCAATCCCTGTTAAATTCCAGCCAAGCAGGACACTTTCCATTGAAAAGTCTCTTGGGCTTGATCATTATTTTTACTACTCATTTAATTTTACTTTCACTATTTCTCTAATTTTATTTTTTAATGCTTTCATCCAACCTGGAATACCATCTCAATTCTCTATGTCTCCTTCTTAGATGGCCCCCATCTGGACATTATCTTTCCCCTATTTTCACCTCCTTTAAACTTTCTTATAGAAAGTGACACATCTACATGTTATTATGGATACAATGCCTTAGCTTGGCTAGACTGCAAATGCAAACTCCTTGAACACAGATACTGAGCTGATGTTTTCTCACCTGAGTACCTGAGTATCTAGTGCAAAATCTGCCACATTACAGATGCTTAATATTTGTGCTTTGAATAAATTCTGTCTTCAGTTTGTTTATGAGAGGATGGATGGGTCTCATAAGAGGAGCAACCTATGGAGAGTGGAGGACAGATGGGAACTGAGGCAAGCAGACAAGAAATTTTACGACTCAAACAAAGACTAGAATTTTCTGGAGCACAGATTTAAGGTAATAAGGTTTCTCCTCAGTGGTGAAGACTGTATGACTGGCTCTCTGCAACTTGACATTTTGTGAGTTTTTAAATAAGAAATGAAAGGTACCTTAGAAATGAAAAAGGTAAATAAATTAGCTAACCCATAAAATGGCAAGAAAAGGGACATTTCTATTTTAAGCATCCACATATTGCATCTACTTCACAGTCCCCACTCCCAAGAGGATTCGTTACCTGTTTCCAGCTCTATCCTCCACCACTCATGACCCCTCTTCCCCTGTTATCACTTCGTGAGACACTTTTTTCAGGAGGGACCTTGGTAGCCAACCAAGGAAGGTGAGAAAAAGACAATTAGCTACACGCACAACTCCTAGGCCCTTTAAGTAAAAATGGATTTACCATAACTTGAAAGTGCTGCTAAAACAACAGATATTAAATAGCTATTTGCCTGGGGACATAGAATAAGAAACTGATCAGAAGGGAATGGAGTTAATTTCCTATCTGGTCTTTGGTATTTTATAGTTGTGGTCCATGTTTTTTCTAAATGCCATGACATTTACTTAAGAAATGTTCAAAATAATATTTGAAAGTAATAAGCACCAAATACCATATGAGTTTCACACATATGCCAAAATAGTCTTATCCTTTTAACCCTTAAGAACTGCTCCTAGTAATATCTTGAAGGCAAAATACAAACAGTATTTGCAGTGCTTTAGGAAGATGAATTCCTCAGGACTATTCTTTTAGTGAAAGGAGACAGACAGAGAGGTGTGTATATTAGATCACGTTAATGAAATGTTTTCCAGTAGATGGAGAGGGTCCCAAATTAATCTCAGAAAGGAGCTCATATGGGGATATCTTCTGGGAATTTGAAATTGAGACCATTAGAAATTAGTAGAACTTCTGTATACTGATTACACAGATGTGTAAATACAGTACACTCTTCAATCATTCACGGACCTTCAATTTTTTTACATTATCCCAGTTATTGTCGGTTTTCTTCTGAACATTCAGATGCTCTAGCCTGAACTGATCATCAGGTAAGATAATTTGAATAGCTGTTTTTTTCTGCAATTGTTATGAAATATCTTACTTGAATGCCCCCGAATCAGGATCCATCAATAAGAATCTATGCATGGTAGAAATAGAGTTGAAAAGAAATCACTGAAGAGTTGGTTTTATGCAGCAACTGAAATTCTGTGGTAGAAAGGAGGCTCTCCAAACACCTGCAAGTTTGGCATCCTCTAGATAAGATGAGCATGGTGCTCATTTCACTATTTTACTTGAAGAGCATCTGGAGGAGACACACCCTGGTCTGCTGGCTCACCGTATGCAAGAGCTCATTCCTTCATGATCAGAGAAAGCTAGCAATAGCTAAATCTGCCCCTTAGTCAGAACTATACAATTGCAATTGCCAGAGAAAATCATTACCTTCCAAATGCAAGCTTGCAGCTGCATCCCTTTAGCACAAAAGCATGTTAAGGACAGAGAATTTGACTCTGTCATTCACCAATGGTTCACCAATGCTCTATAGAATGCCCAGCACATTGTAGGTGCTCAAAGAGTATTTGTTGAATGAATGAGTGATTCTATATTTTCTACATTGGTCATATTATCATTCAACTCTGGTATAGATACTTAATCTACTATGTTACTGCCACTTTTTTATTTTAAGTATTTTTATCGCCCATACCACACACAGCCTAGATTGGAGTTCAGCTCTAAATAGGTGTTTAATGTATTTGTTAAATGAAAAGATGGATAAATTTTTTAATCTTAAAGAGCATTTAGTTAATAGGGTTACTTATCTCATTTTATGCCAGAAGAACTCAGTAACTGACCTAAACTTCCCAGAAGGGCGGCCCTCACTCAGGTACAGGCCAGCTGGCCCCCCATGCTTGTGTCTTAGGGAACACTCCACTCACTGGCCACCCAGGAAGGGCCCAACCTTCTTCAAGCAGCTATGCTGGGCAGTGTGCTTTCTGCAACAATTCTACAGTTCTCATCTACACAGAAATCAGAATTCCTATTTGGTTCTACTTCCTCTCTAAGCATTTTGTTTATTGCTTTCGCCAGAGGGGAGAACCTTGTCTCACCCACCTCATTTGATTCTGTCATTCAAATACTGTGTTCCCTGCGTGGGTTAAAATCTGAGCCTTACACTGGAAATGGCATGAACAACTGCAGACAATCACACCCATGCACAGAAACTGCAGGTGACTGAAAAGCAATGTCCAATTTTTGAGGCTGCCTCAGAAAGCAAAACTTTCATTTTGATGCTGATGTGAGAAGAATGTCAAGATGGATTTCCATGTGGTATTAAATAACTGAGGAGACTGGAAATCAGTCACTGCTAATGTAAAAGGGACATAGGATTTTTCATCAGGAGTTTGAACTATGGTTCCATTCTGGCCCGCATGAGCCATTATGAGATGAAAGCAGATGAAAATTATTCATTCCCTTCAAACTCACATTTTTTAAAATGCTGTCTTATAAAATAGCTTCACCATGATCCCTCACTTCCAGGGAAATAAGACAAATGAGCCTTCCCCAAGAGCAGGCTGACAATCCTGACTTTCTTCAGCACATCGTTGCTGCACTAATGTCTCCGGCACAATTCTTCCTCGTGTGTCACAGGCATTACAAGGGACTCCATCTCACTTATCTTTTTTTATCATGAGGCACACCCTGACTCCCTTAGGCCCAAAAGTTGTGCTGACCTGCCTTAGCTACTTGATCCTCCCCAGATGCAGAGCTCCCCAATGCACCCAAGGACAGCCACATCAGCCAAAACGCTCAGGGCCAAGGCCTTAAGTACTCATCTTTCAGGGCATAGAAAAACACTGCATAATAATGCTCTGACATTATCCATGCCTGAAGTGTGCACTTTAGTTTCTAAAACATCATTTTATAATTGTACAGAAACCAAATTAGCTGGCTCTTGTCTGGTTCATGAGAGAAAGGGGAAAGGGGTGGCCTCCAGGAGCCCAGGCCAGTAAGGCAGCATATCTGTTGTCTAATTTGGGGGAAGAAAGGGAAGAAGTGGCCAAGTGAGAAGGTCCTTGACATGACTGCCATGTAGCCAGTTCTACTCTGCCTTGTCTGTACAGGTGTAGTGTATTGGCCCTGCTGGGCCGCCACTGTTTGAGGGAAGCTGGGGCACCATGGCATCATGAAAAAGAGTATAGGTTCTAGAGTCAGAATGATCTAAATTAAAATCCCATTTCCTCCACTTTCAGCTGCATGAGCCTGGGAAAGCTACCTCACTCCCCAGGACTGGGTTCCCTTATCTGTGACCCTGGGGTACATAATCAACTGCTATAAAGATTTGCTATATAACATTGTGCCTACACTCAACAGTAATGTACGCTTAGCAATTTGTTAAGAAGGTTGATCGCATATTAAGTGTTCTTATCACAATAAACACAGACAACAAAAACCCTCCCCCAGGTTCTTGTGAAGCTTAAATGGAACAAAGTAAAGAGAAGTAACACTTTATATCTTTAAGTAGGGCAGGGATATGGTACAATGTAGCTCTTGGAATGGAAGTGCTTCTCCCATGAGTTCTTCAGTCTCTGTCACGTCAGACAGGAAAAACAAGAAAACCACAGTAATAGGGGAAAGGGACACACAGAAAACAAAGGATGTCTTTTGGATCATTGAAATATAATTATTCATATATAACAATAAGAAAAATCATACCTTAATTGATGTTATGTATATTTTACAGTTTTAAAAACTGTATCTTAATATATTACTTCTTGACCAGAAATGTCACTTTCTTAAAACACCCTGCTGTTTATATACCTAAATCTATAGGTCTGATGTACATTCATTTTTCAGACATTTTTTACTCAGCTGCACCTGCAAATGGGCCTGTGCCAACAGAATATAGGGCAGCCGCCATATGGGATGAACTAGTATGAACGCAAAGTCCATGTCTCAGCTGGTCTCCCTTCTTCCGTCTCTGGGTGCCACCTCACAGGAGAGGTTCCAGATAAATCTATAATACAGTGAGGGCACCTGATAAAATGGGATGGAAAGGCCTGGTGTGATCATTGATTAGCAATCAATCACCCATGAAGATATCGACTTCGGTTCATGAGAATTCAGTCCCTCGCACCCATAGGCTTTAGTGTCCTTACCTATCAAATGAGAGATTTGGACATGGCCGTTATTTTGAAAACTGTCTCTACCGGTTCCAAGGAAGTTTTAAGTATAAAAGGGGATATAATTGGGCTGGGCTTTGGGTCTTCTCCTTTTCAACCTGGGCAGCTTTTATTATTATTATTATTATTATTATTATTATTATTATTATTAGTTTTAATTATTGGCTTCAATAGTAAGATTTTTTTGAACAAATAATTACATGATGAATATACTAGGTTGGTGGTCTCTGCCTCCACTGAATTGGTTTGCATTCATTCAGCATGTCTTTAAGCATCACTTTTAAGACACTAAAGCATGGTGAAGAGCTTTACAGTTTACTAAATGCACTAAGTCACATTCACTGTCTCATTTCAACAATGCTATGAGGTCAGTATTACCGTATTCCTCCATTTTGAAGGCAGGGAAGCTGAGGCTCATTGCAGTGACCCCTGTACCCAAAGATACAGAGGTAGACAGTCATGGAGGCGACACATGAGCACAAGCATTGTGAGGCCAAGTCCCTCCCCCATAGTACACTGTCTCACCAACACAGGGGACTCTACCCCTCAGACTATCCTGTACAGAAGAGGAGAGTCAGGGAACTGGGGATGGTTTAGTCTTACTCTGCCTTCCTAATGTGCTCTGAGTATTGAGACTAATACATTATTTGGCCATTTCCTTTTTTCTGTCATCATGGATTACTGCAGAACACAGTTTTGGTGTTCATTTCAGTCTCATAATCATCTAGGGGATGGAAGGAAGAAATTAATTATCATTTAATTTCATTCCCATTAGTGTTCAAGGCTGGCATGTCTTACCTGCTTCTGTGCTACATCTCTTAAACAAATGTACTTGGAATAACCAAGTCAGAAGGAGAAGAAAGCCAGAGAGGATGATGGAGAAGGTCAAAAGCAGCACTCTGTTATCATTGCTGGTTGCTTTTGTATCATGGGGGAGAGAGAAAATTTAGGGCACAGTTTGGCTTCATGTTGAGGAATCATGTTAACATAGTCATTGTATGTATTATTATCCCCATTTTATACCATAGGAATGAGATTAGGTAAGAGACTTGGCCAAGGTCACACAGCTAGTAAATGGCAGATCAAAGATTCACACTATAGTGTTTCAAAGTAGTTATTTAAGATGCAGTTAAAATTAAGTTACAGTAAAGAGATATAAGCTCATTCATCCAAATCAAGTAAAATTAAATGTGTTTTATACAGAACCCATATCTACTTCATGCCCACAGGGATGAATCTTGGGATAGCAATAGAGTTTTGGGTACTAATTCTCACTAGCTGGCAGCAGCTTCCTGAATTGCTGTATTGAGAAAGGATTCTGAGGACTTGACCCAAGTCAGTAGGATATAGTGATGTGTTTGATTAGTTATGTCTGCAAGGGATTTACATGCAGCAGAGGGGACATGAGTATTCCATTTTTCATGATCTTTACCCTATTGAAATCAGAAAATAATTAATGCTCATCACAAATAGTCTACAGTGATTTTTAACCATGAAAGTCAAGCTCTCCTCTGCTGCTATTCACTAGCTGAAATGAAACCATGTAATCATCTAAAAACCCTCCAATGCTCCATATTTAGGAGTTTGCTGCAAATGACCAAAGTACCATCAGTTGCTTTCTCTAGTGTACAAGCAAAGCACAACTCAGTGTCACCAGATTAAATGAATTTCCCATAAGTCCATGTAAGATAATTATCTCCCTTTTTGACTAAAATGACCATGGGAAGCTTTATTTTCATGCCAAAAAAATTATATTAATATGAAAATATAAAATAGACATTTATACCTACTCTAAGTGGATCTTGTAACCCTCTCGGCAACAATGATGCATACAGAGTTTCATAATCAGCTAATGTCCCTCTCCTATATATGCCTTGGGGGAAAAAAAACTGAGTAGAGGGAGAAGGAAGTTGTCTCCTCATCTAGCAGTAGATGTTCAGAATCTTGCAATTAACAACCTGGAAGCCACCTCAGGATCATCTGTTTCAACACCCTGCTGAAGAAGAATGTGGTCAAAGCCCGAGCCACACTGATCTCTGCAGGTGTCTGTGCAATGCCGGGCCTTGCAAGCAATCTCATCCTGCCTCATCATCCTCATGTATACAGTGCCATCCATCTCATTTTCCCATCACATGCATTCAAATGCCTCTTATATCTCTCCAGTCTC
Source organism: Manis pentadactyla (assembly GCF_030020395.1). Classification (NCBI taxonomy): domain Eukaryota; kingdom Metazoa; phylum Chordata; class Mammalia; order Pholidota; family Manidae; genus Manis; species Manis pentadactyla. The sequence goes on along the minus strand of NC_080021.1, from coordinate 152,273,004 downwards.
ATAGAGATATTGAGGGAAAGTATCCCAGAAGTGAAAAGATTCATTGCTAAATGCACAGTTTGTGGACCTGAAAATATAAGGTCCTCTCCCAAGGTCATGGTGGCAGAGGATGAGTGTCTACCTCCCCATGGTGTATGCAACACAAGATTATAAGGGAGGCACAGCTGCCACCTACGATGCCACTGTCCAATTTCGACAAATGTGTGCTCTTTTTCAGCTCTGCTGGAGGTTCAGAGGGGTTTACTGACAATTTGAAAATACTGAAAAATTCTATTTAAATATGGAACTGCCTCTCGGTGACAGAGACTTGACAACACAATTATCTTTTTGGTCTCTGCTCTGCCCCCTCACACCCCTGCCCTTAGCCAGCATGTCCTCAGCAGATGTGAGCCAGACCAGACTACTTGATAGCTGAGATTTCTCCAGCAGGCATCAAAGGGCCGGAAGTACAAAAAATCACCAATACATGTTATTGGCCAAACATCACAAAACAGGGTGAAAGATCTTTAGAACACAGAAGTCAAAGAGCCTCCAGCCAACTCAGGAGGTTCTGAGCCACAGAGAACCTGTGCGAGAATCCTTGAACATTAGAGCTGGAAGGAGCCTTCGAATGATAGTGGTAAACCTCTAAATTCAGCTAGCAGGATTAAATCCACCTCTGCCCCACACCACTGTGCTAGATGCAGTGGACGTACATATGCCTTTAGCATGGTGCCTGGCACCTGACTAATGGTAGGTTAGTATCTCCATCAGCCTCTTCTCATTAGAAATGAGGAATCTATCAAAAGAGGTGGTTTGCCCAATACAACCCAGTATTTGCGTGGATGTTAAGCAAACAATGGTCCCAAGGAGGGCAGCAGTCTGGCTTTGTTGACTGGATGGAGGTGTTTCCCATGGGTGGGATTCTGCATCTTTGGTTATTCAGGATGTGGGCTATGAAACTTGATTCCCTCCTGCAGGAGGCCACACATCAGCAATGTTCTTTCATAGGTATGAACTCATAAAGTTCACCAAATCGGCTTATTCTGCTCTTGAGGCAGACTGAGGTAGTTGTGAAGTGAAATGAAATTTAATCTAGCTCAGTTTTTGTTTATGTTAAGTCCACACAGTAGCCCTAGGTACCACTTTCCTTTTTACTTCCGTTTTATGCTTTATCTGAAATTATCCATTCCAGCCATTCAGTCACTGGGCATTTACTGAGTACCTACTGTGAGGCTAACACTGCTAAGTTTTCTGCACCATAAAAAATACATACAGTTGGCATTTCCATGGTCCCCAAAATAAAGTCACTTACAATTTTACTAGTAGAGATGCTTAAAGGCCTGACTGGTAGGTAGGAAGAAGCAAGGACTGGCGCAGAAGTATGGCTCTGGAGTAGGCCCAACTCCACCACTGCTAGTTTGGGCACCTTAACCTCCTCCTCTCCCACCTCCATTATATAAAATGAAGATGATAACAGTATCTTACAATGATTTCTTATAGAGTTATTGTGATAATTTAAAAAGGTGATGATGCATATAAAGTACTCCTCACAGTGCTTGGCAGCTAGTAAGCACCCAATAAATGTTAGCTTCATTTGTAGTTTAAACAGTGAGTTGAGAATAGATTTGGAGATTCCAGTTCATTTGAAACATAAGTGAGGAGGTAAGGCATGTTCAGTTACACTGAAGCCAGAGATTCGGTGGTGCTTAAACCATCTGGGAGGCAGTCTGCTGACTAAACATTCCCTATTTCAAGTGGTGGGTTGAACAGAGTTACATTTTAAGAAACCTAGTCAAGCAAGTAGATGGGTGGTTGGAGGGGAGAGAAAATGAGGACAAGACTAGTTATAAAAATAATAATCTTGGCACAAGTGGGAACTTAAGGTAAAGGCAATGCATATGCTTATACAAATTACAAGGAGGCAGTCTAAGGATAAACAGACACCACTGGAGATAGAGAATAAAATGCAGGAAATCATACATGTGATTCAAATTCAGTGCCTAGTAGAGAATTCAGGAAGAACAATAGAATCAAGAGGGTAAAGACAGGGTGTTCGAATTTCCTACTTTGTAGGATATGTTTTTATAGCCAGGGTTTGTGAGTGGCAGGAAAATATTCAATACACATCCTTTCTTGTATCCAAGTGAAACACTTTTCTAAAAGGGCAGCTTCAGCTGCATCAGAAGTGAAATGTACACATGTCCAGGCAGTGTCATTCACTGCTTTGTGCTATTTGCTCTGATATGAACTGTAGGATCTCCAGCCTCACTGCTGACTCTCTTGAAGGAATTGATGTTGCAGATACAAGTTATAAGAGTTCTGATCTTTATTCCAGTTCCTTGAAGATACAGAGCACGTGCTAGGGCTGTTCTAGTTCAATGTGAGTGTGTCCTTCTGAGTTCATTAATGAATGTTGATTTGAATGATTTGGGAATAAGCCAGAACCATTTCTGCTCTTGACGGAGAGCATGAATTGAAGCAGGACACCCTTTCCCTTTACTGCTTCCCAATCCAACATCTAAGAACCCATCCTCTTTCCCATATACCCTGCATACAAATGACCCTTACAGCTTTACCTATCAGGTATTGAGCACCTGCTATATGCTAGGCATTGCACAAAGCACTCTGGAGCCATTATCTCCTGTTTCTCCCTTAGGCTGCCTATCAGGTAATTATCAAACCCGTTTCACACAGGAATGGCTCGGACCTAGATGGGCAAACTCATTCAAGGCCACTCAAGTAGCCAGTGGCAGAGTCATGATTCAAATCAAGCATAAAGGAGTATTAAAATAACATATTTGAGGAGAGAGTTGGGCCTAGAAAACTAAGCAAAATACAGTATATTCCATGTTTACAAAGCACTCATTAGCTGTGAGTAGAAATTAACATACCAGTCATGTGTGCTGGTAGTAATATGAGAATTAGGTAACCAAACCAAGGACAGAGGTAGCACAGCTGCCTAGATGAGGAGGGCTGGCTCTGCAGGCTAATGGAGGGTGTGTGATTCCTGGAAAGGTCAGCCCCTTAACGGGGAGAGTGAACAGATTTCAGGAATGGAGAGTAGGACACAGCTGGTCCACCTGATGAATCCCATGCCAGTTTCCAAAAATATCTCCCTTCCTGCCTGTCTTTGAAGTCTGAAGTTCTGGTGCAATAAGTACATTTCTTTGGCATGTCTTTCAAATTTCAGAGTATTTATTAGGTTATAAATAACCTGTAGCAGATATAACACTAAGTCATTATTAACTAGTACTATGCTAGTAGCTTCTGGATGGCAGTTAGGGACATGTGAGCAGAGAGCTGGCCTGGGGATGAGGATGTTGAAAACAAAGTAGGAGTGTGTCACAGAAAACCGTCTCCTTCCCTCCTCTGGGCTCCCTGACTGAGTCCTCCACCTCCCTAGCCTTCCTTGGGACCTGGGGTCTGCTTTATTATCAGCACCCTCCCACCTGGACCAGGAGCTTCTCCAGCACAGTCCAGCCCCCTGCTTACAAGGGTAGTATATATGTTCAATGCAAACAAGTAGGCATGTGTGGCTATTTTTAAAAAGTTAATAAAATCTTAGAGCAGATTAACACAAAAGTGATTTCCAGATCCAGGAAGCAACATCTCCCTGAGTTGGACCATAATCAGAGCAAATGTTTTGTGGTTAGTTGTTACACCATAGCTTACATACACTGCCTGTGACAGTTAATTTATGGCAGCTTGACTGGACTGTAGTATCCAGTTATTTCATCAAACACTTACCTAAGTGTTGGTGGAAGGTATTTTATACATGTGGCTCACATCTACAAGCAGCTGACTTTAAGCAGTTTACCACAGATAATGTAGGTGGCCACAGCAAATCAAGTGAAGGTCTTAAGAACAAAACTGAGGTTTCCCAGGAAGAAGAAATTCTGCCTCAAGACTACAGCATCCACTCCTGCCTGAGTCCCCAGACTGTCGGGGCCCTCCCTACATACAGATCTTGGAGATTTGCCAGACCTGACAATAGCAAAAGCCAATTATTTAAAATAAAAAAAAGATACATATATATCCTATTGGTTCTGCTTCTCTGGAGAACCCTGGCTGAGTGATTGCATGACTGGAGCATGTGTGGAGTAAGGCAGCCAAGACTGCAAGGATCTGGAATCTTCAGTGTGTGAGGAGTGGCTGGAGGTGCTACATATACTAAGTCTGGAAGAAGGAGGTCTCAGTGTGATCTGACAGCTATCTTTGTACATTTGAAGGTCCAATACGTGGAAAAGAGATCAGAGTTGTTTTGTGTTGCCCAGAAAAGAGATCTTGGCCCAAAGTCAGAAGCTAAAGCAGGCAGATTTGGGATCAACATAAATAAGACGTCGCTAACCATTGAAGTGGATCAGCTCCCAGGAATGGGATTTCTAACAGAAATGTGGAGGGAAATTAGGAAAGGAACTCCTTGATCAGGTGAGAGGAAAGAATACAACTTCAAATTTCCTATCTGCTTGACAGGTCCAAGACCATGGCTGCCATTTATGGAGTCCTTCCTATGTACACACACTGTGCTCAGCACTTCATACATCTGATTTCACTGCATCATTCTACCAGCCCCTTAGGTGGGCTTAGTACTCTCACTTTCAAGACAAGACAAATAAGGCTGTTGGAAGGTAAGTGGTCCAAAGCCATTCACTAAGTAGAAGCACTAGGTTTTAAACCCAGGCCTGCCTGACTCTCAAGGCTCCCCTGTAGCCACTGCACTAAAGGCAACCCTATGTGGAAACTACTTCCCTGGGATGGTAGGATTCCAAATCACAAACACAAGCCACAAGCTGTCTGTTAAATTAAACCTTAGCACATGCACCCTAATCATACATTTGTTTATCTGCCTTCAGTCCAAAGTGGTGAATTTATCTGATGGGGCCGTGCCTAATTTGTCAAAGCATTGAATGTGAAAGAGATATATTTTTTCATTAAACAAATACTGGTTGTCCACAGACACTAGTTATCTAGGAATACAGCTGCCAACAAGTCCCAGTCTCATTAAGAAACGTACACCCAGCAGGTAAGGTGACTATTACATTAAAATGTATTAAGGATTTAACTACAGTTGTCATCAATGCTGAGGAGAAGAACAGAGTACTTTAAAAATTACAAGTGGGTCCTTATCTCGACTGGAGGGTAAAAGAACCCCCTCAATGAGGGACTCCCGGGTGGAGTGTGTGGAGAGTTGAAGGAAGCATGGTGCTCGGCCAGGGGCAGGGCACAAGACCTGACACAGAATACCACTTGAGCACTGGAAACAATGCAAGCAGGCCAGTGCAGCTGGCTTTTTAGTAACAAAGAGGGCAGTGCCATCAGATAGGGCTGGAGAGGTGGACAGAGACCCCTTCATGCCAGGCGATGTAGAGTATGCCACCTTTTTTCAGTGAATGATAAGGATAGAGCTGATTTGGTGGCTTGGGACATCTCAGTCATGTAGTCCTCAAATACAACTGTACATGAGGCTTGAGCTGTGTAGAGAAAGAGTTGCCACAGCCAACCCGAGACTGCCATCCTTAGGAAGTCCTGTTTGCGAGATTGGCCCTTGGCTGGAGTCAAGGAGCTTGGACATTGAGAAGGTTCCCACCATTCCTGGTGAGAGTGGCTCACTGTGCATAAACTGTTGTGGCAAACAATATGGTTTATGCTGAAGAGTTGCTTTCTTTTCAAGAGTCTAGAATTTTGGTTTAGGTTAGGCAGAGGATGCTTACATGATCGATCCCTGATTAAAACCCTGGGCACTAAGTGCCTGATGAGCTTTCCCAGTAGAAACGTTTCAGACACACTGCACAGCTCTTTGCTGGAGGGACTGAGGACGTCCTGCATGACTCCATGGCAAGACCCTTGGAAGCTTGTACTTGGTTTCCTTCACCTTTGCCCCATGCATCTTATCTCATTGCTGATTTTGCTTTGTGTCTTTCCTCTGTAATAAATCTTAGCCATGAGCAGGACTACGTGCGTCTGGGGAGCGCTCCTAGTGAATCACCAAAACCAGGATGGGGAGAAGGGGAGGGATGGCCTTGGGGACTCCTGACCCGGGATGTGTGACCCTGCTGACTCAAGAGGCCACAGTGACCATGGAATCAAAGCCTCCCCTCTGACTACAGAAGGGCTTACAAAGCGGCGCTGGAATGGTTTCCCTGCTTCTGGGGAACTCTAGCCTCTGCAATGGCTCCTCTACTCTGAAGTCTAGAAATGTCTGCAGTAATCCACAGCTGGGTAATGAAAATTTAAAGATATACATCAACTTCCACTGAAGAGTCATAATAAATATTAAACAACCACCTACAATCCCCGGTGCCAGTGCCCCGGATTTGCCAGGAACATGCCATCTTACTTCAGGAGTTCAGAAAGTCAATTTCATAATGCCCTACAGCTTTAATGTATCTGCCCTTTATTAAATGCATGATGTGCCAATTAGTCTAATAGGGTGGTCTTAAGGGCATTTAGGTTTTATACCTTTATATTTAGCCAGCCAATGTTACAGTCTGAATGGCCTTTTTTTGAAGTTTCAGTTTATTATTCAAGACCAAGGAAAATTGGTCATTTCTTTGTACTTTATATTCTAATTGCAAGAACTATCATATAAACATACTAGAAAACCACACAAAGCAAATTTAGTAAAACATATGCCAACTTCACTACAGCCCAAAAAACAATACTTAAAACTGTTGATGTTGCTTACTAAATACTTTTCTTTCCTTGTGTAAAGGAAAATTCAATGTACTCACTTTTATATTCCCAGGAAAGAAACCCAGCAATAAAATATTGATGATAAAAGAACTGGCATGGAAGACCAATCTTGCTCTCTAAAGTAAACAATCAAACAACACAACTGGTCTCCTACCTCTGGAACCCAGCCATTCTGGTCCCATTATCAAAGCAGGCCTAAGTTGCTATCATAGCACTTTCCCTCCTCCCATAAGCTGCCAGTGGGAAGTCATAAAGCTTTTAAACCTGACATCTCTGCAGAGGCTGGTATGGTATTCCTATGGAGATTCTCATTGATGTGGATCAATAAAATGCCTTCACCTTTGCTAAGTAGTTAAAATTCTTTTACGAAATCAGTAAATATCTACTGGGCACCTACTTCATGCAAGGCGTGTGCTGTGCCCTGAAGGTGACATAGTCTTTGATATCTAGAAACTGTCTGCCCTAGAATCACATGTTGCAATAGAATAAAATAATAGAAATATTGTGTTAAGTAAGAAATGTAGATTAGGAGTATGAGGTTAGAAAGGAAAGAACTCTCTGTGGATATTAAAGTCTTTCCAGGAAGGATCTACACTGAAATATGAGGACTGGTGAGATTCAGTGCTCTGGAAGGAGAGCGTTTCTGATGGAGTTGGTAGCCTGCACAAATGCACATTCAGGAAAGAAATGGGTAGAGTAAGGTGGCTGAGGGGAGAGGGTGTTTAAGGAAATAATGCTAGATAAGGCTGGACAGGTGGGCTGAGCCAGGCTGAGGAAAAGACTGAATGCAGTCTAAGAAGGTCAGCAAGACCACCAAAGGTATCTGTGGAGCAGAGCCCTTCTGCTTTCAAGGTGACATCTGCGGACGCACCCTCTGGAAGTCATATCAGGATAGAATGGAAGGGAGGTGTGGAAGAGGCAGTAAGTCATTGAAAGAGAGATCTGGAGAAAACCAGGAATGGAAGGGCTGCACAGCATGCCTAGTGAAATGATAAGAGCTCCACCTAGGTTAAAAACATAGGAAGAGGAAAAGAAGAAATGGATATGAGAGGCCAAATGAGGGAACAGCTCATCAGCACCGGAAATTTACAATATGGAGCTCCCATAAAAGAAATTTTTAGAAGTTAGTTTTAATACTACACTTGTATAATGATGCACTTCAAATTCATAACCTTTATCATAATTGTAACAAAATAATTATTTGGGTAATTTTTTATTGTTATTCTTTTGTAGCTCATAAACCTTTTACAGGCTGGGATTGGTTTCTCAAGTACCTGAGGTAAGGCATGCTGCACTTGTTCAAAAACTGGAATTAATAAAGGGGCTGGTTAGAAAGAGAAGATAGAGAAAAAAATATGAGAAAATCTAGTTTTATACAAGGGGAGTTAGGGGTAAAATGTCTAGCAGGGGTTGCCTATTTATAACACACTTTACTATAGTTAAGTGATAGGGCTTGTAAGTAATTGGTATATCAGATCTTTAATGACACTTTGTGGGTGACATTTGTCCAAATCCATATATGGATTAATAACTAATTAATAATAATGAACCATGCCATAAAACTGAGTTGCATTATAAAATAGTTAGTGAAGAATCTCAAAACTAATGCATGAAGAAGACGAGTTCAAGTCAGATTGCCAAATAAAGGTGACCTGTCATGCTCAGAGACTGAAAACGTTTCTAACGGGTGTGAAGTTCTTTCAGCATATTTCTTTGAAGGCCCATTCTCTCTTAAGTCACCATATCCTTGAAATACTTCTGCATACAAATACAGAACTAATTCTTTGTAAATACCACTCTGATGAGTGAGTGAATAAATGGATGGATGGATGAATGAGTTAGAACTTGGAACTCTGGGAGATTTAGGAGACCATCTGTGCTGATACTAATTGGCTGCTACTAATTTGCTAAGTGATGTGATCAAATACAGTAACAGAATTCTGTGACTTGGTAGCTCATCCTACATTTCCAAACAATGGGGCCATTAACATGTTCTAAATACTTGAGGGCGTATCACTAAGTGAATTCATTTAAAAACATTAAAAGTATCTATTGATGCTCATAGCAAAATATCATTTATCTAAAAAAATTTCACCTAATAACTTAAATTGCCTGAAACCCAAGAGGTCAAGGAAAGTCACCAGCATTCATATGACACATCTGAGATTAGCCCACTTGCAAGAATAAGAAATGATATCTGGAAGGGGGCTAGTAAGACAACAGATCACAAATTCAAATACAGACGCACAAACTGACCCAGGACAGCAGGCTGGGACTTAAGTGTATGGGGAAAAATGCTGCATATGCATTAAAGCTTTGCAAGAATAGTCAATTTGCACATACCCCTAGCTACTCAAAATATGGTGCTGTATTTCAAAAGGGACAGATATGTATCACTCATTTGAGAAACATTCCTACTCATGTGTTTAAAGTTAGAGAAGATACACTTCTATACCTTAAAGTTAAAAAACTTAGCCTTCTGAAAATAATTCACTGAAGTATTTTATAGCCTGATGACAGTGATATCTAAAAATGACTTAACTTGTCAAGATTTGACTACCTTTATAATTAGAATTACCAGCAGACTTGCCTATGACACAACTTGGCACTTGAGAAATGTTCCCTGAGAAACTGAGGTTGGGTTTATATCTCATACAATGAGTTAGAGTACTAAGAAATTAATTCCACAAAATTGCCCAAAACTGCCCATTCCAAGATACTGTCCATGACATAGGCCTTCCCAGCTAAAAATGCTTTTTTTGTAATGGGGTCTTGGCAGATGGGGTGCAGTCTTTAAGTTGTGCTAATACTGTTCTGTGACAGCAAGGACCAGAGGGGCCCCTGATGGGTGGATATGTGGAACAGGGTCACATTTCACGCTGCTGTCTCATTAACAACTCTTGATTTTGGGCATAATAGACATACACTAATAAATCATTGCTGACTAGCACTGAAGGCTGTTGCATATTAAGTTACCCATTTTTTTAATAAGATGGGAAGTCATGGCTGAACATAATTTATTCTTCAGACACCCTCTTCCTATGTGTTTTATCCTAAAGGTTTCCCCTGTCAGTCTCTCTTGGCCCCATCCTGCTTTTCATCAAGTCTCATCAGTGTCCAGTCTTTGATAATCTCTCTGAACCCAAACATTAATTCTTACAATCCAACCATTCATAGTGTTCTACAAATAAAGTTTGTAGAAAACCTCTTTCCTTCAGCTGATATAAAGGTTGGTGCTATGGTGCCATATTTCAACCCATGAAAGCATTAAGCAGGTCTGTCAGCTCTTGAAATTCCCACTATACAAAAACACTTTGAAGACAAACAAGAATATACCCCAGAGGCCTCAAAACCTGACAGTAAATGTCTGAAGTAAAAATATCCCATTCAATGATTGCAGACAAAAAGGAGACAATGAACCTCTAGTCTCCTACACTGTGTATAGTATTTTTAAAATAACATTTCTTTGCAACTACCGAAGTAGCAGATGTACTTTGTAGGAAATTTGCAAAGTAGAAAGCACCAGCAAAAATAAAATTGCATGTATTGGACAATCCAGAGATAACCACTGTTGGCATTTTAGCATATAGCCTTCTAGTCTTCATCACTGAAAACATCTCACATGGTGTTTCTTCATTTTAGGGCTCATGTCCGAGTGCAGAAGTTAGCAGGAACAGAGCCAAGATTACCTACTCTCACGCTTTATGAGAATGTGGATTTGTAAAAGCTGTGTCATGATACTCCCAGTTGACATTAGTCATCATTTCATAGAAAGAAACAGCATAGTGTAATGAATGATGAAGAATATGAATTGTGGAGCCAAACAGCTGGAGTTTAAATCCTGGCAAATTACTTTCTTTGTACTTTCCTCATGAATAAAATGGGGTGACAACAACAGTAATAATAATAATAATACCACTATTTACTTTATAGATGCTTATGATAATCAAATGTGTCAATATGAAAGTATTTAAACAATGGCTCACACAAAGTAAGTTGTCAGTTAACATTTTCCATGGGAAATGCATGCTCATTGCCAAGGGCTCTCACCTTCAAATATTATTGTCAGTCTTGGAGATAATCAATTATCAGATATTAAGATTCCCATATTCAGGCCCTGTACCTGCCATGGATAATTATGTGATCTGGGTGAGTCATTGTAGATCTTTGGATCATTGTTTTGTTGTTAGTAAAATGAAGGTGCTAGACTCTACTGGTGGCTCTTAACCATTTTTGAGGAGATCATAAAACCCTCTGATATAATACTTTATGATTTCAGAGGGTTCACTGACCCCTAGAAGTTAAAGGGTCCCTTCTAAAGTCCCCAGGTTAAGAATCCTCATGTTATATGATCTTTGATGGTTCTTCAAGGTCTGATATTCCATGGAGGTCAGTTCCATCGAAATGGTCTCATTCTAGGTAGCATGGCATGGAGAGGACAATTAATGACTCTAACATCTTACTATGGTGATAGACAGTGACTGCAGTGGAGGGGGTGAGGGCTTGATGATAGGGTGAGTGTTGAACCACTGTTTTGTGAATGTGAAACCATTATAAGATTGTATATCAATGATACTTTAATAAAAGAAAAAGAAAGAAAGAAAGAAGTGGTCCCATTCTTACAATTCCTGACCTGATTGTGGTGGAGATAAGAAAAGGGTGAAAGATAAGTTCTGGAAGCAACTTTTCCTCACTGAATTCTCAGTTCTCTGAATTATTGAAGATTTCATGTTTCCTATTAAATCCTTCATGTGTACTTTCAATTCCTGGTGCGCTTAGGGTTTGGGACTCCCACAGCACTTATTTTTAGGCTAATTTGATACAGAGAAATGGTAGTGTTTCTCAATCCCAAAGGCACAAAAGATATTTGGCCTCATGCTCTGCTGTACCCACTGGAGTCTAAGGCATCCTGTACACAGCAGGGTGCAAAGTGCCTGGAGAACAAAGCCTGGCCCCAAACACCACACAGAACCAGGCGGCAACGGGGTCAGGAAATGCCGCTGACTACTCAGCATGATGCTCTGTGCAAATACTCTGTGCCTCTAGAGACCATCTGCATCCATATGTTAAAGTGTGGCCCAGGGACTGCTGTCCCCAAACCATCTGGGGGGTGTGTTCAAAATGCAGATGACCCAGTGGCCCCTCTATGTTCCATTCTATGTGGAGTGGCCATGATGAAGTCAGGCTACGGGGCACAGCTGAGTTCCAGCAATGAACCCCGGGCGTGCCAGTGAGAATTTAGGAGAGTAGAAACAGCATTTTCAAAAAACCTTAAACAGAAAAACTTATTTTTGAGCATATGGAGGAAGGAGCTTTTCTTAAGAATACTCAGTGTTTAAGAACTGATACTATTGTTTCCACCATGGTGATATAATATGACTCCATCTACTAAACCGTAGAAAAGAGAGGTCACCATGGAAGCACTGCAGAAGCTTCCAGAGCTTTGGATTTCTTTGCAAATTCAGGATAACAATGCCTACTTTAAGAGTAGGTGAGGGTTTAGCTAAATAGTACCCCTTAGACTGGTTAAGTAAACTCTTGACACATTTGCACAAAAGTATGCAGCACTATAAAAGACTGGAAAGCTATCTATGTACTCATATCAAAAGCTAAGAATCTTACGTGAAAAAAAGAAAGTATTAGAACAGTATATATAGCACCTTATATATATCTCACCTTTTATATAAGAAAGGCAAGGGAATATGTACTTGTATTTATATGCAAATGTATGAACAAAATAGTAAAAATGGTTATGAATGGAGGTCATATGATGGGGATGGGCAGGTAGGTAGGCGGTGGACCTGTATTTCAAAATTAAAGTTTTTAAAAAAGCATGCCTTTGAATCGCTTTCCCTAACATACATTTATTCTAAGAAAGGTGGATTTAAAGCTGCTAGTCTAGAAATTTAAGCTGCCAAGTTATCATTCTACTCAATTTAGATTTTAATGAGTATTGACCATGAAAATGATTATATTTCACTCTGACAGTTGCCAAAAGTCTCATCACCCAAATCAACTTGCAAATGAAGGGGGAACATATCTGGATGAAGTGTTATTATTAAAATATATCAGTAATTTGTTGCTGAATTGGGAGAAGATATCCTGGATGAGCAGAAAACAAGAGAGGAGTCTGTAACCTACTGGCAGCCTTATTTGTGCTGCAGGATTTCTGCAATGATTATGACACACTTTGCTCCATCACGTCATGAAGGATGCATTGCTCTACACAGCTCGCCAGGGCTGACTGAAATGGAGAGGACTATTACAACTCGGAGAAACATTTCTTCTCTTTGCTTTTAGCTCAGCACCAGCTTGGGGAGTAAATCCACTGCAATTTCTGGAAGCTTTCATCCCTAAATTCTCCTGGGCCACATTTCTTTTCAGATGTATTTTCTTTTTTTAAAATATCAAAACAACACAAAACCATAGCAAGATCTTTTAGGAAGAACATTCACAAGACTCTAAGTTGAGAATATTCACTGTCAACTGATACACATGCAAATAACAACATATTCACTTTTTTTTTAAATGGTAAGGTTTGGAGAGGGAGAGAGGATAAGTGATATGCACATCTGAAATGATCTTTCAGTGTAGTCATTGTCTTTTATATACAAATGTACATCGTTGTCCCTATAATTAGTATGAGCAGAAATCTTATTTTCTCCATCACACATGCAGCACCCTCAATCCTGGAGATGGGCTGGAGAGTCCTTCTGACTCAGCTGATGGGCTTGTAAAGTACACACTTTCATGTAACGGGTCTTCTTGCTTTAAAAGGTTTCTTTTCAGATCTGCAGTTGATATAATCCTATGTTGGTGAGTCTCCAGAGAAACACTGAGTGTGCAAGGTGAGATGGCATCATAGAGGGTGCTGGAATCCAGGTCAGCTTCAGTACCAGAGACGATGGGGAGTCTCAGGGCTTCCTTAGACAGTGATGAGTCAGACCGCTGGCTGAGCCACAGAAAAGGTTTTCCTTTCTTGTACCAACAGAACCTCACAGCCACTTGGTTAGACGTTCACTAGTTTTGTCGCTAGTTTTGCTGATGAGTTGGTTTAGGCCAACAAGATGTGAGTGGCAGTACACTGTGTCCTCTCTGTGTCACCTCCTTGCCTTCGACTACCCATCGAAGGGGCAACATCCAAAGCCAGGCTTTGAGGATGGAGAAGCTGCTTGCTGATTCTTCACTATGACATGAAAGTGAAATAAACTTCTCTTGTGTCTGAGCCACTGTATTTTTGGCATGATAAAAGCGTAGTTTATACCTTGACTAATAAAGATGGCTTGATATAGGAGTGTTTCAGAAAAGTAGCTTAGCAAGGGGTAATCAAGAATGAATAAGGTCATAATAAAAAAGATGATTGTTAGAAGGTTGTAGCCACAGAACTATAATCATGAAAATCAAATGAATATTAAACTACCCAGGAAAATCTCTCTTCAAAAATTTACAACGTGGTATTGTAACCCAGACTCTACACCCATTGCTACAGACTCCTAGTTAAGCAAGACAGAATGAAAGCACTGTAGCTATAGCTGCATCCATTGACTCTGAGGGGGACTGATGAGGTACAGAGGAGGCCGTGTCTATAAGAGAGTGGGCTTTAGGACCATACAGACCAGGGTCTGAATCCAACTCTGCCACTTACTAAATGTAAGATGCTGAGAGATTCATTAACTCCCCTGAACCTGCAGTGCTAAGCAGAGATATAAACATCTGCCTGTAGCATAAGGATGTGGGTTAGAGCTTCTAGCAGAGGACCTGGTTCATGCACAGAGAACCAACAAATGACAGGTTTATTTCTCTTTCTTCTACTCCTTTGAGGGCTATCACAGACAGCTCAGTGCCAGGAAACCCAACGAGGAAGAGGTAAGAACAAAGAGTAGGAAATGGGATTCTGATATTTTTGGTACTGGATCTCCTGACAGGATTAATCTCTTAATTAGGTAGTAATTCTAGGATTACTAAACCCAGAAATATAAGACATCATTTCAGAGAGGTACCAATTGAAACTAATCACAAAACACATGTCTATCTGATTTTTGTCTATAGAGAGCCTAAACATTTCAGTTTCCAGCATTTTTTGGAATGTCTACATATATGACAACTTTTACATTGTTTGAAATTTCTCTATTTTCTACTACAGTTGGTGAGGATCAGGACGACATTTTGCTTTCAGGTTACCAATTTTTCTTTTTAAGCTAAGGTAGTTAAACCTATTTCTTATATTTGCCTATGTCTCCTCCTCCCAGAGCATGTCTCTCCATCCATCTCTTCTATAGCTAATACTTATTGAGAGCTTACCATGTGCCAGATTCCCTTCTAAAGCACTTAACATGTATTAACTCATTTAATCCTTATAACAACCCTAGGAGGCAGGGACCAATTATTTCCCCATTCTACAGATAAGGAAAATCAATGATGGATGGGTTCAGTTGTTTACCCAAGACCACACAGCCCTTGAGGGGCAGAGTCAAGATCAGGACCCAGGCAGTCTTACTCCAGAGCCCATACAGTTATTCTGTCCCTTCAAGGTCGCAAAATACTTTGCAAAACCGAAAACAATAACTAGCATAAGGCACAGAAATAAGAAAAACTAAAACTTTGAACAGAAGACTAAAAAAGCAAAAGTCAAGTAACAAGTATGAGAATGAAGTAGGGGAGGGGAGCAGAGAGTGAAGAGTCAAATGTAAGTTTAATCCAATATCTTGAATTTGAGAGTAAATCATACCTCTGAACTTCTTGGAAGTTAAGGAAAAAGGAAAACAGGATATGGGATATGGTTTCCACTGTATGGTAAAAGGAAGACTACTAGCGTTCAAGGAGAAACATACTGTATTAGGCTGTACTGCCAGCCCTTCATTTAATTTCCCAGTTCTTTGCTTGAGAAAGTACAGGGATCTCATTGGTGCTTAGCCCCTGACACTATCTAATTGTTTTAATTTTGCTAGTCAGAGATGTAGCTTCAACTAATGCCCATGTTTCAATATGCCCATTTATATATTTTCTTGAATAAGATTTTAAGGCAAGCTGTAATGTCTTTCCCCATTCCACTCCACAGACTATCAATGGACAATAAACCAATTTATTTAGAAAATCTTATTTCTTATGTCACATAATATTAAGTCACAGAGCTTTGCTTTTCGAACTGGCATCTTACATATGGCAGGAACTCCACGATGTACAAATGAAAGATTATTTAATTTTTTTAAACCCAGAAAAATATTGCTGAGATAATGCTGAAAAGGGAATGTTGAATTTTATAGTGATACAAAGGCACTTATCATTATCTTGATTTTATTTCCCTAAGTAGGTATTAAAAAACTAGAAAATCATTAATCTAAAGAAAAGAATATGCTTCTGTCATGGGAATTCTTTGAATTTAAACTTTCTTTGCTGGCAATTTTTGTTCTCTGTAAAGAATATATCTTTTGAGTCTATTAAATCAGGGCTCTTATAACAATAAATAACTTTAAGAGCTACAACATACTTTATTCCCGTCTAACAGAGACCAGCAGCACCATGATTCCTGTTAGCAATATAACTCCACAGCCTGCATTTAAGTGTATTTTAGTAACTACAAGAACAGGTAAGCTGTATACAGTTTGCTCTTGTTGCCCAAATACTGTACAATATTTTTTTGTGCATGAGGTAAGAAACCTGTGCAGCTGTTTCTTGGTGTTCTCTACTTTGGTATGTAAATAAGTCAGTTACTAGGGAGAGATACTAGTTTCCTGGTATAGATACATACTGACTCTTGCTCATATAATATTTATTTTATGTTTTAAGTCAGCAGAGAATATGGCTTTTGGTCACTTCACCATTGGTTGAATGTTTTGATATTTCTTGGCCCTGTTCTATCACCATAAACATTGGCAGCAGTCTCCAGCATTAGAATACCTGTGTCCAAATCCTGCCTCCCCTCCTTAGCAAGTTCCTTACCATCCTCCTGCTTAAGTTATTTTGTATCTAAAATGAGGATAAAAGTTTCTACCTCGTAGGGCTGTTGAAAGGATTAAAAGAGATGACACTTATAAAGGGCTTCAAACAAGGGCACACTGCTAGCAGAACATAGTAGATTCTCAGTAATTATTATTGCAATACTGCTAAAAAAGCAGACACATGGTAAATTCTGGATTGCACATAGAAGGACATCATTGTGGTTATTTACAGATAACCATTACCAGGAAAAGGCTAACTTGAAATGATCCTGTTTAAAGAAGGAAAAAGCATTTCATTATAAAAAGGGTGTGTGTGTGAAAGGGTTGAATGGGATTTTATATGGGAAAAATGAAATTCAAATTATGAACATAACTTTTTATTGAAGTATAATTGATATGCAATATTATATTGGTTTCAATTATATAACACAGTGATTTGACAGTTATCTACATTATTAAATGCTTACCCCAATAAGCATTGTTACTATCTGTCCACATAGAGATATGTTTCAATATTATTGACTATTCCTCTTTTGTTGTACTTTCATCCCAGGGGTTAACTTGTGTTATAATTGAGATTTTGTGCTGTTTTATTCCCTTTATTTAACCAATCCACCAACTCCCCCATGGAAACTCCAGTCTTCTCTGTATCCATGAGTCTATTTCTATTTTGTTAATTTGCATTTTTTGAAGATTTCATGTATAAGTAAAGTCATATGGTATTTGTCTTTCTCTGCCTGGCTTATTTCACTTAGTATAATATCTTCTATATCAATCCAGGTTGTCACAAATGGCAAGATTTCATTCTTTTTATGGCTGAATAATATTCCATTGTACCACATCTTCTTTATCCATTCATCTACTGATGGACACTTATGTTGCTTCTATAACTTGGCTATTGTAAATAACAAATAAACATAGGGGTGCATACATCCTTTCAAATCAGTGATTTTATTTTCTTCACGTAAATTCCTAGAAGTGGTATTGCTGGGCTATATGCTATTTCTATTTTTAGTTTTTTTGAGGAAACTCCATACTGCTTTCCAGTGTATGAAAATAACCTTTAAATGCCAAAAAACTAAATTGTATATGTGCTTATTCTTAGGACTCATTTAGTGTTTTAAGAACAAATGACTCTACTGATTTTGTTTTCTTTTGTATTGTTTCTGGTGGATGGGAATATAGCTAACCCCCTTAACAAAACTGTATGATAACTTGCAGCACCATTATCAAGGTAGTCATTTTGGCAGAAATAGCTATCAATTTATGCAAATTCATCTCTCAATATTTTGATAACTGAATAATTCACTCCTGAAGTACCTATCTTCATACTCAGATTTCTTCTTTCATTCTTGATTCAGGTAACTCAATCAGGATCATCAATTGCTTTTGGCTTTGCACAATATTCAAGCCATTCACTCACATTGCCTCTAAGAAAATTCTGCATGTTAAAGGATTTCCAATTTCACTTGGAAGTCCGTTTTCATTGCATTTTGTACAGTATTTAAACAGACAAGAGGGCAAGTGAAGAGGGTTGTTAGAATGGGGGCTAATTTTATAAGTGGTCAATTTCTTTGTCAATCATATTTGCATGATGTGGTATCCCACAAAGATTTGGATAATAAACACCCCAAAAGCCATACCCTCTTTCCTATACTATTTGATAAATTTACCTTGAATATGCTTGTTTTATCTTTAAAAATCTATAAAGCTTTCACATCGTGAGGCAAGCTATACTTCATAAAAACCAGGAACAGTCGGTAATAGTTAAAACAACATTTCTTCCCACCTGACGGAAAACTATAACTCTTTTGGCATAGGTTTTGTAACAGAATAAAAATACTGTACACTGTGTTAGATCATGATATTCATATCACTGGAGAGTCTCACACTACATATTAACCAGCAACAAGACAAGTTGTCCCTATAAATGAAAACCACACAGGATAGAGAAACCACTGGTCATGATGAAAGGAATGAAACCTAAGCCTCGATTCTTCACTTTGGTGTTTGTTTTAGGTTTTACTTGAGATAATCGAGTGTCAACTGTGTGTTTACGCAAAATAAATTATAAAAAATAAAAAATAATTGGAATATGGAGGTGGGGGAAAGATATATATAGTGGTGTGGAGCTGGCTCATACCTGCTCAGGAAAGGTGCTTGTTCAGCTTTCAGGGACCTTGCAACCCAGGTGTTAAACTCTCATCAGCTTGAAATCAGCCACTGGGGAGTATTTGCACCATGAAATCAGCAAATGCTGCAGATCAGGGATTCTGTTTTTTTCCAGAGCTGGTTGTTTAATATTTGCTAGCATGTCACTGAGTGTTACAATAAAAACAATGGAGTGATTTGCTACTAGGTCAAGCAGCCACCCTTGGGAAGAGTAGAAAAGCTTTCATCTGCTCTCAGATTCCTGGACTGGGTGGAGAGTTCTCTGCAGCAACCACCGGCTAGGAAGGGGAGGGCTGCTGCACACACAGGAGGAGCCTCTGCGAGGCACTGAGTTCACTGTTCTGCTGCTCTCAGCATCTCTGCTTCTCAGTGCGATGGGCAACACATTCTCTCTCCTGGCTCAAAATGTCTGACAATAGCAGCACTTTTCCCTGCATCAGAAACCAAGGAACAGAGGGGAGCTGAGCTGGGTGAGGAGAACAGCTGGAGAGAGGTCATTGCTCCTTCAGCAACCTCATGCAAATCTAGACAAGGTTCTCAATACTTCCCCTCTTGAGAATCACTTGGGGAGCTTTAAAAATATACCAATGCTTAAGCCCCACACTGAAACCAGGGAATCACACTGAGGATGGAGCCTAGGCATTTAGGTGCAGTTCAATCAAGGACCACTTACCAGGATGGAGCAAAAATCAGAATATAAATTCAAAGACAACAGGGACCTGCCTTGTTTACTATCCTATCCCCAGGAACAATGGATTCAGACCCTACACTTTTTTGAAAATGAGGAGAATGTACTTTCCAGAGCTGCAAACAAGCATTCCACACATCACAAACATTTGGTCTAAACAAATGTTTGTTATGCCATCTACAGGTTAAATATGGTCTTCCCTCCCTCTCACCCAAGGCTATGCAGTTTCAACCCTGTAGTGACTCTCAACTCTGATTGTGTATCAGAATTACCTGGACACCTTACACACCTGGACAGGGAAGTACCAATTCCTGGGCTCCACCTCCAACTTCTTGTATCAAATCTCCAGTGTTGGTGCCGGGAATCTGCACTGCCAAAACTTGCAAACCACTCTGAAGAACTTTCAGGTTTCAGAACCACTGATTTAAATCAAGTGCCACCAAAGCCCACCCCACATCCATAGACCAGCTGAGGGCTTTGGGATAAACATCATGACCTGCCGGGCAGTCTGCAGAACTTCTGACTCTAAGCCTCCTCACCTGACTACAACTTGCACAGTCCTCGATTCCATTTCAGTCCACCACTTTCTCACAGGGATAAACATATCCTATCTGAGATCATTTTTCTTTCTACACATCTTTCCAACTCTTTCCTTGGCACTTCAGGAAAACCTCTCCCTCTGATCTTTTCCCACAAATTACAAAAGAAGGGCAGAGAAGTAAAAGGATGGAAAAGTAGAAATTAGGATTGGTTAACTCCTAAAGCCCCTCAAACTTTGCAGAGAAACAGCCATTGCCCTTCAAAATCTCCTAAGACCTTACCATCTTCCTCTAACTTAACCTAGTAGTCTTCAAGTGATGGTTCAAGTCACTAATTGAAGGTGTTTTTATCTTTTGCTTAATTACCTGGTTTTACTACAATAGTGTTACCTTCTTGAACCACAGGTGTACAATTTTTCAGCTATATTGTGGGTAAGATTTTATGTGATGGTTTAGGAATTGAACAATTTATGGCAATGTTTCTGTGAGGAAGGCTCCAAATGAACTTAAGAAAAAAAAAAATTCAGAATTCAACCCATCGTTAAAAACGGAGCAGCCTGGATTACAATTTGTCCTGAATTGTAAGTAAGTGCTATAATGCTGAAGCAAAAAGATATCTGATGTACAAAGAGTAGTATGAACATTAACCCCTCCCCACCAACATAATACCTATCTTAAAATTTCTCACCTGTACTTCTTATGTAACACCTGTGTTTTCACCTACAACTGCCTACTTAGTGGGCTGAGGACCCCTGAAGGGAAAACAAGCATGCGGCCTTGCTCACCTGTGTACACCTTCCTCCCCATGCCCTCCAGCTCTTTCCAGTCCACCTAACAGTGCTCAGCACACAGTAGGTACTGATTGATAAACTGAATTAACTATTGTTTTTAGAGTCCATTTAAATTACTATTACCTTTATGCTTTCAGTATACTGTAACACAGTTCAATTCAGTTATCTGTTTTGGTCTTATATATATATTTTTTTTCCTTTTCCATCACAGTTTTTCATATATCAACTAGTCATACAAGCTCTTTGGTCTATACTTTGGAAATTCTTATCAAAATGTGTAAATGTACATATCTGTTGAGCCAATAACTCCACCTCTAGAAAATCATCTTATACATGTATGTGCACATGTGGGCAAAATGTACTCATGAGATTTTTTTCTTACAGTGTTATTTGTAATTGCAAAAATCTAGAAACTATCCTGTTTAGACAATTTGTTACATAAATTAAGGAGGATCTTTAAAATGACAATATAGGTAGATGCTAAAAAATGAGACAGATCTATTCGTGCTGATATGTAACTTGCCTGATATAATTTTATGTGAAAAAAAGCAAGATGCAGAATAGGTAAAGTATCTTTCCATGTATATAAACACTTTCATTAATCCATGGCAAATTTCTAGAAAGATACAGAATTTTCAAATTTAAAATTTTTATATTTTAAATTATAATTTCTATATATGTTATATAATTTATGTATTACACATAATTTTATATTAGATATATTTATATTTTATATGAATTTATTTTAAATTAATTTTGAGATTTTAAAGTAATTTCCTCTTGGAAAGGAAATGGAATTAATTATTGGTGATGTCATAATATTTTCATTGACTGCTTTGTTACACTGTTTAAAATTTTGGCCATGGCCTGTATGACTTCTTTAATTAATCATTTCTAAAAACAGAAATCACCATAATTTAAAAGTTTTAAAGTATTTAGACTTATATGCAAATGTGTAGGATTGACATTTTGTTAAATAAGAGTTTGCAATGTTAAAGGATTACCAGAATATCTTTCCCTAATCAATTTGCCTTTTTAAAGACACAACTGCAAGGATCTCTGCTGGCAGGGCATAAAGAAGAAGCCTGTTATAAAAGTAGTCTATGAGCCTAGAGTTTCAACGAGAATACTTCCAAAAAGATTTCAATTTATAGCATAATAAATCCAGGAAGAAATCCAGGGTAAGCACCTCAGCTGGTACAAAGCCAATAGGTGGTAGACCCGCCTTCCCCTCTGCCCAGGCACTCCAGCAAGGCACTGCCGAGGGTCAAGGCCCGCTTTCCCCCTGAGCCTGGATGCAACTTCAGAGTCCTCAAGGAATGCACTGCCAGCTGAGCAGAATAAGAACCAGTTTTTGTGTATCGGGCCTAAACCATATAGTCTGGTAACCAGCCTGAACTCCTGGGGAGGCAGGAGAAGCCTCTGTACTGGGGCTGGGGTTCTACAGGCACAATCCAAACAGTCACAGGAGAGGAAATACTGGACTCTGCCCACTCAGAGCTGGAGGCGGGCTCTCGTGTAAGCCACCTGAATAATGCACAAGATGGAAAAAGAACGTGCTTTCTAGGGAAGGAAAAAGCATGTATCGCCTGTGCACATGGATGCCAGGCTGGGGTTCGGAGTGAAGGCATGATTATGAGGGTGGCACTCTGCACTGTTCCCTCAGGTTGGTTTCTGTCCCAAGTTCTGAGGGAAAGGTGTGCTATAGCAAAGACCAGGCCAAATGAAAATTGTATCTCTAGAAGATTATACCTTTAGGGAAGTCAAGGCACCTCCCCAAGCTTCATTTTCTTTTTGATAAAGTGCTGGGGTGGGAAGGGATAATTTCGAAGTCTTTCAATTTGCACACCCAAAGCTGGACCATTTGGAGATAAGCTGGGAAGGAAACAGTTCTTTATTAAAAATACACGTGAGTCTTCCCAGTGGGATGCAGTGCTCGGTTATGCAAATTTCATCTACCAGTTCCCTCCCCGACTTGCTGAGTTGTCAACAACGTTCCCAGGGAGCCCACTGGATGTGGAGATGCTGCCATCACAACGTGGTGCAACTCTTCCCGTTGGGCTGGGAAGGCTGGTCCATCCTGGAACAGACTCTCCACACTGTGCACACTCCCCCAGTGGTCCTCTGGTCACCTTGGAATGTGAGTAAGGACATAAAAGAGACTCTGAACTCTAAGATTTGCAATCTAGTCTTTGATATGAGACACCACCTCAAAGGATAGTACCACCCCAATAGTGGCAGAGCAAGAGGTAGCTTAGAAGGGCTGTAGCCATTCTCTCCATCAGCTCTGAACCCTAAGTTGAACCAAACAAATTATGAGAGTCAGGTTCATGGACCTGCAACTAGTGCACCTGCACAGGCCCCCTGCAGAACGAAGACCTTCCTTGAAGTTTAGAACTCCGCACTTGCCATCTTGAAATTCTTAGAAATTTTATTTAGTATTTGCATTCTGTGAGGTCTGATGACACCATGGGAGATGCTCTGGGGTTTTGCAGCCTAGTCTCATCTGTGTCCCCTCTCTCGCTGCTCCTTGGGATAGATTCTTGGCTATCCCTAGCCCCAACCCCAACCCCACCCAGCAACTGCCTACCCCTCTTACAGGGGTCCTAGGTGTATTAGCCTGGTGAGTTTCCCCATGTCTGAGAGAGTGCAACATTAAATGGCAGAAGTCACCATGACAGGTTGAAAGAGAGACCACAAAGGAAAAGAATAAATGTTTCTTGCTTTTTGCACTGGGCCTAGCAAATTATGTAACTGGCCTTGTACTTACACAGTAGGCATGAAAGTCCATAAAGATACCCCATTCCACAGGGATGGCTCATCCTAAACCCCTTCTATACACACATTCTAGGGTCAGTTGTGCACCTGAAAAGGACAGACCAAAGAGCAAGAGAAAGTGAGGGAGAAAATGCAAATGCCGATTTTTGGAGGCAGGACTATCCCTTCAGATCTGACCTCAGCAAGTCCAGGCCACCTGCTCTACCCTCAGCTTTCTGGATATGAAGCTAAACTGCTCTTTATTAAACCAAAATTTACTCTGCATTTAAGGATATAAAGAGGAACGATGACTGTGTATTAACAAACTACTGGGAAAGATATAGTCAAATAGGATGGTAATCAAGTGTGGTGAATATGTGAGGCAATCTACGGATGTGATCAGGAAGGTGGGCTCTCAACACAGATTGTGCCTGGATTCCACTCCCTGCTCATCTCACACTAGTTTCATGCCTTGGGACAAGCTGACCTCTCTGTTTTAGTGTTCTCATCCTTTAAAAGAGAATAAGGATGGCTCCCCTATTAATGGCTACAAGCATTTAATAAAAGGGCTTTAATCAATATTACATATAAGGATTCAAAGGGAAATTATGGAGGGGCTGAGGGCAATCAGGACAAAATTTGCAAGGTGCCAAGCCAATTTTCTTTATGGAAAATTTGTTCAGCATTGCTAAGAAAGCAATTGTGAACTTAATAGAAGAGCTTTAATTAAGAAGGATCTTTGGTAGAATATCTACATAAAAATGCTTTACGTCTTCTGAAAACACACACACACACAGACACGGGAGCACTTAAGAATCAAAGACTTAGTTTAACTACATGCTTTGTAAGGTATTTCTGAAATGATTATTGTTGGTTTTTCTAATTTCACAGAGTCTTGATTTGGTATTAAGCAGTTCTAATGAAAGTGTGCAAACATCTGTCTTACATTATGGCTCCTTCCTTAGGTACACCGTCACACGTTTTGGAGTTACAATTAGGATGATTTCAAATAAGATAAAAGCCACATCTGCCTGTCCACCAATTTCTTTATTTTCTACTACTAGTACCATATATCCCTGCACAGATGTAAAATCAGTTAATGTTTTAAATAAATCCTATTGGAAAGAATGAAGAAAAAGTACATCTATCTGGCTATGAATGCTTACATGCAACAGAGAGGGTTCCTAAAATACCAATTTAGTGAATGAACTGTGTGTTAATAGTTGTGTACTCTCAACTAACTCTAGTGCCAATCTCAAGGATCATGGAATCATGATCCTTAGTATCAGGGCAATTCCTAGTGTTTACTGATGATCATTTGGTTGGGTTTAATTACAAGTGTTCATTCCTAAGAGTATATGCACAAAAGACCAAATAGCTAATGTTGAAAATAAAGGTTAGGAAACTATTCAAATGATGCCAATTTTCCTGACATTGATGCAATATTATCTATTAACAATTTCACTGTTCAGCAATGTCTTCTCATGTAATACCTACTAACATAAGGAACAATTAGGATGCCCAGAAAATAAGTTAAGGCTGTGTACTAATTTCATTCTAGGTAAATAAAGGAAATCTATGTTTGGTTTCAAGATAGAAGTCACATACACTATTGCATGATAGATCACAGGATGCCTTAACTTCTTTTGTATAAAGAACATCCTTTGTATAAAGAACAAAGTGAACTAGATACTCTATACAATGCCTTCCAGCTCCAGTGATCTATGAGTTTATTGTTAGAATATTATGTGGTCTTAGGTGGCTTGATCCCCTGTGAAATCAAGGAAGAGGGAACAGGTTGCTAGTGGAATTAAAATTATCTATATCAGGGAAAGGAAGTCTAAAGGTTAATAACGTAACCTTTGACAATGGTTTTACCAGGAACAGTGTCTCTGGAGTGGTAGAGACAAGAAGAGTCATATAAAAACACAATACGGTACTGAATTTTACCTCTTCTGTCAGAGGCTTTGGGATTGCAAGAAGCAGTTGAAAAGGCAGGAAGAGGACACATAACATCTTAGAAGACAATCTGAGAATGTCCTTACATGGAGATTTTACATGGAGATTTCTACCTTGTCTTGAATAGAGAAATCTTTCAAATCTCTCTATGCATGTGTTCCAAGGAACATCCTTCATTTAGATGATACAGCATGACAGGTACTGCATTTCACAGAATCCACTGAATACTTAAAGGTGGTAAGAGTCTGAATTCCATGTAAATCTCTTGGAATGTACAGGGATTGAAGTGACTGAGTGATTGTATGAGATGGAAATAATTTCATAAAATTGTAATTAGTGTCAGTCAGTTAAGAATAGTTACCATTTATTGAGTGTCTACCAAGGTTCAGGAACTACGCAGGATGATTTACATGTATCATTTCATCTAATGCTTACAGAATCACAGGGGGATAATTTACTACCTGAAACAAATGTTCAGAAAGGCAAGCAACCTGATCAGGGTCCCAGGGCTGGTAGATGGGAAACTGAAACCCAAGCCTTACTGAGTCAAAGCTCACGCTCTTTGCTCCTTCATCTTGCCTCGCTCTGTATCTTATTGAGTGAGCCAATCTTAAAAGTTACATATTCTAAAATAGTAAACACCACAATGCCCTGACTGCACACTGCACTGTCTATAGCAGATGGGAAAGTATAAAGGAGTAAATGTAGCCCTTCTTTTTAATGACTATTACTTTATGCATTATTTTTTGTTCTTGAAATTGTTAGACCTATACACTGAGGATACACACACACACACACACACACACACACCAACATAGCATATATACATCAACTGGTATATACTACATATACTATACATATATACTTATATAGTATTTATATGTATATATTGTATGCATATATATTTGTTTTATATATATGTTTTTATACGTAAGTATACATATAATTTTTAACCAACTTTTCCATCCAAGTGGTGGTAAAATATATTAAAATCAATGACAGGATTTTCAAACACTTTAGAAGAATTATCATAGAATTATGGAATCTTGAAATAAAGTGATGTGGACCCAGCCTATGAAAGAGGGAACAATTCTACAGAGGAAGGAGATTTTTGAAAGGGAAGAAAACAAGCCAGTATTTGACTGAGGACCCACAATGTGTCAATGTTAGTCTAGATGCTTCCTAAATATCTCCTTTATTTCTCATGGATAAGAAACAGGCTGGCTAATTGTAGTTGAGTATTCTTGATTAGATAGACATATATAATATACATTAATTTTAACAATGGACCACACAGTGTATTTATAAAATGAAATGTGCTCTAAGAATCTGTGATTGTACATGGCTTCATACAGGCAATCAATAATGAATTAGTAATAACATGAAAGTATCTTGGACATGAATGGGTAATTGTTCTGTGACACTTACTGTTTGGTTTTAAATAAAAGAAATTCAGTCCAGTTTTCTCTGCTCAGCAACCTTAAAAATGAGCACTAAGTCTGGATTATCATAATGAACCACTGACCACATTCATTGCTCAGTTAGGTGTTCATCACCAATCAATGGGAGGTGTCCTTTCTTTACCTTAGACTGAAATCTAACTGGAATAGGTCAAAGTGACAAAGGCCCAAGGGTCACTGTGCATGTCCTATCAAGACAAGTGGGAGTGTCAGGCTCACAAAGAGTAAGGTCTTCTTTTTCTTACTGGTGTGGTTCACTGTAATATCTCATTGCAGTGCAATTTTCTATGCAAATTTGCCTTCCTCCCCTACACAAATCAAAAACAGTGGCCCTAGGAAAGAATCTAATTGGCCGCTCTGAAAGTACTCATAGGAAGAGATTGGAAATGTTAGAAAGTATCTTTTACAGTGATGCTGACAAAATTCTAGAGGGGGCAAGGACTAAGTTGAGTGACATACCATTGCATATCCCCCTCATGGCCCTAAGAATGAGTGCCTCCTTTAAATTTACACTCTATGCACCTCACACACTTTGCCTCAGTCTCAACCTTTATCTGAGAAGAGAAGAGTTATGTCTGAGCATTTCATTTCCTCATGAAATTACCAAATTTCTTCCTAGTTATACATTTGCTGGACATTCACTGGACTCTGACATCTGATACTTGAAAACTCAGCACCATGGCCTGTGTCTTCCTTTCCCTGCCTCAAAAATGTCATTATCGCCCTGCTGCCCAGGACATCAAAGCAAGGTCCTCATTCCTCACCAGGAACTTCTGAGCCAAATCTAACTTCAGCCTTATCTCAGAACTCGTCTCCACTCCTGCATCTCATATGTGCCAAAGAATAGTTTTAACCTTTCTGTCTTTTGACCAAGACATGTCTTCCTCTTGAAAGTTCCCTTCCCTGTGTTGTTCATACTATAAAACGCTTATATCAGATCTTTCAAAGCTCCAAATGCCCTTTCCTCTGAAAGGCCTTTTCAGAACCCATCCATAGGAATTAATGTTTTTCCTTCCTTGTTATATTACTCTCTTTGTGCACAATACTGAGGGAGCATAGATCTCAATGCTCCTTTATAAAAAACATTATTTGCAATTATATTTGTTCTGTAATTACCCTTTGGACGCCTGGAGGGAAGAGTCCATTCTATTTGTCTCTGTGCTCCCAGAGGATCCAGCAGTGAATTACGCATGGTAGGCCCTCAGTATATTTGCTCCTCACCGCATGACCGGGTATATTCTTTAGTAAAGTGTACTTGGATTAATAAGCTTTTGGGGGGAGTGAGCTAGCGAGTGCAAGCTCATTTCCTTCTTTTAATCAGCCAAGTAGATTTTAAACATAGGCTGTTGCAGATTTAGATCAATTCTACTGGGTACAAAGACTAGGAAAACACAACTAATAAATGACTCCAGGGTAAGTACATGGTGTAATTGCATTTTGAAAATTGCAATCTGTATGAAAACAAAGCAAATAAGTATTGGAGCTCAAATACTCGACAGCTCTGAAAACGTGGACCTGATGTTCTTTGGATTGAAATGTTGACAGGAAGAAATTGCATCTATGTCAGTCCATCTGCCTTAACCCTTATACTGTTATTCATTCTTTCATCAAGTGTTTACCATGTGTCTCCATTGTGCTTAATATTGGGCTAGGTGCTAGAAATACAAAGAACTGTTCTTCAGTGAGCTCTGGTCAACAAAGAGATACAGGTACACCAGTCAGGGTACAATGACTCCAAAGCCAACTGTGGATGAGAAGACACTTGAGACAAAGCTTGGTAGAGAAAAGCATTTATGAGTCCAAACTATACAGAGGACAACACTTGCCTATACCAGAAAAGAGAAAAAGGATTCCAGAATTGAAGCTGTTCAGACAAAGTTTGAAGGCTGAGTAGGACTTCTCCAGATGGCAAGGGAGTAACTGCATTCTAGGAAGTGGGAACAGAAGTATGTGGAATTCTGAATGTATGCTAAGATCTATTATGTTTTGAAGATTGATTATCTTGAAAAATGTATCTATGGCTATAATTTAATGATAGTTTATTATACAAACTAAACTGTAACTACTTGGTTACCAAAATGTTTCCAAAGATATCACCAATGTTTCTTTCTGGTTCCAGACTTCAGCTAACTACCATTACTTCATTTTAAGAAGTCCAAAGTTGTCTATGCTAACCAAAAAGCTAACTGACATTTCTAGGTATAGGCAGCAGAATTTCAAAGACACAATGAGGTTATTTCCTCCTTCTTAAGGAGCCCAAGGTATGCAGTGTGGATGTTGTCAACTTTGTAGTTCTAAAATACTGTAGCACCACTTCATCCAATTTTCCTCTCTTTGAAAGATCCTTCAAGCTCTTTGATATTGGAGGTCACTCCTTCTAAACTTATTTGCACTTGTATAATGAAACAGGTAATAAGATCCACAAGTGGAGAGGTGGGTGGGGAGAAGGTGTAATGGAGACTTGAGGGGGAAGGAGTCAGCTTCTGATATGTTGTTCTCCTCTTTCTGTTGTTCATTCTCTCTGAAAAATGGTCCTGGTATTATCTTAGCTGCATTCCAGTGTAAAAGGAAACCTCAAATATCAAGCCAAGCTTGTAAATCACTGCATGTGTATGAGGGTAATATATACACATGCATTGTACATATACATATGTAATGTATGTATATATGGTTATATGTATAATTACATGCATACAACACATGTTTTTCTTTGTACAGCAATTTTATCTCCCCACAACACTGGTATAGATCATCTACATAGGGACAGATAAGACACATTAACAGACTCTACATCTATATTATCTGTATCTTTCTTTATATCACCTGAAAGTTTTTCTATCTACTAGAGACATCTAGATATTTCAGAGCCAGAAATTTATTTAGGATTTTTGTTCCTGATCAGATAGATAAAGTTGCATTTGAATAATGATGTGAAAAAAATACAAAATAGGCATAAAATTATGCCACAAAAATCATAGAATCTTAGAATGAAATGGGCTTTTGGAATTGTATAATGTACCTTTCACTTAATGCAGGAATTTCCCACCATAACCACAGTCTTCAGGGAAAGGAGCTCAGTGTCTCACCAGCCAGGCTACTTCGGCAGATGTTGTAGCCCTGTGTGCAGGGCTGAATGGAGCTCTGTGGAGGGGTTCACAGATGAAGTTGGCAAAGCACGAGACCTTAAAGAGCTTATGGGCTAGAGTCACAGATAAGATCTCCACATTCATAAATGACAGCACAAGGCAGAGATGCTGAGTTTTAGTGCTCTGGGAGTTACTGGAAGGAGGTACCTCACTTGATGGCAGTAGTAAAGGGAATCAAACAAGACCTCATAGAATAAGTGGCAAGAACAAGTTTCAAGAACAAGTTATATTTAGACATGTAAAGCAACTGGAGAAGTATTCTAGACAGAAGGAATGGCATGTGCCAAAGGGCAACTGCTAAGAAGTCTTTCCTTATATCATTCCTTGTCTATAAACCAGTTCTCCCAAGTAGAGTACAATGGGTTGCATGTTATATCTCCTCCAAAATTCCTATGTTAAAACCATAATCCCAATGTGATGGTATTTATTTGGAGACTGGAACTTCTGGGAAGTAATTAGGTTATGAGTGGAGCCCTGATGATGAATTAATGTCCTTTAATGACGAGGTGAGCTTTTCTCTGTCTGCTTGCTGCCATGCAAGGACACAGTAAGACCACCACCGACAGGGAGCCAGGAAGAGGGCTCACACCAGATCCTCCTGGCTCCTGATCTCAGACTTCCAGCCTCCACCATGGTGGCAAATAAATGTTTGTTATTTAAGCCACCACGCAATGGTAATTAGTTATAACAGCCTGAGCAGAGGCATAGGTGATGTCACCAAGTCTCTTTTCCTTGATATGAACCTTCTTATCTGCCAACTTCCAGACTCACCACTATCTTGGCCATCCTCCACCCATCCCATCACATTTATCAAGGTCTCCCCTGAAACATGCCTCTCAGGCTGTTACACTGCTCTTCCCAGTTGCCCTGACCAGTACCAAGCAATGGGACAACTGCTTTTCTCGCTATGAATAGTTTCTATTAATGGAGGAGCCTGATAGACCTCAAAGAGAGCTGTCATTCTCCCTCAAACTGCACCAAAGTTTAAGATAGCTCTAACACTCTCTCACTCTGTGACCTTAGACAAGTCAGGTAACTTCTCTAAGCCTCAGTGTGAGGACAACACCTACCTACTTCATTGGGTTACCATGGGGATTGAGGATTAAAAGTATTTAGTATAATGCCAGGCATATAGAAAGTGTCTAATAAGTATTAGGTACTATTAGCAGTGCAGTCATATGCAAAAACTCAAATAAAAATTCAGATTCTTAATTCATATCTATAGTAGGGACATTTTTTTTACTCCACCCCCCTCACTCTTTTATTCTTTTAACAAGTCATAAAACATTTACCATCATTTTCTACATTCTAAATTAAGTTTTGCTTAATGGCTGCTGACCCTACCAATTGACTCTGGCTTGATAAGGAACATCCTGAAATATCAAAACTTGAAAATGCTAGGCTTGCCATTGCCTTCCAGACAGGACATGTCATTCTTTGGCGTGTTGACAGCATTTATTATGAAAGTTGTGAAGACTGTGATAAAGGGGAGATAAAGAAGGTCAGATTTCTCTTTATGGCCTCTGTAACTGACACCTACTGTTTCTGCTACCCAGAATTCCTGACTGCCCATTTCCCATAATCGAAACTCAAACTTTTGAGGAACCACCCTCTCTGTTCCAGCCCCTGTCCTTCAGCTGGAATACCCATCCCAGTTCAGGGCTGGAGTGTGTTGTGCAGGCCTACGCTGGCCGGAGCATCCCATTCCCCTTGCAATAATGGTTGGTTTGGTCTTGATCGGAGCCTTTAAAATACAAGTGTAAGTACCAGGTGTTGTCATCTTGAGCCACAAAAGCAGATAATGTCTGATAATGCAAATAACCCAGAGAAAGATGGAATAAGAGAAACCAAATACTACCACCACTGTCTACTTGAAACCAAACAACTCCTGGGGTTTCCAGTTACAGGACCCGGTAAATTTGCTTTGTGCTTTAAATAGGTTGGGACTAGGTTCCTGTTATTTTCGGCTCACAAAGAACCACAGCTGATACAAATGAAATCACTAGTTACATGTATCACGCAAGAAAATCAAAGATATAAACCCTAGAAAAGGCTAGTTTCCAAATATCTTCTTGTATTGGAAGGCCCAGGGAAAGAGGGGGTTTTGGCTATTGTGAATGATAAGGGTGTACATGAGGGATAAAGAACTTTGTGTGGATGCCCCCAAATTTAAAATCTCATATTAACCTTGATTTTTAGCTAGCTATCCAAATACAGCATGTATTATTTATATTGCTATACATCTCTACCTCTGTGTAACTGTACCACTGGATCATCAATCACATCTGACAGTAAAGATACTGTCACATCAGTTTAGTATTTTTCATTGACAGATGGTAAATCTCTTTGAGAGATCATGTCTTAGGCACCTGCAAGTTTCTAGCTCAGAATTTAAACAGGTTGTCGGTAAATACTAAAAGAAAATGAATTATCATATTAATTTTTCAAAATCCTTGGATAAATCATTTTCTGCAAATACCAATCTATTTCTTGGCCTAAATAGTCTGTATGTAGAGAAAGAAAGGTAGGGTTGTTGATGGCTGTGAAACTAGAGCACCACTTAAGCCCAGGGTGCCAGGCACATAGATCCATACTGCAATGGCAACAGTGCCCTTTGGAGTTGTGCAGTGGAGCAACCTGAACAAGGTTGCTATAAAATAAATTATAGAAAATATATATTTTCTAGAGAAAATATCTGTCTTTATGATAAACATGAGATATGAATTTATTCAAATTAACCCGTGACTTCTCACAAACTTGTTCCCCTAATGGCACTAAGACTAACTTTTTTCACTTACCAAGCATAGATTTTTCTGCATTCACTTCTTTATATTTCATAAATTATTACATGTACCCAATTTGAAATTTCAGGATCTGATTAGGAAGGCATCCACAAATTGTGTCAGTTATATTTCTTAAGACTACAATCCTGACTTAAGAACAAAGACAAAAATTAAATATTCCATTTCTTTCTGCTGATTTTACATTTTTTGAATCCTTAAGACCAATATGGCAGTGTTCATTTGGATTGAAAAAATCAATATCCTCTGCTCTTTGGTTGTTATTATAATGTAGCCTTTATATTAAGTATTGTGATAAATGTATGGATGGTATAATAAAAATGTGAATTTATTTACAAATATTTGGTTGCCTCTATTTGCCCTGTGCTAGGTGCAAGAATGGAAAAAATAGACAATAGTGCTTGTAGAACTATTTCTGACAGATGTTTAGGATTAGAAAATTGAATCTCTTCCAGTCCTGTATATTCGCATCTTATAAACTTGACTGCTCCCCCATTTCTCATCCATTTCTATGTGCTGTGCTTTATTATTTTAGAGAATCCCTATTATTCCACAGTAGAGATAGAAGAGTGTAGCAAGAGGAATACAGTAGGAGAAAATCAGTTGGGAGTTAAGGACACAGGCCAGGCTCCAACCTCAGCTACCATGTCCTAGCAGGGTAACATCTCGTGTTCTTTAAGTTGTCTACAGAAAGGACAATCTTACTTGATAGAACTGCTGAGAAGATGAGTGAGATAAAGGTAGGAAAGGCAGTTAGTACACTGCCTGTCACACGATAAGTATTCTGTGGTTCATTGGCTATCATTCATTCCAATGACACATTCTAAAAATCAAATTTTGCCTCTGGTTTAATCACTTATACCACTAAAGAAAAAAATCCACCCTCAGAATAAAATACAGACATTCAACTCAGCAATATAACATTGATCTCCTGGGATACAGTCAGGGTTTACAGGGAGGACCTGGGCAAGGACAGCCATTAAGTGTCCAGTTATGGAAGTACACACAGCTCTTAGGTCTTATGACCCCTTAGAACACTCCATTCAAAACAGCTACTTTGTATTCAGAAAAGGAACCATATCTTCTCCACAGATGACTATCTACAAAGAGTGTAATCCAAGCCCTGGGAAATGCCTTGGCTTTTATCTGAAGTAGGACTCAGAGGACATATTACTATTTCCCTTTTTGCTTCTTGAACTAGATTTCTCATCACATTTGGCTGTTGAAATTTATGTGAACAAAAACTCTCCTGTTTTCACTAACAAAAGATTTTCTTACTAAATGACAATTGAAGGGGTCACACCGACTCCATGTCATGTATATGAGCTAGAATCATTTTCCAGATCCCCTTCTTGTTCTTCGCTCATGAAAGAATGTGATATTAGGGGGTAGCATGGGGCACAAAGGGAGACCCATTTATCCATGCTTTTGAACTGGTTTTTATGAGCTCTTAACCACAAACTAAAACAGGTAGAATAAAAAATTAGCTCTTCCAAGCCAGGGGAATCTGAGAGTTTTCTATTTAAGTTTATTCTCTTCTAATCGTTCTGAGAATATTTCTACTCCTCACCTAGAGAACTACCAGAGATGCGGAATGGACATTTGGGATTTTCCTCAGAATAATTTCTCCAGGAGTTACAATTATGTTCTTCCATTACCGGACAGATCAGTCATAAATATCAAAGTGGGCCTGTAGTTTTCTTTCCAGGAGACCATCTTGGCTTTGTCCAGTTAGAGTTAAGCAAAGGTCTTTATTCAAACACAGTAGCTTTGCTAGATGAGCTCTCCTTGCTCTGGCTGACCAAAATTTGATTTTAAGTGAAATTAATCCTTCAAACAGAAGTTCATTTGCTCCTGCTAAAATTAGGTCAGTGGCCAAAAAATATATATAAATTCCAAATAATGTTATAAATGCTATGCTTCTATCCAGAATCAAAACAGCCTAGAGTTTAGTAGCTTCTTCTTACAATTGATTTTTATATCTAGTTGCTTTTCTCTTTACTAAAAATTGCTATACCCATCCTGCTAGAATCTAAAGGAAGAAGATAATCATGTCCATGGTCACATTTCTAACTGAAAATCATTAGAATAACCTGAGTCAGGAAACCTGAGAAAAAACCTCTGGGAAGAACCTATGGAACTCTTCCAGTGGTTGGCGTGAGACTGGGACCCAGTAGGTGAGAAGCTTACAGGAGTGCTGGAGCCCCATCCTCTGTATGGGCACACACGCCATTCAATAACACGGACAAGGAAGGACAGGAACCTGACATGGCCCTGGCAGATTTTCCTGGTGCTGCCCTCGGTATCTATGAACAAACAGTCCCTTGTAATGAAACTTTAACTCCCAGATCAGCTGGGGGTCAATTTATGTTTCTGCATCTCTGTGAGCAAGCGGGAAGAAACTATCTGGAACTATTCTATTTGAGAAAAAATATAATTTAGAATTCAAACATAATCAGACTTTGTCTCTAGAACAATCATCTGTTTGGCTATCCCAGAGCACTTACTTCATTGATCACACGTCATGTTGGCTCAAAGTAGCTGGTGCTTTAGAGAAGGAGGTGGGGGGAAAAACCAATTGCTGTGACCTATTTGGCCAGAGCCCTGGTAACATTAGCAATCTCTGTGTCCTTCCTGACTCTGGCAGCTTTTATGTTTGTTGTCCAAAAGACTTGCCAAGCATGGATTTGCTTTACAATGTCTGTTTGTCCCTTTTTGTAAAAGGGTTCCATACTCATTGAAAAAATGAAAAAATTTGACACACTCAGAAAATACATAAGAAAATATACATTATGCGATTCTGTCATGTAGTAATATTATTAGCACTTTCAGATACATACCTATATGTATACACAACTGACATTTTCTGTACACACATGGGTAAATCGGTATATGTAGCTTACATGTCAGTATACTGTTTATACACACTTCATATTCACTTAATATTATGCACACAAAACGTATGTCTATGTAAATATATACTTTTTAGTTTTGGTATTCTTCTAAACTTTTGTGAGCTTAAAGCTCACCACAGAGAACTTAACTGACATTTGCAACTTTGTATTCTCCTTATCCTCATTTGCACCACTGAATTTCTCCTAGAAGCAAATCTACACCCCATAGGAAAAACAAATGTCCCACTATTCAGGTTCACATGCCTCATCATTTTAGAGTCTGAAAAGAGCTATAAACAGAGATCCAGGTGCCCAACAGTGGACAGTGCCATAGAGAAGGGAGGTGATTATCCCAGTGTCATAGGTAATAAAATAAGCAGTTACGGTTTTGAAAGACACTGTAAACAGGTGAATATTTCCAGCTTCATACAAACAGATAGAAGTTGGATCCAAGGAGTTCAAGCAGCTGCCAAAGATCACAGATGGCATGAAGTCAGAGACGTGGGGAAAGGAAGGAATATGTGATTAAATCAGTCCAGTAAGGGAAAGATGCAGATTGGAAAGCTCCTAAAACCATCCTTCCTGCTATAAACAGGAAGAAGAGGATGCAAAAAGTGACCCAATACCAGTGTGGCTTCTTTGATGCACACTATGCATGAGGGTTTCACTGTGTAATGATGGCTCTGTAACCAGCCCGGAATGTAATATGTTTGCTTTTCTCTTATCTCCTATTAGCCCCTTTATTAAGGCCATGAATCATCCCAGATGTCCTCACTCTACTCACACAAACCCAAACTTTAAAGTAAGGAAAAGAAAATGAAAGCATCAACTAAAGATGAGGGGGAGAAACCATCAATTCTCACTGTGAACCTAGCTGCACCTCAACGTTAATGGATTTAGCATGTAGGAGTTAAGGAAGTCTGTTTTCTCATCATCACTTAGCTAGCATCCCTTAAAGAGAGATAAAGGAGCAGATGTGTGGGGAAACAAAGCAAACCAAGCTGCCTGGTTGTTCCTGCTGGTGTTTTCTGGTTTAATGCAACCACTTTCACACACTCTTCAGCTTAGTCACAAATTAACGTTTTCACAATGCCAACAGGTAAGAGCTCCCCTATCACTCAAACGTTGTTAAATAGATTCTTATTGTAGGTTGTCTTGGGAGCTTCACTTAGACTCTCTGGATAAAATTGGACCAGATGGCCAGTTGTTTTCTTCTCAGCTGTAGAATTCTGTATCATTCCTGTTCCCCTGACCACACTGGCCTGGAAGCTGTACATGCAGGGATATAACTGTAATATAGTTCACTGTCTCTAACTTTAACCAGAGGATTTCTAATCCTACTCAAGTCTTGTCCAAGGATGTCTCAGGGTCCCCTGAAGATTTCAGTGTCCAGTGAACCTGTGACAGCATCTCACAAGGGTCACTGCCTCCAGGGCCACCATTCCGGAGGCGATGCTATGCTTCCCTAGACATCCCTACTCCCTTCTCTCCCAGAGTGATCAGCACTGTGCTGCTGTGGGCGCCAGGCTGGCCGGCTCATGGGAGAGCTGAGCTCTTATTCTCCATTCCTTAGTCTTCACACCGTGATGCCAAAGCCACAGAAATGTTAGCTGGCACTTTCAATGTCTCAGGCACTTTATAGGAAAAGGGCTCACCCCTCTCCCCACTGTATTTAATTCATAATCCCTGTCACCTAAAGTGTACAGGGTTAGTACAGTTCTGTATACCACACCACCCCTCCTTTCAGGTGTACGGCCCTTTTAATAATAAGCTTATGTGGGACCATAAAGATGAGGTCTTTCGCAAGAAGCCTGGGCAAACCCATCATGCCAACTATACACAGGCCAGGGGAGACAATGTATCTCACACTCCACCTGAGATCCAGACTACATTTGTGTTGTGACTCTAAACTCCCTTCCATTCATTCAACATCAAATAATAATAGCTAATATTTATTGAGCATTTACTATGTGTAGGGCCTTAAGTAAGTGGCTTACCTGTGTGTTACTTTATTTGCTCTTAATAATCCTAGGAAGGAGGTGTCATTATTATTTCCTTTACAGAGGAGGAAACTGAGGCTTAAAAGATTAAGTAATTTACCCAGTGTTTCCAGTGCTTGAGATGAGATTTGATATACATGCCTATGATATCCCGCATCCTTATTGATGCATATTGAGATTATGTGCCAGGGTGCTGTAGTCTCATTATTTTTTAACACTAGATGTTAAATATGTTTTATTTTAGAAGTTTTACCTAATACAGCAGGGCCTCAAATTTTATTGGCCAAACATCAAAGGAGTGGTCTATTTCTATATTTCATCATATTTTGTTAAAATTAATTCCCTTCTGAATTTCAATTTCTAATTTTCATATCCTAAATTTGAACTCGTTTAACAAATCAATTGACAAACATTTGGCTGACTACAATGAATCAGGCATTTTATTAGCCATGGAAGGAGATTCAAAGACAAGTCAGTATCTTCACTCTTAATGAGTATGTAATCCATATAGCAATAGACATATAAGCATGAAAACATAATAAACCATTGAAAAATCAGGAGGAAAATATGCTCAAGCCTCCAGCTGCACTCCCTTACTATCAGGAGGTGGTGGCCTCTGGAGGCAGTGTTTCTAAAGTCAAATCCTAACTCAGCTCATTCTGTGTGTCTAGTTCATGATAAGATTAAGGCTAATTCCCTTAATTATAAATGACCCCCACTCACCTTGTAGGTTTATGGTAAGGACTAAATGAAATAACCTATGTAAAGCATGTAGCATGCTACCTGGCATATAGCAATCATTCCCTCAATTTTTACTGAAATTATTTTGGAAGACATTAAAACATAAGAATCTCCAATTTCCTTTCCTTCGTCATCAATCTCTGTACCTTTAGTTGATCTTTCCATCTTGGAGGACGAAGTGTCATTCCTCAGCCACCGACCTATT
Source organism: Manis pentadactyla (assembly GCF_030020395.1). Classification (NCBI taxonomy): domain Eukaryota; kingdom Metazoa; phylum Chordata; class Mammalia; order Pholidota; family Manidae; genus Manis; species Manis pentadactyla. The sequence continues at coordinate 152,234,238 of NC_080021.1, read as the reverse complement.
CATGGAATATTTATCGTTTGCCCACTCTTAGACTTCTCCTACCTAAGGAAAACTCTTCACTTTTGATTTCAACTCATCTTTTCTTCTTCTTAAATCATGCTTAAAATTTAAATCTCCTTTTCTCCACTTGCTTTCTCTTCTGTGTCTAACAGCTAAATATACCTTTCCTCTGGGACCATTTAACCACTTAAAGCCCACGCACTGCGTTTCCTTTGCCTCCACTTCCTGTTTGCTCATTTGCCCATGCATTCAGGAAACACACAGGCATCTGTGACTCCCGTGGAGGTGGTGTGAGATGAAACGGGAAGAAGGTATGATCTCTGCTCTGCAGGTGGTTGTGGGTGCCTTGAGCACCCTGCCACAGCTCATCTGGTCACCTTCATCCCCCAAATATGATAAACCATATTTTCCCCCCTCCCAATGTGTGCTTTAATAGAATTCTAAGAAACAGTAAAGATTTTTAAATAAGTGAAAGGAGTAGTTTTTTAGTTTTAAGTAAAGATACTATTACCTCAAATCTTCATTGACATAAGAAGAATGTAAGTAAAAAAATAACATTTTTGGTTATTTAAAAATACCTATCCCCCAAACCACTCAAACCAAGGGTTTCTCAGTCCTCTTCGACTTACCCTTTCACAGAAGCTGATATAAGAAAATCTGCTGAAATAATCTCAATTGCCAAGACTGTTTCTAATAACAGAACGGTCGAATTGTCTGTGTAATTGAAGACAGAGAGGAGAAAAATGGGGAACACATGGAAGCTAGGATGAATAATTCCCAAAGAAATAGAAAAAATTGGCACAAGGCTATATCACCAAAGATGAATATAACAAAACATATCTCTATCAGAAGCATTTTCAGAGGAAATACAATTAATTTCCTCAAGGTAATGAAAACCCAGGGCATCACTTCCTGGGAGGAAGAGAACACTATAAACACACTCTTCATAGGCCTTCTGACCCAGTTTAGTGACTAGTTTAATATTCAAAGGGCAGATGTGTCCTCTTCACTTAAGGAAGTTTGATGTTCAAACACAATTTAGGTCACTGGCTCCTGTGACAGCAATGCCCCTGTGAGAAAGCTACATTTGAGCATCAATCTCTTGTATTATTGATAACAAAACTGGTAAAGGTCTGCAAAGTCCAACAGCTTTCTGGGCCTTTCAGAAGAAGCGATTAAATCAAGACTCTATTCTAGCTCTCCTTTTAGGGGGATATATGTGTGCTTTGAACACCAAATCTATGAAAGTGAAGTTCTAGCATAAAATTTTCTTTACAAATATGTTTCAAGCATCCCTGTCATACCAAAGCAAAATCAGAAATGATGTTATAAATAATGACATTAAGATTTTGGTTCATAACATGAGCACTTGTATCTTGGTATGGAAAGGACTCAGTTCTTTCTAAGGTAAAGCAAACAAAGCCCTCTCCCATAGCCTCCCAAATCCCTTCCTATTAAGTAAAAAGGAACCACCTGTCCTTGAATCAACTGCCATTGTTTCTATGTTGGTTTAGCTGCAATTGGGGTTTCTGTGGGGTGGAAATGAATTTTTATTCATCACTGTGTTCCTAGTGTCTAGTTCAGACATCACCACATACCTATTTCTGTAAACATTTGTTGAATATTATTTTCCCTTAAGAACATTTTAGAGACAACTTAAGATGTAAAGTCTCAACTCCTGAACATTATACAAGACCTTCTCATCTCCTCCCAAGCTTCTGCCACACTGACTACCTTTCCCTCAAGCCTGCTTCACTCAGCTACTCTGAGCAACTTCAAATCACCCAACATGCCATGCTTCACACCACGATGCTTTTGCAAATCCTCTTTTCTCCACCTGGATATGTCCTTTCTCAGTTCTTCCTGTTGAAATCTTTAAAAATTCATACATTGCAAATGTCACCCATTTTATGGTGTCTTTTTCCTCAAGAAAAAAAAAAAAGAACATAATGTTCTCTTATAATATCTGGAACATTTTGCTATTGCATTTTTTAATTAGAAAGCATTATGATTAATTGTTCATGTCAATTTCTCCCATTAGTTGCTCAAATTCTAAAATGTGTAGATTATGTCATTTTCATCTTTGTATTGCTAATCCTTGGCATGATGCTTGGAACATAAGAAATGCTCTAAAGTAATTATTTAGTTAAATTGATATCTAGCTCTGAGTTCAGCACATATGCTTTGCCCCTTTCTGATAAACCAAATTTTCCCCCTTCCAATATGTGTGTTTTAATAGAATTCTAAGAAATAGTAAACATTTTTAAACTATTCAAAGAAGTAGTGTTATAGTTTTAAGTAAAGAGACTATTACCTCAAATCTTCATTGACATAAGAAAAATGTAAATAAGTAGAGAAATAACATTTTTGGTCATTTAAAAATACCTATCCCTATTAAGTCAATGATGAATTGCACTGTGTATAATTTTCTCAAATACTTATTTTTCCACTGAATCCTGATTGTAACCAAAGTAAATACTATTATATTTTCATATTATAAAATAAGAGTTATTAGAAAAAGTGAACTAGGAAACTTAGAAGAGTGTGACAAATATCTCCCCTCATCATCTAAAACAACCTGTGAAAACTATCTCAACCCGCTGAAGTCAAGATATGACTATGTATTTGAGAAGCTGGCCACATGAGGTCTGAGATTCAGAAGCCAAAGTTAAGGGGAAAAAGTTATTAAATATTGGCACAGTAACTTGTGTCACTGTGATCTCTGACATTTACTTACAGTAATCCCCCCAAAGATAAAAAAAAACAATAAAAACCCTGCCCCGAACAGAAAGATCTTGCTAACAGCTGAGACCTGGAAGTCAGTAAGTCTTCTTACTGCGGTCTAAGTACACTTAATTAAGGAACTAGATGGGATGGGTTGGAGAGAGAATATGCTCAGAAGGTCTTGTCTTCTCTTCAGCTCCATGCAGGCTAACCACAATCACAGAACAAGCTCATATTTCCAGCACTCAATTTGATTAGCTCTTGCAGAGGATGCATCTGAAAAGATTGGTGGAAGCAGGGAGTTCATCACTCAATTGACAGGCTATGCCCTTTTCCTGAAATGTGGACACTCTCCACCCAAACCAAGCTCTATGGAATAACTAGAAGAGGAAAAAATCCCTAGCAGCTCTTCAAAGATGACCATCACCACTAATTTGGACACATCCCTCCCTGGTGATAAAGCCAACATTTTGTAAAACTTCCTCATGTTAACTTCAGCTGGGTTAATCTATAGTCTACCACTTGCCAATTTTCCTTAAAAGCCACAGGCTAATTTGATTTTATTTACAATTTGTAGCATTATATTTCAAGACAGCAAAAACATTTTGAGGGCTTCTCATGTGTCAGGCTCTATTCCCAGTACTTTATGTAAAAAAAACAGCGTGTATAAATGTGTGTAACTCATTTGTATCTCCCAATTACACTGCAATGAATATTATTACTATCTCTATGTTATTTAACATCTCTCAATCACAAGTTTCTCATCTGAAAACTAGACATAATACCTCATTATTAAAGATTAAATGATAAATAATTCATATATCTTGGTTTCTCACCACAATAACAGCTCAAAAAAGTTCATTTTCCTCCCCTCTTTCCTCAACTTTATCTACACTTTTTGCTATTTTTATTATTTTTTAAAAATATTTCTGCAAGTGAAATTTAACATTGCACTATTCATCAGGGAAATGAAAATTATAATACCGTAAGGTATACCTATACACCCATCAGAATGACTAAAATAAAAACAATGCCAATTTTGGTGAGAATACCCAACAACTAAAACTCTCATATGTTGTGTTAAAATAAAGGCAGTATAAAATGACATAACACTGTGCTGAAAAACTCTGTGGTCGTTCTACTAAGGTTAACGCATGCCTACCCTATAACCCAGGAAATCCATTCCAAGTCACATGAAAGCATATGTTCACAGGAATGTTTACAGCACCTTTATTGGTAGGAGCTCACAATGGGAAGCCACTCAAATGTCCATGAACAGGAGAAAGGATAAACCAGTTATGATGCATTCATACAACATATTACACAAAATGATAAGAGAGAATGAAACTGAAGTGTCTCAGAAACATTATGTTGAGAAGAAGCCAGACACAAGAGTACATACTGTATGAGTGACATATTCAAAGTCCTAAAGCAGGCATCACTAATATAGAGTGACAAAGCCTGACAGTGGTTACCTTGGTTGGACCTGTGGTGCTCTTAACACCAGCGAACTGTTGCGGGTAATGTAAGTTACTATGTCTTGATATGGGTGGTGGTCACGTAAGTGATAGTACTTAAAAGGGAAACTATTGAGCTTATAGTTAAAACTCATGAATTTAATTGTATGTAAGTTTACCTCAATTTTTAAAAGTTTTCTTGATGATATTCATCTGTTTGAGTAGTTCACCTGCTCAAGGTATTTTCCAAGCCACTGGAGGATGACCTTCCTAGAGAAGTCAGCTTAAACAGCCTTGATGTCTAGAGTTCACTGGTTTGTTGAATGTGGACACATCTGAATGCACACCTGCCTGCTGCTCATGCGCAGTGATATGCCATTATCAGCTTCCACAGAGGAAGCTCATTATTCCCTTTGCCTAATATCGTATAGCTGTCCAGAGCGAAAGAAAGACATTCTGTGCCATAGCTTTGTTTACTATAATTATCATAGGGCCATTATCACTCTGGAAGAAGACATTTTAAAATGTATAAAACAAGACAAAACATTTCTCCATGATGAGGCTGTTTGCGAAGTTGTTTGGATGCGGAAAACAAGTTTGCCAGGGGCATAAAAAAACAAAGGCAAAGAAAAGCACAGATCCCCTCCTACGGTGTAACCTTCTTAGTAGAGCACCCTGTGGCTGCTGAACAATTCCTACACTTAATGACTAATGAATCTGAGCTCGCCTCTGCATTTGCGCGGCTGGGCGCTGTGGTCCTATCCACAGAGCTGCTTTGCAGTAGAGGGTGAGGGGGTGGAGCGTTGCATTTCAACTTGAGCAGCCTAAACTCGCAGGCTCTTAAGGGACTATGAGCTGTATGCCAGAGCAATATAAACATACCCAGAGCAATATAAACATACCCCCACTCACCACCAGAAGCAGCCCCTGACGTTCATGTCACTCTTTGGGCTCACGACATTTCCGGCACACTTCAGCCTTCCTTATGGGGATTCCCTCAGTGAGTTATACTCTCTAGGATGCCTCCTTGCCTATGCACATGCCACCCTATTTGTCTGGAATATTCTTCCTATACCAACTTCTTATGGTATCTCCTTCAATACTCAGTTTAGGTGTTACATGTTCTAGAAACTCCCAGGCTCTACTTGGAGCCCCTTACGTATGCTCACCAATATGAAAACAGGTATCAAGCCATAGTGTCATTTCCACTTTGCTTGTCTGACTCTCCAAACTCCTAATGAGTACCGTTAATCAGGGACTAGTACTTTTCATCTTTGAAGTTCTAATACTTTGTACAGTTTCTGACATATAACAATAGATGTTTGTAGAGTGAATAAGTGTGTGAAGGATGAATAAATGAATGGGGGAGAAAAACTAGTTTTATATTCCTGTTTTGATTTGTGAACTACTGTACACTTAAAAACAAAAGATGCTCATTTGACAGTATTAAATGTGTATGAACTTTTCCTCTTCCAAAGAACATCGGAACATTAATCTATTACACTGAACTCCCTTAAGCATGGTTAATTTTTTAAAACTCATAAAACTCTTCTCATATTTTATTTACTATTACATTACTACTTTTAAACAATGTACTAGTTGGCTTGTTTTTCTCAGGGATAAAAATTTGGGATGGTGCAATTTCATTCAGCCAGAATCACTGTCAAACCCCATGAGAAGCTCCATTGGACTTGTCAGCAGCGGTAAAACCATGAACCCTGGGGAAACTCACAGAGGCATTCAAGGGGACATTCAGCCTCCTCATGCCATCTTGTAGTGGGACTCTTCAAAGCATTTCTTTTTTATTTCAATGTGTTCCTCCGATGGAGAAGAGCCTACTATTTTTCTAAGCTCTCTAAGCCTCTTCACCAAAAATACTGTCTTTATAGTATCTCTAAAATCAGGTTGTGTAGTTGGAATCCATTTTCTCCCATTACATATTATCAAAAGCTGCAGACTAATTGTTTACCTTCACTTGCAGAGTGAAATCTTAGTTTCGGATTACTTTCAGTATTTTTTAGGCCCGAGTGGCTTTCAGAACCATTAAGCTATTATATATCTAAGGGATTCATCCTAATTGAATTAGTGAAGCATTGTGCCTACATCCTTGCTAAGAGAATCTGCTTCAGACCTCATCACCTACCAGAAGAATGGGTCGAGGTGGCCATAGCTGTATCTGGTGATTCAGTTTCCCTGACCACAGTTATGTAGGCAAGGGTGGATATCTGACCAAACCTAAGTCAATGAGATTCATTAGGAGAGCAGAAGAAACGAACTGCAGAGATGTAAGGGATGTAACTGCAAGATCATATAGAACTGTCAACAATTGTTGGTGAAATAAGAGTAATAGGGGAAGTTGGTTGACAAAAAAAAAAGTAAATATTAGGTGGGCCGAAAGAAACCAAAATAAGAGGCTCTAGGGCCTAATAACACAGAAGTCTGGGCAGGTTGTATTTCCATTCCAGTTGCTGGATATCCTAGAGATCAGCCTTAGAGGAAATTTTTTATTTGTTAGCATGAGTGGATTTCTGTTATTTGCAAGTAAACTGCATCAAAAACAATAATTTTAACATAACTGTAACAACAATCTATGTGATGGCTTGTTTTACATTAGCTTGTCAAAGAGTCCAGATATTTGGTAGGACATTATTCTGGATATTTCTGTGAGGATGTTTTTAGATGAGATTTACATTTAATTCAGTGGTCTTCGAGTAAAGTCAACAGCCACCCATAATGTGGTGGGCATCGTCTAAGCAACTGAAGGCCTGACCCGCCCCAAGGCAAGAAAGAATTCTCCAGAAGACTGGCTTTGGACTTCATCTGCAACATCAGTTATTCCTGGTTCTACCGCAGACTGCCTTTGGACTCGAACTACAAACTCTTTTCTGAGTTCCCAGCCTGCCGGTCTCTGCCATCAGAGTTTGAACTTGCCATTCCTCCACGTTCAGGTGAGCCAATCCCTTAAATTAAACATATATGTTATATTTATGTTGGTTTTTATTTATCTAGGTTCTGTTTCTCTGGAGAATCCTAATAATACAACCTATAATAACTACAAAGTTGCACATAAGTAGCAGGTATTCCTGAAGTCCAACTATTCCCAAGACATCTTGAATTGTGTTCATTTGCACTGCACCATTTCTGCTTTATTAGATTGAAAGGAAGGATCCCATAATTTACTGAATACCAACTGTTTGTCTTCTAACACCAAACACATTAATTTCCGAACACAAAGCAGTATTTTTATTTAATTTATATTAATGGAACCAAGATTCAGAGAAGGTTTGTAGCTTGTCAATGATCATTTTAAGAATGTACCTTTTAATTCTTTTTGTTGCCTAGTACCCAAACAATCTATTTGTTTGTATTATCAATACATGAGGTAACTATAATCTAGCTGGGTCTCAGATAAAGAAAGAGCAAAGGGGGGCATTTGTAAGATGCAGAGGAGTGCAAGGAGGAAATTCTGCATTTGGAATAAAAAAAGTCCACTAATATATGGCTTAACCTACCTGGGTCACAATTGTTTCAGCTAGAAAGAGGAGTAACTGTGTTTACTACTGTTTACTATGTTGCAGGGTTGCTGGAAAGCCCGGTTCATTTGGTGTAAAGCAAAATACTCCGCAAACTGGAAAGGACTTTTTAAATGTTAAGTTTTAATACCATTTCACTTTCAATCTCTGTATATCCCCAGACAGCTTGTGAATAATGACATCTTTTGAAAAACTGAAACATTCATTTTTTTAGAGAGACAGAAAACAAATATTTCTCTACAAATATTTACCAAATGTGAAACTACGCTGTGAGTGGTAGTTCACCACACACCACTCCTCAATGAGTATTAGATGACATTATTATAATTAATGAATGCTTTACTCTCAGCTCTTTCAGATATCAAAGTAGTTTTAAACAAACAGGGGCATGCAATGGCTTTCTATCACTACTATTTAATCCAAGAACATTAGCATTGTAAGGGACCTTAACAATCACCTCATGGTTGGCAAACTGCAGTCCACAGACTAAGTGCCACCTACCCTCTGTATCCAGCCAGTGAGCTCAGAATAGTTTTTACATTTAAAAATGGTAGAAAACAAAGAAAATAAGAATAGCATTTCATGACATATGACAATAATCTGAAATTCAAATTTCAGTCTGTCTTAGTCTGATTGGGCTGCTGTAACAAAATACCACAGACTGCATAGCTTAGGAACAGCAGAAATTATTGCTCACAGCTCTGGAGGCTGGAAGATCAAGATCAGGGTGCCTGCACAGTTGGGTAAGGGGCCTCTTCTAGGTCAGAGACTTCTCCTTATATCCTTCCATGGTGGAAGTGGCTAGGGAGTTCTCTGGAGCCTCCTTCATAAGGCACCAATCTCATTCATAAGGTTTCCACCCTCAGGACTTAAGTTTCCCAAACTCCCCACCTTCTAGTACCATCACCCAGAGGGGTAGGATTTCAACAAATGAATTTTCAACACATGAACATTCGTACCATAGCACAGTGTTCATAAATAAACTTTACTGGAACACAGCTACATTCATTTATTACTATATATGGCTGATTTCTCAGCTACAATAGCAGAGTTGAATAGTTGTGACAGAGACTGTATGACCCACAAAGCTATTTACAATCTGGTTTCTTATAGAAAACGCATTCCAACCCGATCTAACCCAATGCTGCCATTTTTAGATAAGACAAGTTAGGCACTGAAAGATAAAATTACTTATTCTAGGTAACTCAGCTAGTTAATGCAAACTTAGGGCTAAAATTTAGTTTTAATGTCCATTTGATGATACTGAATTTAGTTACTGGAAATTAGCTCTAATCATACTAATCTTTAAATCATGGAGTTTCTTTGTGTTAATCCTGGATTTATCTTGAAATCTCTGATCGCTAATAATGTCATACACAAAATTTGTCTTGATAAAGTAAAATATTTTCTTCCTTCACTCACCAAAATGACTTTCATATTGTATTATTCTTAAATAGTTCTAAGCAGAAGTTATTGTAAGAACAAAATGATGGTAAAAATTAAATATTTCACTTGATATGTCAATCAAATGAAAATATGCTCTGCTTTTAATTCAAAGCAATAATATGGAACCTTCAAACACTTTCAGACAAATTGGCCACATTCAATTTTCTTTTAAGAGATGATTGACAATAAGAAAAGAATTAATCAGTCTCTCAATGTTTAGTGAATAGAACTCGACCAGTTAATTTCCCAAATGTAAGCTAAACTTCGTTTTTTTGTAAAATGAAAAAGAAACTGCGTCTAAAGTTAAAGCACCCCTTTCACATCACTAGGAAGTCTCTATTGGGTATTCAGTGAAATTAATTACGTACTCACCCCTTAAACTGTCATCTTCAGGGGAAATATTTAAAGCAGTATTTCTCAACTGAAGGTGATTTTGTTTCCCCCAAGGACATTTGGCAATGTTTGGAGACATTTTTGGTTGTGTCAGTGGGAGATGGGTGGGGGATACTTCTGATATCTACGGATAAAGTCCAAAGATACTGCTCAATGTCCTACAATCCACAGGACAGATAGCCTTCACAACAAAGATTTATCCAGCCCAAAATATCAGTAATGCAGAGATTGAGAAATTCTTTTTTAAAGGGAAATCATTAGGCTAGCCCAAAACATTCAACAACTGCAAACTGCTAGATCCTGAATGTCCAAGCCATCATTTATTCATGGACTAGTACTATTGAGCAAATATTTTGTTATGGAAGCCTGTATGACAGCTCATTCTGAAATAGTTATTCACTGCTTTCTTCTAGCAAAGATATAGATATGCATGGAGACTATGCCAAAAAATAATTATTTACCTTCTTTCCAGCCACATCTACCATTGATATAACTAACAGCTACTGAGATAACTTTCAAATGATTCTGATCTCTTTCCAAAGAAATTTTTTCCCCAGCAGGAACCTGATAAACTAAGACTTGTTTTTTTACTTCTGTCCATGATACCTGATATAGTAAAATAAGTTAATGCTAACAGAAAAATAAATCCTAAGTAAAATTTACCTTTAAATGGACATGCCAGTATGTTTTTATAGGATTGTATCTACATAGCTATCTCTAGACATTTGCCATAGTCATAAAGGATAAAAGTAAGAATGGCCCAGCAAGTTAACAGTATAGTTTTCCTTCTAACAGTACTTTCTCTAATTCACAGTGTAACCCAGCCAACAACACTATTAAAGTTAATATATTAAAGTTTCTCAGATCACTAAAGTAAGGATTCAAGAGATGAGGTAATTAAATCAAGAGATGAGGTAATTAAAATCTCTCACTTTCTCTTTCAGTAAATATTTTCAAAGCAGATATCTGGTGCTACTTAAAGTTTCTTCTTTGAGTACTTATTTTATTCTGCATCATCTTTACTGAGTACTAATTATTGGTTCATTTCTTTAACTAATCTTCCAATTTGGGGAACATATGAAGTGTATCAACTCAAGCTCAAAGTATTTTTTAATTAGACAAAAATACCAAGACTCTATAATGCCATTTGGTTTTTCTAAGTAGTGACTTCAGAGCACTGCCATCAAGAGCATTTTTATTCATTCCCTCCAACATTTCCCTATTCAAGTATAATTCACCTACCACTCAAAATACCCTAAGATCTTTGCTAAATGATGCACACACCAAATTATCTAAAATATGATCCCTAAAACAATAAGATCTTCAGAAAGAGGTAAAGAGCTAACAATATTACAACATGCTAAAAGCAAAGACAGAAATACCCAGTGACTTTGATGGACATGCATAAAAGGAGAGCCTAATCTGGCTTTTAGGGAGTCAGGGAAATTTTTCCTCAACTCATCCAGCTCACCAGAGTTGAGTATTAAAACATAGGCAGGAGTTAGATAGGAGAATGTATGGTTCAGATTTTGCAGGTAGTAGGAATAACTTGGCCATCTCTAAGGAATTCCATGCTTTGAGGAAGAGAAAAACAAAATATGCAGGCAGAGAAGTAAGCAGAGGACAGATCACTGAGGGTCTTGTATACATACCAAGGAGCTTACATTGTATTTTACGGGAGAAGGGGAACCACTGAAGAAATGTCAAACTTGCGTCCTGGTCTTTCTTGCATTTTGAGTGGATCATGCTGGTGGCTGTGGGAAGGACCAATTTGAAGAGGATGGCTGTAGTATTTTGGGACCAAGAAAGAGGGAAACTGATCTTGGGAACTAGGAATAGACAGAAGGGGGTGGATCAAAAACATATTTATAAGGAAACCTGGCAGAACTGATTGGCAGATTATGTAAGAATGAGAGCAAACCAAGCTAAAGGCACAAACCCAGGTTTTCTAGTTTGGGCCACTTGGTAAAAGGGTGGTGGGTTTAGCAATTGGGAGAAAGTATAGAGGAAAAGCACATGTGAGGGGTCAGTTCATGCTGAATGATTAGAGCAAAAATTTAGACTTAGTGGTCTTTGCTGCAAAGTTTTTCTGCCTCCAACCATGTAAGTGTATCACCATTTCTTGAAGTAAAGAAATGATGGTTAACATGCTATCTTTCTTTTAATCCAGGAGAGCACCCACTGACCACACATTCCTAGCACCTAAAATAGCTTTCCTGCATGATCCCTTAAGAAACAATTATGAAAGTCATGGGGCTTTCAAGGTGTGGAAATATTATGAGGCTATACAAATGTATAGAGAGAAATTGGGTGCTCCACTTTTAACAATAAAAATCAGATACAGGGCTATCATTTTAATGAGCAAATGTCTCTTTACTAACATGTCACACTTCAGAAATACTGCAGGGCATAAGGCTCATCTGGGTTGCTTATTAAAATGCAGATTCTTAATGTCCTCCTAGTGGTTTAACTTCGTAGGTTTGAGAGGAATCCCGGGAAACTGATTCTACAACAGGCAGTCTTGGACCACACTTTGAGAAACTCTACTTCAGTAGCTCATTTTCATGGATAAATCTCCCTCCAAGTAAGGCAATTCAATATATAAACTGTTATTGTTAATGGATTTATAAACAACAGAATCCTTTCCTTCCTTCATCTATCTATCCATCCATCTGTCCACCTGTCAGAGGCTCTGACAAAACCTCACTCCGTTTTGAAACAAACTAAGAAGGTAAACCTCTCCTTCCATGATGCCCTCTAACCAGACCTTTCTGAGTTTCAGGTATATTGCCCAACACCCGCCCAACACCCCCCTAGAAAACACATAAAGACATTCCCTTCCCAAGTCAGTTTTGAAGCACACAGCCTCCTTGATGCCAGCAGGTCTGCCTGCAAGCCGCTGATTAACTGCTTGGCTCCTCCTGTCTCTGTGAAGTTCCCCTTTAAAATGCTCTCACTCTGAATGGCACCCTGGAGATGGTGTTGGGACACTAGCCTACCATGTTCCCAGGCTGCTAACTTCCTAAATAAAGCAACCCTTCCTTTTCACCAACCCTTTGTCTCTTGAATTTTGGACTTTTGAATGACAAGCTACTGAACTTGGGTTTGGAAACAAGCAACGGCCCAGTAACAGATCCATCCATCCATCCGTCTCTCCAACCATCCATAATCTTTACTTCCGGGCGGGGGAAGAAGCAGCAAATTTATCAGCGCTGTCCCTGACCGGAAGTTCTTATGCACATGCATCTGAAAACAAACGTAGAGAAGAGCCACTGGTTGGAGAATCCCCAAATGCTTTTAAACATATATTTTATGTACAATAAACATAGAAATTAAGCATCCCCCTACTAGAGATTTTCTGGTACGTGCCCCCACCCAATTATAATACCATATCTTCCTCATATTCTCAGGAACCAAGAAAATTTTGTTCAGCTCAATTTCTCACACTTAATATTAAACAATACTAGGCATCACTTTTTAAAATTTTCAAGTATAAAATTAATTTTAATTTTGAATGTGTTTTTCAAATGAAAGCCCTGGATATTTCCTTCCTCTGCCTGCCTGTCCAGAAACCTCTTCCTTCCTTAGTTTTTTGAAGGCTGGAAGGTAGGGCAGGCAGGGGCAGGTGTGGCAGCGGGGTAGTGGGTCTCTACCATGCGGGCATCTGCTGTGCCTGCTTTGGCCTTGGTCTCCAAGAATACTGGCCACTGCCCACTTGGTACTATCCCATTACCACTGGAATCTAAGAGGCATTCCTTTAAATGGCCACTACAGTTCCAAGGGCCATTAGAGGGGAAGGACACAGGGGAGATATTCTGGATGCTGTACAGTCTTGACGATGGCCACTATCTTTGGGAGCTCTGCTTCAGTCTTATCTCTATCTTATCTATATCAATTAGATAGAATGGAAACATCTGAAATTGTGTGTCACACGACTAAAAGAATTCATGAAAACAATACAGAGAAGTGTCATAGAAACAAAAAATAAAAATAGGGACAAACATTCCTGCAGATTAGTCTATCATCGACAAACCCAAACAGTGCAGCTGAACTTAATTACTTCTCTATCTGTAAATTATCTCTCTTGATTAAATTTTGAAAACCCATGAACTGTTTACTTAAAACCTTTTGCTCCCACTGTTGACTAACACAAAATCTGTTCTGCCCAGATGCTAGCATAAGAGAGGGCATTTAATGGAGCTTCCCTCCAGCTCAGCTGTATCTGTGGCAGCTTTTCTCAATGTGCGGTCCTTCTAAGAGCTGTTCACATCAGAATCACTGGGAGAGCTTGTTAAAATGTAAATTTCTGGGCCCACCCCCTACCTACTAAATCAGCACCCCTGGGGGTGGGTTTGAATATCCACCTTGCTCACAAGCTCCCCAAGTAGTTCCTAAGCACTCTTAGGATTCCTATATCCTTCAAGCTTGTTCTTGCGTTTATCCTTCAATGCACATTGACTAAATACTTTTTGTCACCCACCATCTCTTAATTTTTTCTCATGTGAGATAATGGAAGGGAGAAAGGATTTGATCCAGGTGTCTGCAGATGCGTTTGGAGCCAGAGGAGCCAGAAGGAGAGAGGGGGAGGATGTAAAGCCACTGCGGAGAGACAACGGTCTGCTTCCCGGCAAGAGGTCCCCTACCAGGAGGGCAGAACCCCTTCCCTGGAGACAGACGTCGCCCCACGTTACTGTGACTCCACCAGTCACCCCAGAGCCAGGCGGCCCTGTACCTGGACATCCCAGCCACATCCTCCCTCATCCTCCAGCCGCCACACACCTTCATTTTCTTCCTCCACAATAGAGGGCATCAGAAGGCAGAGCTCTCAGAGACAGGGTAGGGTTTTTTGTTGCCTCGGGAATTTCCTTCAGGCTGCCCGAGGAACATTTCACAAAAAGCAGGTCACATGGTCACTGTTCAGCAGCCTGAGCTGAAGCCACCATTTGAAACACACCAGACAGATTTTCTCTCTCCTGAGTTTTAGTTTGAGCACATTTTCTTTCTTTCTTTCTTTTTCTTTCTCTCATTTTCTTAAAGGAAATCTGAGACTGGCATGCTGAGATGGAAAGATGGAAGTTTCTTTATTAGTAGCCCTTAAAATTTTGCCTAACGATACACTGTTCTCTTAAAAGCATTTCTTCTTCAAGTTTTCCATCCTTAAGGCACTTAGTGGAACTAGTCCAAAGCAAGTTCCCTGACCTTGCTTGCCACCATTTACCAACATAGCTAGATACAGTAGGTGTAGGTTTCCTGTCTGTGGAAACTTAATGGCTATTCACCAACATGTGGTACAGAAATGCCTATCCTGGCTATGCAAAAATTCAGGTTTATTGATATTATTTTCACTGCCCTATAAAGATTCAAAATTTTAGATATGAAAGGGAGACCTTGAAAGTCATACATTTAAAACACAAATTGGAATGAATATCAACATAATTGTTTCCTAAGAGTTTTCTAAGGGAGAAAGACAGACATGAGCAGCAGGGGAAGGGGAGGATAAGGTTCAAGGGAAAACTGCCCAGTTAGGGGGTCCCACGTGAAGACAACAAAGGCTTTTCAGGAAGATAACTCCCTTGCCTATAGGACCAGGCCACACTGGTCCCAACCAGGTCCCCAACACAGGCATGATGGACAAAACTAAGAACCACCCAAACCACCCCTCATCATAATCTCATTCAAATAAAATTGCAGTTTTGCCCCCTGACCTACTTTCCCCACCCTTGGGCTTTTCTATGTGCATTTTGGGAAAAGACATGCACACAGAGAGGAAAGGGTGTATAAGTAGAACTGTCAAACAAATGACCTCACTCTATCAATGAAGGAGGCGCCTCCTGGTTGGGACATGATCACTAGATCCTTTCTTAAAAGTTTGGGGCCTTTGTTTATCTGCCTTGAGCTGGCCCACTCCTGCCTTGGAGTGCATTCAAATAAAACTTTCCCTCTGCTTTGCTATTGTGTCTCTGCCTTTGAATTCTTTGTTTCAGTGGGGACAAGAACCGAGGAGGAGTTTGTTCTCCTCCCGTAACAGTTTGAGAACACAAAAGGGAAATCAATTTCTGGAATGCCTGGAGTCAACTGCTGAAGACAGACCCAATTCATTTTGTCCTTAGGATCTTGCTATGCTTCAGGGACAGTATAATGGACGTCGGTTACCATTCCATGGAACTAGAGAAGTAAAAAACATTGGTATTTGGGCACAGTTTATGCTGATCTGGTTGCCTAACTTGATCACTGCTCTTTCAATTATCTCCCTTGTGTTACCCAGTTCATTTTCATTAATCTTTCTTTGGATAATAACATAAAACAAAGAACAAAGAACCAAAATTAAACAAAACTCTGAGCTTTTTCACTGGGTTCTAAAAACTAGAATTTACTATGCATAGTTTTAGAAGGCAGCAGGGTGTGTGCAAAAAAAATAATATACAATCTAAGAAAGTTAGAAGTGATGTTACTGACTGTATATTACTTACTTCAAAGAGTTATAGTATCAGGCATTCATGGGGTTCATGCTCATAAGTGACATGGAATTTTATTTCTTACTTTTGTCTCAAAATCGATCAGTAACTGGCAGACACTTTTTATGTCACCAAAGAGGAACCATGAAGTGAAAACTCCTGTCCTTCCTTCTCGGGACCTTTATTCTCGGACACCAGGACCAGCATCCGACCAGGCAGCAAAGACACAAACTCGGATGTCACCCTAAATTCTTCCCTCCACCACAGCTAATCAACTGAACAGGTCCTTGTTTATTTTACCTCCATTACTGTTGTCTTGGCCTAGGGCCACATCAATTCTTCAGGCCTCTCAGCTTCCAATTTAATCTCTCAGCTTCCAATTTCTCCGTCTCCCATCCATTCTAGATGCTACAGCCTGAGAAATCAATTTAATACCTAAACTTGGCAGTCATCTGTGAAAGCACTCCCTAGTTTACAGGGTAATTGTCAAAAGCCTTAGCTTAGCAAACAAGGCCCTCTAGGATATAAACCCTGCTAGTGGTTCTAGCCCTCCTTCCATTTCAATAATCAATCCAGTTTAACTATTTTTAGCCTTAATGGACTATGTTCTTCCATGCCTACAGGACATGGCAGGCTTTTCCACAGGGAATCATAGTATTGGATCTAACTCAAGTCAAGACCTAACCTCTTCATTTTTAAAGAGGAGAACACCAAGTTACAGAGAAGAGAAATAACTTATCCAAAGTCACGGGCGTGGGTCAGGAACACAATGGAATCAAGGCACTGTGTTGAGGCCTACCTGTACAGAATATAATTTCTTTAATCCCTTTCTGACATGGCTCAAAATAGGCAAAGTCACACTCCTGCTCCATATAAGACTTTGAAAACCCTAAAGTGATACTGATCATTTGGTCTGCATCAACAAGCTGGCTTGAATGTTTGCATCCAAAACCTGTCACAAGAATAGAGCTTCGTGTTCCCCCAGTGCAACCCATTTTCCAGAAACCTTTGCTTTTGTAAGTTCACCAAGATTTCGATACAAAGCCCTCAGCCCTAAAATAATTTTCAAATTCAATAGACATTACCAAAAATAAAACCTCCCAAATAAAACAATAGCAGAGACAGACATGATAATGAATATGAAATATACTAAGAACATTCTGTCACTAAAATAAACTTGACTTCTTGTGATTAATAGTAAGATGAAATCTTGAAACACGTAATGAAGCAAACGAACACGAAGAAATAGTTTGGAAAGGGTCCCACTTGAAATGGATTCGTTTGAAAACAGCCTCTGTCTTTTGGCTATCATCATCATGTTCCTGTCCAAAAATTCATTTTCAAATGTTATTTCCAAATGCAATCACAAATTGAAAATGTAAGTTGGTCGGCGTGTTCAAAATTTGCTCTGAGATGTACAAAACAGCAAGTGAGCTGTTTTCAGAAGGAATAATAAGTATATTCCAACATCCACTGGACTTAATTCATGTTTCAGATCCTGGCCTTCCCTTCTAATTCTTCAGTATCCTATTTCTACTAGGAAATGAGAATCACAGGAAACAGGATCACGAAGCCATTTCTAAACATTAGCATGTTGCCGACCTAAGTCAGTGAAGAAACACATTTTCAACGAAAGGCCAGAGAGGCAAATTGGCTTAAGTTCAGTTTGTCAGAAATGGTGAGTGATTTTAGCTAACTCTAACCATACCATCATGCCCTACACTGCATTTACTGACAAGTCAGGGCACTGGAAAGGGCATCTCACATCAGCAAAGTGCTTGGAAGAGGAATAAAAATTACCTGTTGAATAGGAGAATTGGGTTTGTTAGCTTATGATTTCAACAGACTCCTGGATGCCCAGAGAATCCATCCATCAAATTAACTTGGTGGTGGTAGTGTGGGGGTGTAGAATCAGAGACGGAGATGGGAGGGAAGGGGCAGAAAGCAAAGAACTAATGGAAAGCATTACTGTCACTGGGTATTTAGTGTATAGACCAAACCAGGAAGAATACTAACCAGAAGATGAAAATTATCATTCAGGAACTTCCATTTTACATGAAATATAAAAGCAGGGCAAGAATACACAGGGGTTAGCCAAACAAAGATAGGACGGCAATGATTCAGAGGGGAAAATAAATTACATGACATTCATACCCAGAATGTTGATAATACAATAACTCATACACAAAATTAACTTTCACTTCTTTCTAAGTATTGCTGAAAGAATTTGGTATCCCCCCCTTTTTTTTAATGAGTTTGAAATGTTCTCAATATCTGAAGTCTTCCAGGGCAGCTATGATCTTTCAAAAATACAGATGTCATTTGGAAAGAAAGTTCTCTAGTAAAATACATCCTGTCTTTCAGATATTGAGAGAATTGGAAGGATGCTCATGAATGCAATTTATTAGATGAACTGTTATAAAGCACCATGTTAATTAAGGATGATAGGATTGAGCTGTATGCCAATGGTGGTATTGGTGTAATATTGATAATGTCTACTGGTATATAGCACAGACAGTATTTTAAGTTAAAAAAAGGATGACAGTTCCTCTAAAATTATGCAAGGTACTTCAAATAGTACTTATCTGCTGGTTTTGTGACTAGCAAATGATGAACAGCATTTTCCATTAAAAAAAAACTTTATTAATGGAAATATAGTGAGGGTGGTATATACACACCTGTTAAAAAGTTAATTATGTCAGCTAAAAAGCATTTGGGGGAGTAAAGCCAATGGATAAATTTGACTGAAAAATGTTTCCCCTTGCTCATGGAATTGCTGGAGTCAATTTTCTCAGTCACACTTAGATTTGCCAAGACATTCTTTGCCCCAGATCCCTGATTCAGTAGTGATCCTGGAAGAAAATTTACATCCATTTGTTAGTTCCCTGGCCTCATTCTTTTTCATGCCCTATCATCCATGTTCCATGACAGCAAAACCACTTACATCCAAGGAAGCCTGTCTTCCATTCCCTGTTCCCAAACCTGTTTGTCCCCCTCAAGACTCTTTTAGGGAAGCAGCCATCACCATGACAACAATCTGATGGGGGTTTGGACAGGATGTGGGGCAGCCTTTGTGAAAGTTAGTATCAGTTTGGGTTGAAGAGGATAAAGAAAACTCAGACAGTGGGTAACACTCTGCTGTGGGGAGCCACTTACGTAGCTGTACAGAACCGACTGTCCACATCAAATTTGTCCCAGCCAGAGCACAGCCTCAGGAAAAAAAAATGTTGCTAGAGTAATTTATTCGGGACTAATTCCTTAATCCTCCATTGCGGCTGACTGGACTCAATGTCCAGGGGTCATTAGACAACAATATCATATTAATATGGAAAACAGAATAAAGAACTTTGTCTCTTTAACTTCCAGGGGAGGTGGGACATCCAGGGATAGACACGTTTCCCGAGTAAGTGTTACCACATTCTCTTTTCTGGGGAAAAATACTTGTTTTCTACACCTTTTACATTTCATTTGTATTCCCCTTCCTGTAATGCAGATGATGAAGGTGAATTATTGTGGAATTGTGAGGACTTTTTCCAGTATCTTTAATGCCTTTGCTTCGGGAAAGAGGAGTGTTTGCAGACACCAGGTAACAATTCTAGCTCAGGTGTAGTGCCCTTCTTTTGTGTAACCCAGAAGAGAGCTCAAGGCATAGGCTCACTATATATTTAACAATACTTTCCCACTAGTGACTTCACTTAGGAGACTAAAATTACCATGCCTATTTTAAAAACAAGGATACTAAAAAAGTCACAATCTGATGAGGCTCATTCTTTGTCTTTACCTGAGCGACCACCTAAGGACACAGGACTTTTAAAATAATGAGGAGAATCCTTTGTTCTCTCATGCTGCATTTAAAGGGAATGTGGGTCAAAGGGCTTCCCCAGGGAAGGAAACAAAACCCAGGAGCCACACACCCAAGAGTAGGAGATTTCCCTCCCACTACTGTTTCCACCCTCCCAAAGAAGTTAATTAATTCTATTTTAGGGATGTTTAGGGGGGGCATGCAGGCAGCCCTTTCTCTGAGACCATAATCTCATTCCTAAATGTGGCTCAGGCCATCCTCTCCTCCCTGACACTACGGAGGTGCGGGCGCTGAGACCCCGCTCTCCAGCCATGGACAACAGAGCCAGAACCACAAGCATTTGTGCTCCTCAAAAGGTACATTCCAGCCCAAGTGTGCAGTTGGGTATTTAGACCTGAAAAGCACAATGAGAGCCATTCAAAGCAGCAGGTTACAGTACCTTAAGAAGTCTGACAGACGGGAGAAAGGCTGCGTGGCACAGCTTCCGGATGGTCCAGTTTAGGGGTCGAGGAGCATCAGTTTGATTCATGACCCCTTGCAAATTCCACCGGGAAAACCAGAAAACTGCAAAACCTGAACAATGCCTAGAAAATAAACGATGCCCCACGGCCCTGGCATCCCATGGTCACCTCCACACCTGCAGATTCCATCAGGGCAGAGGCTTCCTCGAACTTGGGAGACTCGTCAAGTGGCTTTTGCCTGAGCCACTGAACCTTCTTAAGAAAGCCACCTCCCCTCTCCCTGCAGCCGTGCTCGTGCATGCCAAATGTGGCTGAATGGAGGCACAGTGCCTGCTGCTTCGGGGAGGGGATGCACGGTTCTGAAGGAGAGGGATAGCCTGCACGAAACAGCCTGTGGTTGGAGTCAGAGCAGCCTGCTCCAAATGCGCGCTCCCTCTCCTGCTCTCCGCCCAGTAAACGCAGGTCAGGCGTTGGGGGAGAACCCGGGCCATTTGCTCGGCTCACTTGGTTTGGGGGGGAGCCAGGAGGGGAGAAACAGGGAACATCAATAAAGCCAGAACAGGGAACTTGCACTTTCTTGCACAAAGCATCTTTGAGGGGCTGGAAACTGGCACAGGGGGAGGGGCTAGGACACAGAGACAGCGGGATGCCTCCGAATGATAAGATAAACACTTCCCCTTGATTTATGTGACACAATAAGTTGAGAGCTATTGTAAAATGAATCTGTAGTAAAAAGGATCTCTGTCGTGTTCTGGGGTTTCTATTAACGGTGATTGACGGTCTTTACTGTGATATACACATGATATAGATGACAGGCAGCGGCAGAGAGAAAAGCCAACTAACACAGACACGAGGAGCGGTGAGTTACGCCTTTCGTAGAAAGCAGTGGTAACGAATGTATGCGTGGCTTACCTTTTAGAAATGGCACTTTCTAAAGTGGGGGTTATACCTCCTGGAAAGCCACTTGACAGTCTTTCTCTGCAACAAAATTTTAACCCTTAAGGTACCACATGGATATATTTTATAAAACACAGTTTCCTGAAGTGTGGATACCCACCCCCATCATTTTCTAAGGATGGTCTTACGAGCGAGCTGCTGTGTTGGCATTTTAATCTTTAGGGCTCCTGTGGTGCAAGAGAACAAAGAGGAACTTCTCAGTTTGAAGGCAGAAATTGGATAATTTCACCTCGAATAGTGAAGTTTGGGTGGTTGGGAAGAGGAAGGAGTTCATGTCAGTTACACACTTTAACTCCCTATGCCCCCACATCAGACCAGGGGGTGCATCCCATTGACTGGCTACCCAGGAGAATCCCCACATTCTTGGAACTTTGTCATCTAATTTTTTCTCTTTATGTCCCGCCCTATGACTGTACAGCTTTTCCATTTCTAATTAACTAGAAGAGAATAGCCAATCCCAGCTCCATGACTGTCACGCCTTCTGAAGCAGAATCAGAAGAGGTGAGAGCAGAGGTACTTTGACCTGCTGTAGTTCAGAATTTGAGACAACACATACCCTCCCTGGAGTGTAATAAATACCTGACACATTTCATTGCAACACTATGTCCCTCATCACGATCCTGTGTCACAGATCTAAGGACACTACTGCAGAAAATCTAATCTACTGGTGGAATCCAGACCATTGACTTGCCTTGTATAATAAAATTCAGTATCTGATTATCTTCTGTTAAACAGTATCACTTTATCAGACCCCACACACAGTTGGTTAATTATCTGTCACCATTCAATTTCCACAAAGGATGAAAGGTAGGTTTTAAGTAACAGCAGCTAACATTCACGTCAGGCACTATGCTAGACACTCTCCATGCATTACTTAAGTTCATGTCGACAACCACCCCATGGAGTAGATGCTATTGTCATATCCCCATTTCACAGATTAAACAACTGAGGTCTTGAGAAATTAGTAATGGACCTAAATCATATTAACTAGTCAAACTGGAATTTGGAGTGAGATCAGTCTACTAGACCACAAAAACAAGCTTTCTCTTCTCTCCTATTTCTTTCATAATTAAGGGGACCCCAGCAAAAAAGCCACTGCCTCAGTCTCCTGGTGAAATGTATACAAATAAATGAGCTCAAAGATCTTTAAGAAGAAATCCTCAACATCTCTTTCAGATTATTTCTTTAGTATGACACTGATAGAGCAATTAACATCATGAATTCTGCAATCAGGCTGCACAGTTCGATTCTAATTCTGACCCTGGCCATGGGCATTTTACTTACCTCATCTGTAAGACAGAGATAGAACGAAATCACACACTGAAGGCTGTTGCAAAGACAGAAGGAGCTAATAGCAGTGAAGCACCTGGAGCAGTCCTAAGTCTGTTATACCATGATCTATCTGCTTGGAGCATGGGCTGACCCTGACCTGGGGACTCCGTGATAATTTCCGCCAAGTATGCATACTTACAGTACCAGGTAATGAGGTCAAGCAAGACAAGTTAAGCCTGAATGCTTCCTATGAGTTACCGTGAGATGAATAAATGGGGTAAAGGGAGGCAGATTCCCGAGAAAGTATGGGTTTCCTCTCACTCTACTGAAAAGTGGTATTTATGTGATTGCCAGATGCTGCCTTCAGTGAGGCTACAAAGCCCCAGCATCTCTAAGCTATTAAATGTTATTTGGTGCTTCCCTTGCAGCTGTGAGAAGTCTGATCCATTAAAATGCTGACGCACTGTGGCTGCCTCTCCCCTGCCCCCTCGCTATTCCCCACAGTTAGGAACCCCCAAAAATAACAGGGCCGTACTGAAAACACCCAGCCTTTGATCCTCCTTGCCCCTTTAATTTTTACTAAATAACTTCGGTCAAAGAGGATAGTTAGGAACTCTGTGGAAAGGGGAAGTAGGATTCACAGTCTTCTCTAATGGTAATTAGTGGAGAGAAGCATACCACCTCCTCAGAATTGGTTTGGAGACACCACTGCAAGAAATGTAGAGATCGAAGGGCGACAGTGCACCAGAGAGGGTTTTTCTTGCATTATTGAATAGTTAGTGCCAATTGTTAGCTAGAAAATGTCTACCACAAGGTTTCCAGGACCCTGCCTCCTTTCAAGAAATGGTATTTATACATGGAAGGATACCTTCCCTGAAGGGCCCCCACTCATAAGATGGCGAAATTCCTGCTTCTCTTCCGGGTCCTCAGTTCCCGCCGGTGCCACCTGAAGCCCAATCACCCCTCGCCCCCCTAATCCCAGCACCTAGCCAATAGCCACCAGCCCCGCAGAAGTGACACCACAATCACCCCATGCCCCTTCCTATATAACCCAGCACCTTTCCCTAATAAAGCGGAATTCTCCGGTGAATTGCTGCTGTGTGTAGCTCCTTTCCTTTCATTCCGGGGTTTGAGAGAGTTTAGTGAGGAAAGAGCTAAGAGAAGCAAGCCCAGCCCTGGAAGTTAGCATCTCTTAAACCAAAAATGCCTATTTACAAATTTTATGAATGTGGATGTTTGCAAATCTACAGAACAAATCTAGCAGGCCTAAAAGTCTGAGAACCATATTCGCTTTCAGCCTCCTAAAAAATAGCAATCCAGTACATCAAAATTCTGCACCCCAAAGCATGCCTCTGAAATAATGCTCTCCCAGGCTACCGGAGCTCACTGCCCGCGATCAGCTTCAGTTTTTATTTCCTGTGTAAATGATGCTAAATTTAAGAATTATGGTAAGAGTTGAGCTGTCTCAGTATTGACAATGAGCCACAGTACTGACATTCTGCATTCCTTCCTTTTGAAAACCATGTTTCCTCTCTTAAAAAACTACGACACCCTCCATGTAGTATTGCCCCACCTTACACACTGTCTTCCTTTAAACCCCTTCGATATAAAAGGGGCTGGTTCCTGAAAACCTAAGAAAATAGAAAGGAAATGACAGTGTTTGCAGAGTTCAGAATATTCCAAAATCTTCTGCTGAAATGTGCTTTCTGTACACAACACTCAAAAA
This sequence comes from Manis pentadactyla, assembly GCF_030020395.1. Classification (NCBI taxonomy): domain Eukaryota; kingdom Metazoa; phylum Chordata; class Mammalia; order Pholidota; family Manidae; genus Manis; species Manis pentadactyla. The sequence goes on along the minus strand of NC_080021.1, from coordinate 152,210,012 downwards.
TTGCTCCACTGTCATTTTTCACAGTCCTTTATTCTAACATTGCATGGATATGAATTCAACAGATTTTTTTTCAGTGTCTAACAGAGACTTGTAGGATACAAAATGCAAAAGGATGACACTCAAGCATCCAAGAGAAACAGCACAAAGTAAGCCTTTGTTAATAATTCGCCTCAATATTTTGTAATCTCAGTATTAGCATCCTGCTTGCTTTTTGATTGTCCTCAGTTACTAGCTTTGTTGTGTTTGATAATTCACCATTTTTATCAGAAAATCATTTCTGTTGTGAACGCTGTAGTAATTTATCATTTTTATCAAAAAAAACATGCTTTACCTGTTTCTTCCCCATAATCACACTCAAATACAGCTGTACAACTTGAAGAAACTTTTAGATGCCTCTACAATATTTTCCAAAATATTAAATCTCTTTACAGATTCCACTGATACAGAACACTTTTTTTCCAAATATATGTTCTTCAAATAGATGAAATTACTTTTCTTCTACCTTGAGGTATTGCCCCCTTTGACATCATTTATAGATAAGAGATTCGAGTACACATTAAAATCTATTCAAACAAATGACTCATTTTGTTAAGGTGCTTAAACAGCCTTTACTCTGTGTAAAATGAAAAGATCTCAGAGTCAGAACACTTGTCTACTCCATTTTCCCCCAGTATGGGGATCTCTGCCCCACTTCCCAGCCTGCTGTCCACTCTCTGCATGAACCTGTGGGGACAGGGAGCAGGTGAATTTTTGAGGCTGCCCATTCCATGGATGGACAGCTCTGGTTGACAGGAAGTTCATTCTAAGACTAAGGGGAAATGCGCATCCCTTTAACTTCCAGATAATGCTTCTGCAAATGTAGACAGACAGACAACAAACTCCCCCTAAACCTCTTCTCCACACTGGACACCTTGGAGCTTGAGTCTACATGATAGAGTGTAGTTATTTAGGAATGCTCTTCAGGGTTATAGTTTATGTGATGTTCGAAGGGCACTTTAACTATAATAGTGTCTGATCCTTTGAATGACTTCTCACAAAGTTCCTTTAAGGAACTTCAAGGTGAAACTCACCAATACTTCAGCTTCTTTTAAAATTTTCTTCATGATTTAGTTTACTCAACATACAGTTTAACAGCTGACACACATTCTTTCTCTCTCTCTCTCTCAAGGTGAGTGTATCAAAGAGAACCTCTGCTGTAAAGTGGACTCCACTGTATTTGAAGCTGAAATATTGCATGTAATCTCCTTTCTTTGGATCCTGTTTTATAAAAGAGGTGGTGATAAGCCCTGGCTAATGGGAAGCCCATGCTTCTCCCAAGAAATGGACAGGGACTGGAGGTGGGTGCTTCCTTCTCCCTACCTTTATCTGTTAGCTTTGGCATCAGACAGACTAAATTCAAACTCAAGTCCCACCTTTTGCTAGCTGTGTAGCCCTCCACCAGTTACTTAACCATTCAGAGCCTTAGTGTCCTTGTAAAATTTGGTCTATAATAGTTTCCACTATTTCCAGGTTTTTATGAAGAGTAAAAGCACAGTGCTATATAGGAAACACACATTTAAATGGAATGATAGTGATGTTGATTGCTCTCTCTCTCACTGAGACCCCTGGCACAGTGCTTAAGGCCACAGATCATACACATCCAACAGCCTGGATTTGAATCCCAGCTTTACCACTCATCCTGCTTTGGGAATTTTCTTAACCTCATCATGCTTAATTTTCTTCATGTGCAAATTGGTGATGATAATACTACCTATGTCAAAAGAACATTGTGAAATTAATTAGCTAATACGTGCAGAGCCCTTAAAAGTGAACCAGCATACAATTTAAAGTTTAAAGCTACTAATTTAAAGTTATGCGTGCTGTCCTTCCCAAAGCTCCTACTCTAGTAAAAACAAAGTAACACAAAACACCTTTATTTCTTCCTTGCTTCTTCCAGTAAGAGGATAAGCATCTGAGGAACAGAAAAACAGCACACCAGACTTTGCTTACTGTGTTCCTCTCTGCAGCTCAGAGGGGATCAGAGAGGACACTGATAGAGGGCACAACCTCAGTGCATAAAAGGTTTCACTTGGGAAAATGCTAAGATATGTAAGCAGCTTCTGTCTCACCAAAAATAGAAATCCTACATGTACACACACTCCAAAAACATACTACTACTCAAAGGCCAATAGCTAAAATACATCCTCATTCAAGTTCTGAAACCTGTTCTTCCATTCACAAGGGGGATGATTTTTCTTTTTTTGCATGATTCTGAAATTTTAATGAGTCCATGGAGGCTTGTTAAAAACATAAGACTCTGAAATGTACATTTCTAAACCATTTATTATTTGCATTCTTCTAATACCTGGAATGTTATTCATTTTGTAGGTGTTCTGCATTCTGATCCCACACACACTCACATGCACACACACACACAGAATATAGATATTTTAGATAATTTTCCATTATGAAAACCATAAATCAGACCAACTTGATAAAGTACTTGTGAATCTTTGGAGAAGGGGATATAAGGAGTGGCTCTCTAAGTACTGCTTGAATAAATTGTGTAAATTGGAAGAAAGCTCAGCACTTCATTGCTAACAGTGCAGCATCAGCCAGGTCTTCTGAGCAACAGATGCTCAGATAAGACACAGGTTCAGGCTCTAGCCTTACATATACCTTCTCAAACACCATGTGACCCTCACCCATGAGGCAGAAAGTTCTCCTCAGCCACACACCCCAGGTTGTGCATCCAGGCTTCTGGCACTAATGGCTAGCACGGGGCTGAACCATAAGGTCTGCTCATCTGGGGAACAGAGACCTGCTGTGATCTGGAAAATCCCCAAAGCAGTAGCTCTGCACAGAAGAGGACTTTAATGAAGAAAGCAAATGAAAACCATACTTACTACCTATTTTTGTCAGTCACTGTAAAATGCATCACTGTTGATGTTTATCCTGGTATTATATTTTTAACAACCACGAGCCATTTGCTTTTATTTTTATTAGCAGTAGAGGCAGGAATTACATGATTTTAGTTTTTCTGAGATGCTGGTCCAGTTTTTTGTTTTGTTCTTCTTATGAGACACAAAATCAATGCAAACAATGTGGATTTTGAAATCAAGAGAACTTAGGTCATTGGGAGATTCATACAACTCTAAAGGTATCCTTATCTTTTAAAAAAAATGGCTAATTATAATGTTAAGATGATGGTTGATAACTTGAGCACTTACCATGCACGAAAGTGTGCTAAGCCTAAGTGCATAGCTCATTGAGTCCTCATTACAAACCTATGAATTCTGAAGCATTATTATCCCACTACAGATGAGGTAATAGTCTCAGGGAACCATAGACTCAGAGAGGTTAAGAAACCTGAAGAAGGTCACATGGCAGTAAATGCACTTGAATCCAGGTCTCTCTGATTCTGTAAGCTGTGCTCTTACACATTACAATGTGCTGCTTGCCAATTACATTTTTTAAAAAAGATTTATACAAGTCTCCTGTGGCTTTCCAAAAGGAAGACAGTACTTGATCACTAACAGTCTGAAAAGAGGAAAAGTAACTCCGTAGACCTAACCTTAACATCAGAATCCTGCAGAGCACAGAAGGACCAATGGCTCTCCCAAGGCTCTGGGTTTCTTTACGTTTTGCTGCTGACGTGCACACCCCTTCCCTACTTTCCAGTTCCATGTAGCTGGGGAAGCCTGTCCTGGGCAGGTAGCTCCGCTCTCTTGGTGAGACCGAGATTTGTCCTCGCCCATTAATATGCCCAATACAGAACACAGCGCTCAGGACACGGTATTTGTTAAAGAAAAATGAATGTTTTCTAAAGGACTCACATGATTCTTGCAAATGGGGGTTCAATTCTTTATATCTACAAACTCCTTTTAATTCTCACTGTTACTATGCTACTTTAATCCCCACCTACCTTTTCTAGAGGAGGAAACAGAGGCACAGAAAGTTTAAATACTTGCCCGGGTTCACCCAGTGAGCTTCATTCAGAGCCATGGTTTTGATTCAAATATAAAGTCTTGATATATTGTATATTTTAGAACATATAAATAAAAATAAAATCTACTCTTACGCCAACTGCATTAGTTTAATATACTCTAGCTAAATATCTTATAAAATAATGATCTATCATTATTCATGACTGAAAGACAATATTCTGGATACTCATTAGGGCAACAGAAGGCTTCACCCACCCTCACAAAGTGGGTGGCTTTGGTTGGGTCTAGAATAACAGCAGTTAGAATCTGATTTATTAGCCAATTTAGAAGCTATTACAAATCAAATTCTTTTTGATCCATTCAGTTTTCTAACTTAATACTTTCAGGTCAGTAGTAGAGTTTGGTAATAGTTTTATTTTCTCCAAAATGCTTTATACATTTCATATGAAGGTCAAGTAACCTTGAATAATCACCATAATTGTATTTATGTATACCTACATACATGCACACACACACACACAACCCTTTGGTATTTACTTACTATGATAGTTATCATGTTCATGCCTCACCAAGTGGCTTAACAAGCATATTTTGATTTGTTACTCATAATGATTCTTAAGTACAGGGAAGGAAGCTAGTGTTATTAGCCCTATTTTACAAATGATTAAACTGAGAATCAGAAAATGTAGATGACTTGTCCAAGGTCTCTTGTTATTTCCATTACACCCATGGCCTCCTTGCCCCAATGTTAATTCTTAAAGTGCACCATATACTGAGTATGCCTTCCACATATAATCATTAGAATTGGCACAGACAGGAGTATGGACACATTGCAAAATCATATATGAAATTCTAGAGAGGACAAAACAATAGTTACAAAAAGCAGATCAGTGGTTGCCAGGGATTACTTGGAGGATGGTGCTGACTACAAAAGGGCATGAGGAACTTTTTAGGGTGATGGAAATGTTCTCTACCTTGGATGCAATGGCACTTACTCAGCTGTATATAATTTCTGGAATTCATCAAGTTATACACTCAAAATTAGTGAAATTTTATATGTAATAAAGCTGGGGAAAACATACCATTTTTCTGTGATTATAAAAAAATCTTTTCAATATAGAAAAATTTTAAATTCATTAAAGAATAAAGAAAGAAAGAAAGAAATGCTTACAATTCCATCATCCATAAATACTGATGTGATTTTGGAAATTTCATCAAGTATTGTAGGAATCATACTTTATATATAGCTTAGATGATTACTGTAACATGAATTGATATCCACATTACTGAATATTCTTAGAAAATACAGTATCAAATAGCTACTTGAATTCTTTTGTGTTATTGGGTTCACTGTAAGATAATCAACCTGCTTCCATTTTTATGGTTATAAATAATGCTACTGTGGGTATACTTGATCATACACTTTTGTGTACATCTCTATTCCCTTATGATACAATTTAGGATGAAGTATAATTGGTTCATAAGTCATGAATACTTTTTCAGGGTCTTGATAGGTATTTCCAAATTGCTATCCAGAAATGTACCACTTCACATGCCCCTCAGTAATATATAGAAATGTACCTTTTACTAAATCATTGAAAAAACTGTATACATCAATAATTTATATTAAACTTTGGCAAAGCTGATCACAGAAATTAAATATACTGTGCACTTATTTGGTAACTTGTAAAGCTCCATCTTTTCCTGTGGCCATTTGTAATTCTTTTAGTAACTTGCTTTTCTTGTAGTAGAGTTTTATTTTTCTTACTAATACACAAACGCCCTTACCCACTGTCTTATGAGTGGCTAGTCTTTTTACAGTTGGCTACTTTCCTTTCAACTTTGCTTATGCTCCTTTTGTTACTTATAAGAAATTTGTAACATTCATACACTCAAATCTAGCAGTCATTTCCCTTGTAGCTCCCACTGTAGATGTTATGCTAAAGGAAGACCATCCCTGACCCAAGCTCAGATAAACACCCATTTATATATAGTCATAGCTGTTAATGGTCCTTAATTTTCTTTCTCCTCCATTCACCTCCCCCTTCATGACCTCATTATTTTGCCTACTATCTATAAAAGCCTGTGTGTGTGTTTGTGCATGTGCTTCTCTCAATTTCTCTCCCTTTCTCATCGCATTTTAAATATTTTGACTACAATTTCCACCAAACTGCTATTCTATATTACTCTTTTTTTATTATAGGCCCATCCAAATGGTGTGATAAAATTCCTTAAACAGCAACTGTGACTACAGAGATCCTCTGTTCCACAATATAAGCTACAATCTGTTCTTCATGAGGCCTGTTGCTTCATATTTTCAAATATTAAGGGGATTTTTTCTTTCTCACAAACACTATCTCCATAAAGACTCCAAATGCCCTGAAATCTTTGTCATCTCAGTCTCTGATAGATGCAATCCTGAGCATCCAATGGGGGTAGTGCTCTCTAAGAAATTGATTGGCAAAAGCAATGAGTGAATTGAATGCTATCTTACTGGCCAGCCACTGGGTAAATGTAACATAAATTTCTGGGTTTGCTAGAATCTAAACCACTAGAGACTTTGAAGATCAGAGCCAATACCTTGAACTAAGCTCTCTGGACTGGTAGCCAAAAAACAGAGAACTCCTGTTTCTAAAACCGTAAACCTGAAACCAAATTAGTTGAGGAAAAATTTAATTTGAAAACTCACTAAACCTTCAAAATAGAAAAGATGGGCAAGATGCAAAGAGACAAAGAAGAAAGTCAGCAAAAGGAACTCATCATAAACACAACTTTACAGGAACATATTCACCTAAATTCCAAAGTTCTGAAATTATTAATTATGATCATTTTCAGCACCTGTGAATTAAGTTAGTGATTCCTCAAGCATTCACCTGGAACCAAAACTTATTTTTGGATTCGTAGGTCATCTTCTATTGGCATCTTGTCCATACACTGGACAGCAAATTTGAAGTCACCCTCCATCGCCCTATTCCCCTCTTTATACAAATCCTGCCATCTGGTACCTCCAGTTCTAACGGTGGGGTGGGGGCAGAAAGGAGGGTGAGGAACAGGAGCCATGGAGACATGACTACATAGGAAGGGAGCAGTACGGAAGCCAAAGCAGCTGGACCCTGGACTCCTCTCCATGCTGTATCACTAAGTAGCAGTGTGAACCTTGCCAGAGCACCTCACTCCTCTGGGCCTCAGGCTAATGGTATAAAATAAAAATGATGTTGATTATCTGATGAGTTCTTTCCAGAGCTAACATTTTAGATTTTAAGACTAATTCCTTCCTAGATTGCCACAAAAAAAGCATCACCTATTTTGAATAGGAAGTGACTATTGCCCAGTACTACAGGGTCCTTGTAAAATGACAGCCAAAGAGCCTGAACTCACTCACCTAGAGCCATGAGTGCTCATAGATGTAAATGGAGAGTTTTGCATCCTACAGGAAAGTTTAAGCTGTGAAACATCTGGGCCATACATGCCTCAGCATATGCTGATTTCAGGCAAAAAGGAACACTTCAGCAAATTTTAGATCTGCTTTATTTTTTCAGTAAAGAAAGAGAGTTGTATTTCAAGGTCTAATTATTATTTATTGTTTGCTAAGGAATTACATAAACATATTTCTCTAAACCTAGAATTTGTTTGATGCCATACATGCAGCCTGACCATGAATTTAAGATTTTAGCAAATTTATGAAAACATTTCAAAGTGATTTAATTAACACTGACTGGATGAACTGGACAAATTTGTTAATGTAACAACCCCTTCTGCATGTCTGCTATGTGTCCTGCATTATGCCAGGTGCTGAGGATACAAAGAGATTAAAATATAGTCTACACAATGATGGAACACATAAGCACATCACTTCAGAAAACAACAAGTGCACATAGGCTGGTAAGTGCCAGACTGAAGGCAACACTGGACAGACAGCCTGCTAGATGAACAAAAAACAAGAATTCTCTATCTAGTGGCTCAAGAAGGGTTCATCCTTTCAACCATACTTTGGAGGAGTAGCTAAGTGTCATCTGGGGAAGGATTTAAGATTGCTAGGCCCAGCCTCTCCTCTATCGCCAGGAGTCATTCAGCTCTGCCAGCAAACATGGACACGCCATCTAGTAATACACAAGGGTCACATGACCCAGACTTATCTACCTGAGAAGGTAGTTTGGGCTAAGATCATCCTGTGACTGAAACCTACATTCTGGGGATTTTCATTCTTCAACCCTACTGACTTTTCAATCAATTCTCCCCAACCTCATATCTTCATGTCCTTGAGAGTTATAATAAATGTGATGTCCTCCTCAGGACACTTCCAGTGGTATTCTGATATGTCTAAAGAAATTCAAGTGCCCATTGTAGAACAAGGAGCAGGTAGGCGTGCCCAGGTTTGCATCTTAAAGCAGGTCTCAATGGGGATTTGCACAAAAATGCTAAAGGGAGCACCAAAGAGGGAGGTGTGGGGTGACCACTCAGTCTGGAGCACAGAGACACGTGCAATTTCTGAGGTACTTCTGGAAGCACAAGAATTTAACAGATTTAGCCTCAGAAATGACAGAAAGGCAGTCTAGATGGTAAGAGCAACCCCAGTAAAGCCAAGGAAGTAAGAGGACTCACGGTATCTTTTGAAGACAGGAAGTGGTTTTGTATGGCAAAAGAACAGGCTGGGGGTGGATAGTGATAGTCTGGTGTAAGATGTTTGAACTGTATCATTAAAGATACAGTGGGGGAGGTCTTGAGATTTTGAAGTGTGGGAGTAAATGTGATCAGGACTGTGTCTTAGAAAATGATTCTAAAATCTGCATAGAAAGTGGATCAGAGAGGAGCAAATCTAGGGGAAAGAAAGCAAACCTTGTCCATGATAGAAAACAAGTATTAATTCTTCATTTTTTTTTTTTAGTCACTGACACCAAGTTTCTTTTTAACCTCTAGACCCAAAGGTAAAATTTTCTTACAGAGTGGAGGTCAACAAAACAGTCCAAGCACATGCTTAATAATGCAAAAGTTACTTTTTATGTTGTGGCTTTCCTTAAAAATAATTTTTAAAAGTATTAAAATTCACACAAAAGACACAAAGAAGAAAAGGATATCACTTCAAAGAAATAAAGATTAAGTGCCACCATTTTCGTGGCTTCAAACTAAGGCAAAAGTCTATTACATTTGATAGAGCTTCTCCCCTGAACAGAGAAATAACACCAAATAAAAACCTAATAGTCTAAAAAATCTCAAGTAAACAGATTTCCTTAAGTACTTAAGTAAACACTTAAGACAAGCTTGTCTGAGCATAACACAGTAATGTGAAGAAATGATAACTGAACTTTGAAGATTCATTATAGACAACACATTTGGCCAGTGCATCAACATAAACTTTGGTAAATTGGCTGAGCAATTCTAATTATTTTAACCTTTCTTTCTTGAGAAAAGATGGTTCTCTTATTTCTCTTTAGTTTTTCACATGGAAGAGCACATGACACTGAGCAGTAATCCTCATCATCTTATTTTGATATGTCAGTGAAGGAGGACTCATATGTGAAAGGAGTCAAGAGTTCTGCAGAATGTCCAAAAGGAAGCTTCAGGCTTGGGTGGTATATTTCAAGTATTATTTTGACAAAAGTAACACTTTAACATTATTTAAATGGTTTAAAATATATGTTAAACAAATTTTTGCAATTAGATAATGGAATTTTGAAAGGAAGAAGTATTAGAAAACAAGACAAAATAAAATAAAGCATGGCACAAAACCTTTCTCAAACACACACACCTGCTTCCACACCAGAGCTCTCTCTGGCTTCTTTCTCCACCCAGATTTCCTTCTCTGTCTTTGTTTATATTTGCTCCCAAGTATCTGAGGAGAAAAGTTTGTGCTTTTCCATTCCCAGGTAGGGAATGCTGTGCAAATATGAAGGATGCCTGAACTCAGCACATAGATAACACTGCAGTACCTAAATAATGTTTTTAATTTGCTTTCTGGTTTTCAATGACAAACTTGTCCTCCAACTGATTTTTCAGTGTTTACTGAAGTTTCTAATTGAAAAAAATCAGCATTTTCTAAACTTTCTCTCTTTATTTTTAAATTTGTTTGCTTCACTTAAAAATAATAGGGCCAACCTTTGAATCATAAACTTTAAACAGGTGAACTTCATGGTATGTCAATTATCTCTCAATAAAGCTACTTTCAAAAACAAAATAGATGACAGATAAATAATAACAGATCTGCATTCTAGTCCTACTTTCCCACTGTTTCAACTATTACGAGGCAATCAGACAATATATTTGGCACCACATTACATTTCAGTGAAGACAGTCTCTCTTTCTCTAATTGGCCCCTGATCCCTTCAGTATATTGATGACATACATTCCAAATAATCAGGTATATGTCTGCTTGCTCCAATATAAAAATTGATTAAAATGTGGTTTGTTTTTCCACTTGTAAACATGAAAAATACTATTGCTCAAGACTCCTGACCTTGCATATTAGACTAAGTACACAACTTGTATAATAGAAAGTCCTCTGATCAGTACATTTAAAGGGATCTCTTGTAGATTTTAGTACTTCCATCCTCTCTTTTCTAGAGGTTTTCATTTTGGTTTGGCTTACCTCTTCAGCATTCATACTTGATTCCCTGAATACATGCTATTTCATCTTCCCCAAATGCTGCCCTCTCTCACCACATTTCACGTTGTAAATGAAATAAGTGATGCCCGCAAAGATTAAATTGATGGGAACAGCACAGATGAATTTTCCCATTAGCTAAATAGTCCACATAGAAATGGCTGTGTGGCATGATATTATCTCAAGAGGTTTTCTCCAATGAAAATTCTATAAGTTGTGAAGCTCTGAGGTAAAATTCAACCTTAACTCCTGAGGAGATATTAAAAATAATTAAAATAAAAGCTTCCACTCATCTAAATTGATATTTTAGAAAAACCACTGTTTACATTTCAGTCCTGAGAGCAGGAACAAACTAGTTGGCAAACTGCACAAATACAGAGTGGGGGTGGGTAAAGAAACAGTGGGGGTAGAGATAATACTAAAATGAAAATAATAGCAATGTCTGAGTGTGTAAAAGTTTATACAAAATTTGTGATTGGCAGGAAGTAGCCTGTTTTGCCATTAAAAACCTTAACTTATATTGGAATTTTCTCTTCCATGTAGTCCAGAGAGTTATAGTAATAGTAATACTTATCAAATAACTATTTGATAATAATATCAAATCTGTTCCAGGCATGGTGCAAAGCAATAAATATCCTTCTAATGACAAAGACATATAGTCTTGCCTGGCAACCCAACAGCCATTCTTAACAACCTTCTTACTTTCCTTCTGTTGGAAAGGCTGAGATAAAATGCTCATTTTCTAAGCCTCTCTTACCTTTAGTGCCAGTCAAAAAGAGAAAGAAATGATGCGGGGATCAAGGGAAAGATCCCCCCCCCCCCGAAAAAGAAGGCAGGCAGGAAGTTCTCTTGCAGCCTCCTTGCCAAGCCACTTCCTGTCCCTCTGCTTTTGCCCTACCTTCAGACTGCTGTCATTTGAGGAAGGGATGCCTGGAGCTATAGTAATCATCTTGAAACCCCGAGAGAGAGGCCTGAAGACATACAGACATGGCAGGCCAGCAGCCACATATCCTGAGCTGTTGAACCAACCTGGAATGTACTACCTCTAAGATTTCCAGCTACCCAAGATAATTAGATGTCTTTATTATGTAACCTACCAATAGATTTTCTGTTACTTGTCACTTTATGCTTTGGTATCAACATCCATATAAAGCAAATTATGGAGGAACAGACTGAAAGACAGAAAAGCTAACTTCCTCAAAGTCATAGCTGGGAAGTGACCAAGACATGAATTCAAGCCAGGTACTTTGTCTCCAGTGTCTTAAATCCCTGCTCCACATCGTCCAAAAGAAATGACGTGGTGTGTGAAGGCAGAGTTACTTCCCTTTCATTCTTCATTCTCCTAATTTGCTCCAATTAACCCCTTCTTATCTCCTCTCCTTCCCTATTACGGCATCCTGACATCCCCTTAACTTTGGTCCTTCATTCCATCTTAGAGTAAGGTTTGAAAATATTTTAATGTCATGGTACCTTTAAAGCTCACAGACATATAACTTTCCTCCATGACTGCTCTAAGTTAATATATTTCTTCAGTCATCCATCCATCAAAACATTTACTGAGCTTCTGCTACATGCCAGGCCCAGAGAAATAACTCACAAGGGTAAAGTTAAACAGGACCAGTGCCTAAGAGTGAAGTCATATATGTACTTAAACAGGACACTACTGCATATTAACGTGTGGTATAAATACATTACAGTGAAAAGTGCAAATATAGAAATGCTAAAGAGCAATGATTCTAGCAGAGGAATAAAGCAACTGACTCTGGGAGCACTTCAGGGGCTCAGATGGGGTGTGATGCAGCTGGACTATATCATATTCAAACTTGATTGGTTTCTATACTCAAAAGTAGGCAAATAAGACCCTTGGGGGAGGGGTTGGAGTGGGTGGGTGGGGAGGGTGAGGGGGGTAAAGAGGCACAAAAATGTCAGTCATTAATAAGTTGGTTATGACGATGCAAGTGCAGCATGGAGAACATCACCAATGGTTCTGTAACATCTTGCTGTGTTGACAGAAAGCACCTGCACCAGTTGGGGTGAGGATTTTATGATGTGTGTAACTGCTGAACCACTGTGTTGTACACTTGAAACCAATATTGTATCTCAACTGTACTTCAATAAAAAATACACACTAAAAGAAATAAGACCCTCAATGTCCAGATTTGTCCTGTGTTCATTCATGTTGAAAAGGAAAGATCATGTGTATCCTATTTTTACCTTTTTTATATTCCTAAGAACAAAAATCAAGTATGTTAAACATGATACATTTAACTTTGGCATAGAAGACTACAATTTCCACAAAAAACTGAGAAAGCTAGATTGCCAGCATGTTCTTAAGTTCCTGATTCATACTGATACCTCCAATAGTTTAATTAGTCATATTAGTTTTATAGCTTATGAATGCACTTAGCTTCAGAGATTTTTATACATAACTTCTTAGTTGAGTGGGATTCTGACATACTTGCACAACTGACAAATATTATAAGCATTTACTATAAACACCAAAAATACTGAAATTATGATTGTAACAAGCTGTGAACATTTAGTTTTTCATTTAGGGGACAGATATAACTCTGCCCCTTGACCTCTGTTTCTGATTCTATTTTTTTTAATGATTTCAAAGTCAACTTTTAGCTATAAGATATTCCTTTTCCATGTGTTATTTATTAAGTCACAGAAACATCTCAATCACAAACCTGAAGTATTCTGAGTTAATGAGATGACATATACAATAGCTGATTATCTGAATCTACAGGAAAACATGACAATGTTTGAGGCATATCTGAGGCCTTGAACAACAGAATTAATAATATTACTTCCACTTACAATAAATTTGTATTACATTTCATAGGCTGACCAACTTTTTATATGCTACTTTCACTCATGTTTGTAATTCTCTCAGTTGCTGTATTGCAAAATCCTAATTACTTTGGCATGGTCTTTGGATCTCCCATGAAATAAAGTCTCTTCTTCCACAGTAACATCTTTAATACTTTGTTACTGTACTTGTGCTTTGTTCCTGAAATTCCATTTGCTGGGCCTGTAATATAGCCAAGCTCCTTGTCTATGAAGGGTCTCATCAAAAACACCAGTATATAATCTCTGAATGTCTTCAACACTAAGTAGAAAGGGTTTTGTCACAACTGTACTTAATTCTATCTTAATCTTTACCCACGTTAGATAGAAAAACAAATCGAAATGTTGAACAGTGTCAAGAGCACTGAAATTTGAGTCCAGAGGGTAGAATTCTCTCTTCTGTTTGTGACACTGGACCTCTGGTTTCTTATTTCTCAAGAGAGGGGTCTGAGCTGGGTAATTTCTTGACAGGGCATCTCCAAAATGCCTTTGCAATTGGTGGCCACTAATTCTGAAATGGCTTTAGCATCTTAAATGTCAGAGGTTGGGCTCACCCCAAAGCAAACAGTGAAACAAGAATTTGAGTACAAGCAGTTTGTCAGTTATCCCAGAAGACAGAGAAGGAACGTAGGCATTGAGACTGGTGAGGGGAAAGAGAATGAGGTTGTTATTAAGTTGCCACAGTGAGCTCCTGGGGCTTCATATCACTGGGATGCTTTGGGACATGATGCAGAATCTATTCTCATCTGAGGGCACAAAGAGCCATTTGCCCACCTGCTCCTGTCAATCACTAGGTAAGAAGTACTGAGAGGGAAGGGTGCTGCTCACCAGCTGGTCACGTCAGGCTCTTGCAGTCAGAGAAGTTCTCAAACGAAGAGATGCAGGTGCGAGGAGTTGTGAGTTGGGCCAAGGTGTAGTGATAGGCTGAAGGGACATAGGCAGGGCACTCACTGATGATCTGCTACACCGCTCCTTCTCGTACCCTGTCCCAATCCACCTGGCAGACTCATGCTCAACTATGAACTAGCTCAAATGTCACATATGTGCACAGCTCCCCGTGGGGCCTGAGCTCTGCAGTATCGCATCCTTCCGTTATGGGAATGATCACACTGCACGCCTGTATCCTCACTCAACTCCAAGCTCCTTCCATCTCTAGCCTAGTAGTCCACCTACATCTATTTGATCAATGCTGTTAAATAGCCTGCAGTTATTTTGTAAAAATTTGGCACTCACCAAGCTGTCTCTTACCTCATTTCTCTAAGGAAAGAGAGCATGCAGAAATTCCTATAGTACCTGCCGCCAAATAGCCATTCCTGTCTGTGACTCTTAAACTATTTAGACATTAAAAGAGTTAAGCAGTTTGTGCTGACATTTAGTGTTGCTATCAAATTCATACCACCAAACCCTTGGTGAGCCATGATGTTTGAGAATTCATTCAGCAGTGACAGTTTCAACAAACATATTTGGATATCTACCTAATATGCTTAAAGTGCTCTGATGCCTAAGGCTTTTCTGTTATTCTGTATAATTTATGTATGTGTGTTCATATAATTTAACTTGAGATTAAATTTAATGTTTCATTTTTAAAGTTAGAATCAGATTACTAAAAAATATCAAGCAAGCTAATCTGAGCACATTAGCTTTAATAAAGGTAATATCCTCATACTTACTTTTCACTCATAATTTATAAAAAGAAGCTTGTCTAGCAATTTATATTAAAGTTGTCTCTTCTGCCTATGTGAAGATGCATTTTTCAGGCACAGTCAGATTCTGTTACTTTAAATAAATAGTACACAGTCTTCAAAGCAGTTTTGTATTTTTCCACTGGTAGAACTTTGTCCCATGGGCTACTCCATTCATTAATAGAGCTGCCTTTAAAATATATATATTCTAAATAATTTCATTACATTTATTCTTTTTTTTAATTTTTAAAGGCCAGTCAAATTTAGCAGTGGGGGTTTGTATATCAACTTCAGTGACAGTAATGCTAATAACTTCTAATAACCCATTACCATTCGGACCAGCCTTCATTACATTTCATATTGGTCAGTTCTCAAATGCACGTTCTGTTATATTCAACAAAACATCCCTTACTTTTGTGGCCAACCCTATGGCAAAGAAAAAGTACAAAAAAAAATGAACAAGAGTTCTAAATTTTCATAAGTTTCCTGATTTTAAACTTACGACTCAAGTTTGATCATGTGTGCCTAGCAGCAATATATTTTAACCAAGTAAGTTACTTTAAAAAGGCCCATCTGTTCACTTTAACTTTAGTCTTACCCAATCTTGCCCTACTCAAAAAACAAAACAAAACAAAACAAAACAAAACAAAAAAACCTCCCCAATTTCTTTCATTCAACTCTTTGTTCATGGGTAATGTGACCGATATATCTGTTTCCACCTACCCATCCATCCATCGTCTTTCCCTTTCTTTCTTATCACTTAATTTAGTTTTTGCTTCTAGTTTGTTCTTAATAATTGTTATTGTACCCTTAAACAGGCAGAGCACAGTGAGATTTGGGGAATTTTCTTAGGGGAGCTAAAGTTTTACTTTTTTCTTCACTCTGGGTCAATTAGATTGTATGAGCTCCCTAGTGGGTTGGTCTAACACATTATAATAATTATTATTCTGAAGGTTATATTTAAACCTCACTTGATATATGAGCAGGAGAAAGGAAAAGTAGCAAAAGTCAACCCAGACTGCTGATCAGTCATTTTGACACATACAGTTTAAATTGTGCCCTTTGGCAATAAAATGTCTTTCGAGAAAAAATATTTAAAGAAAAACAATGAAGGAGCAATATGCTTAATAGAATAAACTTAGTGAAAACAAATCTGAACCTCAGTATTTTTGGTTAAACTACACTACGTACTAAAAATAGTTTTGCAATAAATTGATGAAGCTTCTGCATGTATGTATCCATGACAACCCAGGTTTATATTTTTGAGTCTCAACTAGCTATGTCACCAGAAATATGCAAATTATTTAAAACGTGGTAATAAGTGATTTGTTTCCATAAATATCCATTAGCTAATAGTCCAACAAAAAAACTAATAGTAAATCACTAATTATGAAATGTTTGAATATTATTCTTAGAGAAACTGGAAGAGCTGTTTATTATCATAATTATAATGAAGAGCAAAGAGTCAAGGATCACATACCCTTCAGACTATTGTGAAGTCAGAGAAGGATATGAAAATAAGAGACAATGTACTTCTATCCTAGATACCAGATGGAACTCCATTTGGAAGTCTGGTAGGGTAAGTTCCCCGGAGCTGATACAGAGCAGAGCAGAAAAGCAGTAGGAGAGAGAAGGGATGTGAGCATTCAGGCAAGGGCTCCTGCTACTCTTCCTTTTTCCAGTAAGAGGTGTAAGTTCCTTTAGATATGCGACTTTGAGAAGGGATTCTGGAATACTCTGCAAGTGAGAGGGCAGCAAATACCGCATCATTGGACTGTATTTACTCAGAGCCTCTGAAAGCTCTAGTAAACTGTTAGGAAGCCTGGAGCCGCCCTTTAGGAAAAGATGGAATTTCTGGGAAAAGAAAATATAGATAACATGAAAAATGGACCAAAAAGGCATTCCAAAGTTTGTTTTCTCATGTAGAATCCTAATGTTTGCATTGTGTAACCAAAAAGGAAAGTATACTACTTTGAATATATTATTCTAATCCTGAGTAATATACCAGAAAGATCACTGAAGGAAACAGGTCTTAATATGTGGAATTTCAGTTTCAATTAAAGTTTTCCAATAGCATCTAAAATTGTCTTTTAATAAAGGAAACTCATAAACTAGTTAGATTAAAATATGAGAATGAATGGGGATTGCAAAGTATAAAACTAAACTTACAATTCCTCCCCCATTGCTAAGTTACATTTTTCAGCAAATTTAGTGAAAAATTCTGAAGAACTAAGAAAAGTCTGCCTAACAACATGGTTCTGTAGAAGACATATGAAGGCGAGTCTGATTCTAAGTTAGGTGTACATTTCCTCTTTAAGGAATAGGAGAGCTATTTGGATCCATTCTAAACTTGAAGACAAAATGAACTAACAAACATTTCTTATCTTTGTGTATTTGGGGGAGTGGAAGAAAAGGTTTCTCAACCCTGTTTTATCTTTGAGATATGTACTCAGATGTCCCTTCATTTTTTTCAGCTTTATTGAGATGTAACTGACATACAACTTTGTGTCAACTTAAGGTGTATATGATGATTTGACATACGTATATAAAGTGAAACAACTGCCACAATAAGGCTGGTTAGCACATCCACCACTTTATAATTGCCTTTTTTAAGTGGTGATGAGAACATTTAAGACTAATCTTCCCAGTGACTTCCAAGTGTGCAATGGAGTATTGTTAGCTATGGTCACCATGCCATACGTTAGGTCCCCAGGACTTATTCTTTTGTGTTGCTATTGTTAAAAATAGCTTCACTGAGGTATAACTCACATACAAGGAACTGCACATACCTGATGACTGCAGTTTGGTGAGTTTGGACACAGACAAGCCATCGTGACACTATTACCTGTAATGCTGTTACTATGACCACAATGAGATTGTATAATAATACTCATAACTCAGATTATACCCTGGGACCAACATCTCCCCATTTTTCTCATCCCCTAGCCCTTGGCAACCATCATTCTACTCTGATTCTCTGAGTTTGACTATTTTAGATACCTCATCTATATGGTCTTAGCAAGTATTTGTCCTTCTGTGACTGATTTATTTCTCTTAGCATAAGACTTCAAGGTTTACCCATGATGTCACATAATATGGCAAGATTGCCTCCTTTTTTTTTTTAATGGCTGAATAAAATTCCACTGTATGTGTGTACCGTAAGAGAAACTCTGTCTAGAGAATGAAGTCAAGTGCAAGCCAGCAGAACTGAGACAGAGAGAAACTTGACAACATTCCTGAGCTTCTGGGTCTAGCGTATATAAAACCAGTAGCACTAACTTGAACTTCCCAGTCTAGGAGCCAAATGTTCCCTCTTTTGCTTATGCTCTTTTGAATAGGGCTTTTGTCACTTGCAACCTACAGAGACAGGATACAATATTTTCAACATGGAGACAGCACCATGGGCTTCTTGCTTAATATTAAATAGAATTTTAAAACAAGAAATTCCTTAAAGAGTGGTTCTTGCAAAATATTATGTTATAGATAAAGCAAAAATCTCCCTTGCCCACTTTAACACCCACCATGTACACTTTTATCAGTTTAGTTTATATCCTTAGAATTACTTTTCCTTCATATTTACAAAGAGATGGATACAACAATGAACGAATGGGTAGCTAAATAGCCTCTTCTATGGATGTAGGTATAAAACTAATAGATGGATGAGCAGATATCTGGGTAAATGAATAGACACAGTTATTTTATATGTGGTTTAAAATAATGAAATCATTTTATGTATGATTTTATACATTTGCATCTTGTTCCCTTTGCTTTCCAATATGCTGTAGTGCTCCTTAAAGTATCAATATATATTGATCTGTCTGTTTTTAAATGCTAAATAGCTCCCCTGAGTTGGCTATATCATCATACACTTACCCATTACCCAATTAACAGACATTTGGATATTTTTTCTTTTATAATTCTAAACAATGGTACAATAAACATCCAACCCCAGGTTTTTCAAACCCAATACCTGACATTTGTGCCTTAGATGGCATTGTTGGTTATAGGAAAAGCAGTAACAACCATGTGCTTGGAAGCATGGAAGAACATGCTTTCTCCTGAAGACCTTAGCAGCTGGTAGCCTTGCATAATTTATTAACATTCCCTCATTGAACAAACATCTGTTACATTACCGTCTCATGCAAAGCACTGTCTCTAATCTTCAGATAGGAAAATTAAATGGACTTGCTTTCTGCCTAAGCAGTTCACAACTTACTCAAAACAATTATGAAGGAATATATACCATGTATATATAATTATTGACAATTACTATGTGTCAGGCACTTTGCTAAGTCCCTTACCTACATTAACTCATGCTGTCTTCATAAGGACCCTTGGCATCATTTTCATTTTATAGATCAGATTAAGAGCCTCATACCACATAGTTAACAAGGCTCAGAGGTGCACTTGGGCTCTCATCTCTCTGTCAACAAATTCCAAGATTATAAACATTTCATAAACTACATCTAGAATAAATGAGAACTTGTAATTTTTCTTGTATGGGCTGAGAACTGGTTAGAAGGAAGAAGGGTAGAGGGAAAGACATGCCCCAGACCTGACTTATTAATGATATGCACAGGGAGACCACAGACTATGAGAAAAGGAAATTGGATGCTTAAGAAACCCTAAGGCCAGGAAACGTCAAGCACACCACAGAGCTCCCATTTACTTCTGTGTACTTCCTCAAGTTCCCATGGATTTGGTCTCTGTAGTCCACTGCTTCCATGGATTCTTGGAATTTATGGGTGTTATCTTACATATCTATGTTCCCCCAGTTTACAATACTCAACAAATATTTGTTGAATAGAATAATGAAAATAGTACCATACCTCTAGTTATATCTCAGGAAATCAAAAGTCTAAAAATTACTGTAAGGTTTCATAGTATATTGAAAGGCGTGGGCTAATTTGCTCCTGTTTTAAAATTACAATGTGTTAAAAATAAGTCTTGGCATCTTTAGAACAGAAATTTCTTACATGAACTATCTAAAATGTAACTGTGCCATAGTCCAGAAAACTATTTATCTTGAATATTAAAACAAAAGACCCACACACCCGTCATTAAACAGCACCCCACACATGCACCCGAGGCAATAAAACTTTACAGGTTGGGAAAAGTTCATGGAAACCAAACTCAAGGGTTCTTCCTCAAAAGGGAACTCTTTCCCAGAGCCTCTCTGAAGTCCTTCACCCACATTTGACAGAAATCTTCTAGAGATCTGGATTGTGTACTCAGTGATTCTTTTACACCAATCTCCAGCCTGAATGAAAATCAGGTTAAGATAGCATTTTGGAATTCAGTCTGTTTCAAGTGCTCTAACCACATAACAGATGGAAAAAAATAACTTCATTTGCTGCCAACCCTGCTGACTGAAGTTCTCACAGATAGGAAGTTCTGTCTCTGGGCAAAGGTAGACATACAATTCAGATCTCAGACCTGCTGGAAACAGCAGCGACATAGGGCTCTCCCAAGGGGTGTGCCGTAAATGGCACATGCTGGCCAGCATTTCATTTTCCAGGGATCTAGAAATATTCTCCCTCTCCTCTCTGCCTTGAAAAAAATCTACCAGCTCAAGGGTCACCTCAGCAACAAGCCTGCCGTGAAAAATCTGGCCAACAATGTTCTTGCCGTCTTCTCACTACCATTTTTCACTTGGCACCTAATTACTGATTCTCAAATGGGGATGACAGGGTCTGGTGAAACAGAATTGTCTGGAGTTTAAAAATCTTCTTAAAGGATTATGACATAGTTCTCCCATTTGAGAAAAGCTATTATAGGCAGAGGTAACATTTTTCTTGAGTCCTTAGGAAAAAAAGAAATTCCATAGAGCAAACATTTTTCATCAGCTAAAGTTACTAGATAATGTTTAACATATCATACTATTTCCTTAACTACTAGAAGAATATTTCTAAAATAAATTATACATTTGCCTGAATTTTTATAGATAAAACTGAAATTAATTTACATTTTTCTTAACATCCTGGTCACCGCAAT
Source organism: Manis pentadactyla (assembly GCF_030020395.1). Lineage (NCBI taxonomy): Eukaryota > Metazoa > Chordata > Mammalia > Pholidota > Manidae > Manis > Manis pentadactyla. Next base: position 152,188,959 of record NC_080021.1, on the reverse strand, counting down.
GTACATCATTATTATGTGATATGCTACTATAGTGCTTTCATAGACAACAGAGGTGTATTGGATGTTGTATTGAAATACTTTACTTATTGGGGCTTTGAGATTTTTATGATTTTTGAAATCTCTCTTGTTCTTCTGTTCATAGAATTATCCAGGGAAAAATAAATAACCAGCACATAGAGTGATGCTTGGGAAGATCTCAGGAAAAACATGAACCAAGATTTTATAGGCAACAAAGCAATCATTTGCATAAAAAGGCCATAAGTAAGCATTTCTGAATATATAAGAGCTCAGAGAACAGTAGTTCTCAGAACAATTTCCAAGAAAGCTTCCTTGGACTTTCTTGAAAGTCAAAGGAAAATTTTCAACTGAAGAAGAGGAATATGGAGTAAGAATAGCAAGAGGCAGTTGCTATAGAAGCCATCTAATGATGGTATAAAGAAAAACACCCAAACCTATGGTCCTTATGGTTACAGAATTATATAATGTAAAAATAGTGTAACTATCAAAACTCAGATGAGGAAGGAGATGGTACTGGAGATGTGTATATATGTATGTGTATATATATATATACACATACACATATACACGCAAGCAGGGAATTTAGAAGTTATCATATACAGATGATAAGTCAACAGAAATAGCGGCATATATGAAGATAGAAATAAAAATATCAGGACCAATCAAAATGTAATCACCCAAAATTATGAAGTGTAAGACAGGAGAGAAAGCAAGTAAAAGAAAGTGAAAGATACTAATTCGAACACCCCACAGATAGGGGAGCCAATAAATATTGGCAAAAAAAGAAAAAACAGAAGGAGCACAGGATATAATGACAGAACTAGGCCACACAAATGGGTCTGATTGATATAAAAAGAATATCTTTAGCCATTGAAAGAAAGATTCTTGAAGGGAAAACAACTATCTATAGTACAAAACAGATACAAAAAAGGATTTTAACGGTTATGTACTAATATCCAACAGGTCAGTTCTGGGCCAATAATATTAAACAAAAACAAAGAAGGCATTTAATGATGATTAAGAGTTCAACCATGAAGATTTAATAGTTACAGTATCTATGAATAAAATAATATTAAAATTCATACAGCAAAAACTACAGGAAACATAACGATCTATAAATAGAATCACATCAGTCATTGGGAATTTTAATTCCTCTTACCCAGTTCACAAAAGAGCAAGTAGATCAGAAATAAAGTCATCTGAGACCAAAAGGACAAAATTAACAGTTAATCAATAAAAACTTCTATAACCTGTAAACCAAGACAATAACTTCTTTTGAAGTAATGATGAAATAGCCACAAAAAAGTTAACTATTTGGTCATATAGAAAAATCTCAAAAAGTATCCCCAAAGTATAATTAGTACAGATACATATGAGTTAAACAGGAAATAAATATAAAAGAATAGAATACTTAGAAACTACAGATAATAAATATTACCTTAGAAATGGTTAGAAATAGTTAAAGCAAGGTTTAAGAGAAAATTCAGTCTTAAATATTTCTATAATAATAAAAAAGAAAACTCCTGAATGATAATTACCCAAGCTTACACAAGAAATCTGAAAAAGAACAAAATGAAATGAAGCAATGCAAAAAGAAGGAAATGATAAAGAGAAATGAAAATAAGATATTTGTAATACAGAAATGTTGAAGAATTAATGAAAAAATACAAGAGATAGTTTTGAAAAATACAGAAGAGGTAAACAACAAACACAACCAAGAGAAACATGGGAGGTGCACACAGACACACACACAAGGTGAAAGAGGAAATAATCTCAAGAACTGAGGAAATTCAAAAAAATAAGAGACTGCTATTTTTCTCAGCAAATTTTGAAAATGACCTTGAAAATCTGCATGAAATATATGGCTGACCAGGACAATATAATCTGCAAAAACTCAGCTGGAATCCCGGGGAAAATGAATAGGCAGGGCTCAGAGGACTTTCACAGTAGTGAAGATACTCTGTCTATTATAATGATGGCTATGTGTCAGACATTTGTCCAAGTCCCCTGAACGCACACTGCCAAGGATAAACCCTAAGGTGCACAATGCACTCGGGGTGATTACGGTGTGTCAATGTAGGTTCATCCTTGGGGGGAAAAAAGTACCATCTGGTGAGTGATGTTAACCACAGAGGAAGCTAAGCATGTGCAGGAACAGAAGATTACATGGGGAATCCTACACCTTCCTCTCAATTCTGTTGTAAAAACAAAACTGCTCTAAAAGGTAAAGTCTTTATAAAAAAAAAACACTACCCAGATAAGCAGAATATATAAATGTCCTAGTTAGTGAAAATAAAATTGTAAAAACATTAAAAGAGTGATTCCTCATAAGGGGGCCTTTATTCCTTTGAAAAAGCAGCAGTTTCAAGTAATTTTCAGGTGAAAAAAACTGTAAGTAGTAAATAGCTCCACTGCTATATTAAATTTGAAAGTTCAGATCTTCCAATACTATTGAAACTGTTCCAAAGCACAGAAAAAGAAGAAAACCTTTCAAATTTATTTAAATGAAGCCAGTATGACACAGATGCCAAAATCCAATGAAACAGCCTCCCACTAAAACTGCAAATGAATAGTACTTATGAAGACTAATGCAAACACCTTAAATGCAACATATTTTTTCAGGCCTGCTACAAGCTGCTTATGTAATTAATGTGGAAAAAAAATGTATATAAAAAGGAGAGTTTTAGAAAAGAATTCTGATGAAGATTAAGGGATGGAGTGAAAACTAATTTTATTATGTCTACTGCAATTAAAATATTATAGTTCTCTTGCATTTATAAAAAGATCAATGGAACAGAAGAGTCTAAACATAAATCCAAATACATATGGAACTTTAGTTTATGATATAGGTAGCACGTTGAACCAGCAGGAGAACTAGATTAAATGGTGTTGAGACAACTGAGAAGCCATCTGGGAAAAACTGATTTGGATATCTATCTCTTATCAAAATAAATTCCAGATAAAACCACTAGAAACAAATAACAGAGAGTGTTTTGGTGTTGGTGTGCGTGTAATGAGTCATACAATAAAGGATTTACAAATTGATAAGTAAATCTAAACTTTCTTCATGGCAAAACATATCACAAAAATGCCTCAAGAAGAATGAATTAGAGAAATGAATATTTGCAAATCCTATAAAAAAAGGTATACATTTCCCAATATGGAATTTCAACAAGTCAGAAAAAGACCAACTATACAGAATAAAAATGGACAGAAAAGACAGAGTTCATAGAAACTGAAATATAAATAACACCAAATACTCTTTGTAACAAAAGCTGTGTAAATTAAAAGTGTACAGGGAACATTTTTCATCCATCAGGCTGGTAAAAATGTAAAAGCTTGATATACATATGTGAAGATTTATGTATCTTCTCACACTCCTGGTGGGAGTGTATATGGATACAACTTCTATGAAGGGCAATTTGGCCCTCTCTCTCAAAAATAAAAAATGCACAGACCCTAGGACATAGCAATTTTACTGCTAGGAACTTATTCTGAAGGGTACTCGCTCATGAGTTCATGACACATGCACAGATATTCTTGACATCATTTGTGTATAATAGCAAAAGGTTGGAAATAACAAATTTTCGTCCATAGGAAAATGGTTCACTACATTACGTAGATCCAAATAAAAGACATTTAGCAGTCCTTAAAAAAACTAATTCTGTATGTACTAATATGGAATGAGCTCCAACTGAAAAATCAAGGTGTATATCAGTGAGTATTTCATCTTTCCATTATTGCCAAAACATCTGCCAGGCTTTCACATGGAGGTTCTAAAACTTTTATATCAACTGTCTGCCATGAACAAGTGAGTAATGTATATTACAAAAACCGAACTATGATATACGGGCCTTTCCTATCAGAAGAGGTGTAAGAACTATGGCTTGTTTTCCAATCAATTTATATGTCATAGCTGACTTTATATAGTGAGGGTTTTTAAAAATTTGGACACATGTTATAAATAACCAGAAGTAATGTCCTCAATCACACATAAAATTGTGAACTCCTTGTGGATAAGAATTTTATCACCTTCAACTTTCTCTCCTGTAAACTGTATGGGAAATGATTCTGAGAGTTACTGCATAGTAGCTTGTAGATTTATTTTTCAAGTAAAGGCCAGCACTAAAAATCAAGCCACTTTAGAGGGTATATGTTCTATGGTCTCAAGAAAGGTGCAGAATGTTGATTGCCTTGTATCTTGCTCCTAAGGACTTAATGATCTGACATATTTCCTTATTATTGTACTTATATGAGTAAATCATCATTATCAAAAGGCTTGGATCTCAAGAAAATCTTTAAATGGGGGAGCCAAGTACAGCTTTAACAAAAAAAAAAAAGAGTTCTATTTTCCATTTACTGGGTCAGTAATATCCAATAAAACTAATATAAATAAGGGAGAATTTTATTTATGAATTTCAACCCCTCATATTTCAAATGTACTGAAAAAAACAGGGGAGAGCCAGTGGAATATAATACAGAGACACAGTCTATCCTCATTCTGGCATGACCATGACTGGCTCCTCCAGGCCTCATCACTACCCAGGAAGGTTGAGGCCATCAGGGGAGTATCATAAGTACTTATCTCTCCTTTATGAGCTCATTAGCCTATCAGGACAGAGAGTCGAGCTCTCAAAATAACAAGATCCCCAATTAAGTAACTTTTGGATTATTGGGTACATTTATTTCAATTCTTTAAAGAGAACCTTTCTGGTAAATTGGTGCAGCCACTAGGGAAAGCAGTATGGGAGTTTCTCAAAAAAACTAAAAATAGAAATACCACAAGACCCAGAAATTCTGTTTCTGGGAATTTACCTGAAGAAAACAAAATCACTAATCCAAAAAGATATATGCACTTCTATGTTTGTCACAGCATTATTTATAATAGCCAAGATACAGAAGCAACCTAAGGGGGGTCCATCCATAGATGAATGGATAAAGAAAATGTGGCACATATAAACAATGGAATATTAGTCAGCCATGAAAAAGAATGAAATCCTGCCATTTGTGACAACATGGATTGACCTATAGGGTATACCATATGACTCACTTAATGTGGAATCTAAAAACCAAACAAAACAGAAATAGACTGGTTACAGGAGTGTATATGCATGTTAAAGTTCATTGAACCATATACTAAGATTTGTGCATTTTATTTTATATACCTCCATAAAAAATTAAAAATTGAATTAAATTAAAAAACAAGGAGAATCTATTCCATACCAGGGACTGTGCTTGGTAGGCACAAAGAATAAAACAACAGTGGGATTACCCTGCAGAAAGTCTAGGAGAAGAGATAACAGGTCAGTAAGTGAAGTCAACATAAATGTTAAACTGAGAAGGAGCCCTTAACTGTCTTAATGACCAAGATACCACTTACACAGTCATAGCAACATTGTGTATGCTATCTCATTGGAATCTTTATGACACCCCTGTGAAGCTGGCATCATCAGAGCAGTCACCGGCAAGAAGGAGCCCAGGAAAAGCAGTACCATCAGATCATCTTGGCAATATGCCTAGATACCTGTAGGTATTAGTAACAATGCTGGTCACATGGTAACTTCCTATTTTAATTACTCTTTATTGCAAACTAGGTTCTAAGCTCAGTGCATATGCTGTCACTATGTAAATGTTGCAACTATTTAAAATGTCTCCATTAAAATTTCATTTTTTTAAATGTTTGTACTCCCTAACATGGGTGCCTTGGGACACACCCCTGCTCACTCTACTATACTTTTATCTCAAGGTGATTTTGCAGCTGAGGCAAAGGAGGGTCAGGGATGTCCTGTCACATGTTCTAGGGCCCCGGATCCTACACAGTAGAGTGAGGCTCACACCCTGGTTGACCTGACTCTGAAGGCCATGCTTTTTCACTAAAAAGTCTCCCACAGGGAAATGGGATTCTACAGCACTAAAAGGTGACCCAGCAAGTACAATGAGCACCTTCATTTCTTCTTGTAACTTAGCAACCTGACTTACTTGCACATAGTTTAATTAAAGGTATTTCCTTTCAAATGCCTTTAATGTTTTGCAATTTGAGATGTATGCAGCCATCTTTGTATAAGGCTGAATACATTTATTTTGGCACTGAGAGAGTAAATCCATAGGAAGAGGCAAGGCAATGTTCAAATCTTTAACAGTAAAAAACTTTGGAGCTTATAACCCTGTAGGTCTCCAAATGAAAGCAATTCAATTGTAGGTATATCTACAGAAAAGCTCGTTTCAAATTGCCATGTCAAATAACTGCTTATGCTTTAGATCTCCTATCCAGTGATTCTGAATTTATCATACACATCCATGTTTATATTATTCTATTTAAAACATGTATTTTCAGGTTTTAGAGGTACAAAGCACAACACTTCTCCCAGAATAAACAACACAAGATGCAGAGCAAACTACCCACTACCTTAGCTGGAGAGGCAGATCATGTGGCCACACAGCAATGCCCGAGGCAAGTCAGAGTTCCAGAGCCACTTCTCCCTTCTGGGCCTTTCCTTGACGTAAAATGAAGTGATGGAACTAAGTGACATGTAAAGCTTCTTCGCACTTAGAGATGCCGTGTGTGGTTATTTTATAAGCTGGCAAATTCAACTGCAGTAAATCAAAATATATTTGCATGGGATGAACCTGCCTTCTCTCTCCTTTGAAATAATCTAACTGAAGACACTGTCTTCATCCCACAATAAGCAAGTTTCCTCAAGGGATGAGCTTTCCTTTTACATTATTCTAGGAATTTGTACCTGGCTTGGGCAGTTTCTAGAAACTGCCATCCTGAATAAGCAGACAAAGACCAAGAACCTCTCCTATAAGATATCTTAACTATCCCCTACTATCTGACTTCCCATCTTTACAAAAGGAATTTTCCCCAACCAGTTTTATCTTATCCAAAGAATACTGTGCAAGGTTGAAAAGAATTGTCACCAAAGATAAGCATAACACAGTCTTGAATTCAAAACCTTACATTTCCTTCACAACGGTATCAACTCCAGAATCATATCCAGTGTTACTAATGATACACATCCATGCAAAAAGTATTGTCTTAGACTTACTGTTTTTTGGCTAGACAGTCTAAAAACTTAGCCTTGCTACATATTAAAGATGTCACTTTACTGGAAAACAACTAATATTCTCTAGATACAGAGTTTTAACCTCAAATAAGAGTCACTAAATTTTTGCTTTCCATTCATTCATTCAATAGACATTTATTGAGTGCTTAGTATGTGCCAAACTCCACTCCTTGTGCTAGGGAATACACACATGCTAAAAAACAAGAGAGACAAGATCTCTGCTCACACTTTGCAAAGATACCAGCAATAGCCAAGAGAAAATAAGAAAACTTCAGGAAATTAAGTGTTTTGGAGAAAAAATTTAAAAGAAAAATGATAAAGAATCTGGGGATGGGAGGACACTCGTAGACAGTGTCTCTGATGGAAGATTAGAGTAGAAACCTTAATGAAGAGAGAACATCAATACTTCAATACTTTGAAGTATTGAAGGCCAATTGCGAAAACCCTGAGGCTAAAGTGAGTGGCTCATTCTGGTATTAAACTTTTGTACCAAATACATCTGAATGTATATTTCATTATAATTATTTAATAGTTCAAGTGTATCAAAAATTTAACTTGAAGCATTTACACTGAGCATTGGTGTCCTATGAGGCACAGTTTACTCTAAATAAATGGATCTATAATTTGGCTACACATTAACACCAATTACGGAGCAATTAAAAAATACTGGTGCCCAGGCCTCACCCAAGACCAGCTGTATCAGAATCTCAGTATGTTTTAAAATTTCCCTGAGAATTCTAATACAAATGAGAGCTGAAAGCCATCACTCTAAATCAATCTGGAAATTGCCCTATTTTAGCAACAGGCTGTACGCTGGGGTTCTTTGTTCTGATGGTCAGCCCTAAGTTGACTTTTGCTAGTTCAGGTACGTTGGGAGTGTGAGAAAGGCTATGAAGTGTGCTGGTAAAGGCCATGGGTCCTGAAGTCAAACCATTCCTGGTTTGAATACTTTCATAATCTCTACTGGTCATTAAATTCTCTAAACCTTTATTTCTTAAGACAGAATATGAGTATATTACCACCAGTACCTACATCATCATTCATCAGCTAATACATATAACATAGCACATCACTGATATATAGTAACTGATCAGTAAATACCAGCTATTAATAAACAAACAGCCTAGTCTTTTTATCTACTTTTTTAAAAAGCACATCTAATTTCTTGTTCTCAGGATTAACTTTTAATGCTTTAAATGAGAAGAACTGATTGGCGTTAGGTTGCGAGCCATATAATCCCATATAATTATTTTATTAAATGTTTTCCAAATTATGAGTAAGAAAATAATGTACTTGTGTTGCCAAATATATTTCATCACCACACTCAGAGAAACTTGCTATAAGCATTCTTCAGGACTCTTAAGAGACTTGTAGATCTACCTTTAATACATAATTGGGAAAGTTTTACCCTCTTGAAAATTTGCAAAGCCTTACGAAAGAACACTCGATGTCATTTGCTGCATGCGTTCCAAACTGCTTTGGAGTGAAAAATGATGACAGCTTGATATAATAATGGGTGTCTTCATGTCAAACATTCTCCAAGGCCAAATCACCCGAAAATGCCTCAAGTCATAACCCCTGTAACAAAGGGGTTGCCACAAGAATTGTACCTAAGAATGTCAAAGTCCAGTAAAATTTCCATAAAGCACAACTGATCAAATATTTAATTGTTCCACTTCTGCCTCCTTCCCACACACATAAGTGAGTGAGGGCTTCCCTAACTGTAGTCATCCACATTGGACAAGTAATCCCTTTAGACTGCAGGTTTATTTTCCAAACATTAGGAGAAGATGAATAACAGTACATTATCAACAAAAAGCATTACACCTACACAATGCTGAGGTAACATTTTGGTTTGCTGAGCTGACAAATGTTCCAGCTCTGAAGAAAGAATATTTTTTGCCTCAACAAACAGCAAAGTATCACAACTTAAAAAAAAAAAATCAGAGGAAAATTACCACAAAGGTATCTATAATGCTACCTAAACATCTTCTAAATTATTCTTTTTATTTTTATTTAGTTATCATTGATATACACTCTTATGAAGGTGTCACATGAAAAACACTGTGATTACTACATTCACCCCTATTGCAGTCACTGTCCATCAGTGTAGTAAGATGCCACAGAGTCACTACTTGTCTTCTCTGTGCTACACTGTCTTGCCTGTGACCCCCACACACACCATGTGTACTAATCATAATACCCCTCAATCCCTTTATCCCTCTCTCCCCATCCACCCTCCCCAACCTCTCCCCTTTGGTAACCACTAGTCCCTTCTTGAAGTCTGTGAGTCTGTTGCTTAAAGTATTACTTCTTATTTCAAAAAGTTTTAAAGACTCTAGCTATCAATTTCAAAAAATATTAGTTTCTACTGTTTTCTGTCCTTTCTGCCACCTGAACATAGAGCCAGTATCATGCGTCCAATTCTTCCCTTTTTCATAGTAAGTGCAGGATAAAAGTAAACCAGTGGCATTCTCCGAGGAATCTTATTATACTACAAAGATGACATCAGTTAAAATCCACAAGTCAGAGCAAACCCATTCTTATTTTCTAATAATTTTTTTTTCAGAAACTCAAAACTCTGATCAAGTTCAGTAATTAGCCTACAAATGTTTAAAATGCACCATTATTGTTTTTAAGTATTACAGGAAACAAAAATTATAGATCTATAATGGTCTAACTCTTCACTGACAGTTTCAGTGAAGATGGTAGGTAATGAAAGGAATTGGGTTAAAGATAAGCTCTCTGTCTTTTGTGGATAAGAAGAATCAAGCAGTTTTAGTCTGAGATCTAAGCTGAAGAGCACACAGATTGTTGAAACTGAAATAAATTATGCAACAACTATGAGGACAGATTGTTAAAAAACGTCTGCATTTGGCACTACAGAACATGTCAATGGGTTAAATGAGGTTAACAACTTGCCACACAAAACTGGTAATGAACTCTTCTTGCTGAAACCTAACTATAATATTACACAGTGAGTTGTATTACACGCAATCTTACCTGCAACCACACAAAGAAAAGGTCCTACTATATTCAACTAACAAAAACTGACAATTTACTTAGTCCAAGATATTCCCTTATTCAATTCTGCCACCAACTCTGCAAGGTAGATGTGACTATCCTCATTTTATAGATCAGGAAATCAAAGTTCAGAACTGTAAAATAGCTTGATCAAAGTGATAACATACATGAGGGATGAAGCTAGGACTTAAACCTAGGACTTTTATAAACCCCTATACCTAAATTATTCTAGGATACCCTATCAGGTAAAAATGAACACCCAGCAGCTATCAACCTGTTAACAATTTATACCTTCTACCAATTATAGTTACATGTGGTTCAAAGAGATTAAAAAGGTGACAATTCAATCATGTGGAAATTACAAAGGATTGGGGGGGGCAGTCAAAGTAATATTAACTAATATTATAGCACCACAAATGTGCAATTTGGGCAAATGGTTCAGGTAACTATTGTTTAAATTTTGAATGAAAACATCCCTTACAGAGTCATTGTGAGGATAAAAAACATAGTGCAAACATGAGTCAACACAATAGGCCATAGAAGGCCATTAATACACTCAGGCACACATAAACATGTTTTTGTATATCCTTGCTGTAGATAGAGGCAAATGGAAAAAAAATGGCTTGAATACACCATTCGTGTTAATTAAGAAGAAATGCAAATGTCAATAATTTGATCAAATATATCACATATACGTACTTTAGTGTTCAGCCAAAGAAACACACATTTAAAAAAAATAATCCAAACAAACATAAAACCTACAAACGTATTTTATCTTCTCATCTTTCACTTTTAGGAAAGTTACAGTGTAATTGCCTTCTTTCTAACAAATTTCCTTTGAATACCTTTAAGGTAATAACCCTTTCCAGTAAAAAATAATTCATACCTGTTATGTCTAATACAACATGAGTCTGTTCCAATCACAGGGAACATGTGATATTCTGAATATTGTTTCCTTATTATTTGAAATCCAGTAAAATCATCCCCATCCTAGACATCTATGAGGTTGAGTCAAAAAGTTCTAAAACAGAGACTCTGTTGATTCCTTCCAGTGCGCTATGAATAGATGAAGTGCCACATCCCTCTTAGGAGAAAGTAGTAGCAGAACATTGCCTCCATGTGTTTTGTTGTGAATTATTTTTGAAATTCCAAAACTATGGAACTATTGAGTGTTTGGGGAAAGCATTGACAGAGGGATCAAGAAAGGCCTTAAATTTTTAGGACCCATTCCCAGCACCACACACTGATTAACCCTTTGTGTCTTCTGCTTCTCTGCACTCAGCTCCGGTTATACTGGTGTGCATTCCCTGGACACACCAGTCCCCATTCAACTTTCTCAAAGATTACTTTCTCAATGAATTAAGCTTAAACCACACAATTTAAAATGTCAGCTTACATCTTTCAAGGCAATACAACCCCCTTTACTCTGTCTTGTTATTTCTTTTAATTTCATAGCACATAATCATCTTCTAAGATCCTGTATAATTCTGTTATGATCATTGTTTATCATTTGTCTCTCTCCACTCACACATAGTAAGTGCTTGTTATTGGCTGAATGTTGAATGAAGAGCACGTTCTGCCATTCCGGACAGCTCCTCCCCTTGCATCATACCACCTCTGCCCAACCCAAGGATACTACTGACTCTTCTCCCTACTCTTTCTAACCTCCACGTTTTTGCTCAGACATGTTTAACTAAAATGGTCTCCACACTTCATTTCTGCTAATCAAAATGCAACTGTCTTTGAAGTCTGCTTGAGTTCTATCTCCTCTGCAAAGTTTTCCCAGATTCCACTGGGGAGGATCAAATCCTCTTTTCTTCTTCCCCATCATAACTGGAACCTAGTTCTAGCATTTATACCAGTTATTTGTGTGTGTCTTTCTCAAGCTAAGAAGCTATAGTCTTTTTTAAATCATCTGTATATTCCCCTTAGAGCTTAGTATAGTGTCTGTTACTTTATAGGTACTCAATTACACCTACAAGATTGAACTTGCCAGTTTTGCGGTGTGTATTGTTACTAGACAAAATATCAGACATAAATAAACCTTATACTTTGTAGGTAATGGTACTGAACTACTCTCAACTCAGTGCAAATCAATTCAGTCTGATGGGTTTCCTACTTGGTGACATTTTACTGAGCTAAGAGATAACTCTGGAAAGCCAATATTCCCCTTGAAGCTTAGGCAACATTAACTTCCCCATCAAATAAATGAAAAATTTCCTCTCTGACTTATTAGTCTTCATTCAGTAAATATCCTTCAATTTAGTTGCACAGGTTTAAGGTTTCCTTAGGTGGAAATCCCAACTGCTTTCATGGAATCTAATCCTTTCTCCATCTCTTGGTTTCCTCTGGTCTGGCCTCAACTACCATGTCCCATAACAATATCCATCACTCCAGAAATAACCAAATCTAATTTCAGAGCTAACCTGAGCCCCAAGGACTCTGCAGAGTCAATAAAATACTTTTAGAGATCTATTACCCCCTGAACTCTTGTAGTTAACATTTGTGAGTATATAAGCATGTGCATTTTCCTTGAGAGAAGACTGTATCAGATTCTCAGGAGGCTCACAATCCCAAGGAGATGAAGAAACACTTTACTTCTTGTTCTCTGTTGTATTATATCCTTGAATATACCCTTGGCTTTTCAGAGAATATATTAAGGGCCTTGGTGGGTTGAAAATCCTTAAAATCTGATAAAACTAAAAGGAAGAACAGCCTAAAAAATGCAGACTCAAGATAAAGTCACTGAGGACCTGCTGAAAATCTAGTACCATGTTAAGGAAGATGTGAATAGGGGAAACTGATTACTCAAACTCTAGAGAAAAGTGGGGTTATTCTAGGAAAAGGTTTGGCTTTAAGAAACATATTATACTTCAGGAAAATTGCTTCAAAGGAGATTCTAAGTAATTGAAAACACTGCACTGAGATTAGTGAAATACCTCTAAGTTTGTTACATTCATATTCCTGAGTATATGCAGATGCTAGATTTTTTAGAACAATCTTATTAAAAGGAAATCACCGCTTTAGGGATTAGAGTAAGATTAGTTCATAATAAAGTATAATGCTTCTGACTTTCTGGTAACCTACAGATCCCTTATCTACTGTTCAATAATTGACAGTCATGACAATGGACAATGGATGGAGAAACACTGCAGAGTCATTTAGACATTTTTTATATGTGTATAATATCTTATTCAATAAAAATTAACATAGTTTATACGGCATAAATAGCTTTACACATTAACTGAAATATGTAATTAGCAAGAATGCAATTGTCCTCCAAACATGCAAAATAAATTTGAAAATAGACATGAAATTACATAAATGGAATTGTTCTTTAACTGAGTAAAATTCCGCTGGTGTCTTCATTTTTTTATTTATTATGCTACTTCACTCATTCACATGAATATTAGCCATTTACTAACCACATATTCATCACCTACTATGTACTGCATTAGGTTTTGGAAGATACAGTGAAGAGGATTTGAACTTTAGTGTAAGAGACAGAAAAGTAAATAGACTATTCCAGAGGGTACGATATGCTCCAAAGTAGAGATGTGTGTGTATACGAGGCTGTAGAAACACAAAGGCAGAGCATCTATGTCAGCATGTTGAGTGGGACCTTTTATATCAAAGATGGGTCCAAAAGTGAACTAACAAGTCACCAGGTGTGTTCCTCTTCTCAAAGGATTTGTTAAGAGATGGCAAAACCAGCTCCCTCATTCACCAGCCTTTGCCCCTGCACTCCACTCCCCCAGTCCATGGAAGAAAGAGCTGAAGGACAGCCTTAGATTTCTTGGATATGCACTCTTTGTGGTGAGAAGTTATTCATCCCTGCCCCAAACATAACCAAAAGACAAGAATAGTTTGTTTCTAAAGCTAAGCATTTCAAGCAAGGAAGAGACTCGCTTAAAGCAGCTGGTGAAGGAATGTGGTTGGTTGATTCCTGAGATGGAGTTGAGCACAGTGAGAAAGTTTGTAAGGGAGATTAATATCCATCCTCTGAAATGTGGGATAAACATAATACAGAACCTGGTGGCCACTTCTGGGCTAGAATCATTTGAAGACAGAAGGGCCTCCAGAGTAGCTTATGTCAGTAGGTCTTCAAAAAATTAAGAAAAATAGTGGGGCAGCCCCTTGTACATTCCCAGAGGCCTTCAGTGGGCACAGAAGTCCTGGGATTCCTGTGGCTCCACACGAAGGAGCCAGGAGGACAGAGGAAGGACAGAGACAAGGGAGGAAATTCCACCACAAGAAGGAAGTGTGGATGTGGCCTTCCGGAAGGGCTCAAGAGAAACCAGCTGTCCTCTGCAAGAGCTGTCAGCGACAGAAGTCACCAGGAGGGTGAACCAAGCTCTCCCTCTGCCACCCCCAGCAAAATGGAAAGTATACAGAGACCACCCCCTCAGCAGCACACAGATAGAACCAGAAGGAGTCGAGCACCCAGTTACGACGAGTTCTGCTTCCACTGTCCTTCTATTCTAAGGGACGAGGCCTTGAAAAGGAAGAGGGGATGAGGATCAAGAAAGTAGACTCTCCTAATCTCCAAAGTCAAAGCTGCCAAGATCATAGCCTGGGGGAAAGGAAGAGAAATTTGAATCTGATATGATATCGGAGTTTCAATGGGATTAGGCTAATTATCATAATACAAAGTGACCAGAAATTATGGCATTTAGCCACAATGGACTGGAAGGAAATGCAACACAGTATGTTAACAGCTGTGACTGAACAAATCTGTGCAGAAAGTGAAGGTTCCTGTGGCCAGGATTCTCACCTGGCCCTGGTCAGAGTGCTCACTACATATGCGTGGGCAATACGTGTTGTTGACACTGTATAAAGAACTCTGCACAACACGGTGGTACAGCTGCAAGGCTGCAGGAGAGCAGAGATGAGACTGGCGTGGTGGCATCACCAAGGATAGCCATGGAGACAGCTGCGTGGGTAGAGAGGCCCAGAGGCAGAGACCGGCTTGCTGCCTGCAGACTCGCTCTGAGTGGACAGGATTCTAGTGACTGACCTGCCACCGTGGGAATAAAGTTGAGTATACACCCTTTAACCCCAAGAACGTCCCACTGTCATTTTCTTCAGTGTCATCGAGTTCATAGTGAACTTGTCTGGGGCTGAAATCCATTGGCAAGACAAGTATGTTTCTGTGTTTGTGTACTCTTTTGAAAGTACATTAAAGAGAAGAATTAAAAGGACCAATGGGCCATCAATGGAGCCTCAAAAGTGAAATGTAAGTATGTTTTCGATGATATAAAAGTAAATTTAGCCATATTATCAAACTATTACCAATAGTTATGGATACTGACTATTTAAGAGAGTGACAAAGTAAAATAACGGGTGGCACATACTGAAATTTCATACTAATGACCTGAAACAATTAGTATGAACCCCTAAGAATTGATTAAAGACATTATAAAAAGTATCATGGAAATATCCCAGGTACTGACAATACTGTTTCAAATTCTTGTTAGAAAATGAGGTAAATGGCAGAAGGAATCAAGAACTCTATTTAGTATTCCATTCTTATCCCCAGTAAATATGAGTGGAGTCAATTTCAAAAATACAGTTGGTCCATAAAATAAAATGTTACAGGAAAAGGAAAAGGAGAAACAAAATTCATTACAGATG
Source organism: Manis pentadactyla (assembly GCF_030020395.1). Classification (NCBI taxonomy): domain Eukaryota; kingdom Metazoa; phylum Chordata; class Mammalia; order Pholidota; family Manidae; genus Manis; species Manis pentadactyla. Next base: position 152,173,216 of record NC_080021.1, on the reverse strand, counting down.
AGATTTCAAAAGTCTGAGTCAAGTAAAATATGTGATATATTACAGTGGAAGACACCTTTGGGGCTAGTCAGTGGTTGGCTTAAAACCTGTAGAACAATATCCAGATAATTCTGAAAAAGATGTATTCATTTTGGCCTGACCTACCTAATAGACGTTTTTCTCATTTATTTATCTTATTTCCCTTGTTTCCTCAAGACCATTGGGTATGATATAAAGATACTATCTTTTATCTAAAATTATCTAGAATCCCCAAATTTTATACTAGAAGACTTCAAGAACTCAAGAGTGAACTTACCCAAATAATGCATATTTTGTCCATAAAACTAACCAGCCAAATATCTCCTGCCTCCCTCATCCCCACAAAAAAACACACACTTTCTCCCATGACACATTTCATTTCAGGTTCTTTATAGATACTATTTTCCACATAGTGACAATATATTCCTAAATTCAATAATCTCCATTCCATGCAAAGGTTAACTTACAACCTAGTTAGCGGTTCCCAGAATTCTCAGAACCATCGTCCCATGCTGAGGTTCCAATTAAACCTCCCTAGAATGTTACTGCTTGCATGAGTTCAGAGTTTTGTTGTTGTTGTTGTTTTAATGCTTTCTCTGCTGAGCTTTGAGAGGTTTACTCAGACTTTCCCAATAAACCAATTATGCAGGAAACCATGGCAGCATAATTATTTTTTTAAATCTAACTGTATCCTAGTTGCATTATGCAGAAGAGAAAAATGGAGAAATTAGAAGGGGTAAATGAAGGGCAGGATGTGGGAGAACAGAGGAAATAAAACAATAGTTTTTATTAGGTACACAGTTATCTTACCAACAGCTATGTAATACAATGACAAATAGACTGCTAAGAAATTGTTTTTGCTGAAGCTGAAAATAAATGTGCTATGACATATTTCATTTAGAGGAAGAACTGTTTATTATCATCTTACAGAGAATACATAAAAGGCTTGCCAAAAATGTTACTTTAATGGATAAAGCAAACCAAATAAAAATCTATCACCAATCATTGTAGCCTATTTAGTGGTATTGTTTGCTTGGCTTGGAAGCCACCAGACAATTCTGTTTCCAAGTGGCACACAGACTATGGTGACTCTGAATACCCAACTCACCTGCTGTCTTCCCTTGTGGTCTAGTTTTCACTCATTTGTACTTGGTTTTGGAGAGCTAATTAGGACAGATCCAATACCACCTGTCCTCTCCCAATCCAGCCCCCACTTCCACTTGGGTGGAGAGGATAAGACAGAAATGGGTATTGCATGGTGATCTAGAGTTGCAAGGAGTTTAAGCTAGAGCCCCACTCCACCGTTATGCAGCTCCATTATCTCCAAGATCTTTCTTTAACACTGACCTTCTTTCTACATGGATTACCCTGTGCCACTGGCAATGAGTAACTTCATAGAGTGTTATGATTTTAACAATAACATCATGCTTTTTATTTTTCAAGAATCACAGATGAAAATGCCTATAAGAACAAGAAAGTAACTTAAATGAGTGGAGGTAACTGGTTAACACATAAGACATACTTTTTTTATTTTTGCATTTAACATACAAGAATCTGCTTCACTGACACAAAGAAATAAGCTAACTTCCAGTTTTTGCTTGAAATAAGCTGTCCTTTCCAGCCATCTTTCAATTTATTGTACTGGACAAAGCCATGGATACAAGGAACTATTTTTCTACAATAAGAAAATATGGTGAAAGTGCAGAAATGAATGGTAGCATGCACTGGGCTTCTATATCAGGGAGACAACAGGGAGTGTTGAGGACTGTGGTCTACAGAGAATGGGTATCTGTACAAATGAATTAATTGCTGATAAGTCTTGATTTTTACCATCTTGTAAAGTGGATCACCAGCTGGATTTTTGCTAAAGAAAACCTGGTAAGCTGAATATTTATGTGAAATCTTCCAATTCACATATCTTGACTAAACAATTTTCCAAGTAGTGTGCATTTCAAATAAAACACATCTATAGGTCAAATATGACCTTCAAGCATCCAGTCTGCAAGGCTTGCTCTTCATGTTCACAAGTGACTGGAAATAGGATCCCCAAAATTTATATATGCAAGAGGAGATTTAGAAATGTAGAGATTTGTAGAAATTTAGAAGGAGAGACTATACAAGTGAATGTTATTTATGTGCAATAGGCAAATGATGTGCAGAATGTGACCATGCATACAGATACAGAGTAGATTGGGAAAGCCAGCTGAAAACTATGTCTGGATAGGAAAAAAAGAAATCTATTTAGAGGCAAGTGATCTAATTGTTATTTTGTTTCAATTAGATTAACAGATTTGATTCATTCTTGATTTTATTAAACCTACAGACCTCTTTCCACCATTGGAAAAGCAGGAAAGGAAAAATACAGAGTGAAATCAAAATCCAAATTCAACCTTTATTGCCAAATTTCTAATTTTTTGGTGGCAACTGTGGAGGAGGATCGTGAGAGATTGAGAGATACACAACAGAAATAAGACAGAAAAAGCCCTGGAGGAGAAGTTAGAGTGGCGGAAATATTGAAAATTTTCTAGTATTCTTTCTATAAAGTTATAGCATAGGGAATGTAGCTAATAATATTGTAATTCTTTGTATGTTGACAGATGGTAACTAAACTTATCATGGTGAGCATGTAGTAATGAATATAATTGTCAGATCACTGTGTTGTACATCTAAGTAAAACAATGAAAAAAATATGACAAAAAAAAGAAGGTTAATGAGTCACAGGGATAAGGCGATAATGGCCGTGAACAAGGTTACAGCAGAGAACACAAAGATAAAGGGACAGGGAGCAGGGCGGGTTGGGGGGGGGCGGTCAGAAGTCTACAAGACTCTTAGGAAATGGAAACCCCAGTGTTTTGGATCAAGAGTCAGAACTGAAAAGAAAGCCTGGACTGCTAAACCTATGAGTCAGGGTATGTAGAATATTGTGAGTTAAGCCTCGGTCTTTGGCGCCATCATTAAGATCTGAATTTGACAAAGAGGTTCCATTCAACTTCATTTTTTTCATTAATAAAATAAACCTTTACTCTGCACTTACTAAGAGCCAGGAATTAAGCCACAGCTTCTGTCTCTACAATACTTACAATGTGGTAGGGGACAGAAATATAAACAGAAAGAAAAAATACTGTAATGGAGGAAAAGCATAAGGTGCTATGGGAGAAGCCTGCTGTATCCTTCTGCTCAGGCTGTGAACTGCACGAATCCAGGAGGCACCACTCATACAGACTGGAAGTAAGTAACGGCAGTTTCAATTACCTAACTGAGACTAGTTTGGTGTCAGAGAAGGCTTTGTGGAGGAAGTTACTCCTAGACTGAGCCTTGAAAGTATCAGTAGAATTTAGCCATACAGAACTGGATTGGGAGAGAGGAGGAGATTATGGAAGGTCTCATTACAGTCCAAGGAACTTGTTAAAAAAAAAGAATAAATGTCCCTAATAGTTTCATCATCATGCTTAAAGGACATATGCTGCCAAAGAACAAGTTGTATTTTTAATTATGAGGTCTCAGAGAAGAACAGTCAACGACTTCTCATAGCCCAGATTTACTAAGCATGGCATGCATAAAGGAATTCCCTATACAGAATATCTAAATAGTTGCTTCCCATTGAACTAAAATGGATTGAATTAGGGCACAGTGAAAGAAACACAAAGATGGTGTGAACTATAGCAAGGATATCACCACACATGGCAAACAGAGATCTCTAGAGGGCAAAGGTATTTTGTAACTAGTGAGTAAATACATTCAAGCAAACAAAACACCATGACAAAACTGGAAAAGCATCATCCACACAGGAAGGAAGAGATAGCCAGGAGGGCTTTTTCTGGCAAACCAGGTTCCCCTCCTCCAAACACCTTCTGACCAAACCACCCACTTGCCAGTGATGCCTACTTGCCTTTCTAATTTTTTGTTTTCTCTTCATAACTAGACTTTTAGCGCTTTGTCTTATTACTCTGCATTTTCCAGTGTCTTGAGTATCAACCTGTGCCGTAAATATATGTTGATGAGAATGAAACCTATGGCTTCACCAACTGCTTTATGATATGTGAGTTATAACACCACATGGAGCTGCTACCACGCAGTCTTTATGAGTGCCATTGGGATGCAGGATTCTTTGCATTTCCCCAAAAGAATCCACTTACACTGAAAAGGATGAGTGAGCAAAGTAGACTTCCCTAAACACGAGAAGGTCACTGTTTCTTACTCCCTACTGCACATTTTATAAATCCCCATTGGACATGTTCCCTTCACCCAGCCTTCTATTAGCATTTCCCATTTTCCAGGAATATACTGGAGCAATCATTTACCATCTGCCCCGATTTTCCTTCTGTGTCTCTAATACTTCTCCCTCTCTCTGACACACAGCAGTCTTTTGCCCCAGACTCTCCAAATTTCCATACATGCACTTAAGGTCTCTGCTTAATAGGACTCTCCCATTCCAAGCACCCATTTTCTATAGTAGAGTATAGTCATCAACTTTCCCTAATCACAGAATAATAAGGACAGCTAGAGAAACAAAGAATGAAAGAAGTAAACAGAACTGACAAAGCTCGGGACAAGCCATCCCAAAATGCAGCACCTGAGCACATAGACTATTGTAAGCTGAGGGAGTCTGAGGAAACAGCAGAAGCAGGAAGGTCACTTGGCCCTTCCTCCCGCCTTCTGCTCTGAAGCAGGTCACAAATGCTCGGGTGAGGTACTACACTTACCTCATACTCTTCGACCTATTATATTCTACACAGCTGCTCTCTCTTCATCAAACCTAGCATAAAAATATGCAGGTTTAACTGTTTCCACAGGTCTTCATTTCCTCGTGAAGGCGCCTGTGTCATGTAAAACTTATATTAAGTAAATTTGTATGCTTTCCTCCTGCAATCTGCCATTGACAGTTTAACTTTCAGAACTAGCCAGGGACCCTAAGAGATAGAAGAGTTCTTCCTGCCCTACAAAACACATATGGAAGGTAGTATGACTTAGCCGATGTCTTCTATTTGGTGGTGATGAAAGAAAGAAGTTGTACTTTGCAAAGAGTACTGTTCCTTATAATGTAGTTGGCAAGGGCTGCCCCTGCATCTGGGAAAAGAAAGATTCATGACTGTGTATTGATGACAGTGCCTCAGTTCCTTATGGAAAATTCCATAGGGGTGCTGTGGGAAGAGACGGATCACTACCCACCAGTAAAGCAAAGCTTTGGAGATGGGCTCCTTATAAATTGTCCAAATGATTTTTTCTACCTTCATCTAAGGTAAGAACGATATTGAAATGGCTGTGGAACAGCTTGAGACAACTTTTAATTTGTTTTTAGATGCAGTACCTAAGACGACCAATTTATTTCTTGAAATTGCTGTTCTTACTTGTGAGCTTTTACTTGTAAAAAGATGACGAATTTGATTAGCAAATAATTGACATGATCTAGGCATTGCTTTGCATTATAAATCGCTAAAAATAAAGTCATTCCACATTACTTGCACTCCAAGATAAATTAGACCACAAGAATTATCTGCAATACAATGTACTTTCTATGAAGGAAAGTACTTTAAAAATCTGTAAATAATAACCAACTTGGTGTATGATTATTTTAGCACCAAGCCAAAAGAGTATGTTTCTGTTAGTGCTATATTTCTTCACTCAACTATCTGAATAAAATAAATTTTGAAATGAAAAAGCATTTGGGAAACAAGTATCAAAGGTGAAAAGCTTTGAAGAAAGATGACATATTAAACTTTAAAAAAACTGAAAATGGAAAAAATCATAGGAAAACTAAGTTGAAATGTCTGGCAGTCCTTTGAAAATGGAGTTTAATTTTGGAGAGACTGGTGTGGAGGCAGAGTTTGGGGTATCACAAAAATACAGTTGACAGTTGAAACTGGGGAATTCCAAGCAGAGAAGCAGGAAGAAAAACTGTCAAGGATAAACATTTTTAAAACATTCGTATTTAGAGTCTGAAGGGTAAAAAAAAAAGAAGCCATGAGGTAATAGGAAGAGAATCAGAAAAGGACTGTTGGGTAGAATTTGGATTCAGCAAGGTGAGAAGGCCCAGCCCAAGGCCATAAGGAGATGCTGCGGCTGAAGACGACGCGGCCATCAGGTGAGGACCACACATTCTAGCAGCTCAACAGGAGGGACAGAGCCACGTGTGAGGACAGTGAGGCCAAGCAAAAGCCAGTTGGTTGTCCTGCTTCAAGTACTGAGAGCTAATCGGCTTCAAAGTAGAAGAAGAGGAGCTGGAGCTCGTAGAGGTGAGTGAGACCGAGGGCTTGGAGCAGTCAGAACAGGAAGGCAGGCCAGCCGAATTCCCTGGAGACAGGAGGAGTAGGGAGAAGGGGACCGGCAGGAAGCGAGAGATGCGTGGGGACCCAACCAAAGATGCGGAGCAGCTCCTGTCAGACTGTAAAGGATCTTTGATTGGAAGTGAAAGAAGGCAGTTCTGGGAGCCAGAGAAGTAAAGTCTCCAGAAGCCTCTGTGAGAGTAAGTTTGCAGTTTCACAAAAGACAAGTAAATGGCTTGTGGAATCACTTTAATGGCCAGATTTAATTTGCATTTATCTCTTCTAGCTCAGCCTGAATAATTCTATGCTTCTCCCCAATCAAGACCAGCAGCTGAGGAGAAGAGTGGCGAACACGAGCTGTGTTCCCAGTGCATATGGGAGACAGTGAGGCAGATCAAGGGGCAAGGGAACTGTGGAGGGAGAAATAAATCTCTGACGGGATGAAGAAGGTGAGAGAGGGAGATGTGTGTGTGTGATAAGCTGCAAGGCAGCCAGTGATGTAGATATGACAGGTAGACTGGAATGGTGACCCGTGTCAGTGGTGGCAAGCAGTGACGATGTTGTAAAGAGGAGGGTTAGAGATCTCTGAAGATATTCATTGTATTCAGTGTCTGGGCTGCCAGTGAGTGGCTTTACCATCAAAGAAGGCATAAAGCCTGGCGGTGGCAGAAATGGATCATTTGAAATCAATTTCAAACAGAAATTGAAATCATCAAATGGTAAAGGACATGGATAGACTAGACATTAAACATCTAAGTCAGGAAGAGAAATATTGGAAGGTATGAAGAGCGATCAGTGATTTCACCACATGCCCTGGGAAATATTTCTCTGATACATTGAATACCTAATTTTCACACACATAGACAGGATTCTACGTCATCATGAATTAGGAAACCTCGCTTTTCCCACATTCAAATACCCAACTGAAAGAAGACCCCGCGAATATTCTAAACATTCTACAAGTTACTCAACTCAGACCCCAAACTTCACTGAGTTGTTAGATTTTTTAGCTCCTACTTCCTCTTTGGGACTAGCACATTAAGGCTTCCTTTTCGTTATGTGGAAGTGCCATATAAGCTTACCCTACATTGACTTTTATGAGATTTTCATTTTCTTTTTGCCTTACTTTCCCCTTTAGTTACAGGAAGATTGCTTTTTTGTACCACTACGGAAAGGACAGTTTAAAACAAAAACACTTCTAAAGAATCTACCTTTGCTAACATAAAATGTTTTATACTAAATCAAGATATGATCTTAAACCAGTATAAGCATTATTCAGCCTGGTTGTTCTTAGAAATTAGTTTCCTCTAGATTAGAGTTTTAATCACACAGCTACACTGTAGAAAGAGTGCCATAAACCTATGCAGTGGCAAATGTAGCAAATGGGTAATGTGTGATTTGCAATATGTGATTGCCTTTATATTGCCAAGACCACACTTCAAGAAGGAATTCTTATGCATGTGCTATACATATTTGCAACTTAAAAATACAACAGAATGGCTATTACAGAAAGTGGATACATAAATTTAGTAAGTTTCGTTTTAGGTAGTATAAAACTAATAATATGTTTCTCAGAGTAGTTTACTATGAAAGCTTCTGAGCAGAGTAGGTTACACACCCAATTTAAAAGGAAATGGTAGGTGAGTGACAGGATGGAGGTGGTAACTAATGACATAGTGGTAATCATTTTACAACAAATACATATATCAAGTCAGTACATACACCTTTACCTTACGCAATGTTCTGTGCCAATTTTATGTCAATAGAACTGGAAAAAATAAAATGAAAGGGGGAGTACAAACAAAATACGATTTCTCCCACTCTGTTAAGATTGCAGGCAATTTAATTATTTGTTCAAATTGGTCATTATACATTATTACTCAATAAGACCCCATCAAATAAGATTTCAGAGTTGTCCACATCAGATTTTTAACAGTCAATAAATGTACGACATATATTTATTTGCAAATAATAATTTTTAAAACAATGAATTTTGTGTGCAGAAACAGTAGGACTATTTCTTTTAGAATATCATCTTTATGGTCCTGGTATTTAAAAGACAGTATTTAAAGAACCACTAAAAACAGGCAAAGTATGAGGTGAATAACATGCATGAAGAGAAAAATAGAAATTTTATTTAAGATTCATTCCACTGCTGTTAAAAAATGCCTGCTTCCTTCACTCTGACTCTTACATCCTTGATAAGCAGGAATCTTTACTTACTTCAAAGGAGTTACTTCTACCAAGTCAAGTTAATTAATCTGTTTTATTCCCTTAGTGACACTCCAGCTGCCATAGAACCTAGATTCTAAAAATGAACTTCCATTTAGAAACATTTTGAAGAGGACAGTTTAAATTGTTATTAATTAGAAATATCATGCATTAGAAGGGCCATTCCAGAAGATACTGATTCTTGATTTTTCCTCAATCCTTATATCCCAGTATTTCCCCAGCTTTCAAGCAGCTGGCAATGCAGTACAGAGTTAATGCATCTGAAACAGACAACAGTTCAGTACAAAATGCAGTGGCCAACTCAAAACGCATTGTTACTTGCAGTGCAAGAGTCTCGGCTACGCTAGTCAGACTGGGCCTGAAAGAGCTGAGAGAGTGAGCCAGCAGGGAACAGCAAGAGCAGCCCCACTCGGGATCCTGAAGAGAGTTCCCGGTCACCAGCAGACCTCCGCTTGTCTGGCTAAAGAGCAAAGCTTACCCCACATCCAAGGTTGTAGGCAGAGTCTTCCACAGTCCTGTTCTTTGTTCTTGACTTTGCTTTGCTAAAGAAACAAATTCAAATGCATATTGTGTGAAATAAAATGGGAGAATTCACCACTATTTTTTGGTGAATTAGATCATTCAGAACTCAGATAATCCTGAACAAATCATGTTTTTAAAAAATGGGGCCTCCTTCGTACGTACTGAAACTATTTAAAAAATGGTCCTGAGCAAGGCAGGGCAATAAGAAAACCAGACTCCATGCTTCCTCTGAAGGGGCAGGATGTTGAGAACTGGAGATGGCTGTGCTTTGCAGTGATCTAGAAGCACTTCACTCAATGTGCCAATTAAACATTGCTAACATATATTCCCACTGGGGAAATTTTCTATTTGGGGAATATTTTCCCATAAACATTCTGTGTAAACAAAATGTTTAAGACATAATGAGATTTACTAATTAAATCTGCCTCCCAAAATAGGAAGTAAATTCTAGTGGTTCACCTGCCAATAGCAGCAGGACCCCCCACATGGTATTCACGCGTCTGTGATGTGGGTGTCACCACTGCAGGAAATCGCTGCCTTCCAACTACCACATTGGACATCCCCTCTCAGTAGAATAGATAGATTTGGCATTACACAATAAAAGGAGAGATTCTTAGCAGCCATCTTTCTTAGAAAGGGACATCCTTCCCACTGTACTTCAAATTCAGTTGATCTGAAATGGCGTTTAACTTGAACACAATTCCCTAAGGTGTGCATCATGGCCTGACCCCGTTTCTAGAAAAAAAAAAAACCTATACTTTGTAATTACTGTACTTAGTGAGAAATGTGACTTGCAGTATTATGGGAATCCATAACAGATGTTCTAAGGTCAAAGTAATTTCTGAAAACATCCTGTTGGATATAAGGAAAGGAGCCAGAGAGACTATACAGTTCCCACTAAAACTAGTAGTGAGTTTTTGTGGGATGTGGACAGTGTCCTAGGCCACATGCTCTCTCCATTGCCTAAGAAATTCTGAAAAATTTTGCTGAAAAGAAGAAAAGATGTCTCATAAGGAATATCTCTCTTAGATAAAACAAGATTTGAATTTGACCCCAGTTATAACTTCAAAGTTCCAAGATTAGGCAGTTAGAGTAAATAAAAGACTACTAGTCATTGAAAAGAGGCACCTCACCACCTCCCAAAATTCTGGCATATACTATCTTCTAATTATAGAGTATAAGTACTATTTAAAGGTTTGGACTTTAAGTCCTCTGAGAATTAAACTGTTAGAATAAAAGCAAAAGATTCAGGAAGGCGCTACAGTGTTTATTTTCATCATCTAGTTTAGTCACAGGAGGTAGACAAGACCATCCTTACGTGAAAACTGAGATGCCTCAGATGTGCCATTCATTTCCATTAAAATTAATTTAACTATGTATGCCTTTTTTAATACTCCTACTTTAGAGAGCAAGAAAGATCTGTGATCTTCCTGAGAACAAAGAAACTATCCCAGTCATTCACCACTCCAATTATCTAAGGTTCTCTTTTAAACTGCCGGGAAACTGATCTTGTATTACCACAGCTGTCTACAGCTTTGAACCCTATTTGGAAAAGTATGTGCATCTCTTTTTACTCCAACTTGTTTTAATCAAAGTACTTGTTTTATTTTTTAAAAGAGAAATGGAGCCAGAGCCTGCTTTGTTCTTTTGATTTGGAGAAACCCTAGTTCTTCAAACCACAAGATGATAATCCAAGCCCTTAAGTCAACATACTCTATTAAAAACAAATCAGTGAACAGGAAATGCATAGCTAAAATAACAACAGAATGATAAGAAGAATGCATGATAAGAAACTATGTGAAATACTATATTAAGTATTTTGCAGTCAGTCTTGTTTAATCCTATCTCTGATGTAAATACTATGATTACTACATTTCTAGGGATCAGTTTTTATTTCCAAAACTTACAGAAGTGATGTCAAATTTACCATTGTTCTTTAGCAACAAAAGATCATTTTTCATTTCTATTTTCTTGTATCACCATACACACTCACTCGCATGAAACTGTTATAACTGAACTAGCTGGTGAGTAACCCGTAGATATCACCTTTGCTCAAATGTCTGGCCCCAAGTAACACATTTAATATTATCTCACTGTGGTCAGGCAAAAGCACATTTAAGATTATCACCTCAGTGTTTCCTGTACTATCTGCAGCATAATCACCTGGTGTGTTGATTAAAATACAAATTGTCGAGGCACTCTATAAATACAGAACCAGAATCACTAGGGCCAGGGCATCTGTGTGTTTTGTAAGCTCCACAGGCCATTTTTAAGCACAATGAATGATAAAAACTATAGCCTCTGTATGATTCATGCCTTGAAATTTTTTTGTGTGTCACATTCAGCTGTCTTGTTTATATTTTTATATGGACTGTATTTTGCCAGACCCACATGAGCATATATTAGGCACTTCAAGTGTGTGTTGAACAAATGTTCATTTGTCTTTCTACTCCTAAGTACTATGTATTTCAGCTTTTCAGAGATGTTTCTTAAGTTGAAGTCATAGCAAAGTAGGAAAGAGAGCAATTATTGGTGTGTGTGTGTGTATCTATGTGTGTGTGAAATACTGCTAATCCCCCAGGCTGTCTATCATTTGAAGATGCACACACACTTCCTGCCCCATTCAATTTCCCTCCTCAAATGATGCCACAGAAGGAAGAACGTTCTTCCAGGATTCTAAGACTATGAGAGGAATCCAGGTTCCTCTGAATCTTTAAATAATTCTATATGGCCAAGAAAAATTTGATAATTCCTATGTTTTTCAAAATGACAGGTAGCCCTCAATGAAGAAAATGGTCCCAATTGCTATGTATTTATCAAAAACATATAAGAGCCAATTTGTCCTAAAAGATATTTTTTAAACTTTTATATCTAACTTGATGGAATTAAACATAATAAAACACAGAGTAGTATAAAGTCTTACTTAAATGACCAAAAATACAGACTATTGAAAAATTTTAAAGCACATGAAGGTATGGAATAACTTAACACACTTCCCAAGTAGGGTAAAAAAAAAAAAAAAAAGACATTGATTAACATGATGATATATAGTTAAACTATACTTGGCAAGGGAGTAATACAGGTTTTGGTATCTGAACAAATGTACTTTATAAGATTATCCATCATTCACCGTTTGGGCTAAGACCTAAAATTAAATAAATGTTTGTGATCTACCACTTCTTAATGTGCACCCTATGAGATCAGCAGTCGATGAATCCTGCAAGGTCAAGACCATGGCATTTACTGCGGTTTCTGGTTTTCAGCACCACCTGCTTAATCTCCACCACATTCTCTAAGGATAATGAAAATAGAAGAACAGGGAAGAAAAACATCTCTCTTGAATGGGATCTTCCTCTTGGAAGTACTCCTCAGAGTGGGGATGCTGGAGGCATTTCTCCCCCTATCATTCAGCCCCTTTGAAAGTGTCTTTCCTCTTCTGTTCTTTAATTTCCTGTTTTATCACAATTACCAGCTCCTTCTCCTGCAATTCACCTTGAAAATGGTTATAGCCAAGCACAGTTGCATTGCATAATATTTTTACTTATTATATTTCAATCTGTCCTTTTCTAAGCTTTACTTATTAATTTGATGCAAATTCCACAATTTATATTTATTATTATTTAGAGCACTTTCACATCCAAAGACACCTGCCTAAGAAAATCGGCCCTTCTGGTGTTCCTATCATATTATTGCAGTTAATAACACTGCTTTCTGAATACACTAGTAACAGGAATGATGTAAGTGGTATGATTCTCTTAATGTCCTCTGTTCTTTAACAAGCACGTCTATCACTGTTTAACCTACAGGGGCATTTGAAATAAAAAGTATTAGGACATTTCTACCATGGGGAATACAGGCTAAGGCACAGAAAATACAGTTACAGCTTTCAGGCCTCATTCCCATGCCCTTACTGTACACAGCCTGGAAAATGTAACAGTTTTTCATTCAGGGCCCCACTGACAAATAGTGAGCAATGGTATTTCAGCTTTGTCACATATTCCCTCATATCTTTATCAGGAAATGTCAATTCCTACCATCAGTTCAGCCAAAATCAGGACAAGTTTCCAGCTACATAACAGCTAGCTTTTAATATTGTCTCTAGAAGCAGATTTGGAGGATTCTCTTCCAGATGTCACCAGCATGTAGGGGTCAAAGAAGTTAAGAACACCTTCCACAATGAGGTGTCACTGTTACCCAGAATAATATATCTCAAACATACTGTGAAGAAAGAATTAGAGGACAATTAATGGTATCAGCTCATGCCAGGGCCTGGGATGGGGGCTCCAAGGGGAATACATCGCCCAGTGCTTTCTTAGCAAGGGTCTCAAAGCTAGACTCCCAGCTTTCTGTCAAAGTCACAGAAGTGTTAACTTGTTGAATGTAATCATTTAAACCCTACAATTTTTGTGAACTGATTTGGCAATTTTTTCTAAAATTACTGGAGCCCTGAAAAAAGTATGTGGGCTAGGCCTCTCTTGAAATCTGTTAGTTCTCAAGTCATTCCAAAATTGTTTATTGCAATGATGCCACTTAGGAAGATTCTGTGTTGCACTGAGCACACAGAACATCTTATTGTAAAGTATTAACCTAGAATTATTAGCCTTGGGCAAAATATTGAGAGGGCAAAAGTTTTCACTAATCAGTCTCAACCTTTGCCTTTTTATTCTGTCTTATTGACCCATTCTTTCTCCTTTTGCTCTCTGACCCATTAAAAAAATAATTACTTTAGTCTCTGACCCTGTGTTTAAACAAGGATCTGACAACAGCTTTTGCATTTTCACCAATTTAATTACATGTGTTGCTAACTCCAGAGAACATACATTAAGGTCATGTTTCTAGTTGATGAAGAGGTTTGTTTCATTGTTATAAAAAAAAAAGTAAAGGAAAGTATGAAATAGGCTGTCAACACACACAAATTAGAACAGCACATATCAAGATGCAGGAGGACTGGCCTAAGATTTGTTGGTCTTTGATAACAAGCCAATATGAAAGTACATGCATTGATGAGCAAAGTGCATATTCAGAGAAACCAAGTGACTTTTCAGATACTGTGTTCTCGAATGAAGTAAAGGGAACTCTGAGGTAGAAAAGTCGCTGTAGGTAAGCGATGAACTACAGCGATAAAAACCCAGCATGTAACTGGTGCATAAAAGGAGATAAACATGAAAGGAATCAATGCAGAGCACTCCTGGGTACAAAACCTAGTAAAACCACAGCTATTTTATTTCCACCTTTTTTTCCATGTTTCACCATTGAAAAGCATAATACTGTCCTTTATGGCAAAGTATGAACCTGTAGAAATTTCACAAATACCTGTTCCACATAGAGTGGCCAAAAAACAAAAAACACAAAAATCAAAAAAGCTTGTTTTAGAAGACGATAAACCCTCTGTTTCCTACATGGTTGTTGGTACTAGTGGGGAATAAACCCAGCTGCTGACATAGACCTGATTTTTTTACTCAGATACTAATTAAGATGGACTTTGGACAAAGCTTCTCCTGGAGTAAACTTCAGCCTGAACAACTCAGAAAGAGGCAATGCAAGAGAACTCACATTAATTTATGAAGTATCTATTTGTGTCAGGCTCTGTGCTACATGTTTTATGTGTGGTCTTATTGCATAGCCCTGCTGTTAGGTTATAGTCTAAGTATTTTACAGCAACACTAAGGCTTGCAGAGGAGTTAAGGTAACTCATCCCTGGACTCACCGACATTGATTATCGAGAGCACTTTGAAGAGAATAGAGCATGTGCATATAAGAAACACCATTCATGGGGAAATTATTCTAATGAAATATTTTAGTGCCTAGGTTATGGACTATATTAACAACATTGTAGAGATTAACTATCCAATGAATTGAAACTACGTTCCAACTATAATTTAGAACAATCTAAGGCATCATGTTATAAAGGCCACCCAAGTCTCTGTATTTCCTTAGTCCATTCTGCTTTTAGACTATACACCTTTTAAGGGTAAGTTCTATGTCCACCTTAACTTCCTATCTCCAGGGCACATTTAGCTTGCAAATTATTCTCTGGAAAAGCAATTGACTTATGTCCAGTGATGAACTGTGTCTGACACAGTTCATAAATAAACTGTGGCAATCTATGGTCAGCTCAAACCAAGATTACAGACAAAATCTGTTAGAATTTTATTTTTTAAAATTGTACTATTCCTAGATAGAAATATAGTTGAGGTAGAATTTGCTGTTAAGTATTTTATTCCATTCCCTAAAAGAACAGATTTGAATGTTTATAAAATCTATAAACTTTTCTCACACGTATTGCTGTTAGACTGATGCCTTGTACATGAAGTTAAGTTAGCAGCTCTGTCTCATTCTTACTCAACTGGGCCTATGAGCAAATCTGAATGCCACATGGTTTTAAATATATCTCATTAAATATTCCCTTATCAGGTAAAAATTTTTCTTCAAAATCATCTATAATAGTACATAATACTTTTATCATGTGAACATACATAATTCTGGCCCAGTTTTAATTAAAAGATAATCCTGATTTATAATTACAGGTATATTTTGATACCAATAATTAGCTCATGAAATCTTTAATAGGAGTTCCATAAAGCAGATTAAACAAGGCTTTGGCTATCTTTATAACAGTTTTGTTGTACTTGGAAAAATCTCTTCTTCATAGATCAGATAAAGGTAAACTTTAACCCAATTTATCATTCAAGAGGTTGTATGCTGGCATTAAAATGCTTTTTTTCTTTACATAGCTTGCTCCAAATGAATTATTTTTCAACACATCATTTGAAGTTTACTCTCCCCTCCAGGAAATTCCTGGTCAGAATGTCAACATAATTTTGCTCACCGCTTATGCCACAACGTGCTCCTGGATGCTCCGCACACTAGCAAAGGCCAGAGAAAAGGACTGAGGGAGGATGTGTCTCTTAGCTGTCCTAACCAAAGCATGTGACCCTTATACCACTCACTCCACCAAGAAATTTCGGGAGAGACAAGCATTAATGAAACTGGGAAACACAAAATCACCTAAGGGAGAAAACTGTAACAAAATTGATTTTTTTTAACCCTAAGGCTTATTTTTTAAAAACACAGTACTTTTTTATAAAAGATAAAACTCTGATACATTACAGACAAGTATGAAGCAAAATTTAAGAGCTCCTCTCCCTGTTTCTCCACTACCCAAAGCTGGCTTCTCTGAATTTTGTTATTTCTTCAGACATTTTCCAAGAACATATGATTATATACAGGCACATACTTTTCACATCATGAAAAGGAATATACTTCCCACGTTATTCTACAACACTCTCCTCTTTGAGCACCAAGATGTGTACACACATTTACATATATATTGAAGGTTTTAAAGTTAACCAGTATTCAATCATAGCTCTATATCACAATTTAACATTTCTCTTATAAGGAACACAGGTTATTTCAATTTTTTCTTTTAGAAACAACTGTAATAAGCATCCTGGTACACCTTCCTTTGGACACAAATGCAGAATGTTTCTAGAAGGAGAAGTACTAAATAAAAATTTTGCACAACTTGAATTTTAGTGGAAAACATCAAAGGCTATGCCAGTTTACCCCCCTGACAGCACTGAATGCATGGTCCCCCGCATCCTTGCCAACACTGGGAATCATCAGCATCTTAATCTTTTCCACTCTCATTAGGAAAGGGACATGTTTAATTAAAAACATCATATTGACACGACAGCAGTGCTCTTTTAAAGAGCTGACATGCAGAGGCTGACCATGTCCCTAGATGGGTTTTTATCACTGTAATCACAGTGTACCAGCAATTTTATATTTTTCCCTTCTGTTTAATCTACTGAATGATCCTCTGAGTGCTACCATCTGATATATATGATATCAATGGTGCACAGGAGAAACACTAAGTTGTACAGTTTGAAGAGCCCTCAGAGACAGGGTTTCAGAGCAGGCTGGGAGCTGGGGAGAAATTCCATGTCTCTCCAACAGCTACAGAACTGCTCTGGGCAGACCTCTGCACACTCCCGCAAACACTCCAGGACCTGCCACCACGACCCAGGAGCCCCCGGGCTTCCTCAGCTGCATACGCACCGTAATAGCCCAAGGCTAGTGCTGATGAACAAGTTACTCAGAGTCTCTATGCTTTGCTTTTTCTCCTGTAAAATGTAGATAATGATACTTCTCTCTTAAAATTGCTGTAAAAATTTAATGATGCCTGTCAAATAATAGGCACAGTGCTTGGCACACGACAAGTGTGTAAAATTGATGTTTTTATATTACTGTGCTTTTCTGAGCTAATGTCCATCAAGGAAAGAAAGGGACCTATTTCACTAATTCAAGAAAGGAAGAGACTGATTATCCTCATCCTTAAGCCTTGAACATGTTTTCCCTAGAACTGGTTTTAAAGCAATCTGTGCCATTTCAATATGAATGCTCCTGAAAGTCAAGTAGTGATAGTCTCTCTGGTGGCCAGGATTTCTGGGATAAAGGTCAGTCAGTCCCCAAACATCACACCAGTGTTCCTAAAACCCTATATAAGATCATCACTCTGCTTTAGAAGTATAGTTTTCCTGTGCTTAATAAGCAATGTATTTGACTTTTTGTTTCAGATATGGAGGGCTGGCCTCTTCCTTCAACAGTATATATGGTATATATAAAAACCATAAGACTAACATCCTCGCTTTATTTGCTATATAGCAAAATTTATCTCCTTCTTTTTCCTATGAAAATTTCTATCTCCAGCATAAGCTAGGTACCATCAGAAGAAACTGTCTTGAGAAATGAGAAATAACAGCTTATTGTTATCTCAAATTTTATCACCATCTCCCCAGAAAGAGAGAAAAAACTATTTTTGAACAACAGTTCATATGAAAACTTGTTGTTCCTGCCACAGTAGTCAGTCAAGACAGGAACGTAACTTTGAGTCCACCTGAGTATATGTTGTTTTAAACAAAATTACCTATGTGTTGCATAGTGGTTACTAATGCACATGCACATATATAACCCTAAAACTGCTGTCTGTATGATTCACTTCTTGGATGTACTAATTCCTCAGTCCCAAAGATGAGATTATTTGCATTTTGAAACAATCTCAACTTTCCTGCTGTCATCTCATCTCCCAAGCTGCACTCTACCTGGCCTCCCGTGGCCTCACCGACAGCTCCCACTTTTTCATGTCTCTATACCTGTGACCAAGCTGCCCCTGCTTCCTAGAAAAAGTTTCTCCTCTCCACCCAGCCACTCATTTATTAAACTCCCAGCCATCCTTCAAGGCCCAAATGTCTCTTCCATTCCTTTGCGCCCATTTCTCCCTCCCTTCATCTACAAAACGCTGTATGTCTCAAGTTAGCTCTTGCACATACATCTTATCTGTGTATCTCCTCTCCTCCATAGAGTTTCTCTATCTCATGGGAATATATACCTATGATGTGCTTTTTAAATCCTTTATCTCCAAGACTTTACCTATGAATAGACAGTTTCCACTCACATGCACTATTCTTATAAAAATTCATCTGCACTGACAGTAATTCAAAAAGAATTTGCAAAATTAGAAGACTTCGTTTTTCATCCTAATTGATTTTAGTGTCATTTTTATATATTTTAAGTTATGAATTGATTTCCCCAATGCTTTCAGAGATGTAAGGATCTGAAAGACCAAATCATTTGCCTTTTGCCTTGACCTTTGTATTAAAAGTATATGAGCTTGCTTGTATTGCAATTTAGTACACAAGGCATGAGCAATATCCGATTCATGTCATTTTGCACAGCTGCTCAACATAGACAAGGCCGCAATGGTACTAACATTTCTGCTTTGGCATCCACAAGTACCTAACATGTTGAGCAAAGCAGCTCAGCCCATCCTGCCCTAAAGAACTTCCACAAATGCCTGAGTATTGAGCATCCAATTAATATCTGCTCACTACTCAGATATTAGCAGATATCTGAGTTTGGATGCCAGACCTTTTATATCCTCATCAATTAAAGTACCCCATTCATATCCAGGTATAATATGAAAGTTCTTGCCACAGAGACTTAGTACAATTAGCTCAAAGACAACAATCCTCTTTGCACATTTGGTAATTTTTTTTTTGATTTATGAAATATCTGAAAGTGTACAAATCTTCCAGACAGCTGAGACCACTGTACAAGTAGGGATGGGTAGGATAATGAGAGGTGGGACAAAGGGAGTTTTTAATTTTTCAGATACTTTATAAACTCTTGGAGATAAATTTATGACATGCATTTCCTTAGGAAATAGAGTCTCCACACCTACCTAAGCACAGAGAACGACAATATCACTTACTCCAGGATGTCAAGCTTTAATAGCTACCCAACTGGCTACCTTCCTCCCCTGCTTTTGTCCACCTGTTTTATAAGCACTGTGATCACAATACTCTACTGGGCAGGAACTTTTAAGGACTTTCTATGACTTACAGAATATGCCCAGTTCCCAGATCACCATTGAAAACCATTCAGATTGTCTCCCAACCAAGCACCCTGGTTAAATCTCCTATTTCACTAAATGTAAGCTCCAATCAGGGAAGGGTAACTTCCATTTCCTAAGCATTTACTACATATACACCAGGCACAGTGTTTAATAGCTGAGATACATATTCTCTCATTTACTCGTTACAGTGCCTTGCCACGGAGCCATTAGGTCTTAGATTTAGAAATAAGGAAGCCAAAATGGTAATGTAACTTTTCTAAGGCCACACAGCTCAAAAATAATGCAGCTAGAATTTGAATGCTGTCCCCACACCTTCTTAAACCTGAAGCTTATTGAACAGGTCTGCAATTTCTGACTTCAACCCCTTGCCTCTACCCTCAGTGGCCAACATGGTATTGGGTACATAATAGTCACACAATAAACACATTTTTGTTAAATAAACAAAACAGAATCCTGTGGGTTTTGCTTGCTTTTTTACTCTACTGATGAAGCCCACCCATTCTTTCTTCAATCCCCTTTTCAAATTCATGTCTTTCCATAATGCGTTCTATGACTAGCATTCCCAGCTCACTTCTCTCTCTCAGCTCATGGTCCATACTAGAAAACCACGATTAATGCCCTACTTCCTTGTAACATGTAATTGTGAGCATTTTTTAATTCATTTTTATTCATGTGGTCTCATTAATTCTTAAACTGATTGCTCTACACACTTTACTGAATGTCTGGTCTCCAACGGTAGCTGATCCAGGCATTTGCTGCACCACACTGTTTTTATCCTTGCTGCAAAACTATGAGATCAAAAACTAAGCATTGCTGTGTTGATAATTTGGAGCTCTTCCTTTTCAAATACAAAAATTTGTTCTCCTTTATTGTGGGCAGATGATTATTTTAACTTTGACCTCTACTTATTTCCTTACAAAACAACTGAACAGCATTTTTCTGAACCCACCCCACCAAGGATCAGAAAACTGAAGTGTGAATTCAGCCTCTGGAAGCCTCAGTCTCCGGGTAATGTTACATCTGTGAGGCACATTCCTTCTCCTAACCTGGAGTGCTGGTAAGAAGTTGCCTTTAGCAGCTTCACTCCCTCACACAGAAATGAATCTAACATTCCAATAGGTTTGTTACATTTTTGCATAGCCTTTTCAGCACTGGAATAAAAAAGAGAAAGAAAGAAAAATGTATC
The DNA here is from genome assembly GCF_030020395.1 of Manis pentadactyla. Classification (NCBI taxonomy): domain Eukaryota; kingdom Metazoa; phylum Chordata; class Mammalia; order Pholidota; family Manidae; genus Manis; species Manis pentadactyla. The sequence continues at coordinate 152,152,578 of NC_080021.1, read as the reverse complement.
TCATATACAGGAACCTTTATTTCTAAGCTTAAGGAAGGCAGTGCCTTAAATCTTTATGTAAATACAGTGACAGCACAAATTATTGAAGAAGTCCAAAGGGTATCACTGCAATTCTCTCCTTTTTTATAGCATTATTAATGTTCTCTTCTTCCAAATCCAGGCTTCTGAGGAAGTGGGGGAAAATTAAGGCGTGAAGTGCTCTCTGAAAACATTTGGCAATTTAAGGCCCAAGCTTAAGGACATGAATAAATGAATGGAAATTTCTTTGAAGGAATTTATAACAGGTGTGTGTGTATGTGTGTGTGTGTGCGTATGTCTGTGTAACTTTAGCTTTAAGTTACCTTTAAGGAGGTAATATGAATGATTATTTAATAATAACCACTTATGGCGCTAGACATCCATCTCCACAGGTGAGAAAAAATTATTTTGGACTTTATCATGAAGCTACTACCTGTGCCAAAGTCCCCCTTCATCTCTATTTCCACCGTAACAAATAGTCCTTTCTTTTTTCCCATGAGGCTGTTAATTTTCTTTCCGTCTCTGCTCTGCTTCTCGGTCCATGTTTAAAGTCTTCCACCTCCTGGACACCACAGAAAATACCTGGAGAAAGTCACCAGTACCCTTCTCGGACTCCACTTAATAGTTGATGCTGTTGTCCATCCTTTTAACTCATGGCTTCACCCTCTCCTTCCCATTCAGCCAAGATCTCTTCTCAAGCTGAGTTTCTTTACTGGAGTCAATGACTAATCTCTCATTTCTCATCCTCCTCCTCTTCTACCAGTGCTTCCTGAAACATCTATTCCCCTCCATTAATTTCAAACGACACAATGTTCCTAGTTACCCCTTTCGTCTCCAATCCTCAGCATTTCATTAATCTCTAAAACTGAAATGTAAATGATCTCTTAAATCTGTCCACTAAATATATCATCATCTCAAACTACGTCCAAAACTAAAATCATTCATTTTACTCTCCAGACATCTTTTTATTCTCTTACATTCCCCAAATCAGTGGATGGTGGTGTTACCCACTGGGTAATTCAATTAAGAAATATAAACTGCAGAAAGGTAGTGTGGATTATGGAAAATATGCCACCGATAACTGATTTAATATTGAGCAGTCACCTGACCTAACTGGAGTTTCACTTCTTTACCATCAGCAGAACCTTGTAACGGTCCTGTGTGTCCCACTCAGCACTTGTTGAAGGACCAATTCATAAGCAGTCAGTACGACCGTACCACCAAACTTAAAGTCAAAATTAATCATTATACACACATGCACACAAATTTGAAAATAAAACAACATTTCACAAGTATAGGTGATATTGAAATTGTTTTATCTTGCTAAGAGGGACAATGCTGTTTGCAATTTTTGTGACTGGTTATTGTGGTAGTTAGCTTGATCAGGCATTCCCCCCCACCACCTTGTTTTTACTAAATTAGTAAGCTGAATTTACAATTACAGGTCACTGGCATTTTTCATTAAGTGTTTATTGACTCTAATAGTTCAGGATTTCCCTTGCAAAGGTGGTAAAAATGTCCCATGTGTGGGATGAAGATTAAAATAGTTATGTGGTGACCAAGAGGACTGACTGTGATAGAGACCATGTAGTTACTACACCCTGTTTCTCTCCTTCCTTGGCACACAGCTACACTATGTTTCCTGACTTTCCTTTAGTTATCTATGGCCCTGTCGCTGAATTCTAGCCAACAGAAGGGGCAAAAGAATGCCTTCTACTTCCAGACCCAGTCAGTCAATGTAAACCTCTCACAGGGACTGGCTCTTAGAGGGAATATGCCTCCCAAGGTGTGCCTAGGCATCACAGACTAATGACAGTGACATTACAAGACAGAAAGAGCCTGGCCCTGAATTACTTCTCATAGGAGAGCCACCAAACCAGGGACACGGCCACTGAACTCTGGCACAGGTGAGAGAGAAACCACTGTTAAACCGCTGCAACAACAAGCTTTACCTTAACTAATATACAAGCATTAGAAAATATTTTTACCATATACAACCGATCTCACTATAATATTAAAAATATACTCTACTGTTGGAAGTGTGAAGTTATTTGGAAGAAAAAAAACATTTCATTTCAATTCATTCTAAGAGTTCAGCTAGACTTGAAAAAGGGATATTTTGCCAAAATGTACACAACAAAAAAATAACACAAAATCTCCCTGAGTGAATTTGTGTAGGAAACTCATTAAGGATCAGTGGCATGTATAATATTACACATACGCACATTGACACTTCATCTCTCACTTCATTAACTAAAAAGGAGTAATTTAGAATAGGCAGGGACTATTTTTTTAACTATCACAAAATCATGTTTTGCCCTTATTTGCTCTATTCATGATATATTTATTTGGCTTCCAACTTCTTGATTTCAACTGTTAAATTTTATTTTTCTTCTTATGCCTTATTTCAGGTAATAGTAAAATAACAGAAAACCAAAATAAACCATCCACATTCCCATCCCATTATTTTTAAATTATGTCACCCTTTGGTCCTTGTTCATGTACATATTCAGTGTTTTCATTTCTACCATAATATCACAGATGGAGTTATATAGTCTACATTTTCTGTTAATAAATGTTATATCTATTTTACCACAGTTCCCCCTTTTCTCCTAGACTGATCTATCCTGATGCTGTCATCTTATCCCAAACTCCACCCCCAATCATCTTCCAATCTCTGGTTTCCTGACAGCTGGCAATTAAATTCCTGCGAACCCAAATAAATATCGGCTCAACTAAGTTTTACTTTAAATGTTATATAGCAATATTTACAAGACTTCTATATATTTCCAAAACCTAAGATATGAACAGGAAATTAAACTACTGCTTTATGCACACAGGTGCAACTACATGGCACTCTTTGCTATAAAGCAGATGGATTATAAATTAGGTCTTTATGTGTACCTCACAAGAGAATGCAATTATTTACAATTATTTACAGTTTAACAGGACCTTTTTGTAGAGTTCTCTGGCTTCATAGGCAGATACAGAGATCTCAGGTCATCATTTTTAATACTTTCTGACTTTTGCTGTGTTCTTACTCTGAGGGTCATCCCAGGTATAGAGTGGCAGGTATATAAGCCTCATGTGGAAGACTGGTGGGCCCAGGTACTCTGCTGAACAATACAGAATTGTACGTCAAAAAAAAGTAAGCTTCAGTATTCTTGGTTTACTTCAGTGAAGAATCATTTTTAAAAGCTCAAACCAGGCAACCATGCCACTCAGGTTTGAATGCCAACCGTGCCCCCTACAAGGCCCTTTACCCTTTGTACCCTCATTAGTGAGATGAACTAATTATATAGCAAACCTGCAGATGTGTTATGAGGATTAAACAAGAAATTATGTAAATATCTCAAATTAGTGTTTAATACATAGCTGGTATTAGAAAAAAGTTCCCTAAGTAAGGATGTTAAAAATGCTGAATAATCCAATTTGCTCATGTAAGAATACCCACAAATTGGTGATATCAATGGTATGCCCATTGCACTGACTGTATGAAAACAGTATCAGTTATTTAAAGCCAGGTTGCAAACTGGTGGCCTGCAGGTTGGTCCCCAAACATGTTTGATTTGGCCAGCGTAAATATATAACTGGTTCTGCTTCTCTAGTTGACACTGACTGACACATACTCTCTGAGGAAAGCACAGATCTAGAGCAGCATAGCAGCTTTGGATCAAGAGAGCTGTTTAGAATGCTGGCTTCTCCACTTACAATGGCATGCTGGTGAATTTATTAACCTTTCTCAGCTTCATTCTCCCTTATCTTCAAATCTGGGAAATATACCGCTCACAGGACCATTGTGGTTGGCTCATAATGCATAGTCAGTATTATTGTTACCTCTCCCCAACACACCCCCCTTTCAACATACCTCAGTAACTTCTAGCCAAATACACTATGCTTAATTTCAAACAAAACACAATAGACATAAGTTTCATAAGTTTCAGTCTATTTTTAACTGCTTGTGTGTTTATTCATCCAAAATTATGTCTTGAAGGCTCAGTGAGAGCCACGTAAAATTGAATATGAAGATATTAGAAAGACAGAATAACCCTGAAGACAAATTGTTTGGGTTGAAATCCCAGCTCTGCTTTACTAGATTAGTTGTGTGATTCTTGGCATTTGCTTGACCTCTCTGTGTCTGTTTCCTCATCTGCAGAACTGCAATTATAGTTATATTTATCTCTTATGGTTGTTCTGAGGATTAAATGGGGTAACATACCTATGGTACTTTGGACAATGTCCAGCACAGTGTGAGGAGCTATATACAAGATTTGGCTGCCATCAACCATCATCATTTTAAATACCAACTCAGTGCCACATACAGCAATAGAACTGTTAGTAATTCCATTTCAAAGACTTGAGTGTAAAAGGAAGTAAATGATCGCTTCCATGAAAATAGGTACTGGTCTTTATTCTCAAAGCTTTAAAAAAAGAAGCTATTCATTGAGCTGAAAATGGATTTAATGTGTTCTCCATGAACTTGCTCGAGTTTTATAAGTGCCCATGTGTAGGTGTACTTCTTTTTCCCAATGTGGTACAGAATGGTTGGGGAGGGATGGGGCTGGACAGAGGCTAAAGGAAATGGAGTGGTGCCCATGCCAATTCTGTTGGGCAAACAATTTTTAAAATAAAATTATATGTGATGGTATGTGAAGTTAAAACACATTAGGGGTTGTTTGAGGATAGAGACAAAATAAAAGCTACATTTACTAATTATGCACCACCTTAAAAAATACACTGATACATTTTTAACTATATACTATATAGTCAGAAAGTTATCGGCTCAAAAAGTAATTACCCTTCCCAAATTTACACATTGAATAGTGGTAAAAAATGATTCATTCACAGGAATTAATGTGTCTCTCGCCTAAGACTACCATCAGAGTGAACAGATTGAACTGTCTACTGGTAGTTACCATGAGAAATGACAAAAATTCCTGCGTTTAAACATTATCATCTCAGTAAAAAAGAAAGTGTGAAGAAGTCACCTCAGGGAAAGAAAACAAGGAAATGAAGTCTTGGCATCCATTCCAAGAACACTCCTTCAGAATTTGGAAGGAAAATGGAGTTTTAAGATGAAAAACACTAGATGGCTGGGGTAAAAAGAAAGCTTATCAAATAAAGAAAATACATGTGTTTGCAAAATGCTTTACAGAACAAAATAATACATAATGTACTAAACAGGTCCTCTAACTCACCTCAAAAAATAATTCATGAAACCAAAGCTACTTCTGACAGCTTTCCTAGGATGATCTTTTCAGCTTTTGGAGTAGATACAGAAGCTAAACAAGGAGAATAAGACGAAGCCACAAGTATAAGATCGAGTACTGATCTTTTAAATCCACACTAAACACCTGGACACTGATTAGGAATGAAAAATATTCTTCCTTGAAATTTTATGGAACAAGGATCTGGTTTCTACTAAAAGTTCTTTTTTTTTAAATAAAAGGATTAAGACACTATAAAAATATTTAATATAATAAGAGCAATTAAATATTTAATTTCTGTGATAAATAATACCTTATAGATTTTACCTCTTTTAAGTGAAAAAAATTTTTTAACAGTGTGTCCAAGGAAGTCAATTGGTCATTATTTTCCAAATCAATTTTTGGCAGAAGAGATACATTGTAATATACTGTAATACACTGACTGCAGGCCAATATTCCTGGTGAAAAACATAGATACAAAAAAATCCCCAATGAAATATTAGCAAACCAGTTTCAGAAATACATTGAAAGGATCATTCATCATGACCAAGTGAAATTTATTCCAGGTGTGCAAGGATGGTTCGATATCTGCAAATCAATCAATGTGGTATACCACATTAACAAAAGGAATGATAAAAAACACACAATCTACCTCAATATTTAATGGAAAAACATTTGACAAAATTCAACATCCATTTATGGCAAAAATTCAAAACAAATCATGTATAGAGGGAATATGCCTCAACATAATAAAGACCATATATAACAAACCCACAGCTGACATCATACTCAATAATGAGAAACAGAAAGCTTTTTCTATAAGATCAGGAGCATAACAAGGATAACCACTCTCACCACTTTTATTCAACACAGTAATGGAAGTTCTAGTCACAGCAGTAAGAAAAGAAAAAAAAAAGACATCCAAATTTTAAGGAAGAAATAAAATTGTCATTATTTGCAGATGACATGAGATTATATATAGAAAACCCTGAGGACCCCACCAAGAAAACTATTAGAATAAATGAGTTCAGTAAAGTCACAGGACACACACTCAATATACAGAAATCTGTTGTGTTTCTATAAACAAACAAAAAAAGCAGGAAAAAAATTAAGAAATTAATCCCATTTACAATTGCATCAAAAAGAATAAAATACCTAGGGGTAACTTTAACCAAGAAGGTGAAAGACCTGTATACTGAAAACTATAAGACACTGATGAAAGAAATTGAAGAAGACATAAATAAATGGAAAGATATTCCACGCTCATGGATAAGGTGAATTAATACTGTTAAAATGGCAATACTACCCAAAGCAATCTACAGATTCAATGTAATCTCTATCAAAACACCAATGGCATTTTTCATAGAACTAGAAAAAATAATTCTAAAGTTTGTTTGGAAACACAAAAGATCCTAATAGCCCAAAAAATCTTGAAAAAGAATAACAAAACTGGGGATATCACATTCTCTGATTTCAAACTATACTTCAAAGCTGTAGTAACCAAAATAGTATGTTAGCACCACAAAAATAGACATGACGATCAGTGCAACAGAATTGAGTTCAGAAAAAAAAATGACATATATGACCAATTAATATTTGACAAAGGCAAGAATATACAATGGGGAAAGACAGCCTTTTCAATAAATGGTGTTGGGAAAAATGAACAGCTACATGCAAAAGAAACAAACTGGATCACTGTCTTTTACCATAAAAAAAAAAACTCAAAATAGATTAAAAACCTAAATATAAGACCTGAAACCATAAGACTTTTAAAAGAAAACATAGGTAATAAACTTGAATGTCAGCATTATCAGTATTTTATTGAATATGTCTCCTAGGCAAGGGAAACAAAAGAAAAAATGAAAAAGTGGGACTACATCAAACTAAAAGGCTTCTGCACACCAAGGAAACCATCAACAAAATGAAAAGGCAACTGGACAAGTGAGAAAAGACATTTAAAAATGATATATTCAGTGAGGGGTTAATATCCAAAACATATAAAGAACTCATACAACTCAACACCAAAAAAACAAATAATCCAAGTAAAAAATGGAAAGATGACCTGAATAGACATTTTTCCAAAGAAGACATACAGATGGCCAACAGACTCATGACAGGATGCTCAACATGTTTATCATCTGGGACATGCAAATCAAAACCATAATGAGATATCACCTCACACCAGTCAGAATGGCTAGTATCAAAAAGAACAAGAAAAAACAAGTATTGGTGAGAATGTGAGAAAAGGCCCTTGTGCACTCTTGATGGGAATATAAATTGGTGCAGCCACTATGTAAGACAAAATGGATGTTAAAATTACTTAACCTCAAAAAATTAGAAATACCATATGACCCATTCCATTTCTTGGTATTTATCTAAAGAAAACAAAATCACTAATTTGAAAAGGTGCATGCATCTCTGGCTTATTGCCACATTATTTACAATAACCAAGATATGGAAGTAAACTAAGTATCCATTGAGGGATGAATGAAGATGTGGTAGATATATACAATGAAATATTGTTCAACCATAAGAAATAAAGAAATCTTGCCATTTGCAACATGGATGGACCTAGGGCATATCATACTAAGAGTAAAAGGACAAAGAAAGACAAATACCATAAGATTTCATGTATATGTGGAATCTAAAAAACAAAATAAATGACAAACAAAACAGAAATAGACTCATAAACATAGAGAACAAACTGGTGGAGCCATGTGGGAGGATGTTGAAGACATGGGCAATAAAGGTGAAGGGGATAAAGAGGCACAAATTTAACAATGATAAAATAAGTCACAGGGATGAAAAGTACAGTACAGGGAATACAGTCAATTATATTGTAATATCTCTGTGTGGTTAAAAAAAGATAAAGAGATTAGTGTCAGATATCCAACACATATTTTTAATAGATACTGTACAACTTTTGGTTAATTCTTCACTAGTGGGAAATTTTGCACTTTAGAGTTTGTTGCTATAAATTTTCCATACAGTGATGGATAGTGTAATCACTGAAACTCTGAATTATTGTTCAAAATGAGAATGGCTTTATTTTTAAGTATGACACTTAAACCCAGATGGGTTTTTTTTAGATGTTTTTCAACAGATCTTCATTGCCCTTTTGAAAAATCAATTATTAAAGAACTTGAAGACTTGATATATGTCAAGCTTTTATTCATCAGTTCCCCAATTCAGTCTTTCTTTTTTCCTTAACTCTTACAAAATTATGCTAATCCATTTTTCATGGGCTTGTTTCCTTGTTCCCAAAGCCTTCCTTTTTTAGGTCTATACTTAACCAGTGGAGCAATGCATCTTATAATACAGGGGTGAGGATGGGGAAGGACAGTTGACAAAACAGGTAAGGGCCAGAATTAATTCAATTTTCTTCTTACATCTCTAGCCCTGAAAAAGAGGAAAGAGATCCTGAAAAGATCTTTGTGCAGGTGTTTTGCCTAAAAAAAACAGGGCAGACAGAACACTATTGGATTTTAAATGAATTATTTTTATCTGGCATGCCTATCTAATCAATAATTGACATTCACCTTAGCAGGAACTGACCACTGAAAACAGTGCAAATACTGCTGGAGCAAAGGGACAGGTGGAGATACAGCTTCTTGTTGCAGTTTAAAATTTTCATTTTTAACAAAACATGCACAAAAATTATCAATAATTTAGACATAAAAAGCTTTGAAACATTGGGTGAAATGCTAGATGTTGACTTCATCCTTTACCCAAAAACTTGGAATAAAAGTCAGTAGAAAATATTCCTGCAGTGGAAGGTACGGTTGGGGGTTGGCGGGGTGGACTAGAAGATTAAGTAGTTCAAATTGTTGTATGAAGGCCTAATTTGGTTTGCATTAATTAAGGTGAGGTCAGGTTCCAAAAAAGAACCAAGAATTTACTTGGGTCTTTGAAGTCAATCAAAATTAAGTACCTATTTATAATAATGTTACTAATGCTTACAAAATGAAATTAACATGAAATTGTTCCAGATTATCTAATCAAAATTAAGACCACTCACAGGAACAGACTTCATGGTCAAAATAATATTTCTATGATATCTGCTAAACTAGACACTATAATTCTCCCTTTTATTGTCCATTTTCCAAGGTAAAAATTGAAATGGCCAGGACATATAAACAAAAATGTAAGCCTCTACAACTTAAAAATTATTAAGTTTTATTACATATATTGGAAACCTTGATACATCTAAAATATTTCCAGTTACAAAAATCTCAACACTTTCAGTAGCTGTCCATGAAACTTTACTTGTGAAAAATTTAAGTGAATATGGACATCTTAGCCCACCTACACATAATGTAAATCATGAAACTTCAGTCCTTTTAATTACTAATATGCCATATCTAGAAACTGAATTCTGGGTGATGCAGTGGTAAAAAAAAAAAAACTGATGCCTCATTTCTACTCTGCATCATGATTACCAAAACTAACTGCTTGCTTTTCAAGGAATAAGGTTGTGATTTTTCTATAAGTATTAGGAAGTGGATGCTTGCATTTCCATATGGAGAATTTATTTTGTAAATTCTCTCAGATAAGGAAGCCAGATACAACATCATTTTATGAGTTAAAAGATTTAACCAAAGAAAATGGATTTTCTATTGGGGTGGGAGGGAAGGAAAGCTTGAGAACTTGTTTCCGTCGAGAACCTCTTACCTTTTCTAACGTAAGTATCATATCAATTGGAAAAAAAAAAAACTTTCAAAAGTAACCTTAAGCAAAAATAACACCAAGGAGTAGGGCCCACCTACTTGTATCTTTGCCTGTACATGTCTAAAAGTCCCACCTTCCTAACATCTGCCAGATACTGTTGGTGCACAGAGAACTTCAGGGAGCTTGGCAGACAGAATTCAAGGGAGACACACAGGGCACTTGCTGATGGAGAGGGAACTATCCATGGTAGGGATGCAAACTACTGCCACAGGCCGAATCCAGCTCTCTGTCTGCTCTGTATGGACTATTAGGAAAAACAGTTTTTGCGTTCTAAAATGGTTGAAAAGAATTAAAAGAATATTTCATGACACATGATAACAGCATGAAATTCATGCCAGTGTCCACCAATAAAGTTTTATTGGAGCGCGGCCACGCACATTTGTTCACATTTATATACGGCAGAATTGAGTAGCTGTGACAGATACTGTGTGGTACACAAATCCTAAAATATTTCCTACCTGGGCCTCTACAGAAAAGCTTACCAACCAATAAACTAGATATCTGATTTTATTCTTTCCTTGGTTTATTATGTTTTGGGTCAGGATAAATCACTTTTACAGATGCTTTAAAGTAGTGTCATGAATCACAACAGTATTGTCTTTTTGACTTCACCCTTTTAAGGAAGGGATACGACAGAGGTTGAAGACACAAATTCTTAAGGCTACTAGGAGGTGAGTGTGCTTTCAAAAGATATTACTAAGATCCTCAATTTTTAATTTCTGACCAGAAGGCTAAGACATGGTCCCTATTTTCCATTAGGTCTTTAAACTACTTTAACTTCTATAAATAAATGATCCCATCCATTGACTTTGTGAAAGTCAAGAACACCTTTTTTTTTCCCCGTGGCACACCACACACTTAAAAGACCTGTTTGCCATGGCAGAGCCTGGTGCAGATTTGTATTCACTTTGAAAACTTAAGTATAAGCTTCTTCAGTTGTGATCATTTTATCTGTTCTTCAAATGCTTCATTTTCTGCCTCTAGGTTTCAAATAAAAAAAAGTAATCTTAACTTGGGATGTGAGATTCCTTCCCACATCCTTAATTGCTGTCTCAAAACTCATAATTTCTTAAATGATACAGAAACAATTATGTAACAGTCTTTGTTGGAGAAAAATGCCTCCAACTTATTTGACTTTTATAAACAAAGTCTAAGGCAGCCTGCCAGCATCCTCAGAATGAGGAGACACAGAACTGGGAAGAAAGCTTTGTTTGAGCAACAGTTACAGGAATGGAACCTGATCACAGCTTAATCAATCAGATACATCAGAACTTACAAGGATTTCAAGAAATGTTAGGGGGAAAGCAGTTTAGAAGTTTCTTGAAAAGGTGAGTGTATTTTTCATACAACCCAGCAACTCTACTCTTGGGTAGCTATCCAAGAATAATGAAAATGTGCATCCAAAGACTTGTACACACATGTTCATAGCAGCATGATTTGGAGCAGCAAAAAATTGGAAACCTAAATGCCCCCAAACTGCTCTAGGTCCTCTAACACATAGCTATCAAACTGTCCAATCTTTTCTATATGGTAGCTCCACTCATTTTTCTCAAATTTTTGTCATATCATGTCACTTCTCTTTTAAACTTTTGGGAGCTCCCTATTCCTGGCAGGATAAGGGCCAAACTATTGAACGAGGTACACTACCAAAATTTCTTTTCAGGTATTGTCTCCAGGTATCATGCACCCTGCATTATAGTGATATGGGATTAATGACCAATCCCTGAATATTCCACATACTTTGTATTTCATATCTCTACTTCTATTGATTCATCTGTCTGAAATGCCCGTCCCTATCTTATTCAACTGGAAACTCATCTTTCAAGGTCAAATGCCTTTGCTGCGTTCTTCCACTTTCCCTGGTAAATTGTCCTGTCATTTTGTACCCAGAGATCTCTTCACAACTGTCCTAATTCTACCATCTTTAATTCTGTAGTGACGTTAGTGTTATATATCTGTGCATCCTTGCCCAAGATGGGGAAAATGCCTAATTCATGCTTACCACAAATGCTTGACAAAAAGTTGTGGTTCATAAGTATTTGTTAAATGAACATCATCCCTGAACACTACTCACATTTTCCTAGAGAACAATTTTAAAAAAATCTTACTTGTTAATGTATCTTAATGAGACATTGAATTTGGCTTGCATATGAAGGAAACGTTGAACAGCACTCATTTTAAAGCATGCAAATGAGCAAACAGTGAAGACAAAGATCACTGTTTCTGGGCATCTGTTTATATGATCACAATAGGCATTCTCTGTAGCTTCATCTGTGAAGGCCTGCACAGTTAAACCGGGGGCTTAGCTTTGAAATCCACTGTTGCTCAAGATCACAAGTTTAATGTTAGGATCCATGGAATTACAGAAATCCTTAACTCCTCTTCTTCTTCAGCCAAAGAGTTTCCTTTCACAGGCACTCAGAGTTTTAAAAAATTTGTTTTGAAATCGTCTTAACTAAATGTCATTACTGGACTACTACCAATGGATGCACTAATTTTCTTGACATTCTTGGGAGACAAAGTTAAGACCACTATTAAGAAATTGGAAAATTCAGGAGGCAGATTTACTTAAGTGTGAAATAAAATTGCATGAGCTCTCTAGAGTACCTAGTTCCACTTTGGGAAGGAACTGAGGATTTTTCTTTCCTGGTGGCTTCAATTGCATAAAGCATTTCTTATTTACTTTTAAAAGAGTTTTCCATGGCTTTTTTTATTTTTAATGCCAGGATGAAGAGGCATCTTAGGGCAAACCAAGGAAATGAATATCACTAAGTAGTAGGTAGACCCTCAAAGTTATTTACAACATGTGGGAATGCCTTACCCTAGTAGTGGGCTCAAAGGATGGGAGGTTAGAGGCAGATGTCTCTTTAGCTGAAAATGGAGAAGCTAATAGGCTAGAGCCAGCAGAGATTTGCAAAAAGTGTCCAGTGTATGTCTGTCATGAAAGCTGATCATTTGATGGCTTTTTGCAAGAACCTATACCTTGATTGCAACTGAAGTATAAAAATTACTGACAGATTTTTGCTCCCAAAGGGAACCTGTAAATATTCTTGTATGATTTTATTCAAAGAGAATTGCTACAAATAATTAAATTGTACTAATAATTTTCCTACCAATATGTACACATCTTAGAATGAGTTGAACTCATAGATACCTGTCAAACAGATTAAAATGGATTCAGAAATATTTATGCTTGTCTTTCATCTTTGCCTAGATCTTGGTGAACAGTAAAGGAATTGAAGATTATAATTCACTGTCACATTGCAATTGTCTAAAAGGGCTAATCAAATTACTACTTTAACATACTACTAATAATAAGCTAATAATGAAATGTAGCTCTTTTCTTTGGCATTAGGTTTGGGAATGTGACTTTGGGCCCTTGCATTCACATTTCAGTACACAGGTCCATTATGACTTTTAGACATGTACAGGGAAAGAATGCTAGCTAATTTCTTAATTATTCTATAAGGCTGAAAGGAAAGCGAAGAGCTTAGCAAAGGGCATGTTTGCAATGTACTCAACGGAGTAGCTGGCATTAGAGTCTTCTCCTTGTAAATTCCTTTAAAGAAGGGATGGACTTCTATCTTCTTCTTTCTATATGTTAACGGCACTCAGCACATACTAGGTGCTCAATACATGTTTGTAGCATTGAATTGAATACCAGTTTTCTAGCCTTATCCCTTGGGAAAGAGGAAATACTTATACACTGACCCCAAGAAAATTTACTTCATGAAAATATCCAATGAAACCATCCTAGCAGTAATTTGTGAAATCAGCTTTGTGCCTGCATATTCAGTGGCCCTCTCTTAGAGTATTTTCTCTCCTGTGGACTCTAGACAGTGTAACAGAGTTCATGGCCATGTAGTTAACAAAGATGCCATGCAACAGTCATCTTGCTCTACTTTCAAAGGCACTAAGGTACATATGTGTCGGGGGTGGGAGAGGGACCCAGGGACGTTCTGTGCTTGTCCTCTGTGATCTGTGCTTGTCCTCTGTGATCCAGTAAAGGCCAGGCACAGCAGTCTTCTCTCCAGCCACCTACATCACTTCCCTGGAAAGATAGGATTTCTGCCCATGATATTTAGTATAGTATCAATCTTAAAATGTACACAATAAAAATGTAGGATTAATGCCATTTAATATAATACCAGGCTAAGGACAAATGGAAAACCTTTGACATATAAAGGCTTAATGCAAGGTTTTGAAGTCAGGATTGAAATCTAGCTCTCCTGAGTAAATCCAATGTTCTTTTAGACAGATCATTCTGCTTTGGATAAAGCCAGACAGACCACCTAGGAACCAAACTGGCAAACTTGGAATCACACACCTAAGGCTTTAAGCAACAGTGCGTCCTGCCCATGGTGTCTCCTCCAGGGCCCTCCTGCTAGGCCCCACCTGGTAGCAGCCCCGGGGGTCTGGAATGATTCAGGGGCCTCTCCTGCCATTCAGCTCATGGCCCTGGAGTGACCAGGCCCTGGAAAAGAAGGAATCGCTGTGTGTGTCCAAGCATCTCCTTGCCAAACTGCAAACGAATTCCTTGAAATCACAGACGGTTGGAATTATGCGTAAGTAAATTTTATCAGTAAGAAGAATATGGCTTTGCTTAACTGCTTTCATCATATATTAACAGCAAGATTTGGTGAAAGGCAAAATAAGAGAAGGGATACACAGTCACTTGTAATTTAACATACGTCAGTCTGGTTCCTGATCTAACTCTCCCCACCCACGTGATCCCAGTCTGTCCTGCACATGGAATTTTGGGACATGGAATGGGGCCCATAATTTGTTCATTTCTCTTCACCCCATATGTACCCACAGACACCATAATACGAGAAAAAAATAACAACAATCTCTCACATAGCCCTTCTTAGATGTCAGACATCCTACAAATACTGACTCATTTAATCAAAGTAACACCATAACCAAAGCCATGTGTAAGGTAGTTAGACTTTTATAACCTTTTTCAGATTAGCAAACTAAAGCACAGTATGGTTACACAACTTGCCCAAGGTCACATAGCTACTAAGTACTAGTGCCAGCATTTGCACCCATGGCTCTATTTTCTAGTGAGAAAAAGCTGCACAGTTTCTTTGTGGTGGATTTATTTAGACCAAGCAAGCTCTCAAAAAAAGGCTGGTGAGGGAGTTTTGCTGTTTTTTGCGTGGGTCTCAGTTGCTGTTATTTAAGCACCTCTGAAATATTTAACGCCATGTAAGCATCACCAACTTCACACAAAATAGCACCCATCAGGGTATTCTTTAATTTAATCAAACAGTATACATATTCCTGATGCTCTTAATGGCTAGCTAGAGGGGGTTTTGATGATACTCTATACTTTTCAATCTATACTTTAAGTCTTTAAGGGATAGATTTAACCAGCTTAGTCATTGTTAAAATATTTAGAATACTGGCAGGAAAAAGTAGCCACCATCCAACAAACCAATAAAATTGTCCTGAATTCAGAAAAAGAAACTTTTGTCATCTGTTACATTTAGGGGTAACTAAAAAGTGCATAATCTTTAATACTCAACTTTCTACCATGCTTAACACAAGTACAGAAGTATGTGCTACATAGATATTTTTCTAGAGTCTCAGAATCTTTGTCTTAGATACTAACAGTGTGAATAACATTAGTCCAGGAGTTGGGAACCAGGGAATCTTGGGTAAATTTAGGCAAATCACACTGTCTATTATAGAGCAAAGGATCAACAGGAGGTAAGGGACAATGAATACATACCAGAAGTGGAGAGGCCCAGGAATGTCTATGGGTGGCCTTCAAAGATCTATAAACTGCCTACCATTGTATACACAACTGGGTGTGTGTACTCAAACCTACATTTTTCTAGGATTGATTTTTATCATAATCTGAGAATGGCTTATATTATCTTTCTCTCCTCCCCTTCAAGAACAGGTTTAAAACCATTAAGCTGAGTTTTCACTAGTGAGAAAAAAGTTGATATCAGGTCCCCACTGTTTTAGGATTCAGTTTATTGTGAATAGTTAGACCTGGTTGACTGTACAACAAAATGTGCACATGAAGTTTAAAAGCTCTAACATATTTTTTTTTAGTAACTGGACTCAAAAGAGTCAACCACGGTCTAAAGGAAATACTAATCCCACATTTGACACCAGCCAGCTTATATACCAAGGCAACGTCTAGACTATGAGATATTAGAAAATCCTGCCCTGGGAATATTAGAATAGTTAGTAGGTATCATTACTTCCTCTGCCCATAGCACTTTTTAAATTTTGAAAAGTTTCTTTTGTGCTCAGTTTACCAACTGACCTAAATAGGTAAATTAAGAGAGAAAAGCTGACCCCAGGTCATATGCTCCCAACAGACTTTATTAGCTAACTTAAGGGCCAACTGAAATTTTCTTAGTTCATGCCCTGTCCTGAGATTTGAACTTGTACCTTCAGACATTCAGGACTTTCATGAGAAGCAGCACAACTTAGCAAAAAAGAACGTGAGCTTTGGTCTCAGACTCCAGTTCCATACCAACTCTTCCTCTTATAAGCAATGTTCTATTGAGCACATTATTTAGCCTTCCTAAGACACAGCCTCCTGACTAAATGGATTTAAACAACACTTCACAGTTTCAAAAGCGTAAATAAGAGAATACGTGTGTCTGATACAGGGATTGAGCAAACAACATCTGACTACTCTCTAATCAGAAAGTGCTCTCGGGGATAAAGCTAACGCACATTGGCACCGCCCTGTGCCCAACCCATGTCCTTCTTTGCTCCCACAGCACTTCAACACTTAGATTCTTTCTCACTTGGAAAATCAGTTGTTTTCACGGTGCAGTTGTGGGGCCTCACACATAGGCCTTTGATCCAAGACAGTTGTAAAATGTGAGGCAGGCCAATGAGGAGCATTGTTGGGGCCACAGGGAGACGGGTGCACATGCTTGTTAGTGCACATGACTCAGAGAGGCAGAGATCCAAAAACCAATTAAAGTCAATATCCTTGGAGGAAATATTGGCCTATGGCTTAAACTCTAGTTTGAGTGTCCATGAACTATGACCTAAAGGCCAAATCTGGCTCATCCCTATCCTGTACAGATCGTAAATACAGCCACGCTGACCTGTACAGCTCATAAATACAGCCACGCTCACTCATCACAGCCGGTCTATGACTATAAGCTGAAAACATTTGCTATCTTCCCATTTACTGGAAAAGTCACTGACCTCTGCCCTAGAGCAGGGTTGTGCAGAACTATAATGTGCTTTTAAATGTCATGTAATATATATATTTTGTAAATTACATATGTAAAATTTCTCTAGCAGCCATACTAAAAAAATTAAACAATCATTTTAATATTTTCTTTAAGCCAATATATTTAAGTTTTAAAAATCACTAATTAGAGATTTTACTTTCTTTTTCCCATTCTAAGTCTTTGAAATCCGGTGCATGTTTTGCCCTTACATCACATGTCGCTTTGGACTAGCCACATGTCCGGTGCTCAGAAGCCACATGCGGCTGGTGGCTGCCACACTGCACAGTGGTCTGTCTATGTGGGGCAGTGGCACGTTGGGGGTAGAAGCAGCTGTGTGATGAGGCCTTGGCCAAGTCACTGATCTCAACACAGGTAGATGACTTCTGGGAACCACATCAGTCAGTGGATCTATGGAGCCTATGCAAAACAAATCAGGGAAGAAAAACCATGTAAGATAAAAAGCAAGATTAGAATGCCCCTCAGGGGAAAGAATGAAGGGAGGATGAAGCCACAGCCACAAGAAGTTAGTGTCTATGCACAGTTGCCTGAAATTTACTAAAACTAAATGCCAATGTCCCTACCACTTAGATTTGAACTAATTCTTACATTCGTTATATATTCTTAAAGGAGCATTAGCTATCAAAAGGCAAAAACTATGTTACGTTCATCTTCGTATGGGATCATGGTACCAACCCTGGCACTTTACCCTTAGCCTGTGACTAAAATATATTAGTTGAATGTGAAACTAAGTAATAGACAGTCTATAAAGGGATAATGAACAAACAATTATATGAATGAATGACTCGAAATAGAAAAAATCAGCTTTTAGTGGCTGATAATAGTTTCAATCCCCCCAGGATGCCTGGGGTTTAGTAAGGGTAAGTCTAAAAGCTAAAGAAAGAAAGTTTCATTGACAAACACCAAGCACTACTCTGTTAACAGAAAAAGTGACCTCTTATTTATTTGGCTGTGTTTGCTTTGGGAGGTGGAGAGGGGGGACAGAGATCTTCTCAAGTTACCCATATGTATTCTTTCCAATAATTAACATACGTAATTTTAACAAAGCAAATTAATAATAGGCCTCCTTGGTAATTTCTGCTCAAAGCTTTGACCTCACAAATTAAAATTGGTTCCGATTGCTCATGTTTCTACTCTGAGCAAATTAGGGCCCTGATCTGCCTGGCTTTCAAGGCACTGAGATTCAAAATTGGACATAAAATGAGGACGACCTAAGGCTACAGTCAAGCTTCCAAGACTTCGGTACTGCCACCTCCCAAGCCTCCTGTCTCTAAAGCACATCTTTCTACTTTGTCTCCTGTATTGTCTTCCTTCATTTGAAAGGTACATGTCAAATTGGTCATATCACAGGAAAGTATTTGTGACAAGAGGGAGAAAACAGCTATTCATTACTCTAGTTTTACTAGGCTTCAGAGCCACAATTTAATCAGTATCATGTCACTAAATTTCCCCAACAGTGACAGAAGGAATACAGTAGTGTTCATCCATGGAATATGGCAAGCCACTTGACATCTCAGTGTGCAGGCATTTGGATCAGGACAGTAAAGAACTAAATTCATATATTATGGTGGTGTTTATATTGTAATGGAATATGAACTATATTCATAATTATGATGTTTATGTGTCGATTTGACTAGGCCACTGGGTGCCCAGACATTTGATCAAAAATCATTCTGGGGGTGTGTCTGTGAGGGTCTGTTTCTGGATCAGATCAACATTTTAATCAATAGGCTTGAGTAGAACAACAACAACAAAAAAGAATTCCTTCTGCCTGCCTATATGCAGTCAGTAGGCTGTGGCAGGCTGAATAATGGCTCCCATAAATGGCCACATCCTTAGCCCCAGCACCTGAAAGTATGTTACCCTACATGGCAAAAGAAACTTTGCAGATTGGTGAAGTTAGGGATCTTGAGATGGGTCGATTAGGCTAGCCTATCCAGGCGGGAGCAGTGTAATTACCAGGGTCCTTATAAGAGGAAAGCAGGCAGGTCAGAGTCAGGGGAATGGTGACAACAGAAGCAGAGTGAGTGGGAGAGAACGACTGGAAGATGCTGCGCTACTGGGCTTGAAGGTGGAGGGCAGAGCTGGAAGCCAAGGAAACCAGGCAGCTGCTAAAAACTAGAAAAGGCAAAGCAACAGGTTCTCCTCTAGAGCCTGCAGAAGGAACAGGACCCTGCCAACCCACTTTAGGATTTTTGGCCTCCAGAACTGCAAGGGAATATATTTGTGCCTTTGAACGTCACTAAGCTGGCAGTCTTCGTTACAGCAGCAATAGGAAACTAATAAACGTACGTTACGTACACACATATGGTTATACTTGGAAAATAGATTTAAAAATCAGGTTATTATTTAAATGTCTCCTTTATATGAGTCCTTTTAAGTAACTGAACTCAAAGTATTGTAAGGGCATTATATTCCTTTGGAGACATAAAGATACCTGCTAGCTGTGAGTATCATCTTCTATATACTATAAATGAAACCGGTCTTAGAGAACCAGATTTCAAGCAAATGTTGATACCAAATGGGGCAAATTCCAAAAAGGAAAAAGATGTAGTCAATAGAGAATCTGAGCTTCTAACCCGGAAATGTAGTAGGAAGAGCACCAATGGCAACTCTTACACATGAATCTAGTGCTAGGTATCATGTCACATATAACAGTCAGCCAAGATCACACTATTGATTAGTAAACAGTAGAACCAGAAGTTAAACCAAAGCTGATGTGAATGCTCTCAATTCGCAATCCCACCTCACACATATCTGCTACAAAAATACTGTCTGTCATTTTCCTTACTCTGTCCACTCTTTGATTCATGTAATAATGCATTTATAAATTGGATTCGGTGTCATGGTACCTGTTCTTTAACTTGTGCCTTTCTCCCTTCCCGGCTCACACTTACCTTTGTGTCTCATCTCCCTACTTTGCGTTCGTTTGCTCCTGTGCTTCGATGAGCTGACCCGCCAGCCTCCATCATCACACCTTGGTGCTGGAGCAATGCAGAGCTCACCTTCCTTCTAGTTTATGCTGGGCTCTGCTGTTTGTCCTCAGCCTCCATCCAGGACTGACCCACTCCCAGCCCAGACTGCTGGGGCTACATTTAAAAGTGCCATATGCAGCTAAAACAGCAAACACCTTCATTTTACTATCCTGCTTTACCATCCCACCATGTACATTATCCTCACCTAAAATAGCATAAGACAACTGAATTAATGAACCTAGTAATGACAAGAGATAATGCTGCTTTGAAATCAAATAAACTTCATTTCTTTTAAAATTCAAAAGGAGAATGACAAATCCAAATTAACCTTATCAATGGCTACACTTCATTTGCATTTTGTAAAAGCTATAATCACTTATAGCCAACAGACATCTCATTTGTCTCAAATTACAATTTGGTAATTAAGGTAGGGTTTCAGTACCAAATACTCATATTGCAGTCAACATATCTGCTTTAATTATATGCAGACACTTTCAATTGCTCATTTATTGGTATAAGTAGTTTAATCAAAATTAAAAGCCATGTTAAGATGGGAGAGGGGCTTATTTTACTTTGCCAAGGCATCATCTACACCGTTAAAAAAAAAAATCTCCTTTGACCTCATTCCACGGGGAACAGCCTGGCAGTTTTAGAAAACTATAAAAATTCTAGAAAACTGAAGAATTGCCCCCTTACATATTAAATTAAACACATGTGATTATGTGTTTAAAATTACAGTTAAATAAACTGTAGGTGTTATTATTAATATTAGAAACGCTTACAGAATTCTCAAGAGGCCCAACTTTCAAAGACCCTACCCAACAATTCAGTCAGGCCCTTTGAGTGTCATTTTAGGCTCGGGATTTCTCTTTGCAGTGAAGCTCAAATCTTTTCCTTTAATTCAGACTGAATGAAATTCCAGTGACCTACTTTCGGATTCACAAGAAAGAATGTATTTATTTTGCTCAGTTCCTTTCTCTTTAATTATTGTAGTACTTAATCTATTGCAGTGTAACAGATTACCCCAGGCTGAGCAGTTTACAACAATATACATTTATTATTAAACCATCTCTGGGTCAAGAAGTGGGGGCGCAGCTTGGCTGCGTGGTTCTGGCCAAAGAGCTCTCGTGAGGTTGCCATCAGGATGTCAGCCAGAGCTGCCGTGTCTGCTTCTCAGGCTCCTCAGTCACGTGCCTGGCTGTTGTCAGGAGGCCTCAGTTCCTCGCTGAGTGTACCTCTTTATAGGATGGCTGCTGTGTCTTGTAACATGGCAGCTGGCTTTTTCCAGAGTGAATGAGCCCAGAGAAAGCAAGATGGAAGCCACAATATTACTTACGCCCTAGCCTTGGGAGTCACCATTTTCTGTGAGTTACATGAATCACACAAAGGTGGGAATTCCAGGAGGCAGGGGCTACTGGGGGCCACTGTGGGGGCTGACTACCACAACCATAAAATTCTGAAGACCCCAGATGCATCAGTTTTCTAGGGCTACCATAACTAACACACTGGGTGGCTCCAAGGAGAGCTTATTTTCTCACAGCTCCATAGACTAGAAGTTTGAGATCAAGGTGTTGATGAGGTCAGTTTCTTCTGAGACCCCTCTCCTTGGCTTATAGGTGGCTGTCTTCTCCCTGTGTCTTCATAGTCTTCCCTCTTTACCTGTCTGTGTCCTAAACACTTCTTACAAAGACCCTAACCATATCAAATTAGGGCCCATCCTAATAATTTCATTTTAACTTAATTACCTCTCTAAAGACCCCATTTTCACATACACTGACATTCTGAGGTATTGAGGTTAAGGCTTCCATGGAGGATTTTGGTGACACACAATTCAGCCCGTAACACCCTGTCACCTACCTTTCTCACAAAAGATGTCCCTTGTCCTCAGACTTGCAAAAGCAAATATTCAAAGTGCTTACTCAGAAATTCTTACTCAAAATAGTGAATAGATAACTATTTCATATCTATCTACAGATGCCATAGGATTTCAACGAGAAAGCTCGAAAAGATGGGGACTGACTTCAAATGCTTGCTGTGATCTGTGCTCTCCCCATCTGATCCGGCCCCTGGCTACCTCTCAACCTAATTTCATAGCATTTTGCCTGTTCACTCCACACCAGCCTCCTATCCTCCAATAGGCCAGGCTCATTGCCATGCAGGACCTTTGCTCATGCGATTTTCTCTTTGGAATATTCTTCCACTATGTCGTTACATGGCCTGTTTACTCACTCACTTACCCAGGGCTCTGCTCAAATGGCTGCTTTTCAGAGAAAGTTTCCCTGACCACCTATTCTATTTAACTTTTCTCCCTTCCTCCCCAGTAACCCTCCAAACTTTTACTCCAATTTTTTATCCTAGAAAAGATCACTCCATGAAATTATATATTTCTAATTCTTCATTGTCTATCTCCCACACTAGACTATGAGATTCCTGATAACTGTGGTCTGATGAATAAAAAGACCCTTGATTGCTTTTGAACAAAAAAAAAACTAAATAATCTTATTTCACTTAATAAGAAGCAAAAGAAAGGTAACTTACTATTCATTCCTCCTCAATTGCTGTCCCCAAACCTCCAAAGAATCTTCTAGAGATGAATTACACTATTATACTTCAGGTCATAACAAGTCACACAATACACATTCATGTTTATTGTTCAAAAGGGAAGAAATTATGCACCACTCTCCTAGGTGCAAGGAAATACATACCTTGCCCACTATGTATTTCCAGTGCCTACTACATAGTATTGTAGAAGATAAGCAGTATATTTATTTGTTGAATACGTGAATAACTATACCAGTTATGTTAACTTGGGCAGCCTGGCTGATAAATGGGCCAGAAAAAGATGAAGTAAAGTGGTATCTATGTTTTATGACCTCCATCTTTCAGGGTTTCCAACCAGTAATAGGATTTTTTTACTTGATATAATTTCAGTAAATTGCTTTAATCATAATGGAAATTGCCAGTAATGTTTTCCTTAGATGTCAGATTGAGATTTTGATATTACATTGCAATGTTGAATAGTCAAACACACAGATGGCTGCCAATCTAGATATGTTTCCCAGAAATTTCCAATATTCAACAAGTCATGTTCCTATGTTTGCAAAGGGCTTTTTATTGATGCATACTGCTTTGTACATTATCCAAAATCAACCATGAAGTAGAAATTCCTTATTCTAACAAGATACTACACTGGCCAAAGACCAAGCCTACAAAATACTTCATGACTTCCTTTTTTTGTTGCATATTAATTTCTTACCAGAAAATCAACTTCTGGGCCTGTACTTTTTAACCTATCATGGTATGACAAAAGTTAAAACAGTTCAACAGCTTGCTATGGCCTACAGATGCTTTATAATAAGTTAATAGGCATAATCTATACAAAAAAAACCCTTCCAAAGGTACATAAATTATCTGTTTCCAATCTCAAATTTGTTAGTATTGTGTGTTTCTTGACTAGGATTTAGAACACCTGATTTCTTATGTTAGATTCACAAATATGTATGGATGTGGTAAGGCATTTAAATTCTCTGGACATTAGTTTCCTAAACTGTAAATCAAGGAGTGATGGTTCAGTATGCATTGTTTCTTTTCATTCTAAAGCCCTGTCATTTACTTCACTTCATTGTCTCCCCTCTATACTGAGCATATTCAACAGTGGAAATAAAAAGTACCTGAAAAAGCTTTCTTTGGAAAACGTGATATAAAAGTAAATAATCTGGAGGGCGGAGCCAACATGGCGGCGTGAGTAGGACAGTGGGAATCTCCTCCCAAAAACATATATACTTTTGAAAATACAACAAACACAACTAGCCCTAAAAGAGAGACCAGAAGACGCAGGACAGTGGCCAGACTGCAGCTACACCAGCGAGAACCCAGCGACTGGTGAAAGGGGCAAGACACAAAGACCCACTCTACACGCAATTACCCAACACAAGCCACTAGGGGACCCAGTTGTCCCAGTAAAGAAAGGCCAGTAGCAAGTGAAAATGTTGGCCCTCCCAGCTGACAGTCAATAGCACCTGTCAACATGAAAAGGCAAAAAAATATGATCCAGACAAGACTAACCCAGACAGCTTCGGCATCTGCTACATCTTCCCCTGAGAAGGAATCTGGGGAGATAGATTTAGCCAGTCTTCCTGAAAAAGAATTCAAAACAAAAGTCATAACCATGCTGATGGACTTGCAGAGAAATATGCAAGAACTAAGGAAGGAGAATTCAGAAATAAAACAAGCTCTGGAAGGACTTCAAAACAGACTGGACGAGATGCAAGAGACCATTAATGGACTAGAAAACAGAGAACAGGAACACAGAGAAGCTGATGCAGAGAGAGATAAAAGGATCTCCAGGAATGAAAGAATTTTAAGAGAGCTGAGTGACCAAATGAAAAGGAACAATATAAGAATCATAGGTATTCCAGAAGAAGTAGAGAGAGAAAAGGGGATAGAAAATGTCTTTGAAGAAATAATTGCTGAAAATTTCCCCAAACTAGGGGAAGAATGGTCTCTCAGACCACAGAGGTACACAGAACTCCCATGACAAGGGATCCAAGGAGGGCAACACCAAGACACATAATAATTAAAATGGCAAAGATCAAAGACAAGGACAAAGTATTACAGGCAGCCAGAGAGAAAAAAAAGGTTACCTACAAAGGAAAACCCATCAGGCTATCATCAGACTTCTCAACAGAAACCCTACAGGCCAGAAGAGAATGGCATGATATACTTAATGCAATGAAACAGAAGGGCCTCGAACCAAGACTACTGTATCCAGCACGAATATCATTTAAATATGAAGGAGGGATTAAACAATTCCCAGACAAGCAAAAGTTGAGGGAATTTGCCTCCCACAAACCACCTCTACAGGGCATCCTACAGGGACTGCTCTAGATGGGAGCACTCCTAAAAAGAGCACAGAACAAAACACCCAACATATGAAGAAGGGAGGAGGAGGAATAAGAAGGGAGAGAAATAAAGAATCATCAGACTGTGTTTATAATAGCTCAACAAGCGAGTTAAGTTAGACAGTAAGATAGTAAAGAAGCTAACCCTAAACCTTTGGTAACCACAAACTTAAAGTCTGCAGTAGCAATAAATTCATACCTTTCAATAATCACCCTAAATGTAAATGGACTGAATGCACCAATCAAAAGACACAGAGTAATAGAATGGATAAAAAAGCAAGATCCATCCATATGCTGCTTACAAGAGACTCACCTCAAACCCAAAGATGTGCACAGACTTAAAGTCAAGGGATGGAAAAAGATATTTCAAGCAAACAACAGAGAGAAGAAAGCAGGTGTTGCAATTCTGGTATCAGACAAAACAGACTTCAAAATAAAGAAAGTAACAAAAGACAAAGAAGGACATTACATAATGATAAAGGGCTCAGTCCATCAAGAGGATATAACCATTATAAATATATATGCACCCAATACAGGAGCACCAACATACCTGAAACAAATATTAACAGAACTAAAGGAGGAAATAGAATGCAATGCATTCATTCTAGGAGACTTCAACACACCACTCACTCCAAAGGACAGATCCACCAGACAGAAAATAAGTAAGGACACAGAGGCACTGAACAACACACTAGAACAGATGGACCTAATAGACATCTACAGAACTCTACATCCAAAAGCAACAGGATACACATTCTTCTCGTGCACATGGAACATTCTCCAGAATAGACCACATACTAGGACACAAAAAGAGCCTCAGTAAATTCCAAAAGATTGAAACCCTACCAACCAACTTTTCAGACCACAAAGGCATTAAACTAGAAATAAACTGTTCAAAGAAAGCAAAAAGGCTCACAAACACATGGAGGCTAAACAACACGCTCCTAAATAATCAATGGATCAATGACCAAATCAAAATGGAGATCCAGCAATATATGGAAACAAATGACAACAACAACACTAAGCCCCAACTTCTGTGGGACACAGCAAAAGCAGTCTTAAGAGGAAAGTATATAGCAATCCAAGCATATTTAAAAAAGGAAGAGCAATCCCAAATGAACGGTCTAATGTCACAATTATCGAAATTGGAAAAAGAAGAACAGATGAGGCCTAAGGTCAGCAGAAGGAGGGACATAATAAAGATCAGAGAAGAAATAAATAAAATTGAGAAGAATAAAACAATAGCAAAAATCAATGAAACCAAGAGCTGGTTCTTCGAGAAAATAAACAAAATAGATAAGCCTCTAGCCAGACTTATTAAGAGGAAAAGAGAGTCAACACAAATCAACAGTATCAGAAACAAGAAAGGAAAAATCACAACGGACCCCGCAGAAATACAAAGAATTATTAGAGACTACTATGAAAACCTATATACTAACAAGCTGGGAAACCTAGGAGAAATGGACAACTTCCTAGAAAAATACAACCTTCCAAGACTGACCCAAAAAGAAACAGAAAATCTAAATAGACCAATTACCAGCAACGAAATTGAAGTGGTAATCAAAAAACTACCAAAGAACAAAACCCCCGGGCCAGATGGATTTACCTCGGAATTTTATCAGACATACAGGGAAGACATAATACCCATTCTCCTTAAAGTTTTCCAAGAAATAGAAGAGGAGGGGATACTCCCAAACTCATTCTATGAAGCTAACATCACCCTAATACCAAAACCAGGCAAAGACACCACCAAAAAAGAAAAGTACAGACCAATATCCCTGATGAACGTAGACGCAAAAATACTCAACAAAATTTTAGCAAACCGAATTCAAAAACACATCAAAACCATCGTACACCATGACCAAGTGGGATTCATCCCAGGGATGCAAGGATGGCACAACATTCGGAAGTCCATCAATATCATCCACCACATCAACAAAAAGAAAGACAAAAACCACATGATCATCTCCATAGATGCTGAAAAAGCATTTGACAAAGTTCAACATCCATTCATGATAAAAACTCTCAGCAAAATGGGAATAGAGGGCAAGTACCTCAACATAATAAAGGCCATCTATGAAAAACCCACAGCCAACACTATATTGAACAGCAAGAAGCTGAAAGCTTTTCCTGAGATCGGGAACTAGACAGGGATGCCCACTCTCCCCACTGTTATTTAACATAGTACTGGAGGTCCTAGCCACGGCAATCAGACAAAACAAAAAAATACAAGGAATCCAGATTGGCAAAGAAGTTAAACTGTCACTATTTGCAGATGACATGATACTGTACATAAAAAACCCTAAAGACTCCACCCCAGAACTACTAGAACTGATATCGGAATACAGCAAAGTTGCAGGACACAAAATCAACACACAGAAATCTGTGGCTTTCCTATATACCAACAATGAACCAACAGAAAGAGAAATCAGGAAAACAACTCCATTCACAATTGCATCAAAAAAAATAAAATACCTAGGAATAAACCTAACCAAAGAAGTGAAAGACTTATATTCTGAAAACTACAAGTCACTCTTAAAAAGAAATTAAAGGGGACACTAACAGATGGAAACGCATCCCATGCTCATGGCTAGGAAGAATTAATATCGTCAAAATGGCCATCCTGCCCAAAGCAATATACAGATTTGATGCAATCCCTATGAAACTACCAGCAACACTCTTCAATGAACTGGAACAAATAATTCAAAAATTCATATGGAACCATCAAAGACCCCGAATAGCCAAAGCAATCCTGAGAAAGAAGAATAAAGTAGGGGGAATCTCACTCCCCAACTTCAAGCTCTATTATAAAGCCATAGTAATGAAGACAATTTGGTACTGCCACATGAACAGAGCTGCAGACCAATGGAACAGACTAGACAATCCAGACATTAACCCAGACATATATGGTCAATTAATATTTGATAAAGGAGCCATGGACATACAACGGCGAAATGACAGTCTCTTCAACAGATGGTGCTGGCAAAACTGGACAGCTACATGTAGGAGAATGAAACTGGACCATTGTCTAACCCCATATACAAAAGTAAACTCAAAATGGATCAAAGACCTGAAAGTCAGGAAACCATTAAACTCTTGGAAGAAAACATAGGCAAAAACCTCTTAGACATAAACATGAGTGACCTCTTCTTGAACATATCTTCCCAGGCAAGGAAAACAACAGCAAAAATGAACAAGTGGGACTATATTAAGCTGAAAAGCTTCTGTACAGCAAAAGACACCATCAATAGAACAAAAAGGAACCCTACAGTATGGGAGAATATCTTTGAAAATGACACATCCGATAAAGGCTTGACGTCCAGAATATATAAAGAGCCTCAACAAACAAAAAACAAATAACCCAATTAAAAAATGGGCAAAGGAACTGAACAGACGGTTCTCCAAAAAAGAAATACAGATGGCCAACAGACACATGAAAAGATGTTCCACATCACTAATTATCAGAGAAATGCAAATTAAAACTACAATGAGGTATCACCTCACACCAGTAAGGATGGCTGCCATCCAAAAGACAAACAACAACAAATGTTGGCGAGGCTGTGGAGAAAGGGGAACCCTCCTACACTGCTGGTGGGAATGTAAACTTGTTCAACCATTGTGGAAAGCAGTATGGAGGTACATCAAAATGCTCAAAACAGACATACCATTTGACCCAGGAATTGCACTCCTAGGAATTTACCCTAAGAATGCAGCAATCAAGTATGAGAAAGACCAATGTACCCCTATGTTTATCGCAGCACTATTTACAATAGCCAAGAATTGGAAGCAACCTAAATGTCCGTCGATAGATGAATGGATAAAGAAGATGTGGTACATATACACAATGGAATACTACTCAGCCATAAGAAAAGGGCAAATCCAACCATTTGCAGCAACATGGATGGAGCTGGAGGGTATTATGCTCAGTGAAACAAGCCAAGCAGAGAAAGAGAAATACCAAATGATTCCACTCATCTGTGGAATATAAGAACAAAGGAAAAACTGAAGGAACAAAACAGCAACAGAATCACAGAACTCAAGAATGGACTAACAGGTACCAAAGGGAAAGGGACTGGGGAGGATGGGTGGGTAGGGAGGGATAAGGGGGGGCAGAAAAAGAGGGGTATTAAGATTAGCATCCATAGCGGGTTGGGAGAAAGGGGAGGGCTGTACAACACAGAGAAGACAAGTAGTGATTCTACAACAGTTTGCTACGCTGATGGACAGTGACTGTAAAGGAGTTTGTGGGGTGGACCTGGTATAGGGGAGAACCTAGTAAACAAAGTATTCGTCATGTAAGTGTAGATTAATGATTAAAAAAAAAAAAAAAGCAGTTCCTATGTGGTGACCTCCAATGAGTTCTACACAATGATATAAAGGGCATATAAAAGTGTAGGCAAAGGGTCTGTTTGTGTTTATACAGAGGATCAAAGCCTAATTTGGCTACCCCGAAAATGAACTAAGATATGATATGAAAAAGAACTTCCAACATCAGCACTCTCGGGAAGACTCATGCCAGAAGATGATCAGCAAAAAAAACCCCAAAAAAGATCCACGCACTGCTACAGCTGTAGATGCACTCATCCCACCAGTTCCTGGACTTGCCATGGGAATGAAGGAGATATCTAAGCTGGCCTGTGCATACAGTAAAACAACAAATTGGACTGGATCTATACTGTTGGAACTCAACCAAGAATAAGGAGAAGTGCAAATTGTAGCACTCCAAAATCTTACAACCACAGACTATTTATTGTTAAAAGAACATATGGGATATGAACAGTCCCCAGGAATGGGTTGTTCTAATTTATCTGAATTCTCTCAGACTATTTAAGTTCAGTTGGACAATATCCACCATATCATAGATAAGTTTTCACAAATGCCTAAGGTGCCTAACTGGTTTTCTTGGTTTCACTGGAGATGGCTGGTAATTACAGGTATGCTTTGGTTAGGTAACTATATTCCTATTATGTTAATGTGTGTGCACAATTTAATTAGTAGTTTAAAACCTATCCATGCTGAAGTTACTCTACAAGAAGATATATCAAAGAAATAATCAATCTTCCCAGGTTTTCTTCTGCCTGCTACTTCTATAGCTTTTCTTCTTCCTACCTAATCACAACCTTTAAATAGAACTCGTGCCACATGTCGAATTTACCGAGTATCATAATTCTTCCAATATGCAAATAAGTAAAAAGCTAACCTTTTCAAACAATAAGGCTTCTCTCTCACTTACCAACTTAACATTTCCCTGTATGGCCCCGGAAGATGACTGGTTAGCCAGAGACAGGTAAGATTCCTCAAGGGAGGAACAACCTAAGACAGGCACAGTCGCAGGGGGCCATCAGGTGAGAAAATGGGGAGCATCAGAGGTGAGGCTTAGAACCTCCCCCCTCATGTTCTGAGAGAAATCTTCTGCATACAAGGGTGTTTATTGCCCTCGTCTAGCTCGGATTAACACATAGTCTACAGGCACACACCTGATCATCTACATTTGCTCTCTTACAACACTAAACTCTGTTTTCTACCTTTATCTCGTATCTACCTACCACTTCAGCATTTTATTAAAAATAATAATAATAGAGAAATGTAGTATCCACATATAAATCAAGTTTAAAAATCAAATGAATATTCATATTTGAACTGACTGTTTATAGTTCATAATGCATGAACAAAACCAAAAGCTTCTGTGATGACTGCCCTTGCACTGTTCACCATGTAACTTATTCACTATGTAAGAATTTGTACTCCATGTAAGAATTTGTTCATTATGCATCAGAAGATTGGAGACTGACGAAAATTAGGCTTGGGGTGGATTAATGATTGTGCATTGAGTATTGACCCCCCTATACAGAAATTTATTGTTGTTAACAACTATTTGATCAATAAATATGAGAGATGCCCTCACAAAAAAATATATATATATATATATGTATATATAAACACACTTCCAATTGTAAAATAAAAAAGTAACTGGGATGTAATGTATAGCTTAAGGAATATAGTCAAAATATTGTAACAACTTGGTATGGTGATAGCTGGTACCTAGAATTATCATGTATATAAATGTTGAATCACTGTGTTGTACACCTGATACTAATGTAATGTAATACTGTTGTCAACTACCCTTCAATAAAAAAAATAAATAAATAAATAAAATAAAAGTAAATACTCTTAAACCAATGAGAACCCAAAAGTTGAATGAGATTTTTAAGGACCAGAAAGAGGAAACTGTATGTTTCAGGTGGGTGGGAGGCAGCATAGCAGGACCAATTACAACACAGGGACCTTTGGTCTGAGACTAGATTTCAGTTCTTTTTCCACCCTGGTGTTACCTTCAGAAACTCAGGTGTACCAAATGGGATTACGTATAATCCTACATCACAAGAACAGTCATCATTACTGCAGCACATGGTCGTGCATGGTCTACTTTTATTTTCTAATTCATTTGTTTTTATAAATTGTGCACCTGTGACTGTTCCCATTCAACCCAAGAAATAGAAGATTAACTAATTCACCTTCCTCTATACACCCCTCCCTACCTCTGACCCCTATACTTCAGAGGTAACCACTACCCCCCAATTTTGTGTTTATTATTTCCTTATTTTTAAATAAAATTTTATCCACATATATACATGAAGGCCAAACAATGCATTATGTATTTTTAGTTGTTTTTGAATTTTGAATTTGTAAAGTTATACTGTGAGCTCTCCTGAGAAATATTTCAGTGGGTGTAGAATTCTAGGTTGGCAGTTACTTTCTTTTAGCACATTTATAATTCCACTCGATTTTGGTTTCCCTTAGAATCCTAACTGTGGTCTGATGAATAAAAAGACCCTTGATTGCTTTTGAACAAAAAAAAAACCTAACAAACTTAATTAAGTTCCCTCAGGACAGAGGCAGGATAATATATCTCTTCACATAACAATTACCTAACTAGAATGCTCAAAAATTGCTCACAATATGCCAGTATGTTTTTCACTACAGTAAGCTTTGTGCAAAAGAAAAAAAAAAAACCACTACGTAAAAGTTGCTAAATGTTGAAACAGATTGATTCTGAGCTCTACAGGAAATAGGTACAATTAGGCTCTGTGGTTTTGACATGCCCTAATTCATCATCTTGACCTATTCAAAGTCTTCTTTGTATGCTCTTAAATCAAAAGTTCGTTGCCAAGATTCCCAAGGAAAAAGATGACAGAGTAAGAAGGCAAGGCAGAAACCTCCTCCCCAGAACACGTAAACTATAAAAATACAGCAAATACAACTAAACCTGCAAACGACCAGAAGACTGCAGACCTGGCTACCTTACATCCGGGGAAGAAGAGAAGACCTTACAGAAAAGGGTAAAGTGGCAAAGCTGAGATCTGACGGTGAGACAGGGAAGGGAAGGGCGGCAGCCCCTGTCCAGTTAGAACAAGATAAGGGCCCTGGGAAGGACAAAGGAGCTGCTTACTAAGGACCTTGGGAATGTGAAAACCAAGAGACTTGCAGCTGAAACAATGGGACAATGTATAAGAAGGTTTTCACTGAACCTCCCTTATAAAGAACCATTTTTATTGACTATTTAGTCACTGTAGCTCATATAGCTTGACCCAGACATACTAGGTAAAAATAAAAATGACCTTTAGTATGATTGGCTAAAATACAGCTGGCATTGACAGGAACCTACAGAAACAGTTTCACTCCCTCACCAATGCAACAGGCATAAAATCCCTAGACCGAAGCCCGTAAACAGCAGCCTTGCCTCTCCCAGTATATGTCTAGTTCTGTATCTTTACTTCTTTCTAACAATAAAAAGCCTCTTTCTTGCTTGATTACCTTGAGTGTGTGCGAAGTTCATTCTTCAACTCTGTAAACAAGAACCCCGGTATCATCTTTCAGGGGCTCGTCCTGGATCTCTCCCTGTTCTCAGCTGCCTAGAGGGCAGCTACCATTCCCTACTACTCTAGTTTTAATGAATTCCTTCCTTACCTATACTCGTCCAATCTGTTCGGGAATTCTTTCTTGTCCAGAGTCAAGAACCCTCCCCCGCCCAGGCTGAGGTTTCTCCTAGTGCTTCAGCTAGTGCGCAGGGAGAGACCTCCCCAGACGCAGCTGCCCAGCAACAGCGGGACCCAAATCTTCTGCCTACACCAGCCCACAGGCGGGAGGAAGAGGAACAGAGCAGGAGAGTGTAGGAGCCCAGGATGGCTGAATGCCTGGCCCTGGAGATCTGCTCTGGGAGCACAAGCCCACATTGCACGGTGCTCTGGAGATGAGCGGGGCTGGACAACAGAGACAGGCGGAACACTCGGGGAGGCTGAGATTCCAGCTGCTTGTGGAGTACAGCCAAAAGCAAAGTGGGCAGTTTGAAAGACTTCCCAAGGGTGGGAGGGGCCCCAGGGGGCAAGGGTTAGATGGGGAGGGGCCCCAGGGGGCAAGGGTTAGACGGAGCTCACTGCTCAGGAGGAAGGACAGGTGGATGATACCTCTCCAGCCCACCCTCAGCCCAACAGGTTGGGAACTCTTGGGAGCCCCAGATACTCTGTCCCCCTCGCTGACACACACCCCGAGGTTCCTTCCTGCAGCACGCGGCCTGCGGATGGCCCACTTGGGGAAGGGATTAAGGGGCACAATAATGTGGAGTCACAATATAGGTTGGTCACAGGGACAGTAGTCAGCACAGAGAATACCGTTAATGACTATAACATCTTACAACGTTGATGGACAGTGACCACACTGGAGGGGATGAGGATTAGTATGGTGAACGTTGAACCACTGTGCTGCGTATTTGAAACCATTATAAGATTGGTTATCAATGATACTTTAATAATTTTAAAAAGTCATCTTCCTACATCAAAAGTCATGAATTAGAACAGTGATTATAATGATTACAGAAATATTTGCCTATTTCCTTTAATACAAACTCAGAATATAATTCCACAAGAAACATAATATAGTTATTCACTCCTTAGATTGGTAACATACTATGCATTTCTAAGAATAAGTAATTTACTGATGGTCTTTTTTCTTTTCATTTAAATGGAGATGAGGAAAATATATTTTCATATAATTTATGGACCCCAAGTCCTTAAATATACCAAATACAAAATGTATACATTGAAACTATTATAGCACCACCATAGAGTCCCATGAACTGTAATTTTCAAAGACAGCTTTACCTATTTAGATCTTTGTTAAAAGAAGGATTTTATTATATTTAGAAAGTGGAATTAATAAGAGCAGCCTGTTGAATTTATTCCCAACATTTCCTCCAACATTTCCTATATAAGAATTCATTCATTTGTAAGGTTTCATCCTTTTGTCAAGGATAAACTGAAGTGAAGTATTTTATAGCATCTAAATATAACTCAGGAATAATTTAGTGCATCTTGAAATTCATTACATAAACTTAAAGTTGATCTCTCGCTGGAACTGATGAACACATTTTGCAACTGTTCCAGATTTTGTACTGAAAATGTATTTTGTAAACTAAAAAAAAAAAATTTCTAGAAAACACAGGCAGTTAACTCCTAAACATTGACATTAACAACTTTTTTCTGGCTGTGTCTACCAGGCAAGGGAAACAAGCAAAACAAGTGGGTCCAAAAGTTTCTGCACAGCAAAGGAAACCATCGATAAAATGAAAAGGCAACCTACTGAATGGGAGGAGATAAATTCAAATGATATCTAATAAGGGGTTAATATCCAAAATATATAAAGAACTCATACAACGCAACACCAAAAAACAAACAAAAAAACAAACAATACAATTTAAAAACGGGCAGACAACCTGAATAGACATTTTTCCAAAGATGATATACAGATAGACAAAGGGCACAGGAAAAATGCTCCACATCACTAATCATCAGGGAAATGCGAATCAAAACCACAATGAGGAATCACCTCATACCAGTCAGAATGGCTACTAATCAAAAGACAAGAAATAACAAGTATTAGTGAAGATGTGGAGAAAGGGCGACCCTTGTGCACGGCTGGTGGGAAGATAAATTGGTTCAGCTACTATAAAACAGTATGAAGGGTCATCAAAAAATTAAAAACAGAAATACCATACAACCCAGTAATTCTACTTCTGGGAATTTACCTGAAGAAAATAAAATCAGTATTTCAAAAGACAAATGTACCACTATGTTAAGTGCAGCATTTACATCAGCCAAGATATGGAAGCAGCCTAAGCATCCACTGCTGAATGAATGCATAAAGATGTTGCACATATATAGAATGGAATATTACCCAGCCATTAAAAAAAAAAGAATGAAATCTTGCCATTTCTAACAACATGGATGGACTTGGAAGATATTATGCTAAGTGTAACAAGTCAAATACAGGAAGACAAACACCATTTGATTTCACTTATGTGTGGAATCTAAAAAAATAAACAAATGAACAAAGCAGAAATAGACATAAATACAGGGAACAAACTGGTGGTTGTCATAGAGGAGGAGGGTGGTAGAATAGGTGAAAGGGATAAAAAGGTACAAACTTTCAGTTATAAAATAAATAAGTCATGGGAATGCAAACTAAGCATAGGGAATACAGTCAATAATATTAAAAAATAATATTCTACATTTACACTGAATATTTTTATTCTTTTAAAGAAATTCTAAGTTATTTTTATAATCTTCAAAATCACCTTCAGAAGAAGATATTGGCCAGAATATGAGTTCCTGGAGGGCAAGAATTTGTCATACTCATCTTTTTATCCACGGCGTTCCATTTACCAGAGCAAACAATAAAGAAGTGCTGTCTTGAATGAGTGAAAGAGTAAATATACTATAAATCTAGCCATGCCTGTTAGCCAAGGGGATACATTATTATAACTACCTGCTTTTACTCCTAAATTTAATATCTTTTATCCAAGTCTATATTGACTCTAATACAGATAGTTTATGAAAGGGTCAATACAACTTTAAATGTTTACATTAAAAATACCCAGCATTAAACAGCAACAAATGTATGGGTTTTTTTACTGGGAGCAAAGATAGGAATTTGAACTCATTGAAACTTTTACAAAAACATTTTTAGGATTTGAAGTAAATTTAAAAAGGGAGAGAAGGTAAGAAAAAAGAGAATGGGAGAGACGGAGAGAAAAACAACATTTTTAGGGGAAGAAAAAAACAAAACAGAAGTCTGTAGTCTACCCATTGCAGGATTAGTCTACTAAAAAGAATTCGTAGAGTGGTATCTAGGTCATGCCAGGAATAAAATTTTAATTGAACTTTTTTGGCTCCTTAGAAGAATACCAAATTTCCTATGTTGAAAATTTCTTACAATGTAGATTGTGCTTTATATTAATAGGTGATAATTAGTATTTGTATGAACACTGTGTCCTTTTTAAACTACTTTTTCTTTCCAATGACATAAAAAGCTTTTAAAATAGTCTGAGATACTTGGCTTCCCAGAGAAATGCAAATGAAGGAAAATACCTCAAAATTATCACTTCTTTGTAGGGTTTTAAAGGTAACAGCAGAATATAAGACTTCATCTAAATGCAAAGACCTTCAAACAGACCTTGAACTTCAGGTAATGACACACTCGCCAGCCCTTATTGTTTCACACCTCTAAATTTGAAATCTTCAGCATAAAGAAGGCAAAGGTGCCAGAGCTCTTCCTGCTTATGCTCTTTGTGCCTCCTTTACCTATATTCTGGTGGCCTTTCCTTAACTGTATCTAGCCAAATTGGTTCAACACTGTAAGAGTAATTCTGGGTTGAAATCTGGATTCGTTTACTAATTTTGTAGAGTCTGTAATGGGATTCTATTAGGTGACATATTAATGCCTCATAAGTTTACTGATTTGATATGCTATGAAATATAAACTCATCTTGCAACACAACAGAAATCAAAAATAAATGTGATCTATGCAGTCTCACTTTAAAATGAAAGACTGGCTGAAGAGACAGACTTTGCTCTTGTACAAAATAGCATTGATTTAAAATATTCTTAGGGGGCAATCTCTCTCTCTTGTGACTTTATTCAGGACATTCATTTAATGAGATATCCAGCAGCTATGCTCACTCTGCCAGTGGGCACAGAAAATCAGAATGACTCAGATCTGTTACAGTCTTCCCCTCCCCCACCGAGCCATCCGCAGGAGTTACGTTCCCACAGCCCTAGTGGATGGATGCCTGAAACCAGATAGGACTGAACCCTACATATACTCTGTTTTTTTCTAATCCATACATACCTGTGGTAGTTTTATTTATAAATTAGACACAGTAAGAGATTAATAACCATAACTAATCACAAAATAGAATAGTCATATAACAACATGCTGTAATAAAAATTTTGTGAATGTGGTCTCTCTCAAAATATCTTGAGGGTACCATAACTCACCCTTTTTGTGATAGGAGATCATAAAATGGCTATGTGACGAGATGAAGTAAGGTGATGACACAGGCATTGTGACGTGGCATTAGGCTACTATTGACCTTCTGACGTGAGGTGAATGATGTAGTTTTAGGTTACTATTGGCGTTCTGATGGTATGTCCGGAGGATGCGGTATGCGCTTCCAGACTACGGCTGACAGGTAACCGCAACCCGGAGAGCGAAACCGCAGATAAGGGAGAACTACTGT
This sequence comes from Manis pentadactyla, assembly GCF_030020395.1. Classification (NCBI taxonomy): domain Eukaryota; kingdom Metazoa; phylum Chordata; class Mammalia; order Pholidota; family Manidae; genus Manis; species Manis pentadactyla. Next base: position 152,114,937 of record NC_080021.1, on the reverse strand, counting down.
ACTGCTTCTGGAAGGAGACTTTAGGACAAAATCATCTCCCGCATTTACATATGTGTCAACTTGGGAAATCACTGCCTCTGAACAGCTTTAAATAATACGTTGTAGCAGGTGAATGTGGTAAGCAATGCTTTTGGCACAAGCCTCCAATGTGCTTCGGCAGCACAAGGTCCCTGGCAACGCACAGGGCGTGGCTGCAACACAGACCAGCAGCCCCAAAGACACTGCGGCCCCTGCGGCTTGGCCCACAAAGCCCTCAGGTGTGATCTCTCCACGGGAACTGATGGCATGATCCAAAGGACAATGTGCAGCCCCGAGAGGCTGGTTCTGTGAAGTGATCAAGTAACAGGAAAAGCCTGATTCCGTGCAGCTGAACACCCTCCACAACCACAAAGCACAGCTCTGCAAAGTCTAGGTCCTTCCTGGGCTGAATGGGGAAACAATCTGTTTATTTAAGTTTGATTTTTGTTAACAGAACAACATCAATGACAAAATTAGGATTTTGATACAAGAATTTAAGTAGGCTTCGTGAAAACTGATTTCCACAAATTTGAATCTAACAAAGGTAATACTATATTACTATTATTACAGATATTATACCAATGCTACTTTTATAATTATCAATTCTACTCCTATTACTATGACCATTCTATCAGTGTTCTGTATCAGTCTTCTATTTTCTCTACTTCTACTCTTGCTCTCTTATCATGCATTATTGCCTTTGCCACTTTTTAACACCATTTTCCATATTGCAGCCGGACTGAGCTTTTAACAGTGTGAATTAGGTCATATCACTTCTCTGCTTTAGGCCCTCCAATGATGGCCCATTTGCTCCAGAATAAAATGCAAGCTGTTTATCCTGTTAAACCTAAATAACCTTGCCCCTGTATGCCTATTTCATGCCACACCAGTGGAGCTGGGATGCAGTGGAAAGCACTGTACAATGGGCCTCACAGCCTCCATCTCACTGAGCTCATGCATACTCCAGGGCCTTTGCATATGCTGTTCCCACTATGTGGAATTCTCATGTTCCAGCTTTCATATGGAGGGGAGTTTTCTTGTCATCACCACTGCTCAGCTGTCACTTGAGAGAATGTTTTCCTGACTGCACTGCACCCTGTCATTCTCCAGCACATCATTTCATCTCTTTTTACTGCCTTTGGCATAATTTGCAATTTTTCTGTATAAGTCTTTGCTGTCTAAGATGTAAACTTTATGAGGGCAGGAATCCTTTCTTCACATAAAATCATGCTTGATCCATTGGAAATACTTGATAAAAATATTTTGAAAAATGAATGGAGGAATAAATTATTATTATTAATGGGAATTTATGTTTACTGATCACTCTATAAGAACCAAAGTGCTATGATTACATTATCATAATTAATCTATACTATCAGCCTGTAAGGGACACAAGTATTAATTATCTCAGTTTTATAGCCAATAACACATGCAAGGCTTAGGGAAGAAGATAAATGGAGACCAACACACTCTGAGTCTAAATACTCAAAAGTTATAAACCAAGCTAACGAACTGTCACATAAAATACACTCTCTACTCTTACTGTAGCAATATAACTTCATAAAAACATGTCAGATGAGCGTTAAAATTCTGGAATTCCTCTGATTCCACACAGGAAAGACTGTCACGGCCTCCTGCCCTCCAGCCGACCTCCATCATCTCCCACCGGAGGCTACGTCCCACCCTGCAAGAGACAGCATGCATGCAGTCTGTGGACATCCCGGCTCGCATGTCTCAGCTCAGTCCATACCCATCAAACAGCTATCCCTGGAGGATACTTTGGTCTTGTACTCTACCCACAGGAACACAGGCTGAGGAGAGGCCTGTGCAGCTCCTGGAAGAGGGTACAAGGTGATCTGGGCAGAAGGTGCCAGGAATTCAAAGCATGTTCTAAAAGGGGATACAGGCCTGAAGTAAGCACATCCCCCTCGAAACACGAACTCTTCATCTTGTGAAAAAAGGTATGGCCAAAGGAAGAACAGAGCTTTCCAGAGCAGGGACCCCCTTTTACCAGAGTCTAAAAGTAAAACCATGTCTCAAAAGTTTGAGCCTCAAAAGAGTTGCAGAGCCTGATTTCTAACCCACACTTCTGATTTTTATCTTTACACCACAGGCAGGCACTGACTGAATGTGTGTAAGGCAAGAAGTAACACAATTCCAATTGTTTCAAGCATATAACTGAAGGAATTCCTAGAATAAAAGAGTGGTACAAAGGATGTGCAGAGGAGGTAGGCTTTAAAGCAAGCACCCACAGATGGTATCAAGTACATAGGGTTTGAAGTTTACGTTGGGAAAGAGATCTTGCTGCCCCAGAAAGGGGAGAAATGGGAGAGAGGTTTACAGAAGAGAAGTGGTGAGGATATTTGATGAAATTAATAAAGAATAGCTTGTTTTATCCCAGTGAAGCAGAACCCAAGATCATCAGTTGAGAAAGAAGGGATTAGAATATGGTTGGAGTTTTAAGTATTGTTTTAAAACTTAAAATTATATAATGGGGTGTGGATGAGGGTTTGGGAATTGGATTGCTGGATAATTTGGATTCTTTTTTGTTGCTCAATATACCGTTTACTTGATCCATTTATGGGTGGAGAAACAATTCAAAGTTCTAACACTATCATGCTTTTACAAGAGCATTTTATGTTCTTCTCCAGGGTTTGTAGAATTTAAAAAATTTTTTTTAATTTTTCAAAGTATTTATATTTTAGAAAACAATTAGAAAAGAAAAGGCATGTTTGTCGAGCCTGAAATCATGACTGATCACAGGTTGGATTTGTGAATGGATGAAATCCATGCAAACAAAAGTAGAACAGTCAACAGAGCGTTACATACAAACTACATGAAATTACTTAAGGTGCTTCCCCTTCCACACTTTACAGCATACAGCTCCAGAAAATGAGATGTTTCACCAAGCCCTTCAAACCTGGCCACAATATAAATTGGATTAATTGAGATTTTAACTAAAAGAAAAAAAGAAGAAAGGTAAACAGTCGTTTAAAGGAAAAGCACCAAGAATTGAATTGGCCCATATAATAGCCGTTTGTACAAATAACTAGTTTCACAAAATTAACTGACATTCGCCTACAATCTTATCAACCTACTTTCAGGGTATGAATAATAATGGGATTTATTTTGCCATCTCAAAATTGGCCTCTGTAAATTCACAGTTCTAATTTATCTACCCTAATATCAAGGAGATTTAGTTGTAAGACACTTTAATGAGTGCTCTTTCTGCACTTGGTAGTTATTTACTACCATTTTAGCCTCTTCAGGGTTTGTGTGTACCCTGTAATTCTCATGTACTGCAAAGCAAATATAGATTACCAAAAGGTTACCTCTCAGAATACTTAATAAAGCTAAAAAAGAGCAAAATAGAAACTCTATTTCAAATGCCAGACAATTGCACAACTATATTCAAGGAACATAGTCTACTGAGTTCCAAGAACCTCCAATTACTTCAGCAAGAGACACCAGCGGCAGGAGGGAAGGGATGAAAGTGATTCCTGGGAGGGAGAATCCAACAGGCAACTGCATGTGGAGGTCACGGGAAGGGTCGATTGTAAGTCCCAAGTGTCTAGCCCTGGTGACTTGGAGGACTGGCATGGCAAGGCTCAAGGAGTCAGGAAAGAATCAAAACACCGGTGGATAGGAGGAGACACACTCCACGTGAAAACATGGGAGGGAAAGAGAGACTCAGAATGAGCAAGGGAAAATCAGTTGATGGCATTCATATGAGCTGGCCTTTATTCTCTCAGTGAAATGAGAGAATCAGCTCAGAGTGAGGGAACAGCTGTCATGGGAAATGGGCTGGGGGATATCAGAAAAGATTCCTTTCTCCTGCCTAGCGAGCAACGATGGCCTAGAATTACCATTCTTGGCAGAAATACGAGATCCCACAACTATAAACTAGGGTTTAAAACAAGATCTTTATTTTATAACAAATACTACATTTTGCTAGGTAGAGTGAAGATTTTTAAGGAACTATAATAGTGAAATACTTGAGGGAACAAAAAGAAGACCAGCTTTACCCAAGCTGACAGCACCATTTCAAAGGCTAACAGACCATCCTTCCCCCAAAGGGCCACCAATCCAAGAACACGAAAAACTACTGAGATTTTAAGCAAACTCTCACTCTTACCTGATTACTGAATTCGTTCAAGCTCTCCCACACTTCCAACAACTGAGAGAACGGTACAGCATCAGATATTATTGGTTGTCTATCCAAAGCCCATTAAACCGTTTTGGGTGTTTTCATGCAGAATTCTCCCCTCCAGAACCCTCCTACACTATTAGGAATGCAAGTTCATTCAACTGTTGTGGAAAGTAATATGGAGGTTCCTCAAAAAACTAAAAATAGAAATACCATTTGACCCGGGAATTCCACTCCTAGGAATTTAACCAAAGAAAACAAGATTCCTGATTCAAAAAGACATAATATACCCCGATATTTATTGCAGCAGCACTATTTACAATAGCCAAGGTATGGAAGCAACCTAAGTGTCCATCAGTAGATGAATAGATAAAGAAGAGGTGGTACATATACACAATGCAATATTATTCAGCCATAAGAAGAAAACAAATCCTATCATTGGCAACAATATGGATGGAGCTAAAGGGTATTATGCTCAGTGAAACAAGACAGAGAAAGACAAGTACCAAATTATTTCACTCATTTGTGGAGTAAAAAAACAACCAAAAATGAAGGAACAGAACAGCAGCAGACTCACAGACTCCAAGAAGTTACTAGCAGTTGGAAGGCACATAAGATTGCTTCATAAGATTGTATATCAATTTATTGATATACCTTTATTAAATATAGATACCTTTATTACAATAAAGATACCTTTATTAAAAAAAAGTCAGGAAGGAATGTCATAAGCTGAAAAAAAAAATTATCCCCTCCACTTTTTTTCCCTGGACATCCTGGTGTTCAAATGTCACTCCTGGAAATATAAAATCATCCTGTGACCAGAAGCATACAAGCCAGAAAACAAAGCTGACTGGCTAGGGGTAGAAGGGAAAGACACAAAGGGTATCAGGCTCTATATTAGCCAACCTTACAAACATCATACCTCGGACCTTCTTTTTATATAACACATTTTTTTCTTATATTTTACTTTAACTGTTTGCTTTTTGTTACTTGGAGCAAATCCCATTTTAACTGATTTAAGGAGGGACACAGGAGAGTTAAAGTCCTTATTCTCAGCTAGTTATCAATTTATCTCATTGTCCAATTGCCCTTTTTACAGAGCCCTGGTGTAAGTATTACAATGTATGCCCAATGACTGTTATATGCTTACCATAACTAGCTATAGCTGGCAACCTCCCTGAACACTTAACATTTTTGGAAGACCCCTCCAGATCATAAATATAAATTCTACATATTGTGAAAAGAAGAGAGCCTTATACTAAAGTACAAAGAAAAGCCCTTTGAGGATACACAGATAAAAATCTTCATGAAGGAAGAATATGAAAATAGATATATTTCAAAGCAAATCATCTCTAATGAGATTTAAGATGGCTATGATGTGCTTTAAACAGTAGGCAATGAAAACAGTATTTCATGTGGAATATATTCTCAGACTTAAAAATAGCACTTGCAAAACCTGCTTTATTTCATTTACAAACTGTTACCAGCCAAAGTCATCTGGAGCATCTTTAAAATGCTCTTGAAGAGTAACCCCTGAAATTATGATCCCCCAAAGCTTTGTTTTATAAGATGCCAACCAAAATTTCTGTTATATGGCTATACCAATTAAGTTAATGAGGAAATATCCCAACTCCAAGGAAAAATTACCAATGCTTAAGAAAAAGATATATACATTTTAAAGGTTCATTTGCCTGTAAATACTATAAAACCGAAGTCTAAATTACACTGAAGATTTGATGTGATTGTACATTTTATCCTAAACATTAAGAAAAATATCAGAAGAGTTTTAATAAGCAAAGGAGGTATAAATATTGTATATTTACCACAAAGAATAAAGTTTGAAGCTCCCTGTGTGGAATCACAACCAGCAACCACATGATGCTATTGTGCAAGCTAATCACAAAGCCTTTGAACAAAAATATCACACAAGCACACACACTTTCTCCACGATCATTTTTTTTCATAACTTTTTAAGAATCCTATGCAGCTTTCCGTTTCCTTTAAAGCAGAGGGAAAATCTTTAAAGTACAGTTTAAACAATTAGATGATAATTTTTCACTTTGAATATCCTTCCAAGAAATGTTCTAAAGACCTTCTCTTTAGGAAATCTTAGACATGACTGGTATTGCAAGTTGGAATCTATGTGATAGGGAAGAACCTTAGAAGGATAGTGATGCAAAGAAGTAGCACAAAAGAAATCAAGATAAGTGGGTCAAGAATTCTTGAAATCAATGAAGAGATGCCATCAAGTGGCTGAACAAAGAATTCTTCTTGAATTGGGGAATGGTTTCTCTCAGACATTGCCATCTGGTGGCCAATACTAGGTATCACTTTAGATTGACAGAACTATAGAATGTGAATATTGGTCTTTCTTATGTGGTCCCTAATTTAAGGCTTGGTAATTCTCCATTACCATTAACAGAATAAAACGCATTAACAAGCTTTATTATGTGACTAAGCATAACGACAGATTCATAAAGAATATTAATACTGAAATACCACATGTTTAAGGTTATTACATCTGGATTAATAAGTGTTTAGGGAATTTTTTTAAATAAATTCAACTTGGGCAGGTATTTACAACTGTACATCACCTTGAAGCTATTATTTTTTTAAGTCAGTTCACGAAATTTTTACTTTTTCTTCCCGAACCTATTGACAGCCTACTGATAGGATCCTAAGTTTTTATTATTGCTCTTGCTCTTGTTTTGTTTTTTTGATTTTTACCTGCAATAGACCTCGATTAATCCTTTCATTTCTATATTCAAAAAAAATATGTCTTGAAAATCTTTGTCAATCTTGGCACTGATCTAAGCTTTGGTTATGGTTACACAATAATGAGCAAAACAGACATTCATCCTGCCCTTAAGCAGCATATAATCTGATACAGGTGATAAACACTTGTAGATGTGTTTGTATATTCATTCAAAATATATGTATTGACTATACACTATTTCTTATACCTTGTGCAGGAATACATTAATGAAAAAAAAACAGACAAGGATTTCTACTCTCAAGAAGTGCTTTGGATATAAAGGAGAAAGTGAACAAAGGAACCAGGGACCTTTTCTGTGGGCAAGTGACATTTAAGCTGTATGTGAAATGTGAGAAGGAGCCGGCAGAGGGAAAGGTAAGATGCAAAAGCAGAAGGAACAGAATTGAGGTGCATATGCAAAGGTCCTAATATGGAGGGAAAAGGCAAAATAGCTGAAGCATGGTGAATAAAGGGGACAGTGATATGACCTGAGGCCTGAAAGACAGGAGGGGGCAGCTCACTGCAGCATATTATAAGTCATGGAAAGGAGTTTGATTTTTAGTTTATGAGCAGTGAGAAACCAATTAAGGAATTGAATCACAGGAGTAATGACTTGATGTGTTTTGAAAAATATCAGTACAACTGCTGTTTGTCAAATAGATGTTGTTGGGTGGCTAGATGGATGTTAAGTATGGGAGGACAAAACACGGTGTTCTCATATTTTTAGAGAAAGTTTCCTTTCACTGTTGTTTTCAAAGAGAAAGATGAATTTGGTGACAATCTACTGAAACCATACCACAGCTTTCTATCATGTAGATAGAAATACTATCTATGCTAGTAGATAACACTTTTGGACCTGCAAATAGTCCTGATATATATTCTTGGGCTCAGGAAATCAGGAAGAGCAAGAACTGATGCTCATTTTGCCTCATTCATGACTTTTAATTCTTGACTTCCTTATCCAAACTCTCCTTTTACAGCACTAATCTTACCTTCTGCTAAATTAATCCAGTTCTTGTGTGTTCATTTTCCCTGTAAGACTATAATTGCTTGAAAACAAATAGCATCTTCTTCATTATTAGCAATCCCACAATACTGTGCTTTAAATTTGGCAAGTATTCAATAGACACTTAACTAAAAAAAGTTGAATTATGATATTATACTAACATCATACCACAGAATTGTACTTTTCAAAATGAGAATCTTCACCTCTGCAAAGGAAAATTTAGATCCAAGCTAATTTATCTTGAGCTTATGTATTCTTTTAGGTCTTCTAACTATGGCCAATAAAGGTAGAATACATGATTGTTCATAAAATCTTCTGTTCAGCAATTCAGACAAGGGGAATACAGTATATTAGGGCAGCTAGGGTTTCTTGGGTACTTAAGGGACATTCTGGGCTCTGTTCATTTTCTCTAAAGCTATGACACCTGTTTACCTGATGTTGACTTTGTCTGCATGTTTCTAAACATGATAAATATGTGTGATATCAACCAGCTCTGTCCAAGGGCCTCCCCTCATCACAGCAGTGGGGTGCTGTGAAAGTTACTCAGCAGGAACAACTTCCTGCAGCATAAAATTATGCAATTTGGGGAGTGGGGGTGGAGAGAGCAGGTTTTAGTAACTAAAATGAATGGCTTTTCTGCATCAACAGGACTAGGAGGGACCTTATCTCCAAGGGAGTGGACCTCATACCAGAGAAACTACTCTGAAATAATGCAGAGATCCCTTTGCTTACACATCTTCCCTGCATTCCTTGTGCCAAATTTGATTCTGCCTCCTCTGGGCTCCCATGGCACCACGGACTTACCGCTACAGATTTTTACTCAAACTCTATATTGTAAGGATTATTTCCTACATCTATCTTCCTTATTAAAATGTTGCAATTTCATAATTAAAATTATGAGATGTTGCTGAACAGCATGTAAATGAATAGGACAGCCACTTATAACAAATATATGGTCCAAAATGTCAATAATTGCCAAGGTTGAAATATCTACCATTAGGTTAAGGTTTCAATTACTCTTCACACCCATTAAAACAGAACAGCAGTCCCCAAATTTATCCTACTAGAAACTTTTTCGGTTTTATCCAAAGCCTTATGAACTACCGAAACAGTATTTTTAAGCGGTTGACTACAAAAGCACTTTAGCATTCTGGCCTTATATATCATTAGCTATTTGTAAAAGCTTTATATGTACATGGTATTAAAGTAAAATACAAAATGGAGACCAAACTTGAAAATTCCCTGAGCAGACAAAACTATTTTACTCATATGGCTAAGCAAAACCAAATCTAGCTTATTTCATGAACATAAGCAAAACTTATCTAGCTTATTTCATCAACATAAGCAAAATTTAACTTAGGTAATTTTTTGTAAATGCCTCTGACAATCATAAAAGAACCTTAAGTCATCTTCCTAAAATGGCAAAAGGTAATCACTTTTAACTAATCTCCTCCCTTCTGGAAGCTCCCATTGTAATAACCGATCACTGTAAAGGTTAAACAACCTTCTTGTTTTTACTTTATAAGCTATTTTGTAATGTGATGCCTCTGAGCTTCATACTGGTTTTGGGTTTGAAAGCTCCCAGATTGTGAACTCTTCCTATGTGCACAGTAAACGCTTACAGAACACTATTTTACTGATCTGGTTTTAATTTTTTAATTAAAAAATATTTTGGACTTTGACAATGGTAAGATCAAATCTCATGCAGCCTCCCAAGTGCAGAGGAGGTAGAACCAGAAGAGACAAAACTGTCCCTCCTTACCTCTCCTTAAGATAAGGATGGCTGAAATTTCCCAGATATCAAAAGAAATCCCCTACCTCTCTCATAGACAGCCCCCAGTCCAGCAAAGCCACACCCAACGTGGATGATGACTTCTGTAGCCTTGGAGCTGTGCCCTTCCCTGGGCCAGCAAGACTTAGTCACAAAAGTAGTGCACCAAAGTCCCTACAGCCACCACCAATCCATTGCTGGGCCTGCTCTAAGCAAACACGGCCAGAATCTAGGGCTGTGACCATCTCTAAGTCATTGCCTCATGTCTAACCTATCCTGCTTCCATTAATGGTGGCGTTTTCTGTTATTTTTTAACTAATATTTTTGAAATGCTCATGTTCAAGAAAAGGCTGAATGCTAGTCAATATTTTGGGTTCTCCTGCGCTAAGAAACAAAAATAAATGAAAATTACAGAAGAGTGCTTTAGATTGCATTGCAAAGCTTTTACAAGATGGTGATCCACCATCATACCCACTGGTTGGCCAAGCATTCACCCGCCCTGACTACATTTATAAGCACCACCCACCTCTTCCTAAATCAGTCCTTGCTAGCTTCTCCAGGAATCTCTTCAAAAACAACCTACAACACAAAACATCAGTTAGTGTAAAGATAAATTAAATGGCATATGCTATATTCCAACTGAAAGTAGAAAGAGACAAAAGCTTAACAATATTATTTTGCCTGCTAATCTTAAAGTCTACTCTGGTTTATTTCTCTAGGCTTATTTGAACTGTGTTTTTAAAAAAGGGTAAAAACATATCTTTGCAACCAACAAAATGTAAACTTTTGATTCTTGTGACCTTGGAAAAGTCTTTTATTTTGTTCTGGCACCATCTTCTTATGTATAATATTATAGGTTCTATATGCCCTTTTTATTTGTAAAAACTCCACAGTGTTATTCTGAGCAAATCCATTCACTGAATGGATGAATTCCCAATTCCCTTGGGATGAAGCCAACTCTGCTGTTTGCTTCTTATAGACAGACAGCTGTTGCAAAATTATCTTGTTTTCAAAAATGAATGATCTACAGCCAACCAAGAGTGAGTAGTTAAATCAAAAGGACAAAAAAACTCCATTTATTATTTCTCCTTTGATCTCTTTCCAAGTTTCAAGATGTGACATATTCAATAATGATTTCAGCCCCTCTGAAGGCCATTCTGTTCCTTTTCTCCTTTACTAAGAGACACAGTGACCATAAAAGCAGAAAAGAGAGAAGGTTGGAGGTAACCTTCAAAGTTACAAATGCTCACCATTAAATCTGAGGACATCTTTTTTGGTAGACAATAAAGTTGAACTGCAGGTGGTATTTCTGCTGATAACGTTTTCATGTTTATAGTTGCCATGTATTAATTACTTAACACAATCTTGCCTCTGTGATTTCATTATAATCCTAACTGACCTGCACTGAGGTTCTCTCCTCCGACAGCAGGATGTCCATTTACCTCTAGAGAAGCACCATTCCCTTTCTTACTGAGTACCAACTATGTGTCAGGTGCCAGAACACAGGACTAAAGAACACTGACCATTAAGAAATACCCCAACGGAGGAGCACATACAATTATTTTACTTTAAACAAAATGTGATGAAAACTACAAGACAGGTAAGCACCAGGGAGTAAGAAGGAGGAAAAGATTGACTGCTTGGCTGGATCAGGGAAATATTTACAAAGGTGTTGTTATTTGTACACTGTTTTGAAGGATGAAGAGGAGTTTCCAAGGAGTCAAGGTAAGGGAAAACACTGCAGGTAGAGAGCAGTACACGCAAGGCATGGCAGTATACATGGCGGCAGATCTCAGTACAGTCTGACCGAAACAGAACAGAAGGTGTGTGTGTAAGAACAGATGCGTGTGGGAGGCGAGCGTGACAGCAGGGGCTGACCACGGAGGTTCTTAGAAGGCATGTTAAAGACTTTGTGCTTTATCTACCTTAAAGGTTAATACGATTTTTGAGGGTTTGATGAGGCAAATAAAATAGTATTTCACCAGGCACATTCCACAACACCAGTCTGTTTGTGCTCTTCCAAAAAGAAAAAGGTTTGGTCAGTAAAATTTAGGAAAAATCCCACATTATAACACCCTCTTGGATAACCAAGGTTCTGATAAATCTGAAAATGGAGACTCTTAATTCACACATGACTTAACCCAGAATTTCTTAGATTTAACATTTTTAACATCCTGTAGGACGAGTGTTTGCTAAGCACTATGGGAAACATCTGGTGATGTAATTATATCTGCTCTTTAGAAGAGCCGCTTTAGAGTCATCTTCTAAAGGAATCTAGCAGACGGATTAGCGGGAACCAGGAAAGTGCTGGACTAGTATAATGAAGGTGGTGAGGCCTTCACACTATCCTTAATCCACCAAGAGCTGCTATCAGGTCTCTGCATGTATTGACTCATTTAATTCCTACCACAAGAGCATGAAGTGGGTGTTCTTACTAAATCACTTTATAAATTGGGAAACCGAAGTTACATAAGGTACCCAAGTTAATCGTGGAAAGTTAGGACTTGAACCCAGGCAGCTTGGCTCCGGAGCCTGAGCTCTTGACCCCCTGGTTATACCTTACTTGTACTTAACCAGAACGGTGACCTTTCCATATCATGTTCCCACTGTCCCCGTGACTTCTATTTATTATATGAGCACAATCTATCCGTCATCTGGATTTTGTACATTACTGAGAATAAGTTTCCTCTTATCTAGTATTTTCCTACTCTAAGATAAATAAATGTTTTATATGATAACGATAAAGTGGTATTTACCTTGTATGAAATTTTCATTTTGAATACCTATCCCCCAAAGTAATGAGTTTTTAAATTAATATGTCAATACTTCAAAATATACCAACACATTAAATTAAGACCTTCCTGTGTGAGTGATGACCACCAGGCACCGTGGTAATTGCCTTACATGCATCATTGTATTTAATCTTCCCAACATCCACAGAATATTTTACAGATAAGCAATCTGAGATCCGAAGGGATAAAGAAATGTTCCCTGGTATCAGCATCCTGGGAGTTGTCCTCTAAAAAATTATAGACTACTTACTATTTTGGGGATCAGGATGGATTTATAAACTTAATTTCTTGGTGTAGTAATAGTTGAGTATCTGACCTCTTCAATTATATTCTTAAACTGCATGTGTAAGAACTTCAATGGCCTTAATGAAAGTTGGGTAAAACTAAAATTCACCGTATCCCACAAATTCACACTGACTACCATTATTTTTTCCCTTCTAAAAACTACTACAATCTTGATTTTACTTAACATTTTTCATTAGTATTCCCAAAATTAACATTTTTAATGGCTACATCTTATTTCACTTAATTGTTATAACTTAGTAAACTTTCCTCCAAAGACCTATCACAAGGACCACAATTTAAAAACACTTTTAAGAAGTTATAGTAACCAAAGTTGTATACATTTTTTTTCTTTCTTTTGGGTTAATTCTATCAAATTAAATTTTAAAAATAAAGAGGCAGACAGTACAATCAAAAGATTGTTTATTTTGCTTGAAATTTACTTCAAAAACCATAAGAAAGAGAAGTCCTGGAAGATGAGTCTTGTGAAGACTACCAGGCCTGTGACAATGTCTTCCATCTCTCAATTCTTGGCATTCATCACAAATCTCTATGGAGCCGTCATTTAACACTGTGTATGTTTGCAGCGACACATTCCTCAGGCTAAGTGACCTTGCCTTCTTTGCCTTCTCTGTTCTTCACAGCTCTTAGACTGCTCTGTATAGAGAATGAAGGCTGTGTGTTGATTTTGCCATAATCACAGCAAGCCCAGAAATAAGGTGCTCACGAATAAGGGCCACAAAGCCAGCGAGGAAGTAACCACCCCAGACCTCAAATACACAATGCTCTCACGTGTTCTACTTCATCCCTACCCCATGTTCTAGCCCACACAGTTAATGCCATTAATTTTGACACAAACATGAAGTTCTGAAATGGCACAGAAGTTAGAAAGCCAAAGTGACAAAAGAGACCAGAGCTGAGAAGAAAACCACATTGTGGGATAGTGAGTGCCTCTAGGAGTTGGAGAGGAGAATGCATACTGATGGGAGAGGGCTCCACCTCCCCTGCCTCCTCTACTGCCTGAAATACCCAGGAAACAAAAGTGATGCTTCCATCATCACATTAAGTGACACACAGGGAAGTCCCTAAATCAGCATAGGAACAGCCTCCTCAGAGGAAATTAACAGACCAGGTGTATAATACATGAGACTGCACCGTGTAGAGTCTCTATAAGCTTTATACACATCCGCTTATTTGATCCTTAAAAACCCCTACGGGTTGGGAACCACTATCACTCATTTTCAGATGAGGAAACTGCAAGTGGGGAAGTTTGGTTGATTTGCTCGAGGCCCTTGAACGGAGTCTGAGTAAAAATTCAGTCAGGCACACTCCAGAGCTGCACACGCTCCTCACATCTGCATGGCTTTCTGCAAGCTTCATTTCCGCCTTCCTTTCTTCCCACAACATAAAAGTATTCCACCTTCCATCTTCTTGGTCCCATGTAAGGTATATTTAGAAAATCTTTCAATGCCAAATTTTTTTTTAAATTCTTAGAATGGTGATTACGTGTGGGTGTATCATTTCTCATTAATGCTGGAGAAAAGAATGTTTAAATCTTACCACAAGGTGTCTTAACAAAGAAATACATTTAATTTGGATGACAGCAAAGAAAGATATTTTTATAAGTATGAAATACCCACTCCGTTTTCTTAAATCCAAGTGGGGGATTTTTAATATTTTAATATGAATTAAGGGAAAAGATGAATCAGAACTTTTGTAACACAAAGAAAATATGTGAAGGTTAATAAAGCCATAGTCATATATTCCTCAAAAAAATTCTTACACACTTTTAAAATACCAAAATTATTTTGGGATTTTAATTTTCTTTGAGCATAATGATGAAATGTCCTATAGTAGTCAGATAGACTGTTTGGGTCATCTCTCTGACATTAATTTAAATTCCTCATGTAGCTTATTACTCTTGTTTTCTCTCACATCCTTTAGAAGAACCACTTGGATAAAAGATGAAACTATTAATTAGTAAGACCGGTTTTTAAAAACCTTTGAAAAGGGTTACATTTTAGGATGTGTAAATGAATGTGTGTGCTAAGTAGCTATTGCTTTATCATCCCATCTGATTACATAGATCAAGTTAACCAAAGCTCAAGACATCCTTGAATCTGGTCTAACTTTATTTCCAATGCTTCCTTACTCACATCTGTTTTCAAATACCTGTTTTCAAAAGATGTTCAAGCCTCCTTTAATTGCTTTCACTCAAGCATATATAGCCTACAACTCTTCATAAGTCTGTTACAAGTGCTCCAGCATGACGGACAATTCTTGATTATTAACAACAGCAAGCAACGTCTTCTGTGTATTCACATTTTGAATACACAGCCAACTCAACAGTTGGCCAGGTTATTTGACCATTTCTTGTTGTGTGGTTTATCCCTCCCACTGTCATCTCACTTCACCAGTGACTGATTATCCTCTCTCTCACCTACCTCTTTTTCTCCCATACTCTAAATTCAGGTGACCCACTCAATTGAAATCCAACACTGTCATAGCTACTCTCAACTGACGTCACATGTTGATTTCCCTTGGGGGATGAATAACCTATCTTTCCACTGCATGCCAACCAGCTTGCTGTGCTTGTCTTGCCCTGCCTAGAGAAAAGGAATGGTGTCCATCACCATTTCCAACACCAAGAGTATCTGAGGCCAGGATACTTCTCAAACCCAAGGAGTCCACTGAAGCCCAAACCAGAATCCTACAATGTTTCTGCTCTCTCCTGGCTATTTTCATGTTTTTCATCCCTGCTTCATCCCTTCTTCCACTGCCCAGCACTAGTGAGCCTAAGCTTGTCTGGGCGATTTATCTCATTTTATCCAGCCCTCAAGATTATGGGATTCTGGACACTGAAACCTGGAAAATGTTTTAAAGTAAAAAAAATTGAGGTTTATGAACACAGACTATTCTCATAATTTGTATATCATGAGGGAATGACAAAATATAGCACGTGAGTCTTGATGCTCCAGCAAAACACAAAACCATGTTGTTTTAATAGTTGGTACGCACAATGTGTCACTCTATGTCCTTTTCTATTTTCTTTCTGTGCCTTTGTCCCTCTAGTAATTCTCTCTGGGAATCCTCTCCCTCCTATTACCTCTCCTCTTCCCTCTTCCTAACTCTTTCCATAAGTGGCAAAATGAACACAAAAGCATAAATAAAAATAGTGTGTTCTATGTTTTTATTAAGGAACAAAATTTTAATCCTTTGAATGCCATATCCTCTCCCTCCACCAAAAGAAGCCATGCCAAATGATAAAAGTTAATTTTAATTTCATGAGTCAAACTTTAAAAACAAGAAACTGATCCTTTAATTCACTTACAGCAAATTCACAGAGTGCACCCAAGGAGCTAGCCCGTCGAGCTGGAGCGCTAGATCTCCCTCCGCCATCCCCAGATGCGCCCTCTCTGCCCCACCACCTTATCCTTTTAGACTCAAGTTAAACGTCACCTCCTCAGAAAAACCCTCTAAGAGCTCCAACTAAGTTGATACCCCCGTCCACCATTATATGCTCTAACACCCCATGATATCGCATTATGGCACGTACCAAAAACACGGTAAAGTGATTATTCTAGACTGGAAGCACCACGAGGGCAAGAGCTGCTTCTGTCTCACTCATCACGCTGTCCCCCTGACACCCAGCACAGCGGGCTACCCGTAGGGAGCACTCTGCAGGACGGTTGTGGAATGAGTAAGTAAAGGGAATGAGTAAAAGGGTAAATAAGTGGGTGGTAATTGCCCCAAGGGCTCTGTACTGCAGCTCCTTCCTGGTTCCCTCCCACCCCCAGGCCACAGAGAGATCGGAAGTCCCAGGAAGGCTCTGTACTCAGACACTATATAATCTTTGCCATTCCCCCTCCGAAGGACCTAAAACTCTGCAGCCCCAGCTGCATTTTACTTACCAAGACTCACTCTTTCAGTGTGATTATCAGTTGTATTTACCTTTTAGAATGCCCAGAGATGCAAGCGGGTGTTCGTTTGCTGCCATATAGTCTTAAAATGGACATGACAGAAGGTGAGCTTGTATCATTTTTGCTAATATTCCCAGTGGGTGATAAATGATGAGAACAAATCATCACATACATAATATGAACCTCACAACTGTCTGATTGTTGTTACCAGAGCTTCTAGGGTGTGTGAGAAAAGACGGGGATTACTTTCAATCCCTTGAGATCAGTCACCCTGAAGTTGCTTCTTATCTTGAAGCTGTTGCATATTCTGATGAGCAAATGACACAGGCACCAATTCACTAGACAGTATTTCAGTGTTTCAAATAATGAAATATTTTAATATTATTTGAATAATGAAATATTCATTATTTCAAATGGTTTGGGGCTGATTAGTAAGATAGACATTCACTGAGCCTATGATATATCAGACCATGAATCGAGTTATGTCATTAAACATAGGTTTGTGGGGTGGCTGGAACTGCTTACAGGGATTAGAGAAGGCTTCTCAGGGTAAGGGATATTTGCACTGAGCTTTGAGAGAGAAATATAAACCCACAAGAGAGGTAAGGTTAGAGGACATTTCAGGCAGACCAAATGACACGTATAAAGGAGTAAAGATAGGGAAGTGTATGGTACACTTAGTGAGTAACAGCATAGGGTGTGGCACAGGTAGAGAGTGAACCAAGATATGGGTTTTGAATTCTACAATGCAAGTATATTTCCATTATTAGAAATACCATTAATAATGAAGGCACACCAAGTTTTGTAGATTCATATTCAAAGAGCTGCCAGGCTCTAAACACCACAAGTATTTCAGGTCTTCAGTAAAAAGAAAGAAATGCAAGCAGTGAAGAGATAAGAATGTCACATCAAACCATTAAACCTGGAAAAAAAGGCTAATTTTGCATACATGATCAGGATCAAAGACCATGAACATTTTTATGCACTACATTCTATTACCACTGAAATGTTCTGAGGGGTATGGTCAATGTTTAAGGGAGAAACTGAACACATTCCTACATTCCTTCTCCAAGTAAGTAAACCATGACCAGAATCTCAGCACCTGCACAGAGCGACAGAGCAGGAATGATCTCATTTGAAACAAAAGGCTGCATTTTCTCCGGAGGTTGGAACCACCTTACAAAGGTCAAGACCCACCACTGGCTAGTGAGCTGGCAGGGTGGGGCATGAAGTCAAAAGGAGAATGCTTATTCTTTGTGTCTGAAGTGAATTTTCTAAAAATAAGTTAAAGCCTGCCTTTCAACAGCATGAAAAAGGAACTGGAGAAGTTAGAGTGAATGACATGTTATCTGAAAAGTATCAGGGAGAAAACCCAACTTCCTTAGCAGGAAACTAACTTGGCCCTTAAAACATTTATAAAATACCTTCTAGGTATATTCTTGCCTGAAATCCCTGTGGATTTTGATTCCTTCAAATGGTCAGAGTCAAAAGCAGAGACTCTTTTACGATGGCAGAACAGGAGGCCAGGGTTGATTCAGAGCAGCTCACATTTCATGTATAAAATCCTTGGATCACTTTTGTTCTATTACTCAACACAGTAAAATATTTGTGCATCTTTATATGAATTTTGACAATATGACCATCAAGGGTAAAAGCCAAGATTCTTGGTCTGACTCATTCTCTTTGACGTCACAGTTTGTCAAGTCCAGTTCAGTTCTTAGAATTATACTTTTATTCAACATGCAGTTAGTTTTTGTTACTCCTCTGCTAAAACCTTCCAACAGGTTTTCCCCATGCCTAGAATATCTTCTAAACCTGTGTAAGGCCCTGTGTGATCTGGCCTTTGCTCTGCACTCATCCTATAAAACTCCTTTTTGCTCAATCTAGCTTTACGTCTGTTCCCTGAAAACAAGTTTTCCCTGCCTCAGTGTCAGGCAAACTGCTCCACCTGGAGTGCCCTGCCTCTGAGTGTTCACCTAACAGACTCCTTCTAGTTATTCGGGCCTCAGTTATTCAGATGGTTATCCTGTCCCTTCCCGTGTTAGTGAGCTTCCAAGATGCCCCCTGAAGCTCCTCACTGCCCTGTGGTAGTCTCCTCCCACATGGCCACAGCATTCATCTGTGTGGCCAACACAATAGAAGGAAGTGGTACCATGTGACTCCCAGGGCTAAGAGCTGCTCCACTTTGCTCTCTTAGATCATTTGCTTTGGAGGAACCAGCCAACACATTAGGAGGAGACTCATACAGCCCTTAAGGAAAGATCCATGTGAGAAGGAACTGAGATATCCTGCCAGCAATCGTTTGAGTGATCCACCTTGGAAGCAGATTCTGCAGCCCTGGTTAAGCTTTCCAATGACTACAGTCCCAAAGGGACCAGGAGCTAGAACGACTCAACTAGGCCATTAAGGAATTCCTGCATGACAAAAACCAAGTGACAGAATAAATGCTTGGGTTTTTTTTTCTTTTTTAAGCTGTTAGGTTTGGGGTAATTTGTTACGCAGCAATAACTATTATACTTCTCATATAGGTCTCTGTGACACCCAATCTAAGCCAATCCTATCCCTGTCACATTTTATGAGATTATTTTATTTTTATTTCTCGTACTTATTCACAGTTCTCTATCTTGGTTTTTTTTGTTGTTGTTGTTTATTTTTGTTAATTGCTTGTCTCTCCCCACTAGAATGTAAGCTTCTTGAAGGAAGTAACTTTGTCTGCCTGATTTTTCAGTGTTTATGCCCAGAATTGGGTCATCTAGAATCAATGCTTAATATAAATACCAGCTGAAAGAATAACTTAACACTGCAAAATTTTGATTTCACTTATTTCTCCAAGGCATAAGAAAGGCTGGTTGATTAGGTCCCTCTCCCAATGTATGTAGTGGCTCACCAGCTTCAGATTCAATGCAAGAGTAAGAAAGCATTTGTACCCAAAAAAGAAGAGGAGCCAGGGGCCTCAGTTATCCCTCAGGCAAAACTTTGTGTTTGGAACTGCAGAAAGGGTAAAGTTTTGTTTTTGTCTTTGTTTTGCTTTTTGAATGATAACAACTGTTCAGAGAAGATTTAAGGGTAGAGAATATGGAGGTCTAGTGGAAATGCACATGAGGTAGAGAAGTTTTTTTTGTTTTTTTTTGTTTTTTTTTTAAGCAAGAACCAACTGGGGAAAACATTACAGGATCAGAGCTAAGGTAGAAGAGATGATCACCAGAAAAAAAGGAGAAAGAAAAACATAACAAGGTAGAAAAATAATTCAAATGCAATACAGGTAATCTGTTGGTTACTTGCAGAGTATCTCAAAGATTTGCACCTGAGCTGCCCAAAGCAGTTTTAAGAGTAAAAGCAGGGAATACTGCTCAGTATCCAGCTACTTTGTGTTAAATAAACATACATTTTTTAAGTTCTACATAGGTACATGATTTAAGACTTCACAAGCATATAGGTGTAGCATATATAATCCATGACCAAAAGTAGGGATAAAAGGACATGAAACTGTTTTTCATGCGCTTTCCTGCAAAGATCCAGTGGGGGAAAACCAGATCTTTCCTTGGCTTCATTTCAGAAAGCCCTTTCAGCCCCTCTGGCTTAGGTCCATCTGTACAAAGTCACCGCAGCAGAAAGCATCTGTTTGATCACAGCCATCAATAATGAAGCAACATGACACCCCCACCATCCTTGTATACTTGCAGTGCATTCTGGCATTTACAACTTTTCAGTCAAAAGACATGAAAGAAAGGGGTGACCAGGACTATAAAGGGAGAGAAAAAGATAAGATCTCTTCATTCTCCATCTCTGGGGGGACAAATGTGTGGCTCTTGTCCTTCCTCTTGGGGAGAGCATATCAGTACCACTTAGTCCAGACCTGTTTTGCCAGGCAGACTGTCTGACACATACTCTGGGGTAACAGAGGGAATACCTTTTAATTCAAAACTGAGGAAAGTAAGAGCTGTGTTTCAAAGAGTCTTGTCCAAGGAAACCTACAAGTAGGAAACACTCGAGAGAGCATCCTATTCAAGTGTCTGGGTATGAAAGGAAAGTGATTTTCTTCTCATCTTTTTTTATTTCCAGTGATTAAGACATCATGAAAATAGAAGTGGTATAGAGAGAAACTGACACTTTTAAAAGGTGATTACAATTTCACACAGCTAGATTCTAAACGAGTTAATTAAAAAATAAGAATTTATACATTAATGTAAAGGGTATTTAAAAAATGAAAGTCAATTTGGCAATATACTACAGAAAGCCCAATAAGCCAATATGTACTAAGCACTTTTCCTAGAGACATTCAAAGTATTTATATATTTGTGAACTTATGTATTAGCTCATTGATTAAGTTCTTCACTCGTTCTTACATTTATTCACTTGGTAAGTACTTAAGGAGTTTGGGAGAGACAAAGATGAAATATAGTCAGAGGTTTACAATCTATGATGCAAAGATAAAACACAGCTGCGTCCTCCAGACCAGGTTCTCATGCCCATGGAGTCTGATGCTGTGAAATGAGCCCATTTGTAATAGGAATCATATACATTATTTATACATTTTCACTTTATATATTTTATCATTCTGTATGACCATATATTTATTGAACTGTTGTATTATTTATTCATAATTATGCTCTATGTTGAGAACTCAGATGTATGATTCTAGTAAGGCAAATCAGAAGCCAGGATCTAGAAATGCACATGAAATTAAAATAGGGAATTAAACATGCTTCATTGCAATTTCTGTAACAATTTCACATGACCAGCATCCTGAAGTTATAGGGGAAAATCAGAATTTGGCTTGTCCTCTATCCCCTTTGCCATCATAGGTATGTTCAGTGTCATGGACACAGTTCTTCTCCAGTGATTTCTAGAGCAAAACCATAGTAACAGCACTGTGGTATTCGCAAGAAACATGGTAATGTCACAAGAAAGAAAAAGATAGCCCTCAACACCTGACCTCCACCACCAATTTTGTTTTCCTGTCTTCTCTTGGCATAAGAACAGGGAGATTGCATTGGCAGACCAAAATAAGGTCAATAAGTGACAACTTGATAAGGTATCATTATGGTCTGTATTTTTCCATCAGGGTTCTCATTTAGGATGTCAATAGGTTATATGTTAAGGTCATAACATCTGAAGGAAGGCTTTATGTGATTCTCAGAACTTTGCAACATTTACTGTTAATACTCCCTGAAGTGCCATTTAAGCATGGTAGCCCAAAGTGGAATTCTTGGAGAAGATAGTGAATCTCTAAAAATCCTTCTGAGAAAAGCCTGGCTTACTCTGCCCTTACATGTCTGCTAGGCCTGATGAAATGCGTTTTCTAGGACAACCCAGAACTGCGTGTTACTAGCACCACAATATCCCAGTTATATCCTACACACTGTTCCTCAGACTCTCCTTCCTGAGTTAACCTGTCTCTCAACAGTTATCCAGTGCCTGGAAATAACACAGGATATGCCACCTCTTGTCTCTCAGCAGTTAGTTAGAATTAGAACATATGAATAACATGTGCCCATGGATAAAGTCCATGCATTTCTTCATCTGCTATCAGTGGTATCTGTATGATGTTCACTCCCCCCACCCCTTAGTTCTGCAAGTCAGTCATCTCCCTTGCGTGCTAGTCCATCACTCTCCAGACTGCTCCAGTGGCTCAGCCCAC
This sequence comes from Manis pentadactyla, assembly GCF_030020395.1. NCBI lineage: Eukaryota > Metazoa > Chordata > Mammalia > Pholidota > Manidae > Manis > Manis pentadactyla. The sequence continues at coordinate 152,092,605 of NC_080021.1, read as the reverse complement.
TTTCACTGCAACCAGGGTGTGCCAGACTGAGCCACTCCCAGGTTTCTTGGGTCTTGGTTTTGACTCCCCAAGTGGATTTCAGGAAGACACATGTCTACTCGACAGAAAACCTTCTTTACGCTAGACCAGTCCTGATAATTCTGTTCTTATTGGGATGGACTGAGTGGTTTTACTGAAAGAAATATAAGACACACCAATTTCTTTTAGAATGAGACAGCAAGACAGTACTATTGTCCTGATTTTTACCCCCCATCAAGTATGCTTATCCAGTAAGACACTGGTGAAAGAGCACAGCAGATCCCTCATCCACTTATCAAAATACCTAAGGCACTCTGCAAGCACCCTGTCACCTTTCTTCCTCCAGGAAATGCTGCAAAGACTAGTTAATTTGCCACTGCCTTGATCTCTAATGCGGAGACTTTTTGCAAAGGAATTCCTTAAGAGATTGCCCAATGAGAGAGCTAGAAAATGCTCACATGAAACTCTGACAATGTTGCCTGCACTAGAATAAGGATCATTTTCTTGAATCTACTCCCTGTGTGGTGAGCCTGCACTTTCACCTACAAACTTCAGTATACAAGAAATATTTTATTTTTCTCTGACAGAAATCAGTCATTAATTAAAGCTCCTAATATGCTCTATGGCAGAAACCTAACTTTAAGGTACCATCCATCCCTTCATCTCCAGTGACTTATCTCAATTCCTAGGAGCATACTTATATTAAAGATGTGGTCCAGAGAGGATCCATATGATTCTCAATGTTGAAAGACTGAAATTACCTCCTGAAATTACCTCCTTTGAGTCTGCAAAATGGATATGATGCCTGCTGTTACCCATTCCATTCATCCTTGTTTTGGAGTTCCAGTAATGCAAGAAAAAAATAAAGGTGTAAGGACTAGAAAAGAAAAAACAAAATTATCTTTATTCACCATGATATGGTTATGTTGGTAGATGCATACATACATCTACATGTCATCTAAAGGAATGTAGATAAAGGAACCTGCTGATAAATATTATGACTATCAACAAATTAGCAAGATTAGTAGATATAAAATCAGCACACAAAAATTATTTGGATTTCTATTCATAGGCAACAAAATTCAGAAACTGAAAACTTAAAAAAAGCATTTCTATCAGTGTAAAATTCATATGAAAAATCTCTATGGTGAGTTGACAATACTCTATTGCAAGACAATTTAAATAATTTCATGCGTGGAAACACTGTGTTGGAATATTCAATATTGCAAAAATATTATTTGATTACAAACTGACCTATAAATTGAGTTCCAGTAAAAAGCCCAACTATGTTGTGTGTTTACATGTGTGTGTTTTGTATATGATGTCTGACAAACTATTCTAAAATACACAGGGAATTTCAACGTCCCAATAATTGCCAACATTCTAATGAGAAAGAGGAATAGTATCATGGGACTTGACTATCATATACTGAAATAATATGGTTTTATTTATTATACATATTAATAAAGATAGCCAGGTATGGAAGATGAGATTGACAAATGGAGCAACTAAACAAAAGAGCCCAGGAATAGAACCCTAACTGCACAGTCATAATATATATGACTGAATTTATAATGCCAATCAACAGAAAAAAGATGGTCTTTTTACAATACATTGTACTGGGGCAACTACATATGTGGGAAAAAATGTGACTATATATGTGGAAAAAATCCCCTTCTCAACCATATATATATATAAATCAATTACTAATGAATTAAGCCCTGAAGTGTGGAAGATAAGATTTTAGAAACAACATAGGTCCTTTCTTTTTAACCTTGGATATAGAAAATTATTTCTTTACAATGCACAAAATGGGCAAATTATGAAAAGAAAAATTGGTAAAGGCAATTACATAAAAAATAAGAATTCCTATCCTCAAAAGCCATCATGGAATTAAAAATATGACCTATAAATTTGGAATAGACCTTTGCAACACAATCAAGGGGTTACCATGTATCACATAAAAATTAATTCTATGAATAAGTCAAACAACATGATTGAAAAATGCAAAAAAGGAAGGAACATGAATTTCATAAAGGAGAGGAAACACATGACCCAAAAGCATATGCCAATAACCTTTTTAGTAATCATGGAAATATAGATGAAAATCATGAGATACATATTAGAGTCTTTTTAATATTATAAATGAAGAATACAGTGGGTTTTTTTTCTTTTCACAGAACAAGTATAGATTGTTAGGCAGGAGGGAAAAAGTATATATGAAACTTTATATAATCAGGGATGAGGACAAACTCTCTAAGTCTGACCTCAAAGGCATAAACTGTTCACAGTGAACCATATATAACTGTCAAGTTTTTTTTTAACCACATTTGATGGGCAGAAGCAGCCACATCCTATGGCTCAACCTGATATAAAGGAATAAACAGACAGATTTGACCAGAAGTAGGAACCTGGAAACATATGTGACAAAGGGTTAATGATCACATATTAACAAATCCATATACAACATATATAGAGGTCTTGCCTATCAATAAGAAGTCAAGCCTCAAAAGACACGGTAAGAGACAAGAAACAATGAGCAAAGAGAATGTCAGTGGCCGAGGAGCATAACCAGAAAAGGTCCGTCTCAGTGATAATCTAATAAATGAAAGATAAAGTTAAAATAAATACTTCATAAGTAAAAATAAGTAATATTACTTTTTGGTCATCAGATTGGCAATGATTACATTCATTTCTCAAGTTCTCTCTTCACCGAATTTATCCTGCTTAGACACACACACACGCGCGCGCACACACACACACACAATGATCATTTATGTTCATTATTTTCTTCCAAATTGCTGAAGAATACCCCATAGTGGAAATGAAAAGAAGTAACTTAGTTTCTTTAACAGATTGTCTTTTTCTACAAATATTTTCTTTGGCCTGGCTACTAAGCCCAAAATGTTCACAGGGGCCAAGGACCGAAAGCCCTTCCTGTGACAGTATCAACAGCCAGAGTGATATCTACTGGGTGAAAAATATACTATGGAAAAAATATATAGTTACACAACAGAGCTCAAAGATACATTGGCTTACTGAGGTTTACCAAGGCAATAGAGGGTATCATTAAATATTTGTCCATCTGGCACTTTTGAAAAATAAAGTATTTTTAAAAGAGAAACTAAATCTAGACATAAAAAGAAACATTTTTTATTTAAGTGCAAATAACTGAAATTGTATCTCTTAACCACAAATGTTTGTTTGTAGCAAGGATCTCAGAAGGGTGTCAAGCCCTTGAGGAGGTCTGGTATAATATGGGGGACTGATAGGGACTCTCGCATCCTAAGAAGAACATGTTGGGAAGAGTTGGAAGTGCTCGTTTTGGAGAAGGGGGTTGAGGTGGTGGGGCTCAGTGTAGACAGGGAGAAATGATTTGGGAAGCAACGTAGATATACACTTTGTCAGAACTACCAACACCCAACATGGATGGAAATAATCTCCAGGTTCTGAAGATAGGGATGTGTTGGGGGCGGGGAAATGGAGTCAGATAAGGTGCTAACATCAGGTTTGGTTTAAGAAACAGATTCATGGCGTCCAGTACTCCAGTTTCAACACAATACTGTCGATCTTTGAAGGTGCTGGATTCTGTTCCCCTTGGCTAAGGGTCACTGCGCACGGTGTTCTCATGGCCAGAAATTCAACCGTCCACTCACACAAATACATATACAAATTGAGAAGTCAAAAGGCTGATTCCTTCCCATCTTCCAATCTCAGCTGAAATGGTGCCTTCTCAAGGAGGAATTCCCTGACCACTATACCTAAGTCATTTATCTTACAATTTTTGTATTTAATATCCTTCCTTCCTAGCACTCAGCAGATTCACGTGAGGAGTGTTTGCCTGACATACAATAGGGTCTCAATAACTATTTCCTGACATGACCAATGAAACACTGAAGCCACAGAGAGGCTGGGAGGAAAGCACACTCTGAAGCACGAGAACGTTCCCAACACTGAAGTACTTGCAGAAGTGAAAATGGTAATTATACAGAGGTCCACTCACCCCAAGTGGTTGAGACTGTGGTACCATTTTTAAAACAAGACATATGCCAAAGCACTAGAAAGTCTGTGCATATTTATGTTTGAAACTTCAAGTCAAGTTGTGATTTTTATAAGTCTGTTGTTGGGAAACATCTGTTAGCACCATCTGTATAGGAATCCAAAATCAAAATTAACAGCATGCTCTTTCTTGTTTGAGGCTCAGCAGCAGAACTTAACCATTGATGGGTGTTCTGATGTAATATTACCACCCTAGCCCAATATCCCCTGTGAAGTAACTTATTTCCTTACTTTGTGAAACATAACCAGATTCTCACTATGACTGATGTGATCAGAAACCTGTAGGTTAGTATCAGGTGTTCGTATCTAGGGAGGCTGTGGGTGTATTCCCAGCTACCTAACTTGTGAGAACACCTGTCCCTACACCCTATGGGCACTGCCAGATGGCCTCACACCTCACTGACCATTCTTTCTCAGTTTCACTTTCAGTCTATCTTTCCTCTTCTCTGATCCCCAACTTCCACATTCTAACCCCTCCTCTTTTAGCTATAATTCCTTTCCTGGAAATCATATCTACTACTATACTTTTAATTACCATCACTGTTCAGAAGATTAAGATTCCAAGCTGAATGCATTTTCTATTACACCAACTCTACATGAGCAGTTATTGTCTTCTGATGTTTATGTTTCACAATCATGTCTATGTAACTTCTTTTTCAATGCATTCATCTGTTGTAGGCACACTCATCATGGGTTTCCTCAGGGCCTTCTGGTAGGTGGGCAATATATCAGGCAGCCAGATTGGCTGGGTGTGAGCCTTGGTCTGCCACTTGCTAGCTAAGTAACAACAGGATGACCCTGGTTAGCACTATCATTACTCTACATGGCAGGTGCTATCTGCAGGCCAACTTGCAAATTCCAACATTTTTAATTATAAGACTCATCTATTTCTATAGTTACCAATAAATAAGTAAAACTCAATAATCAGACCCCTAAAATACTTTTGATGTTATGAGAACAGTTATTTCCTAACCTTCACTAACTTTGTACTTCACCATACTTGACTTTGTATGTTAAAGACTAACATGCTTGCTATATGTTACTTAGTACAGGAAGTTCTGAGTTTAGCTGAGTAATAAAAGAATATTCATTCTGGGAAATACTATTAAAGCTAGCTAACTACTCCTAAAAAAGAAAGAAGTGTGAATTAAGTCTGAATTTTGTATTGCATTTCAAAAGTATAATTTTGTCCCAGATAACTTTTGTAGACTAAAAGACTGTAATTCCCCAAAGATTTTTTTAAACTACATTTGCCATAATTTCAGTTTCATTTAAAATCAGCAAACCTAGAATCAGTAAACCAAATCAGAGGTGGGTCTACCTCAAAGTTCCTGAGGCTCAGGTAGGACAAGGGAGAAACACTTAGTTTGTGTTTGTATGTTTGATATTAGCAATGTAAGTTTGATATTGCAAGTAAGATATTTTGCACTAGCATCCTAAAAGGGCCCCTCAATTGTATAATCTTTAGGCCCCACTAAGCCCATACCTACTGAGGGTTAGAAACCAGTTTTTCCAGACTTACTGTTAAAATTATCTGCAAACTTATCATCACCCACTAGAGGGCCCTAGTTACATTATGTAAAGAGAGTCTCTGTGCCTCTTGCTCTTGGTACTGCTTTTTATATACCCAGACAAGCAGGGAAACACTGAGCAGACAGTGTAACTCTCAGAGTTGAAAAGCTGCCTATTAGCTCCAACTGAGGCCATCAAGAGGCTGATGTGGCAGAAATGTCCCGCTCTGTTCCACAGCTGCCAACCTTTTCCTTGGCAAATTCAGAGTGAAACAAGGCCCAGCATGTCCTCACATTTAACAAAGTTGAATGAAAGGCCACTTCATCCCAGGGCTACTCAGACAAAAATCAAATAATGCCTATGCTGTTCAGTCCAAGCCACTCCAGGGCCCAGACATCATATGAGACTTTCTTTGCCGAGAACAAGAGCCAACACCACCAGCTCCCACACATATTTTGTTGGCTCATGCTGCTTTCTGCAGCCTAACTTCCTGGCTGGAGTTGGTCCCAATTTCAAAATCAAGCCTCACAGAGGACTGTCACCTAGACTCACTTTGACAATCACCCTGCATGGGGCAAATTAACCCATTATGCCCCATAATTTCAAAACAGTAACAAATCCATGTTACAAAAACAGATTTATAATGCCGCAGCACAGGATTGTTCATATTTTCTTATATATTTCCAAATCCTTATTTCTTCCAATGTTTATTTCTGCTAAGACAAAAAGCCATGTGACTTTGAGAAAAGAGTGGCCCTGCGGCTAATATTTCCAGAGACCTATGAGCCACAAGATCAAAGACCTCCTATCTATGAGAAGGTTACCAAGAAGGTTTAACAATGTCCCCTCAGATCATAGGAATAGAAGGTATGGTAACCACTGAAATTCCGGGTCATCAGATCAGGGACAATTGTTTGATAGCTCCCCAATCAACTTGTTGATAAATCATGATTAACAGTTCAGGGAACTCATATTAGACAACAGTAACTCAAATTAAGCTAAGCCAAGGGAGGGCATGTAATTTATTCAGATTTGCAATCTGTTTGTTGCACAAGCCAGAATCTTGCTGTGATCTGCCCTTCATGTGTAAAGCTCACTTGGCAGAATCTGTCTTCTGATAGAGAGGGAAAATCTCTGCCCAGAGAATCCAGCACATTAATACATGTATACTTTAATGCCTCTCTAATCAAACTAGCATTGTTGGTCATTTGAGCCCAGAGGAGTTGCTATGAGTGTGGAAGACTGGAACAGGAAGAGAGACATCCATGGGCATTCACAGCTTAAGGAAAAGGAACAGCAACACATTTACAGGAGAAGAAACAAAATGAGATGGAAGTCAATGTGGTAAATACTATTCAATTTCACCTAGAATATTGCTAATAAAGACCACACATTAAAGGATCCAGCCCTGGTCTGCTCTCAGATTCATCTAGTACTGCTTAGTAACATACTATGTCCTGACTACACTGGCCTTCTTCCTGTTTTCAGAGCGCCGACCCCCTTACCCTACTGGGACTGTTCTCTTGTGACCTCATGTGCCTGGCTTCTCTTCACTGTTTGATTCAAAGCTCAATTATCGCCTCTCACAGAGACATTCCATGACCACACCAGCCACAGCAGTCCCTCCCATCACACATCTCTCATGGCTCCACAGCACTTACCACTATTTATAATCCTTCTTCATTTACTTGTTTATCTTCTTATCTCCCTTAAGCCAATGTACATTCCATGAGAGCAGGGCCTTATATCTCTTGTTCACTGATATGCATAACCAGAGCCTAGTACTTTACTTTTGGGTGATTTTTTTTATGTGTTCAAAGAATATTTGTTAAATGAATGAATGAACGAACAAGGGACAAGACTATTCTAAAAACTCAATAATATATATTGAATAATTAGTAAGAAAACCATATAAGGATACCCATCCTCTGGGGCTTACCATCTAATTAGAGAAATACAGTGTGTAAGAAAAATAACACCTGGATGTACTGCACAAATGCCAAGAGGAAGAATTACAGGCATTGAGCGCGGCAGCAATGACTTGTGTTTCCTTCCTGCGTCTCAGGAATCGTAGAATATATACCAACATGCTTTGGTGGCTGCCTATCAAACAGATTTTTATACTGGCAATCACTGTAGGGTTGGCACACAAACTCCACCTTATGTGGGGCATAGAAAAATCAATCTGGGTACAAAAATCTACAAGTGCTTTTGGAAAGAGACAAGAATTTTTTTTGCAAATGCTGACAACTTCAGAAAAAGTGGAAACATAACAAGTGTAGGTTCCCAGTTTGGAGGGCAGGGAGGAAGTCCTTCAAAATTCAACTGCTAAACTTCAAAGCACATAAAGGCTAAAATCTCAGGATCACAGAACATATTGTCATTTACTCATTAACAAGACCCAGCCTTACTCTAGCCATGTACTGTTTATCCAACTGAATAAGCTCTTCTATTGTTCACAGCAGCTATATGAGACAGATACATTTATTACTTTCATTAAAGCCATTTAATAAATAAGAAACGGTAGTTAAGCAAGGTACCCAAGGTCACATGGGTAATAAGAGCTGGATTTTGAACTCTAGAAGCAGGCAGTGTAAATTCCTTGACCAGTTTGCTCAGACTTTCACAGGTACTGCCAAAGGCAGGTACCGGTGACCCTGCACTTCAACTTCCTAGAAGACAGAAGGCCTACATTAATGGTCTCCTTTCTGTCACAGACTCTACTCCTGTTTGTTAAGGTGGCTTTTCCCTTGTTAGCAGATGGAAATGTTATAACATTTGCTGCTTGCTTAAAGTGAAGGATTCCCCACTGCACCACCCCCATTATTCCTTGCTCTAACTCCCTGATATTTTATTTAAATTATGACATTAAAAAAGGAGATGCCTTGGGAATATGAGAAATACAAGAACAACTTCTAAATCTATAATGTGGTCTATAAGTATATGCTATACTCTGTAGAGCTAAAATTATTCATTAGTACATTTAAAATTTACTGATACTATTTATCCATAGCATAAATGGTGCTTCATGTATGTATGTACACAGACACACAGAGAGAGAACCACAGACAACAAAAGTAAGGCTCACCTGAATATGACAAGTTCTCTAGTGAAAATTAGGCACATTTGGCTTCCAATTGTATAGCAGACTAGTTTTAAATATAAAAACATACATACATATGCAGACACATGCACCCCCTCCTCCCTGTAACACAGAACTAAAAATGATAGATTTTTATAAAATGATGCAGTGCAGGGCCAAGCTGGCAGAGAAATAGAGAACTCCTTGGAGGACCGAAGTAACAGGAAAGGATGAATCTAGAGAGAAAACCAGCACTGAAGTCTGCACTGACTCTGGAGTATCAGCCAATCCATTGTTACCCAGAATGAGGTGATTTGAAGACTGAGTGAGCAGGAAATAGGAGAAAAAAGCTTAAGGCCCAAGTAGATGGAAGTCAGACAAAAGACCCACATATATGAAGCTAGAATCGCTCAAGTGTTTGAACTAGAAAAATAAAACCTCCTGCAGGGGGGCAGTGAGCATCATGCCTTCTTGATCTTGACTCTAGCTGGGAATGGGGAAAAAAACTTTTTCCTGAGGCTTCTAACCCCAAGCGCAATTCTGTCTTGGGAGAACAATTTATATAACCTGAATTGACTCAGAAATCCGTAATGTACACATTTATTTTAATGAGGTACTGGATGGGTTGTGTCTGTAACGTCCCACACAAAACAAACTGAAATCCTAAGAACACACTGTAAGACTAGGTCCAAAAGAATTTCCACAGGTAAAGTTCTAAAGCACATAAACTCATAAGAAAAAAATTCACCAAACACATAAGGAAACAGTAAGCTACAGTCAGCAGAAAATGCAAACTGCAGGAGCAGACCTGCAAAACCCACAAATATTTAGTATTTATAAATGCTTTAAAATGCAATAAATAAAAGATGATACTGAGTGTATGCCAAAGGAAAAAGAGACCTTTTTTTGTGGTCATCATAAAATGACCACAAATTCTTGAAAAAAGCAATAAAACCTCTTGAGACAGAAAACCTATAGTAGAAATCAAAACTTAATGAGTCTACCAGGAGATACAGCACAGCTGAGAAAAAAATGTGTAAACTTAAAAGACAGATCTGAAGAAATTACTGTAGCATGGAGAGACAAATATAAAAGAGGCTAAAAGGCTTAGAGAAATTGCAACGCAGACCTATTCAAAGTTCACAAAAGGGATGAAAGACAAAATGGGGCAGAGGCAATATTTGAAGAGATAAAGACTTAATATTTCTAAGACACTGGTTTATTGTGGGTAAAATTGCAATATTTCCAGGATCTCTCACCTGGTTCTAGTGCATCTCTATGCAACAGGTGTTTCCCAGGGGTGGAGAGAAGTAGTCCATCTCTGTGTCAATGGATAATTACAAGGGCAGGTGAGGGTTTATCTGGACCAGAGAGGTTGGGTGGGGCCTCTTCTTCTGCAGCTGGGTTGCAAGAGACATGGGAGAGCAGAAGTGGACTGCTTGTAAGAATTAAACAGGTTTCTCCCGCTTTATTTCTCCCTTCGATTGATTTCAGTTTCAAAGGTATTTTACCCCAGGATTTTTCCCTCTGTAGTTACATTTATACATTTAAGAAATACCAAGATATGAGCAAAGAGAAATCCATACTTAAATATATCATGGTGAAATTTCAGAATGCCAAAAACAAAGAAAATATATTAAAAATAGTAAAAAAACAAATATCTATGAAACAGAACTATGTCAAATGATTATTTTTATTTCCAAAAATGGAAACCAGTATTTGGAAAAATCCTTGCAGAATTCTGAAAGAGGAAAGCTAACCAAGAATTACATAACCAAGGGTGGAACAAAGATATATTCAGATCAATAGAAACAAGAGTTTAGGATCAAGAGACTCTCTACAGTTGTCTTTCTTAATAGATGTACATTAGAAAAAAGAAAATGATCTCAAAAGGAGCATATAAGACTCAAGAAACTATGAACTATGGAAATTAGCAAACATATTAATGAAACTATATAGAACAAAAATAATACCTATTTTATTTCTGTAGTTAAAATAATCAAGGTATAGCTAAAATCTAGTACAATTATACAAGTCAGGAAGACAATAATAAAAGTTAAATCATTCTGAAGAACCTTATATTATTTGGGAGGATGGTAAAATATGGATTGACTTTAGACTGTGCTAAATTAAGTAGGCATTTTAAAATGTATTGGGCCTAAAGGAATAGGCACAGCATATATACACTATAAACTCATGATGGAGAATAATGAAATGAGGAAAAAATTCTCAAAGAAAGGCAAGCAAAAAAAATAAAAATAAAACATGAAACACAGTATGTTAGAAATGGGGACAAATAACCAGAAATATCCAATGTAAATGGACTAATCTCTCCATCTCCAATTAAAAACAAAGATAATCAGATTTAACTCAAAGATAAAATTCAAATATGTGCCTAAAAAATTTTTTTAAGAAAAATTAAAAGTTAAAGAAACACTTCAAGTACCACATATACAAGAAAAAATGCAATGAAAATAAAGAAGAAATGATTAAAACTCAAAAAAGTATAATTAAAAATACAATACACCAAAACCTGTAAAGTGCATTTGGAAGGAAAAGTATGGAATGCATATACATATGCACATACATGGCTAAAATCATCTAAGGAATGAATTTAAGGGGGTTAAAAAAAGAATCATTTTTTAAAAAGCTGGTAATGGAAAACAATGTAATTAAAAGCAGAAAGAGAAAAAAATGTAAAATAAAAAGCTGAGAAGATTAGTGCAGTCAACATCTTTGTTTTAAATAGGTAATAAAATCAAGTGATCCCTCTAAAAAAGGCTGATTTAAAAAAAAAGGAAAGGCACAAATAGAGTATTAGGAATAAAAGTGAAAAGAACATTACATATAACAAAAGTGTAAAATTAAATATGAAAACAAAGTCTTGGAAATATGTGGATTATTAATATTGATTCAAGAAGAGATACAAAATTTGAATAACTCTAGTAATAGTTTTAAAAATTGGTTTTTAAAAACCTTCTTTCAAGAAAACATCACACCCAGAATATTTTGGAAGTTCTACAAATCCTCAAGGAATCAATAACCTCAGTACATTGTTGTTATTACTCTTAAGGAATAAAAAACAAGAGAAACGGTCTCTAAATAATTTTAAGTCTAATCTTTGACACAAAAACAAGACAAGCAGGTATCAGGAAAGAAAAATACCAGGCCAATCCTAATTATAAAGAAATAAATAAATATATATATATATATATATATATATATATATATATATATATACACACACACATATACGAAAGTATTTAATTAAAATTGCATGCAAACACAGCAATGCACAAAAAAGAAATACATTATGACCACATTGTGTTTATCTCAAAAATGTTGAACATTAGAAACTAGAAATGTAGCTCATAATATCGACAGTTCAAAGGGAGAAAAATCCATACATTCATCTCCATTTATTTAGGAAAAGCATTCCATAAAACTCAGCATCATTTCACAATAAGATCTTTTTAAAACCTAGTTATCAAAGAACTTTTTTTTAATCATGAAAAAAGTATCTACAAAAATTTAGAGCTAACATCTTATTCAGTGGTAAATATTAAGGTCATTCCCTTTGAATTTACACCCAAAAACTGCCTACTATCACTTCTATTCAATACTATCTTTGATGTTGAAACAGTGCAACAAATTGAGAAAAGAAAATAATACATGAATGGCTTGTAAATGAAGAAATAAACTTCTATTATTTGTCGGTAGCAATAGATAATCAGTAGAAAACTTCAGCATTTTCAAATTATTAAATAAAAGTACATTGATTTTCAGTAGGATAAACTAGAAAATACAATTTTAAAATCATTCATTTACAAATCCAATAAAAATAAGGTACCTAGTTATAATGCTACTATAAAGACATGCAAATCTTTAATACAGAAAATACAAATTTTTATTGAAAGACCCTAAGAAATAACTAAATAAATGGAGAGATATACTGTGTTCATGGATAGAAATACCCAATATTGTAAAGATATCAACCCCTTCTCCCAAACTGATCTCTACTTTCAATAAAATCTCAATACAAATTCCAGCGGGATGTTTCATAGGATTTGACAGAGTGATTCTAAATATTTTCATGAAGGGGTAAAGGGTCAAGAAAAAGATTAAAAGATTTGCCCTATCAATTATTAAGACTTATAAAGCTAGAGCAATTGAAAAAACTAGGGTATTGACCCAAGGACAGACAAATAGGCTAATGAAACAAGAGAGTAAGAGCTCAGGAAAAGACTCAGGCATCTATGGAGACTTGATACATGGTAGGGCTGATATTGCACATATATTGGAAATGGATAGATTTTTCAAGAAATTATGCTAGAATGATTACAAATCTACATAGAAAAACAATACAAATTTGATTTCTTTCTTGGAATGTATAAAAACATCTATTCAAGAACTTTAATGTGAGGAATTAAACACATTAAGGGATTTTGAAAAACGTAGATTATCCTTATGACATCAAGATGGAGAATGGTTTATGTACCAATTCAAAGAAAAAGGAAAATAATGATAAAATTCAACGAGAATTGACTCTTAAACAACACAGATTTGGACTGTATGGGTCCAATTACATGTGGATCATTTTCAATAAATATAATAGAAAAGTTTTGAAGTATTGCAACAATTTGAAAACTCTTCTATCTAGCTTATTTTATCCTGAGGATATGGCATATCACACATATAAAAATACAAAATATGTGTCAATCAACTGTTTATGGTATTGGTGAGGCTTCCAGTCAACAGTAAGCTACTAGTGGTAAAGTAGTTTTGAGGGAATCAAAAGCTGTACATGGATTTTCAACTATGTAGGGGGTTGATGCCCCAACCCACAAGTTGTTCAAGGGTTAACTGAATATTAAAATATGAAATTTCTATCAAGAGGAACCATGAATTGTCAATCCAGAAACCCAGAAGATATTTGTTGTTCATACAATAGACAAAATAGTATCTAGAGAATTTAAAAAGAACTCCTATAAATCAATAAGATAAATACAAACTACCCAATAGGAAAAAAAAGTGTGAACAATCCTTTAACAGCAAGAAAATGGGGATGCCAAATAAATACATGAAAAAATGCTCATTCTCTTTAGTAAGCAAAGAAATGCAAATTAAAATTTGAAGGTGATACCACTTCACACCTGTCAGACTGGCGAAACTTGAAAAGCCTGACAATCTTCCTAAGTTCAGAGGGATAAAAAGTCCCATGAATTTTCATGTACCAGTGGGGGAAAATGTCATCTGATACAATCACTTTGGAAAATAAGTTGGTATTGCATTATGAGAATATCCTGGACTGAGTAACACCAATTCTTAAAAAAACTTTGCACATGCATACTAACAGGCATAAGGAATTGTCCATAACAACATTGTTCATAATAGCAAAAAACTGTAAACAATTCAAATATCCATCATCAAGATCATGGAGAAATAAATTGTTATTTATACACACAATGACATTCTGTACTAAAGTGAGCATGACTGAAATACAGTTATATTCATCAACATGGATGAATCTCAAACACAAAGTGAGAAAGCAAGTCACCAACCAATACATGCAGTAGGTTGCCATTTGCATGAAATGAAGAAAAACAGACAAAACTAAACTTACATAGAAAATAAAGAAAATATAAAGAAAAGCAAGGGAATGATTATTATCAAATTCAGATGCAATTGCCTCTAAGTGGAGGGGGACACACAGGGAATATCAGTGGTTTGATCACATTCTATACTTATAACCTGGATGGTGAAAATGAAGATGTTCATTTAATTGTTATTCTTTTAATTTGCACATATTCCTGTGACACACACTTTTGTATGCATGATACATCTCTTAGGACTTTTCAATGTGCACAATTGCATCAGTAATATAGGTACCTGAATATGAATTTTGCTAATTCATTATGCAAATAACATGAAGCTCAGAAGGGTAGAACAGGTGTTAGATATGAAAAATGAGAAATAAGGATGCTCCGTACTTTCAAAGCTTGGAAATAAAAGTTTAAATTTTACATTAGGCACTTGAAGTCGACTGAGCATAATACTATAGAACAAAAACTCACACCAAATGTTGAATCTTAGAAGGGGTGGGGAGAAAAAAAAACATGATTAACTATAAGAAAAGGGATTTTAAACAATTACAGAAGAGTAAATTAATTCTATCATGAGTTCAAAGTCTGTTTCCTTCTTTTTAGAAAAGATAATTCATTCTTATGATATATGAAAACACATCAAATGTGTCTTAAAAGTTAAAAACTGACTAAATTCTACCATTGAATTTGTGGATATAATGAGAGAAATTCTGGGCCAAAGACCCTAAGATCCAGGCTCCAGTCCTGACTCTGTTTCTTTGTAGAGTCCAGATTTTGGGGGAGTCTCTTGAACTTATTCTCAAGATCTCTGAAGTATCATCATAAGAAAATATGAAAGTGGCATTAAAAATAAAAAGAAATGCTGAAGACGTATTCAGCAGCTTCCCTGTGCTAAGCACTGGAACTCGGCTGCTTTAGGTATACTTTCTCTTTTAACCTTTGAAACAAGCTCGAGAGATGGGTACTATTAGGCCCTTAGCCAAAAGTGCATTCATTCACTAAAAATAACATGGAAATAATATTATTTATCCAATTGCCTATGAACAAGATTCACATGCAGCTTTAAAGTTTGGTAGGAAGGTGGAAACATGAACACATAAACAAAAAATTCAGATAGCATAAGATGGGGGCTATTTTTACCCAGGGAGATGGAAAACTGTCTTTCTGAAAAAGTAACATCCGGCTCATACCAGAATAAAGAGAAGGAACCAGGCTTATAAAGATCTGGGGAAGGAATATTGCAGGAAAAGGAACATAGAACACAAATGACCAAGGAGTAAACAAGCTCTGTGTGCTTGGCCAGGATGACCGAAACACCGTGAGTGAAGTGGACAAGATGAGGGAAGCAAGTGGAGACACTGAAGGTCATGGTTAGATGCTTGGATTTTATTCAAATGCACTGGGGTCCCAGGCAAATTTTCTAGGTTTTAAACTAGCACTTAATGAAGGCTTTAAGTTAGCACTCCAGGTGCTACCGACGACAGCACCACGGGGACCACAGACCATTAGATGGTTATCACAAGATACCAAGGGAGAGATGGCAGTGGCTCACCTGGGGAGGATAGCCACTAATCTCTCACAAGAACTTGTTGTGAGATAGATTTGGAAGGGTACTTTGAAGGTAGAGGACAAAGAACTCACTAATAGGGCTCCTAAATTTGGGGCCTGAACTACAGGATGAAGGGTAATGCCATTTACCAAGGTGGGAACTGTGGAGAGAAGGTTTAAGGAGATGAAAATTGAACAATCCATGAGTATGGGATAAGAATCTTCCCGTTTCTTCTCAACATCTCCGGGAGAGAAGTGTAGGACTTTGTTCAGTCATTGTCATCTTCGTCATCATCATCGTCACTGTGATTGTAGAAATACTTGGTAAGAACTTACTATGTACCAGGCCTTGTTCCTGATCTGAACCCTGAGATGTATGTACTACCGTCATGTCCACTTCATACTGGTGACAGAAAATGAAGCACTGAGTTTCTTAGCTTGCCCCAGGTCCCAAGGCTAGTATGTGACAGAAGGGTTTGAATTTTGAATCCAGGTAGTCTGGTTCCGTTATCTCTACTTTTGACCACTTGACTACTCAATTTCAGGGTTCACTTGGTACACCCAGAACACAACTGACCCTCATCTATAATAAATGATGAAAGGATTCAGCAGACAGAGAACTACCAACTCCTTGGTCTCTTCAAGTTTTTGGAGATACAGCATCAAAATGTTGATAACTTCCATTTAGAAACACACTAGTCCAGAGTGGTCCATCCTTGTTACATAAATGAACTTTATCACACATACACATAAAAAAGTTCCTTTAGGAAACTGTGTCAAATAAATTGATCTTCATTGAACAATATCTTGAGTCTTTATTTTAAACAATATATATTATGAACCCCTAAAAGGAATACAGGATTATATTTGATCTAGAAATCCCTAAGACTTTTTTGCCTGCTTGTTTGTTTTGTATGACATCAGGAAGCATAATTCATAAACCCGCTGGATCAGTTGAACAGATCGAGAAACTCATACACTGAAATAAGTGACTTGCCTAAGCTCCAGGAGTAACATATGAGTTTAAAGTTCTATTGATTGTAAAATCTGAACCCCAAATTATCATGGAACAAGAAATGACTTTAGAAATATGTGATCAAATATTCTTTTGCTTATCTAGATGAAATCAGGATTCATAGTTTTAAGTTTGCTCAGCTGTAGTATATGCTTAATATGGTACTTTAACCCCAAGACCATCACCTAATCCTTTCTTTTAGTTCTGTTTCTCTCAACATTAGGAATTCAGAGGCTAAACAGATGCCCCATCACTGTTTGGCTAGGGCCCAAGACTGAACTCCAGGTGGCTACACAGGAAGAGACATTCTACTGTCACCTCTACGGTCTCTCTCTACTTCTCTCCAGCATAAAACAGGCCTCCTTCAGAGTACTTGCGTCATGAGGCAAATGTGCTTTCACCTGCAGAATAAATCTGAGTGTTTTTATAGAACCCTCCCTTTTAAGGAAAAAAAGACTCAAAAGAGCAGTATGGGAAAAAGAACCAATTGAAATTACAGCCCACACTGTCCTACTTTTCAACATAAGGCAAACAATTTGGTATTTTATTCTTTCCATTTCCATAAATGTAATACCAGATAAATCATTGTCCAAAGAAAAGTAGCAAATAAAAAAGACCCTACTGGATTTGATTTCTTAATGTCCTCCTTGAACACAGAAAACAATCTTTCCACTCAAAACTAGTACTTCTTATTGCACACCTTCCAAATGATGATAACCACTGATTTTGCTCACAGAGTAAAGCTGGTGAGATAGACCCAAGAAGTAAGTTCTCACTTTGCCACTAATTAGCTGAAATACCTTAAGTAAACAAACACTAGAACTGTTAAGACTATTAGGGCTCCCAGATCCTAAGTCTGTATGTGTTTTGACTGAGCTGATGTTAATTTTAAGAGCAAAACTCATGTATTTACTCACCAAAAATTGAATACTTATCATGTGCCAGGAAGTATGCTAATTTCACTTCAGCAATGACTCTCTTAATGTACTTTAGGTGCTAATATTATCCCAGTCTCATAAATGAGGAAATTGAAACCTAGAAATCTTATATGAATGTTAAGATTCTCTAAGATGACTTATTCTGAAGGACTTTGGGTGCCATGGAAATGGAATTTTATTCTTGAGACCAGAGACTTGCAAACTTTCTTTGCTAATAGCATTCTTAGTCTCCATATTTTTCTGAGGTCAAAAAAACAAAAAACCCTAAACAGTCTTCTTTGTTAAGTAGTTATATGTATATAACTATATGTGTGTGTGTGTATATATATATATATATATATATATAAACAAGAGGTATTTATGTCCTAAAATCTTAGCGATCATTTGAAAAATAATATACATAAGTGTAAAGAAAAACTAATAGATTTATTTCATTCTTAAGTAGCCACATTATGTACCAATGGGACATGTGTCGTTGGGTAGTGTGTATCTTTAGACTTTGGAGTCAAATTGAACACTTTCACCTCCCCATCTTGTTTTACATTGTTTCTCATGTGACTTGCTTTTAGTCACAGCAACCATTGGAACCCCAGCTTTGTAAGATACGGCATCACTGAAAGGAATTGCAGTTAATCTAATGTTGAAACTCAACTACCTCAACTGGAACAGAGGGTATCAACAGATATGTTGTTTTTGTCTCCCCTAAACATTTAAAATATCCCATGGTACCCACGTGAGTTTACTACATTGTCTGGACTCCTTAGCACACAGCTCACAGCTCTAGTTGAGGAATCACAGAATGACTGGAAGCGGGAGAACATGGTTCAGATGTACTTTCTAAAAAGTCACCCCAGTAACTGGTTGGAGAACGGAGGCAAGTCCCAAGACTAGAGCAAATGAAATAATTCAGAAATGGCTACAGCATTCCAAGAGTAAACTATGGGTGATATTAGCACTGAAAAGCTCTGACAACAGACTCTTTAATGAATTAGAGATAAATGTTAAGAAAAAAGTCACTTGCCAGTATTCCTCAAAACTATCAAGGCCATCAAAAACAAGGAAAGTCTGAGAAACTACAGCTAAGAGGACCCTAAGGAAGGATGTTGACTAACTGTAATATGTTATCCAAAATAGGGCCCTAGAACAGAAAAGAAACATTAAGAAAAACGAAGGGAATCTGGATAAAATATGGACTTTAGGTATTAATTTTTCAATATTGGTTCCTTCCTTGTGATAGATGTACTAAACTGATATAAGATGTTAATAAAAGAGGAAAACAGAAAAAAAAATTCACTCACAAAAATGCATTATCAGAGCATACATAAGGGTAAGTGGTAGAGGGAAAAAGAGGACATGGGCTAAGGCTAAGTCACTGTATTCTTGTGAAATATGCATGATTTTCATTCATAGAAACCATTCCTGTTACACAGTGGAACTTAACAGGGCTGGGGTAAATGGAAAATACAAAAGTGAATGTTTTAATAAATGTATCATTGTTGTATAAGATGTTACCATTGGGGGAAGCTAGATGAATGGTATATGGAAACTAAACTATCTTTACAACCAGGCTATAATTACATCAAAATAAAAGCTTAGAAAATACAAAAGTAAAAAAAGATAAAAAGAAAGAGGAAGGGAAGAGGAAGGAAAAAGAATTAGGAATTGGAGGGCAGAAGGGAGAGAAAGACAAAAAGGAAGGAAGGAAGACTGAAATAATGGAGAAACTATTCCAGTCTGCCAGCTACATCATTGCTAAAGTATCATGTTTAGTGTGAAATGTGACCCTCAGTTCTCAGAAAAAGCAAAGAACACTTTCCATCTAGAAAGTTGGTGTTGGCAAACAAATAGCATCTATATGTTATTTTTCCACTGGGTGACTAAGACTTCATATTTTCCCCTAAGTGGTCTTGCATATATTTATAAACAGAAACTTAAAGGAACATTTGTGAAAAAATATGAATACTAAAGAACTCCAGATAAGGGGGAGAAGATGATCAGAGTTTAAATAGTCAGCATTGTTCTAGGAAGAGGGGGTTCCCCGCCTGGAGCAAGTTCACTATGAATTCAGTGAGACCAAATAAAGGCAGGGGCAAGAAGTTGAGGGTTTTAAAAGGGGCACCACGTTTATTCTCAGGGCAGTCGGCCTCAGTCCCTCCTGGCTCCAATGCTGCTCATTTCTGCTCCCCAGCAAGGGCTTAATCCTCGCCTAGAAACGGGCTCCACGGCTTCCGTCCACCAGCCACCGTTCTCTCCTAGTTCTCCCTCCAGGCCTCCCTTCTCTGCTCTCCAAGCTCTCTACTTCCCCGCCCCTCGCACTGGGAGGAACTCTGCGGACGGGTCTCTGGTGACTGGGGGACGCCTGACCAATTACCAGGAACTGAGGAGAGGAGAAAATGGGTGTTTCCTCTTCACCCGTCCTCTGGGCTGGTAATACACACACAATGGGCACTATTAAGGCCAGGCGGGAATCCTGGCCAGGTATTTCCACTTTCTCCACAGACAGAATGCAATGTAAGGAAGAGAGAAAATGGGATAAAAATCCACAAGAAGGGCACGTATACATGGGAAAGATTTGGTAGCAAAAGTCTTTCTAGGTATGTCTAATAAAATTAACTAGGCAGCTGTCTCATTTGCCTCCATGTGCTATTTCCCACATATAATAAGGAAATGGAACTTCTAATTGTAAGTAATCCCTCTCTGTGCTTGGCAGCTATAAAGAAGCAGGACATTGCTGATACTGTCCCTCATTTCATGGATCCTAAAGATAAAAGGAACTCTGTAATGCTGATATTTTTAATCATAAGGCAACCAAAGGAACAGTAACTTAAACAGTAACTTCATAAAAATCTAAATATATTCTCACTGGTGGTTGAAACACACTTTCAAAATGCAAGAAGTTGTGAGCTGGTTTTAATGGCACTATCATGGAAGCCGAGAACTGGGGTGCCTGCCTGTTAATGGGCTAGTCAGTTACTTAATTGGTTCTTCCTCCATTCGGTTGTAAAGCATATGCATTTGCTAGCTGACATAAGGCCTCTTAGTACCTTCCTAAGGATTCTATTTTGTCAAAATGTAGAATGAGGGTATAAATGTAAGACTTACACACTTAACCCAAACTTACATTCAACCCTTTTCAACTGGACAGGTAAGTCAAAACAACTACCTGAATGATGACTATAGTAAGGCTTTTGTATATTTGTTTTTTATAAAGATGATATTGGTATAACATCTTAAATATAACTCTGAGTCAGGAATTTTCTCACACTTCCCAATTTAGAATCCTTCACTCAAAGTCAGCCTTTGCCATAAAAAAGTTCACTAAGAAAAGTCCTGACAGTATTTTCCAAAATCTGTAATTAATTCCTAGATGATACAGTTCAAAGATAATTTTTTTTCTTAAGAAATGGGGAAAAAAAGAAAAAAAAAGAAGGTAAACCCATGATGCTCTAAAAGATGTCTGGGGTTTCAAAGCTCTAGGATGATAGCTGCTACTCAATCATATTCTCAGGACCAGACAGAGCCCCGGTCAAGCCTTAAGTATTTAAAAGCACCTTGAAATTCAATTCAATGTGATTAATACATATCCAATAGATAATATTTGTTAGATTCCATGCTACCAAACTGAGGATCCATGTTACCATGCTTTCATTCCATCACCATCAAATGAATATATGCAGGGCATTTCCTACATATCTAACATCTTAAAGTACAAAAGAAATACATAGCAAAACAGTGCTCTCACAAACTGTCTCAGGGCAACATGTGCCAAAGACATTTTAATTTAGTATTAACGTCTGATTACATGTAAGAGATCACATCTTATTAATCTTTGTCTTCTGAGTGAGCAGTATAACATCCTGCCCACAGGCACCCCAGTAATGTTCAGGGGACCCGAATGGTACTATGAGTCATTTTTCACATTGTGGATAGGACAAAGCATGAGAAGGGAAATCTTTCTATTTCTAAAATAATTTTCAAGAGGGGAAGCTGATGCTTTATATGTTGATTACTGTTATTCCCAAATCCCAAGAGTCACTGAATTTGTGCCAAACTATTGTGCTCAACTATTCTCAAAATCACTTACACCCAGTTTCAAAGTCATACACTGAATCAATATATGAGTCAGACTAAATGTTTTATTTTATGGCAAAACATTATAAAAATACATTCCTTACCACTTTCTGATAATATGGCTAACTTTTTTCTATGAATGACTATCACTTAAAAATAGTACCTTATCCAAATGTCATTGTTGCTTAGCTGATGGAAACATTATAAAAAGTTGATTTTTATGCTTGACAAGGGGGTATAAAAATCTACTTTTTAACTCCAGCTTGGCTATATGCCAGTTGCTTCATAATTATAAGAATTACCTAACTAAGAGGGATGAAATAAAACATCGTATACATATGAGCTCTTGGTGTAGTACCTGGCATAGAGTAGATGCTTCATAAATATTAATTCCCTTTATGTTTCTGTGGAAACATGGATTCGTCCTCAAAGGGTTTTCTCAATAGCTAGAAAAATATGATCAATTATCCTCCCTACTAATTCTGCATTGAATGAACCTTATTGAAATAGTTTTTGTGTTTATTCTTCTCTTTATTCTGAGCCATTAGAGATAATTTGGGAATTATCTTTGGGAATAATAGAGCTTAGGGAGTAACAAAATCCAAACGTCTATACAAAACAAAACAAAAAAATGTACAATTTAATGTTACAAATCAACTCCTACACAGTAAGTTTTTAAATTGCTCTCTCTGTAACTGTAGTTGTAAAAATCTACACAGTTAAAAAATAAACAGTAGTTATTTAAATCACAGGATAAAGGTCATTGCGGATACTCTATGTCTGGGATCACAGAAATTTGCCAATAAATATTAGTAAATATTTAATGCATTCTCATTAACCTACTACTTTATGATCAACTTGAAAGGGCCAGACTATTTGTAGGGCTAACTAATTGATATGAAAGCCCAAAAACCACCAAAATATTCTATAGAACAGTATTTGACAAAACCACTATGTAGAATCTGGAACACATAAACTTATTTGAAGTAATAATATCATATAATTCTGAAATGCTATTTTACATAATTTCATCTCTTTAATTCTTGCTAATCCTTAGTCCATACTCCTTTAAATTGGGATAGCTCTTGGTTCAGGAGAATGGCAGAGTCCAGTAGGGGAATAAATAGAGTAATATTCTACTTTTGAATTCCAAAATAAACTCTTAATATCCATTTCAGAGACAAACTGGTAAGAGCAAAGGCTTTCATTTGTAAGAGCCAGGCACTGTCGAGAGGATGGATATGTGAGGGCCAGAGAGTGAAACCTAGAAGACTTGGCACAGACTGATCAATGTCAGCTGCAGAATAAAGGGTTTTTCTTTTTTAACCAAACAAGGTTAAAAACAAAACAAAACCCAACCTTCTACACAGTGTACTGCAGACTGAAGAGACTGTACGGGGAGAAGTCTAGCATTAGGCTCCTGCTTGTACCACTGAGAAACTCCAGAGAGATGACGAGAACCCTAAAAGTAGAGGGTGCTGGTACCCTAGCTCACAGATGGGACTACAGGAGGAGACTATCTGGTGCCCATAGCGAAGATTTCAAAATAGATGTGTGAGCAGATTCTGAACTTTGAGACCTGAGGTATCACCGACTCTGGAGAAGCTAGCAGAGGCTGAGTAAATTCAGTTTCCTCATCCACCCGGGCCAGAGACCAGCGCACATGCTGAGCACTCGGTCCCTCCCACCTCACCACCCCTTTCCCAAGAAACCGAGAGCGAAAGGGGGCCAGTACAAAGTGATCCTACACTCACTGCCTTATATAAAGACTGAATTGTATAAAGAAAATGAATTACTTTGAAAAATTAAGACAAAGCTTATTTTCCCTCACCATCAATAAAAATGAGTGCAATTACACAAAAAGTCAAATTTATCTGCATCCTACAGTGTAAATTCTAACAGATTCCAGCGTTTTTCTATATGTGAACTATTGAACTTTTGGAGAGTAGAAAAGCAGAAATACTCAATAAGAACTTGAAGACAGAGAAATAGAGAGTTGACAAGATATCCGAGTGGACTTAGGGGAAAGATGTAGAGGCCATCCTCGTCCCTGCTGTCACAGCCCCATTCATATCTTGGTATGTCATTGTTTTTAAGTTTTTAGCTCATCAGTGAGAAGAGATGAGCACCTTGAAGGTGAGGGGAGAGGAAGGGTCAACCTTACAGAAGAAAATTAAGCACTTACCTAGAGTTAGGCAAAATTAAATCTAAAAGCCTAGCTTGTTTCACTAGCTTATTAAACTATGCAGATACAGAAAATTAAATTATATCATCAAAACCTCAAGAAAAAAGATGGAATATAAAGGTTTTTATGCTATTTTAAGTGGGACTTTAACAGAAACACTTAGGAAAATAAACTACATTCTACATTCATTATATTGCAATGACTAATCCAGGTTTGTTTCTTTGAATTATTAAAAAAAAACTGCTTTCAGATCTATTCAAAAATGTATGTATAAACACACATGTGAACACTGAGACACACACATCTTGGGACTGACGGAGAAAATTCCTAACTTGAAACTATACGCAAAACTGATGCAATGAATTGAGCTTCATGTACTTAGAATAAACTGTCTAAGGACCTATACACATAGTTATATAATTATATTATATAGTTATACAGATACACTGTAGCTTTGTTAAATTAACATATCAAGCTAAGAGTGACTAGAGCTCCGAGGGGTAGTTTTGATTTTGGTTTTGTTTTTCGCGTGGACTTTTTCTTCCAGAATGGTGCCAGCCTTGCAAATCTGCTGCAGTCCGCTGTGTGTGCCCATCTGCTTTGACGGAGGGTAAAGTTCCCAAACCGATTTTGTTCCGTGTGATGAGAAGTCTGTATTACAAGGACTAGTTAAGCTGTAAATAATCTCACAAAGCACATCACACAGACGATAATCAGCCTGAAGATTTACAAACTTCAAAGAAATCCAACGTAGCTTTTATTACGAAGGTAATCCTTTAATTAAATCAAATTCTACTTTTAACTAAGCGTAAATGAAGTTTTTCCAAGACTTCACACTGAAAACTGCACCTAATCGACATATCATGCCACCATACATAACGGAAATACAGTACTAGAAATCAGGCCAGCAGTTGTACTTCTGCAAGCTATTTTTCAGAGCAGGGATCTGCCTTGCAATATTCTCTTGAGGCATACTTAATATAATAATAAGTATAAAAATATATAATACATATAATAAATATTTTAAAAAATAAATATGGTTCATTTAGCTTGGGTAAATCTTTATTTTTATTTAAAATCATCTATTTTAGGATTCTAACAGCTTCTTAGACAGCCTCATCACCACAAAAAATAGCTCCCACTAACAGAGCCCTGTTCAGCAGGCCCCATGCTGGGGACCTGGCCGTCCTTACCTCATCTTATCATTATGGTATCCTTGTGAGACAGAGATTATTCCCCCACTTCACAGATGGGGAAACTGAGGCTGGGAGAGATAAATAATTTGTCCAAGCCAACTCAGCTAGTGATAAGAATACAGATGTGTCTGCAAAGGTCTGGCTCTTTTTATCAGACTGGCAACGGAGACATGACATGTGGTACGGTGCAAAAGCCACTGTACACATACATTTTAAAAGGCTTAATTATAATTATAGTACAGTCACAGGACCACAGGAAGACCAAGAACCAACATGTGAATTCTTAAGATTCACTGAGCTGGAGGATGATCTTTTGACATTTTGGTAAAAATAACCTTTCCAGTAATGGTAAGCCTCATACAATGACAACTGAATTCATCATACCAGGGAAGTATAATGCCAAAAACTGCCCACGAAGATCTAATTTATTTTGGGCCTGCTCATGCTGTGATTGCTATTTTTCTAATTTAAGGGTCTGGTGAATAAAATTACAGGAAAATACAATAAAAAATATCAGCAACAATTGATCTCTTTGAAGCTGACCGATGTACCTAGAAGTGGCTAAAGTGACAAATTTTGATACAAATATTATACCTTTGTTTATACAAAATTAAATTGCCATATACTCCAGCAGGCTTCAGTGTAACTAAAAGCACAAATCCCAAAAAAACTTCAGTTTTTAAAGAAAGGTTCACAGTGGATTTTAGGACTATTATTTAGCCTGCCAGGGATGCTGGAACTAATGAAGCAGCTAACAGCTGAGCTCAGAGAAAAGGCAACCTCTGGTCATAGCACCCATGCTCTGGAGTCACGCGCTGTGATCACCTAGAACAGTGGTCCTCAAAGTACGGTCGCAGAACCAGCAGCAGCAGCATCACCTGGGAACTTGACAGAAATGCAAATTCTTAGATCCCCAGGCTAGAATTTAGTCATAAATTCTAGGGGTGAGAAACAGCAATCTCCAACAAGCTTTCCAGGTGATATTGATGCAGGCCAAGAGTTGAGAACCACTGGCCCGTTTCTTTTAAGATTCATTCCAAATGGTACTAATACACAGAAGTATCCCTCCCAGAAAAAAATATCTGGCTGAATATGCTAATGTGTTCCCTCTCAGTAATTCTGACCTCCAGACAGTTCAATTACTGAGTCCACGTCTGATAAATAGCAGCTCTAGTAACTAACAGCATAACAACAGGAAATCATAAGCAGCTTTCAGGATGTGTGCCTCGTGATCCAACTACCCTAGAAAATCACATGAGATATATAAAGACAAAAGCAAAAGACAGACGGCAAACTTTCAATGAGATGATCCAAGCACATCTGTTTGGACTATATGAGGTATGGGCTCTCAGATTTACCAGTCATCATTCCTGCCAACATGCCAGAAAATTTGCAAGGGCAGGAATAGCTTCCCTTGATTGCCATGGAAAGCTTACAGGAAAAGGGTCTCACATGGCTCCTAAAATTGCCAATTAATAGAACCCAAAGATTAGTGTTGGCCCTATGGAGAAATACCTTGTAATTTTTATTCAGCATTTATTTTATTCTAAGCAGCACTCTAACCAACACACTAAAAGAGAACCATTTCCCACTAATTAAGAGACAGAGAGTACAAAACAGGTCAGTGGGAAAATGAGAATTAAAGATCTAAGCCCCAAAGGTCAGTCATGTGGTACCTGCAAAGCAGCACCACCTAGGAATGGGTTAGAAATGCCAGTTCTCAGGTCCCATTCCACATCTACTGATCAGAAGCTCCGGGGGTAGGCCCAGCAATCAGTGTTCCAAATCCTCCAGGTAATTCTAATGTGCACCAAAGTTTGAGAACTACTACTCTAGACATACCACTCTCTTTTGCCCACCCAGCCAAATGAGAACATATTTTTCTCTCTGCAAATTCTCCCTTTAAACCAACCTGGTGGAAAGCTGCATAAGGCAGATTAAGTGAGCTATTTAGGCCACGAAGCTAACAGGAGGCAGACGTGGTTTCCACATCAACAATCCACATATGTGTCAACGATATAAAGATCTGCTCCAAAGCCTCAGACACAACTGATGCGGGTTCATTTGTTACAAAAGTTGTCATGTTCCATCTAACCTTTTAAGCCCTGCCAGTGTCTATGGAACCTGACTCGCCCCTGGTAAGAGAAGATTTAATACTACTACAACTAATAGGGTCACTTAATAGGACCCTTTAATAATTGGGTCACTCATCATCAAATCTTTGCCCAATAATCTAACTCTGATCATGTGCCCTGACTCTACTACACTGACCTTATTTTTGAGTCCAGGTATTCTTTGTAACTGAATCCCCACCCTATTTTACAGCTAGTGACTGAATTCTTTCTCAAATGATACGGTAAGGTCAATTGATCATGGGGCCTCAATAAATTTATCTTACACCAAAGAATAGGAACTGTCACTCTGCCAGCCAGATTTAGCCTGTGAGCAGAAAAAGCCACAGATGTTTTCTTTGGCTCATAATGTTGATGTACACTGAGTTTTAAAAAGTCAAATTAACTGTCAGTATTTAAATATTTAATGATTTCACATGCAAATCTGAATCTGTCTTCATCTGAAATATCTGAAAATATGACAGTGATTGAGTCTGCATTCCCATGTGGTAAACAGGCCAAGGTGGAGGAGCAGTGACACTAGTGTGCCTACAAATAGTAAATATCCCTTATTATTACCCTAATGCTATATTTAGACAGAGTAAAGTAGAAAGTGAATTATTTCTTGTGCTGAGTTCCTATCAAAAGTGAGCAAACGAAAGGCCCAATGGCTATGCATTTTAAGGTGCAGGAAAACTTCTCTCAAAGTATAAACTATTCCTACATGTTTACTATGTAAACAAAGTGTTTTCTGGAAAGAATGCTGAAGACACTATTATGAAAAAACCTGGCCAGCATCACTCATTTCATTACCTACCAGGGCCTTATAGATATGTTTATATGCAAACCTTATTTTATGAAATAACTCTCTTAAACCACTTGTATTTTATCACAGCACTGGATTTCAACATTGGCTGCATATTGGTATCTCTTGAGGAGATGTAAAAATACTGATCTGATGCCTGGATCCACCCCCAGAGATTCTATTTTAATTGTTCACCATCATGGCCTGGATGTGAGGAATTTTTAAGCACTCTAAGATGCTGCTAAAGCGCAGTCAGGGGTGAGAATCATTCTACGAGGATACATGAGAAGGATATTTATTACACGTGAGCACGCAGATTCTTGCTAGCAGTTGAAAGAGCTAGTGCTGCCCTGCTTTCGCTCTTTCTTTAGGTCACAGTGCCTGGTGTTGACAGCTTTATCTTCTTGTAACCCAGATTCACCTTGCATGTGTACCAGAAGTATTTCTTTTGGAAATTTCTTTATGTCTCCATGTTTTATTCCTGATTGAATGTTTCTCTGCAATCTTCTCTAACTGCAAGAACATCTAAGAAAGGCAACTCATACACTAAATGTTTACAGTCCACACGTCCAGTTGGTAGTTTAATCCTCTTGTAGGGTTGCCACTAATAAAAAGGATGTTTGACCGCCATGCACGTACCCAGTGTTTTAAGTGCATAGTCTCTCCAGCACAAATGCAGGGGGGACATGGCCTTGCTTTGCTACTTGCTGTTACCATAAGCTTATTTTGTTACAATTTAGAAGGTGGGAAAGAAACATTTTGGCTGAAATGAAATCATAATCCAGGCAACATTCTGCACCTAACAGGAAATCCCTGCAAATGTGTTAACTTATCTATGGTAAGACCAGACCATCTCTCCTCTCTTACATAAATTCTTGCTAGCCATGCAGCAAATGACTTGGGTTGGCCTCCAGAACCTCCATTTAACAGGCACTGCACAGCACAGAATTCCTGTCAAAACTGAAGGAGGAACAACCCTATAAACATGTTGTTTTTTCATTTTCTTCTCTCAGTAATAGTCACACAGTCAATATAAAGTTTCCCTTTATAGCCCAGTTTCATTTTTTTTCTAGGTAATTTGAGTAATTAACCAAACTCTTTCTTGAAATCTTTTTTTAAAAGTTGAGATACATACAGTAAAATGCACAAATCAAAGTACAGCTTGATGAATGTTGACATATATATATATACATTCATGTTTATTCTTTACATTAAAAATACAAAACATGAAATTCTTTATATTCTTTGTTAAAAAATCAAATTTGGAAAACAGGGTATATCATATCTAAATTCACTATTCTAATATCTGAAAATCCTCTGTATATTTCTTTCCAAATACACAATTCAAAAAAACCTGAAGTATCTGTGTTAAGGATATTTCCATACTCTCCTTGTTGCATCATTTTTACTGTATATAAAATATTCCTTTAACATTTCTATGAAACATAATTTAACACTGCATGTACTGTGCACTAGTCTGCTTCCACTTTATTAAAATGCTGCCTGTGCTAAACATTTTATCTATTTTTATTTTATATATTTTTATATTTATTCATATTTGTAAGTTTTATATAAATATATAAAGTTGTAAATATATATTTATGTGTAATACATAAATGTTTATATATAAAGGGACATATATTATCTCTTGAAGAATTATATTTGCTCTTGATGTTTTTCAAGTTTTGAATTTCATTACCTAATTATTTTGGTTGGTTTATGTGTCTATCATTTTTAAAAATTTATTAAATCTATTGGTCTTTTTTCTTTCAGATTTCTAGCACTTTTAAATTTAGATTATTTTTTATCTAAGAGCTATAAATATTTAATTTTACTTTCCTTTTTTTCTCCTACATATATATTTATTGTAATTTAATTATTTGGAAATTACTGTGGTAAATTGTAAAACATATGCATCTAAATAAATTTGATCCCCAAAGTGCCAACCATTTATTTTAAACCATTTATTTAAAGAGTCCATCTTTCTCTGCCTTTTTTTTTTTGGTGGTTGGGGGGTGGGGGCTATGTGTATTATAATTAGGTTTAATCAGTAGTTACCTATTTTCTAAGAACTAATGTATTTTTTCTTGGATGTAAGTGCCATTATAAAGGTCAATTTTGGAGGCACTGACATTTATAAATTTTCTTTTCCCACTAGAAGTACATCTATTTCTCCACTTTTGCTTTTTATTTTCTCAGTAGATTTTCCTTAAAAATGCTCATATATTTTATTTCATATATCTGCTGCTATTATGAATTTATTTTTTTCATTATCATTTCTAAATGAATATTTGTAAGTAAGGCTTTTATTTATTTACCTTGTATTCATCTACTTTACTGGAGCCTTTCATTAAAAATTATTTCAAATAATTACAGTGAATTTTCCTGGTTATTATTATACTGATATTTTGGGGTCAATATTACATTGTTGTCAAACCACCCAAAACATTAAAAGCATTTAAGTATTTAAGTATGCTAAAATAATCATGACAAACACATGCATTTTATATAGGTATTTTTAGCTAGGCAAAAAAATACATATTACTTTGGAATACATGTTAACTATGTCAAGGAAGTATCCTTATGTCTATATTTTGAGTTGCTTTGTAAGTTTGTATTAATGTTTATTAAATGCCTTTTTCGCATCTATTAACATAACCCTACCGGTTCCCACCCATTTTCAATTTTGATCTCTTCCATTAATGACTTTATTAATATTGAATAAATTCTAGTATAAACCTGAGCTGTTTGAGCAGGCTTATTACTATATTAGTTAATCTGACTT
This sequence comes from Manis pentadactyla, assembly GCF_030020395.1. Lineage (NCBI taxonomy): Eukaryota > Metazoa > Chordata > Mammalia > Pholidota > Manidae > Manis > Manis pentadactyla. Next base: position 152,061,677 of record NC_080021.1, on the reverse strand, counting down.
TTCTACTTTAAATTTTTATGTCCCCAAAAATGACAGTTATTATATTTTAGCATTAGTTTTATATGCTTCATGTTATTTCTCCTTAAAAATATTTTTATCTAAGACTTTCACTCATACTTCAGTAACTAAATGTTTAAGGTTTATGTAAGTTTCAATATACTCTCTCTACCCCACAAAATATAAAAATAATTAATACTTATAGCCTATATTAAAGTATTTATGATAATTGAGAAATAAAAAATTACTTGTTTTTATACATTGTCACTGCCTAAGTATAGAGGGCTATTTGAGATTTTTCTCAGCATGAATTCAGCAGAAATGAGGGGAAGATTAATAAGGTTGTTTACACATCTAATTTAAACATCAATTTGTGATTACTACATTTATTTGGTTTTATGAGCAATTCAGGCAGAATGCAGTTGTCATAACTATTTAATGATCAGTTATCACTTCATTAAAATGCCTATCCTAAAGGTAGTATTTAATACCCTTAAACCCAATCATTTTCTTTTCCTGGGCCAATTGGGGATTGGTAGGATGTGTTCTTGATCTGATCCGAATGAAACTTATTTTGCACTTCAGCAAGCAAAGTAATGGGGGGGCTTTGACATAAACACTACTGTGTGCTCTGTCATCGAAACTCAAAGGCAGACCATGAAACCACAGAAGCAGAAAAAACAAAGAAATGTTCATTGAAAGGACCAATGGTGCTTCTGATGAAAAATGATTCCCAGTCTTTAGGAACATAAGATTATGAAGCCAGTTCTAATGCACAGGGATCTTGCACTGGCATTAAATTGCACCCTCCCTTAATGATATCATAGCATCAAACTGGATGGGACCTTAATCCCCTCTCAGAAGTTTCCTCAGGGTAGGATCCTGCCCTTATCTGGTCAATATTTGAAGGTACTGCTACATATTCCTAAGCATCATGAGAGCCACCTAAAGAAACAGGATTTAGTGCAGGAGATACAAACATCTCACCATCTGAAACTTAACTTCATTTATTCTGCTTTTTTACTGATGCATAGTTGAAATACAATATTAAACTGGTTTCAAGTACACAACATAGTGATTCAACAGTTTCCTACATTATTGAATGCTCACCCCAACTAGTGTAGTTACTATGAACCAACAGAGAAAAAGGTTACAGAATTATTGACTATATTCTCTATGTTAATTTATATTATGATTATATTGGGATTTTGTGCTTCTTAATCCCTATTTAATCACCTATTTCACCCATCCACCCCAACCCTTCCCCCCGTGGTAACAACCAGTCACTTCTCAGTGTCTATGAGTCTACTGCTGTGAAACTTACTTTTAATCTTTTAATGTCCGTTGAAGAGTGCAGCCTCTCCAAATTTATTCCTTTTCAGAAGTCACATCAAACATTCTTGTCTATTGTCCATTTCTTTACAACTATAATAATTATAGAGACCTATACTTATGAGTTTCATAAATATTCCACTTTTATATTGTATCCATGGCAAAATTTCCATTTCTTTCATGGATATTCTTAGTATAAACAGGCCTAAAGTAATATAATAAACATTTCTCATATCTTTTTCAAAATACAAATGTAATAGTTACATCTTTAATGAAATCACAATGGACATGTCTCAGTACAAATTGTTATGGGTGAAATTATTTCAATTACTTAGACATATACAAAGGGTTCCAACGATCACTATAACTACATATCACTCAAAAATAAAGTGTACTTGGCAAAATCCACAACTGCATTTTTACAATGCTGAAAGTTCTTGATCTTACAATTTTGGTATAATTCTAAAAATTATTTAATAAACATTCCAGGGAAAAACAACTTGAATACTGAATTCATTGTTTCCATATTCTTAGAATAATATATACTTCCCACAAACTACATGTTGACATGTAAGTCTATAATTGAAATGCACACACATTCATTTTCATCAAAATACCATGAGAATATCATGGCAGAATTGACAAAAAGGAGAGCAGAAGAAAGATGCCCTCAACATGCTACAGAAATTTACTTCTAAGAGTGATTTGTGGGATTCAAAATTGAATGATTTCTATTATCATTCTGTCCATAAACTGACTTATTAAAGAATTTCATAGTAGAGAATAAACCTTTAGAAAGAAATTGCCATTCATAAAAGAAAGAGTATAGTACACATTAAGGTGAATAGCAAAACTGCTAAACTACTGATATTTGTAAACCACCAAAATAAAATATAAAATTAAAATTCTGATCTTAGGTAACCTATCGTTCAATATGTTACAGGGAAAGAAACAACAGCCAAAAGAATAAGAATCCTAAGTCAAGTGTGGCAATCTCTCCAATTCAATGAGGAAAGGATCAATACAATATAGCTATAATTCATTGTAACCTACCTCATATTATTTTCAGATAGAAGTCTCCCTCTAAAAAATAAACTAAGAGTCAACAGAATGAACCCATAGTAAAATGAAACACATCTGAACTATACCATAGTCTTGGAAATAGAAACCAGTATTTCATACAGGATGACAATGACAGTATGTTACAGTAACCTCATCTAGAGAAAGGAGTGGTAGGGGAAAAAAATAAAATAAAATAAGGGGATATCTGGGAAACATCTCTGGTTATTATAATAAAAAATCCCTGGAGGGGCAAAGGGTAAATTATCAGGTTCTCCTAGCTGGAAAGAAATATCTATTATTATTCAATCCCCATTGCTCTAATTTCATAGTCTCCAAGTTTCCTAACTGTAATTTGGCCACCAGAGTACATCTACTCACCCAAAGGGAGTGTCTCATACAGTTAACAGATCCAGTTACTGTACTAAATGTAGCTCCCACTATAAATTAATGAGTGGGCATCACAACTTAGAAATCAGTCTCTTGTGACTTTGGCTAATAAGAACCAATCTTTTAGGTTAGATCACTTCCAGCTGCCCAGACATGCTCTGAGGTTGCAAGCATAGGACAATATCCTGAATAACACCCTTTAACAAAATCAAAGTGCCAAGGCAGGCTCAAGCTGACACCGCTTGATGTATTTATCTTTACCACAGAGCCAAATAAGGGATGAAATTGTTAAAAATTTCTAATCTGATATTGATTTGTTAATTTCTCAACCTGTTCCTCAACTGATTTTTATTCCTGAATAGAGCTTCCTACTACAAATTATTAGAAAGATAATTCTAGAATTGTGATGAACAAAAAACATGTTAGTTTTCTTTCCTCATCTTTTTCCTTACGTACTTTATTGAGAATGACTTTAAGGAAAACACATACACAAGAAAGAAAATATAATAGGTATCATTCTAATAATTTATTTCACTTCTATTCTTGTAGAAATGAATAGTTTAAAACCTGTACAAAACAGTTGTAGTGAAACCAAATTGTCACTAAGAAGGTATGATTTTCTGTAAATTCATCTTTTTTAACACTAAGCTCTCTAGGACATTAAAACTACATTTAACAGTACAGCAACAGGTTCCACAAGAACACAATTATTTTGTAGAAAAATATACATCACACTTAGGTAGAAAGAACTACCTCCTATTAGTTTTAAAAGTAGTATCTCTTCAAAACAGTGTGGTACTGATGAAAGAATAGACACACAAATGAGTGGAACAGAATAAAATATCCAGAAATTGATTTGCATAAATATAGTTAACTGACCTTTGACAAAGGAGAAAATGGCAGCACAATGGAAAAAAGACTGTCTTCTCAACAAATCAATAAAAGGTGCCGAATCAATGGACATCCTCATGAAATAAATTAATCTAGACACAGATCTTGTATCTTAGACAAAAATTAATTCAACATGGATCACAGACCTAAAATGCACAACTGTAAAACTCCTAGAAAATAAGGTAGGATAGAATCTAGATGACCCTGAGTATGGTGGTGACCATTTATATGCAATACCAATGGCAGGATCCATGAAAGAAAGACTGATTAGCTGGGCTTCATTGAAACTAAAAAACTTCTGTTATATGAAATACGCCATCAAGAAATTAAGGCAAAAAACAGACTGGATGATATTTTGCAAAAGATATATTTCATAAAGGACAATTATCTAAAATATACCAAGAATTCTTAAAACTCAGCTGCAAGAAATCAACCCAATTTTAAAATGGGCCAAAGATCTGAACAGATACCTTGTCAAAGATACACGTATAGATGACAAACAATCATATAAAAAGATGTTCCACATCATACATCAACAGCAAATTGCAAATTAAAACAATGAGATACACACTATTAGAATGGCCAAAATCCCAAACACAGACAATGCCAAATGCTGATGAGGGTGTGGTACAACAGGAAATCTCATTCACTGCTGGTGGGGATGCAAAGTGGTATGGCCACTTTGGAAGACAGTTTGGCAGTTTCTTTAAAACAAATATACTCTTGAGCCACAATCCAGCAATTGTGCTCCTTGGTATTTACCCAATGGAATTGAAAACTTATATCCACAAAAAACCTGCACACATTTATATCAGCTTTATTCATAATAGCCAAACCTTGGAAGCAACCAAGATGACTTTCAGTAGGTGAATGGATAAACACACTGCAGTATATTCACATATGGTGATGGTAGATACATATCATTATGTATCTGCCCAAATCTATGGAATATGCAACACCAAGAGTGAATGAACCCAAATGCAAACCATGGACTTTGGGTGATAATAGTTATGTCAATGTAAATTCATTGACTGTAACTAATGTACCACTCTGGTGGGAGATGTTGATAATAGGGGGAGTCTGTGCATGTGTGGGGGTGGGAGGTATGTAGGAATACGGGGACCCTCTGTACTTTCTGTTCAGTTTTTTGCTGTGAAACTGAAACTGCTCTTTAAAAAGTCTATGTAAAAGAAATAAGATACTGAAATTTTTATAACAAGTATCATTATGAATTTGCATAATTGAAGTCATTGCTTACTGATATGGATACCCAAATCTAGTACTTTAACAACTTTAAAAAGGATGATCTGCTACTTGATGGCTAGTCCTTAATTTCTACATAACCTGTGTTGTTCTTTAGACAGAGTTAATCTTGTATCAAAGGAAATTACAAAAAGTAGAACTTAGCAGATCCATTAAGAGGCTCTTCATATTTCACCTCAGAATTATAAGTACCATAATTGTTTCCACAAGTAAATATATTTTAGTGTCTAAACATGTGCCCATGTGATTTCTGACATGCCTCTTCTTGATTTACCAGTCAAGAAATTTGTGTTGCTTAACTTTCTAATTATATTAGATATACAGCCTCTACCTGACTGCTAGTGGCTTTAATCTAAACAGAAGGATCACTCCATCAATTAACTTGTAAAAATTATGAGTCCCATCTGGCCAGAAGGATCTTTTATTTCCTCACTGGTCACTTGAAAATACTCACAAAATCTGCTTTCCTTTTTATCATGGAACCTTACTTGTTTTTCTGGTGGTAAATACTGGAAGAACATAATGAAGCAGAAAAAAAAACATCAGCAATAAACCAGAACTCCCCAGGCAACCACTGTTAACATTTTCACAGTTTTGCTTAGAATTTTTATGTATTTTCATAACTAAGAAAATATCATATGCCTAACTTCCCATCTTGTTTTTTTTTACTTAACCATTTTCCTATTGTCCCGCATTATGATGTTGTAATGAACACCTTTTCACAGTAAAGCCTGCCTACATTTCAGTTACCTTTTTGGGTGCTTTTCTAAATGATACCATATTGGCCTTAAAGATAACTCAAGTATACCTGTGATAAAGATACCATGAATATAATTATATTATTCTTTATCATATAAAAATATTACACAGATCTATACCATTTTTATCAAACATTTTTCCCCACATATTCCTACTGATCTTACTCCTTCATCACCTAAGAGATTTTTCCCCCTTTCAGTAGGCCTGGGTAAACTCCTTTTATTCTCTAGTTTCAGCAACAATCCATATTATTGAAGACATTTTTTTAAATCAGGAAAAATGATTTTGGCTTCACATCCTGCCCTGTCAACCCCTGGTGAGTACAAGGAAGGGAGAAATAGGGTAGCAGAAGTCCTCAGAAATTCCATGCAAGTTGGTAAGACAGACAAGCTCTGTGCTGAAATGCAGAGAGCATGGCTGTCCTCGTGGCCCACCTGCTCCCAGAGGAGATTCAAGACTTGGGGGTGAAGCCTTAGGTTAGAGGACTGAATGGACCACACAACCAGAACAAGAAAGCCTCCATGATTTGAAGGTTTTTCTGATTTTGGGCCCCCAGAATGCTTTGGGGAACCCTATAAACCTGGCAGAGTCAGAGGGTTTGAGGGACTTAACCTACTTTTCCTGTGAGAAGCCCAGTGCCTTCTGTTTGAGGAGAGGAAACAGGAAAATGGGTCTCAAGGTTCAGGAAGCAACATGGACACAATGAGAAGAGCACAGATTTGGAGTCAAATATACATTAATTCAAGCCAGGCTATTTGCTCAGAGTGTGTTTGACCTTGCACAAAATTCTTAGCACTCTAAGTCTCAATTTTCTCTCTTGGATAATAACTCAAAAAGTTGTGACAATGTATGTAAAGTATGCAGCAGCATACCTGGTACATGATAGGTATTAAATAAGTATAAATTCCTTTCCCTGCCTTCAGACCACCTCTACTTCCCTCAATCCTTCCCTTTTGTCCTCTAAACTCAAGGAAGAGTAAGATTAATGATTAATGGGACTCTAGATTCTTTCCAGATTGTTCAACCCACTCCACAAGGTGCAATGAGAGAATTACATAAATAAATATGGTGTTAATTTACAATCATGTGTGTTAACTTAAAAAAAAAAGAAGAATTTGGTTATATAATTCAGCTATTTATTGTTTATAAAATCACTTGTTGGTTTTATAAAGATCAGTGTTAGGGGAAGGGAATTTTTTTCCAAATGCTATATATTTGAAACTGAGGAATTTCCCAGGAAATGCAACATTATTTTCCCGTTTGTCTCAATTTCCACTTTACACACCTGTCACTGATTTTATAGCCTGAGCTCTAAATTTCAAACCAAAATTAATTTTAAGACCATCAAATTCAGCTACACTTGTAGCTGTCTGTTAGATTCACCTGCCTGGATATTAATTTTACCAAGCTCACTTATTAAAATCAATTTAAGTAACAAAAACGTTTAAAAGGATTCTGAAAGAAATTAAAGGCATTTAATTAACTAAAACAGATTATCCAGTAATGATTTGATAAGATTTTTAATGTACAATCTGCCTTTCCTTATCAACTAAGTTTTGTGAAAACTGGAATTTTATTTTGCTAATGTTAAAGCTAAAAACTAAATCTTGTCCTTCTATTGCTGTTCATATGTGGTAATTTTATCTGTTTAAGTCAAACACATCTTGATAAGAAGACATTTGGTCTCCAGTTCATTTGGTCTATAGCTCTTGTCACCATTCTATGGATCCTAAATACACCCTAAGCAAAAATTTTGAGGCTCAAAACTATTAACCTATTTTACCATAGTTTTCAACTCATTTGCATTGACGTTTGCTATAGAACTTCAAGTACCTACATGATGGAGTTGCATCTGCTATCCAGATTGAGAAACAGATGACAGAACAGACCTATTGTGTAATTAGTTATTTAAATATTGAATGAGCAAAAAGAATCATTCTTTATGTGCAAAGTGTAGCAACTGGTAACTAAAAAGTACTATCCTAAAGCCTACTCTTCTTTCTGTTGATAATTTTCTTCTTAATTTGTTGATTCTTCTGAGGAAAATCATACTGACAGACATTCATCAAAACACACCATTAATTCAATCTCCCCCTGCCCTTGTTTTTCTCCCTGTTTTTATATTTCATGCATATGGTAAACAGAATAATAGCTTCACAAAGATGTTTGTGCCCTAATCTTGGAAGCTATGACTACGTTAGCTTACATTACAAAGGGGGCTTTCCAACTATGATTAAAGACAAGTACCTTGAGAAAGGAAGATTATCCTGCTGGGTCCTGGAATTATGCTGGTGGCTCCCACCTATTCATGTGAGTCCTTAAAAGAACCTTTCTGGCTGAGATAAGAGTCAGAGAGGTCACAGAGAGATGCAACCTTGCTATGTTTGAAGGTAAAAGAAGGAGAATATGAGCCAAGGAATGTGGGGCAAACCTTTAGAAATTGGAAAGGACAAGGAAATGTATCACCTCCTTAGAGCTTCCAGAAGGAAGTACAGCCTTGTTGAAGGCTTGATGTTAGCCCAGAGAGACCTGCATCAGGCTTCTGACTTACAGAACCCTGAACTGATACATTTTAATTGTTCTAAGCCACTAAAGTCATTATGACAGCAATAGAAAACTGAACAACCACAAGACCTAATCTCATTTTAAAAAGAAAAAATATATTGTAGGCCAACTGAATACAAAGATTTTCAGAGGAGTAATGCCATCCACAACTCTACAGTATCACTTCTGCAGTTTTTCTCTAAGACAATTTATACATATTAAATCCTCAAGTTTTGCAGGCATGGCAGATTTTGAGGTTACAAATAAGCCATATTCCCTGTGCTACTTCTTGGTTTCTGTCATTCTGCTTTGCTGTCCCCCAGAAGACTTCAAGGATGCACACTTACAGCCAGAATATAATTCCAAATGGTCATACTGAGGTAGGGCAGGGACGGGGGACAAGCACCATGATTAACTTTTCCTGCCTATGATGAAAAATGTCAAGATATAAACAGTACAGTAAGAATAGGAGGGACTTCATCCTAAAGCTAAGACTCCTTTTAAAAACCAGGGAGTTAGGAGGTGAGATTCCTAACATATTTTATGGTAATCAGCCAATAACCAACCCTATCTTAAGGCAGGGTAAGCAGTCCTAAATAATGTCTCCCCACTGCTTGAGGGTAACCACTACCGAAGAGAAGAACAGGATCAAGAAATTCCTTGTGTTAGGTTTATCTTACAGAAAATCTAGAGGACTGACTGGGGATAATGACATTGTGTCTCTCATTGGAGAAAGACACCATGAGACAACATGTCAAGGCTACGCACCCCTCTTCTCGGCCCTTTGCCCCGTTCTTGAAAGCCTTGAAAGACAGAATCCTAAGCCCTTAAGTGCACCTCCCTCTCTCAGGTTACCTGCACTTCCCTTTCTTCACGTGTGTACTTCTTGCCTTAAATAAAGCCTTCTCACTGCTCGACTTACTGCATTTTGTCGCCGTGCTCTTCTAGTGGTAAGCATCTTTGTTACTTCACTATTTCATTCTATTTTCTAAACTTATGCACTAGTTTTCTCTCTCTGTTCTATTTCAGGAAAGTAGAGAAGGGCTACTGAGATCTCTGATTTGGGCTTGCAAGTTCCCTTCACCTGGGTGACCCAGACAGGACTGCAGCTGTATGATCATGCTCTTTAGTAGTCTGTCTGAAAATCTCCTTTCTTTGCTTTTGGGAAGTTCTCAGAACATAATCTTACTCCATCCAGCGCTCTGCAGCTCCCCCAAATCCTGGGGTGGTAGGGACTTAGTTCCCATGCCATGCAGATTCAAGTGGACATTAGATGCCAAGTGACCCTGGATTTAGGAGTTGGCAAGGGATCTGTCCTATGCTGAGCTTCCCTTTCCTCCCTCTGCTCTTCCTTGCTCTCTGCTGCCTGCAAGGCAGCTGCCATTCCCTGCTACTCCTGCTTTAATGAATCCCTTCCTTTCCTACACTTATCCAACCTGTTGAGAATTCTTTCTTGTTCAGAGTCAAGAACCCTTCCCTTGTCCAGGTTGAGGTTTACCTGGTGCCCAGACTCAGCTGCCTGGTGGCAATATTACATTTGCATTGTGGCATGTACATGAATGTCAAGATTAAAGAGTATAAAACTGAATTCATTAAAAAGATTAATCAATTATTTCTAGTGGAAAAGAAATAAATATTTTGGCCAGAATGAGAACAATGTCTTATGAAGTAAAACACGATGATTGATATGTAAAAACAAATTTTGCTTTCTACAGGGTCAAGAAAATAGATTTTTCAAAATATAGCATAGCAAAAAACCCTACCATTTTAATTCTATTTACATTTTTGAACCACTACTCTCATTCATTCTTTCACCTAATGAAATTCTTTCATTAAGAAAATATTCAGAAGTTATCAAAAACAGCATTAATCATGTTCATTAAATATTGACCCATCTATGACCAAGTGTTTGAAACACAAACAAAAAATGTATCTTTTAAATGTATCTTGGAAAAATTGCATGCAGAATGTTTACCTTCAATATTTAAAATAGACTGGGAAAAAGTGAAGCTTTACCAGTAAAACCTATTAATACAGATTTGGTGATACTTCAGAAATGTGCTTGATCATTACTGATTTCCAAGTCATTAAAAAGTAGGCAAAATCAGAGGCTTTAAAATGAAACATTATGTAATAGAGGCTTAATTCCAAATATAATCATATTCCATTGGTATATGGCTGTTTTTGACAACTAAAATGAAATTTTCTTTAAAATTCTAAAATTTTGACTTGTTATAAATGTACACAAGTCTTCCATGACTAATTGATAATGAGGTTTTATTGCATATAATCAAAGAACACCTGAATGGTAAGTGTTTTATTTTTCAGTAACTGTTTTTACACCATATACAGAGCTCTCCTTCAATGAACATGTATGTTAATGTTTCAAAGCATCTTTCTCATAATAGATAAGATTCTGAGAAGATAGTCTGTTAGAATGAAAGTTGTTGAGAAGTAGCAATCTGTACCATAACTAACTAGGCCCACTGCTAGGCAAAGAAATAACTTTTATAAGATACATCGTCCTTTGCCTTAAGTCCCCTCACTTCCAAAATTAGAGAATCATGGAAATTGAGAGCTGGAAAGGACATTAAAATTGATTTTTTTTTCTTCTTGAAGCACTTAGGCTTTTTCTTAAACAACTGAAGTATAATTGAAGTAGAGTAAGCTTTATATTTTCAAGTATACAATTTGATTAGTTTAAACTTTTGAAACTGTTAGGTAGAAAAATAGACATGAGCATCAGGGGAAGGGGAAGATAAGGTTCAAGGAAAAACTGCTTCCCACTTGAAGACAATGAAGGCTTTGCAGGAAGATAACTTCCTTGCTTATGAGGCCAAACCAGTCCCAACCAGGTCCCAACACAGGCACAATCAAACAGAACTAAGAACTACCCAAACTACAAGTCCTCATAATCTCATTAAAATAAAACTGCAGTTCTGCTCCCCATGTGCTTTTCTCTGTGCATTTTGGCAAAAAACATGTACACCAAGAGGAATGGGTGTGTAACTAGAGCTGTCAATCAAATGACCTTACCCTGTCAATCAAAGAGGCACCTCCCAGCTAGGACAAGATAAACAGACCCTCCCGTGTAAGTCTGGAGCCTTTGACTACCTTGACTCTGGCCCTTCCGTCCCTCCCTAAGAGTATATTCAAATAAAACTTTCCCTCTGCTTTGCTAATGTGCTTCTGCCTTTCAATTCTTTGTTTCAGTGGAGACAAGAACCAAGGAGAACACACTCAACCTTAACTCAGATTGCTACTCCCGCCATTAAGGTGTGCTAAGTAAAAACCCTCTGCGGCTTTTAACTCCCTTTCAGGTCTTTCAACTGAATTCTTTCCTCTGAGAAGTCAGGAACTGAGGAATTCTACAACTACCTCCTTGTAACAAAACCATCACCACAGTCAAAATAATGAATGTGACCTCTTAAACTTTCCTCCTGCCCCGTAGTGATCCATCTATGCTCCCCATCTCTACCCCTCAGACCCTAAACACCAGCAACCACAGAACTGCTTTGTTTTTCCCTATTATTTCTGAGTAGTATTCTTTAAGTTGATTTTTTGTCCATACATTGAACCCTCAGATGGCAATACAGGAGCTGGGATTCATAGTTATCATTTTGGCCAAGTGTTACATGCACTTTACAATATATTCTTATTAAATTAATATAATGTTACTATTAAAAAGTGTTAACCTCCACCTCACACAGCCCACTACTCAGGCAACAAGCAAATGGTCCGTAAGGGTCACCTAGGCTGGCACAAATTACTGTATGAAATGGAAAGAAAATTTTGAGAAGGGGAAAATCACAAACTCCCTTGTTCCGTCATTGCTGGTCCCTAGGATGCCTGAAAAGAAGGACTTTCAAAATCTCAACATGAGAAGACTTTATATTTTATGCACTATGTTATTTTAAGGATTGTTCTGCTACAATTAGAACTATCAGCAAAAAGCAGTTAAAACACAACTTCCAATAAAGTTTCTAGAAGGATAGGGATTTGAGTAAGGGGTAGAGGCGTCTTCTCGACCACAGCCATTCAGAAGATACTCTATCTTTCCTAAAGTATAAAAGGTCTATTAAAACAGCAGCACTATATACTAAAGTTATTCCTAGATTTATATTTCCTGCAATTCTGGTGTTGCAAACATATTTGTGAAGTATTTTTCTATGGTCTAATCCCTAAGTCATTGTTCACAAAACAGAATTTCTGCTTGTTAGAAGAGCCCCCACAAATGGATCAGACCAATATGAGTCTATGGGAAAATAAGAAAATACAATGTTCGTCAAAAACAAGAGAAGAAAAAATCTTCTTTTATCAGTATCTTACACATTCTTGACCATTTACTTGTCTTTTCATTGCTCTGCCCAGTAGAATCCAACCCTTGCTACTCTTTGTGTGTTCCCTGATCAAGTTTCATTCCTTTGTCCCAGTGCATAATCGCTGAAGTTTTTCTCAGCTCAACGGCCCTCTTTTTTCTCTGACAATCTCTACCATCCCCATGCCTTTAACTGTCACCTATACACAATGACTCAGATTGTGTATCTCTAGCCCAGACCTTTCCTCATAGTGATAGACATACATATTCATTCACCTACCTGAAAAATCCTACTGAAAGTTCCAAAGCCATTCCAAAATCAACATGTCAAAAATAAAGTTTTGATCTTTTCCCCAAACCAGATCCTCTTCCACATTCCCCTATCTCAGTGAGTGATTCATCCAGCTACCGCCACACAGGAACCATCCTTGACTCCCTCTGCCTCATCCCCTTCCTATATCTAAGGCATTATCAACTCTTACTGCCTTTACCCTCTCAACACAATATCTCTCTTGAATTGGTCTCCTTATATCCATTTCCACTGATTTCATCCTAGTCCAAGTAGTCATCATGGACAACTGCAAGTAACACCCTTACCAATCAACCCATACCTTTCCAGCCTTCTCTATTCATTTCCTGCAAAGTAGCCAGGTGGGTCTTTCAAAATACAAACCATCCCTTCTTGCTCATTATATTTGAAATTTGAATCACCAAAAATTTTTATTCTACTTACTAAATAGCTCTTGAGTCTCTCCACCTTTCTTCAACCCCAATGGCACTCAGCTAGACCCTGACATATCCTATCTCTTGCCTAGATTGTATCAATCTTTTTGAAACTGGCCTTTCCATCCTCAGTCTCTACCTCTAATCTGTTTTATAAGTGCAGTCAAATCGGTTATTCTAAAGATTCTCTCCTTCTTATGCTTTAACTACTTAGTCAAAATCATACAAATAGAAAAATCAATAACACGAAACTATGAATATATATAAATATCACTTTCATCTTATGTGACACATTCCTGTATGAGACCTCCCATTCCTAGAATATGTCGTAAGATACAAGGAACACAAAAATAAAGTTAAAATTTTATACATTTGTTAACAAGATGTATAGTGTACTATATACATATTTCATTGACAGATGACAAGGAAAAGAACTTCCAGGTAAATACAGTCTACTAGGCATGGAATATTAAAATTGCCTATGAGCTGCTGGGGCTATCACTTATAAAGAGGTAAGGTCTTTCTCAGAAAAATGTTTATTGAGCAGCTAGTATATGCCCATTGATTTGGTGAGCAACTTTTAGCATGTGCAGAAAGTGTTCTTTACTCTCCAGGGACTCATAATATAGTAGAGGAGATGTAATTAATACATAAGAAAAAATTTAAAAGCATGCCATCAGAATGATAACAGAAAAAAAAAATGAGGCGAGGGAGAAAAGAGATGAATAGGCCCAGAGAGCTTTACGGGAAATAAACCAAAGTAGGAGAACTAAATGTTTAATAAGAAGTTGTAGATGAGGTAGCCTATAGGCTGGGCTAGGAGCTTTGACTTATAGAAACTTTTATCGAGTAATTTTTGGTTATATAGATAACTTGTTTTTTTTGTGATGATGGTAAGGAATAGTGGTGTGCCATAATACTTAACCTAGTTACAGATTTTGTTATATGTTGAATAGTGGCCTTAACTCCCTAATATGTTAGATCACTAAAATCAGTTGTCATTCATTTGACCACAGGCCACTAAAGAGGTCAAAAAAGATCCCACTGGTATGTTAAATGAATGTTGGTCAGGGAATTCTGCATAGATAATTCACATATGGACAAACCATCAAATGAATCATCCAATCAGATGATGATACCATAGCTGTTGGGATAAAATAATTATTCAAAATATATCTCATAAGATTGCAATAAATTCCCTAAAATGAAAACTTATTAAGCATCTTCAGATATGTAACTAGCTATCCCACCTGACATATTACCCCAGAAATGACACCTCAGCCAGTCATATTGCCTCAGGTTATAGCAGAATTAGACTGTGCTACCAAGTTCTGTGTGACTGAGCTGGTTACAAGGACAATGTCATGGACATTTTGGGAGCATGGATGAGTCAGTTAGCATTTTTCTATTTTAAGGGGTCGATACAGATGATTAAAAAAAACATCAACTACATGAGATAGACATATAGCCCAGAATTCCATGTAGAAGCACCACTTCAACTAGCTAAATTTTGGGTTGTTTTTTTGTTTTTGCTGATCTCAAAATTCTGATACATTTTCAATATAAGTTGCACAGTTAAGTAATTCTCCCCAGATCCCATCATTTCCAAAGAAAAGATTAGATTTGTTTTTTTTTTAAGGCAAGCCATAAATTAACTACCTTGACTTGATTTAAAAAATGGCCATTTCAAGTTAAAGGTTCAGCTAATAAAGTGTGGTTGCTGACAAAAAAGATCCGCCACTTTCATTTACCTTTTTACAATATTTCTAAGTCTCTTTTTGTCCTTTGTAATAAAAAAGGTGATACATCCTAAGATTAGATGCTCTGTTAAATATTTCAACATTTGGGAACACAAACAGCTCTATCTTTTCCTACAATATGGCTCAAGTTAATTTGTCCTGTTTCATATCCTAGTAATTTAAACGTAATATGGTCTCAGTTCATTCTTCAGGGGCGCCACTTAATTAGCCTCCACATCTTACAGCACAATTGGGGTAAAGTCCTTAAAATGGGCTGGAGTTAATGCAGTTCAGAAATAACAGTGGCCAAACACTTCAACTACCCAGTACCATTAACACCACTAGTCCTTTCTTGCCGTAGAACCTAACAATATCACATGAAATATTTTATTTGATTCTCACATTATACTTTGAAGGAAGCAGTGGTACCATTTCTTCAGATGGCAAAATTTATCTGAATGTTATCCAAGCTTACTAAACTAATAAGGGCTTTACTAGACATGGTTCTTTGTCTGCATCCTTCCCACCCAAAACTGCTAAGTGGATCAGGCTCTGATATTTGACCCCAAACCAAAGAACAACCATGAAACTGTCTTGACAATCTGAACCAAGACACACTGGGAATGGAGTCCTATACTGCACTCCAAAGATCCAAGAAACAACTTTGCTAAGCCATATCCAATATGAGCAAGCGAGAGAAACAGGTTAAGAAAATAAAATGAAGCTGACACACTAAGATTAGAGAGATGACATGAAAGGAAGAACAAAGCCTAAAAGAGAAAGAAAGGGATTTCATGCCTTCCTAGTTCTGATCCCAAGGTCTGGCTGCACTTCCTGCTCTTGGGTGACAATGAAATTGACTACTGGAGAATAACAATAAATCCCTTTGCTTAAGCTAGCCTGAGAAGGCTCTGCACGACCCAAAGTGCTAAGCAACAGTGGTAGATACCCAACTTAATCCTAATGCTCTGGATTTTAATCCCAGTGTCCTCTCTGTTGTGCCATAATTGTGAATTTTCTCTTCACAATGGAATTCAGTCATTTGATACTTACTGTATCATTATGTGCTTACCAGTATGACTTCCTATTCTCTCTCTCTAGAGAGAGAGAAATTATTGCTTGATTTATAAATAGGATTGTTATACAGAGAAATAATTGTGAATATAATAATTCATTAGGCAACAATAATTAGGAAAACTATAAAAATGAAGAGTTTTAGAAATCACATGTCTCTTGAGTAAGTGATCCAAAGTTATCAGTATTTTCTGCAACCTCGACCAAAAAACTAGACTTTTCTCTACCACAAAATATTAAAACAGGTTTCCACATGACTGAAACAGGACTAATGTCAACGGCAGCCAATTTCCACATTCAGAGCCAATGTGATAAGCAAGTCAAGACATGCTAGCTTGTCTTCAGGCACCAGTTTAATATCACATAGCTTCTTTGAAGGGTGATGGCATATTTGTGACCTTTTTTCCCACACGTTTGTTAAACGCCCCCAACAACCTGTGAAGAAAGTGTTCCTCCATTTCATAGGTGAAGAAATTGAGGCTGAGAGAGACCAAATGTCAAGTCCAGGGTCACAGAGATTATAAATTTTGAAGACTCTAAGAATTGAAGGGACCATCCTGTAACTTCAAATCACTTTGCCCATAGATGAGAGGAAAGGATATATTCTCAAGACCTGTCTTTCACATAATAGGTAAATAAATTTGTTAGTGAACCTTAGGCAGAGAGAAAGAGTAAATCAAGCAAAAATACAACTCGCCTTCTTTCTTCTCAAAGATGCTGGCCATGCCCACACACGCAAACACCGCTACAGGAGCTGCCACATACTTCATTACATGGAAATGGTATTTGAGGGTGATTTTCCACTGGGACTTTCCTTCTGCTTAGAACTATGTATTTTCAATTGCTAATCACAGCTGGATTCATCTAGAAACTTTATATATCTGTGGCAAGCCTGGGCAGAACCTAGGACTATCATTTCAGAAGATATTACTATAGAAGTCCACTCTAAAGAACAGATTTCAGCCATGTGATAAGGAGTGCATTGTATCTGACATATGTTTCCCCCAGTTCAATACTACTTGCCCATGTCAGGAAATATCTTAATTTCTCAGGTTTCAAAGTCTTAAAATATAGGCATTGAGCATAACTATCATATAATTGTTGGTCAAGTGTTTGATAACTGTGGGCAAGAGCACGTGTAGTGACTGAACAAAGTGATGTTGTATCAGACAAAAACCATGACAAATTTACTGCTAATAAATCAGTAGGAATCATGGAACATCAGACCTGGAGAAGAGCCAAGATACCATTTCATACAGTATTTCCACATTACTGAGGACACTAAAGGTTTTCCCAAGTGACCAGCAGGTTATCAATGCTTACCAAGTACTCTTTAGATTATAATTACTTCTTTAGCTGAGTATGATCTCTTGGAAGGCAGGGAATATGTATTTTATTCATCTTTGTATTCATGGCACCCAACTGGCTCAGCATGAGTGTGCTCTAAGTGTTGATTGAATGAGTGAGGAACTCATAAAATGCAACTCAGACTTCTCAAGCATGAATGATAAATAGATGATTGCTGCTTTAATGCCATCTTTACTTGGCTGATACTTCCATTGGGGGCTCTTGATTGGCTTGCAAAGGAGCCCAAGAATACTCTTTTGTGACAGGATAGATGAATAAGGGATCAGAGACAACTTTAGCCTCCTTTGGCACAGAAATACCACTTTATTCTCAGTAACTCTGAGCCCTGGTGATGGATGAGGGTCCCCTCTCACGACTTCCCCTGACTCAGAAGAGAAACAGGGCTCTTGAGCGCACACAGTGGGAGAAAGAGCTGCCCACACTCTCTTACTCCAGGGGCACAGATACTGGTCATGAATCCCCAGCATGATGAGAGCAGGCCTGTGTGTCTAGATGGGACCGCGCGGAATGGCTGACCACGTGTGCTACTGGTGGGGCCGCTGCTCTTACAGAAACTCTCCTCAGTTCCAGATCCAGGGATTTATACTTAGACTGGTCATTAGGACATGCTGTTTGGAGTTATGCTGCTTCTCCATCTTCCCTGGACCATAGCATCTGCTTTCTTGTGGTTTTGAGGCTGAATGTCTTAGCTTCTATTAAAGAGATACTAAAGATTTGACAAATCAAGTTTGGATTTTGTTCAAATTATAAGGATCAAAAAATCCTTGAAAAGAAGTGAGCTATAGAGAGCAATGGACAGCCATGCCATGCCAGTACTTCTGGAGAGGCCTAAGAACCCAGCATGCTTCAACAGGCTGATTGGTCAGCTACACTGTCTCCCCAGCTAATGTCATTCCTGCAGAGACATGGTAGCTTTCCAGAGATACAGACGGATTTTATCTGCAATATGAATCACACCGACAGCTTTTGAGACTAAATGCATGAGATAAACATGAATTACAAGATTAACACTACCACCAGATGGAACAACACAGAACAAATCACCTACCGCCTTTCCAAGCAAACCATACAATGAATGAACCAGTGTCTCACAAGGTTTAAATAACAGTCTGGTGTTTAATTCTGTGTATCTGGAACAAAACATACTGTGCATAGGTTCCTCAACCCATCTCTTCTCTCTCCAACAACCTCTGAATTCCATTCAAAAGTGAGCTTTGCTTCTGAAACAATCTGCACATACCAGCATCTTACTGAGAGGTTCTATCAGTGTTTCAAAAATGCTATAATGTATTAATCATTATACTGCCTGCTTCCAAAAAAGGACATCAGGGGAATTGTTTCATGCATGTCAGCGAGGTCTGTTTAACATTAAGTAGCACAACAAGAATGTAGCCCTTCGTACGGTCAGTTCTCCTGCCCTGATGCTGGCTGCTCCCCAGCTCTGCTGGGCTGGATTCATTTGGGAAATGATGAGCCTCTGGATATCAAAAAGAGTGGGAATTTCAGATAGCATTAGCCAAAAGAAAGATGTTTTCCTGAGTAAAAAAAATACCCAACTGACCAAAGTGAAGAAGCCATAGGGTCCTTAGACCCCAGCTACATTCTCCAACTTTACTCTCATCTTTGCGACATCCCTGGAAGCTCAGTCTGTCATTAGGGTGCCCTAGTAGGATGCCTCATACTTCATCCTGGTCCTTTCCTTACCTTCTCCCTTCCCATCAGGTCATGGGGCATAATGGCCCAGAGCTCAACATGTGACTGAAGCAGAGGGAGGGGGCTGCGGGGGGTAAGGGGGGAATGTGAAATTTTGTGCCTCTTGGGAAAATGTTTAACTTAATAAAACCCAAGAACTAAAACTAAAGACTGCCTGTCACTCTGCCATTTAAGTGACTGCCACTAGGTTTTGTGAAAACAGATTTGAACTCCTCCACAATTGCTACTGAAGCAAAATATGATCAAATCATCAAGGGGTTCAAGTTTAATTCCAGGGGTATTTGAAAGGCTACTAAAAAGTTAAAAGTAGATATGAATCAAGTCTCCATAGTCAAGTAATTAACGTAAATTATCATCCAACATTTCTTTGACAGGACTGGATAATTGATATAGACTGAAAAACTGCTGTTAATAAAAATATTCAAGCAGCCTACACAAATGTCCATTTTTTACTCTGCCTCCCAGTTCTGAATAAAACTGTGGTGGAAATGATTCTCAGACACTGCTTCATATTCCCCTATCTACCCATAGCCCTGTAGCCTAGGGTGAATCATTTGAGGTCTTTTGGTAGATTTCTTCATCTCTCCAGTGGGCACAGCAATACCTGCTACAACACTATAGCTTGTCATAAACTCGTATCTATGATAATGTTTTATATTTGGAAAGCAGCTTCATATACATCATTCAGTGGAGCTATTTTTGTTATGTTTCATGCTTTGCCTTATAGCATAGCTCTCAATGCTGTCACAGAAAGAAATGCATCCCTATCACCATGTCCCAGAAGCTACAACTTTCCATGCTTACACATGGGTGCCATATGTGGAATGCCAGCCAAGTCTAACACTCAGTAGTAAGGACTAGCAAGTTTTGAAATTCAGATCTGGTGCATATGGGCAAGGCAGTTAACCTCTCTGAGCCTCAGTTTACTTATCTGTAAAATCAACTGGATAAGACATGGAAGAAACTAGGTAAGGCAAGAAAAGCACCTGATACTAAAAAAACAAGTGTTAGATGCTATTCGTTATCTTGGGCTTTGCAGCATCTATGAAGAGTATCAGGAGCAAGAACCCCTGCAAAGCAATGTAGTTGCATCTACTGCCTTCATCACTCCCCATTCATGTGTTTACCCTGTCTCTTAAATTAGCATCTGGAGAGACATGGCAAGGTCTTATAATTTTTCATACTGTGTGCAGTATTTAATGTGATTCTGAGCATACCATAGACAATAAAATACAGTTTTAATTAAATGACAATTTTTTAGTATTTCATTGGGTCAAGAAGAGTTGGGAATGGAGTGGCCCACAGCCAAATAGCTGAGCAGAGCCTTGGGGACACATCAAAAAGTTCGAAGCAGCCAAGATGTGGCTTCAGCTACAGGAGCTCTACTTTGTATCTTTTCTACATTGGAGATCTAAATGTAATTGCAGTTGGGTAAAAGGAAATGGGGAGTTTAAAAGTGGTGCTGAAAACCATTTCCATGGGTAATCTCAATTATATGCAACCATAAAGACAAATCTGTATGCACCTTAGGCATCTTGTATGAAACCACTTATTATCTCTAAATTCTACCATAGTCTTCCTCTATATTCTTCATGCATTCTTTCTTCTGAGGAAAAGACATATGCATGACCCCAGAATCTGGGGGTTGGGGGGGTCCATCTCCCAAAACCAGTAAAAACACATTTGGCACTCTCAAGTTCTATTAAAGAAGCATTCCTGAGCACCTGCTGTGTGCTGAGCATCCAATAACTCAAACACAAGTACCCATGAACCTTTGTACAAATAAATATAGAACATGTCTTGAAAGCCTCATATTCTGAGTTTTAATTTGAAGGGGTTGTGGGATGTAACTTGGCAGACCAGAAAAAAAATGAGTGAGAAAAAAGGACCCAAATTTAGAAAGACAATAGAAGCTAACCACCCCAGAAATCACAGCCTGGTAGGAGCTGTAGCATCGTTCCCAACATAGCACCCAGAACACGTGCTCTTTATGCACAGCCCTGGTGCAGTGCACCCTTCATGCAGGCAACTCGCAGGTCTGTCAGACCACACACAGGCACATCTCACTAATGTTGGCTGATCAGAGCCAGAATTGCAGTCTGAATTTGTAAAAAAAACTAAACTGCAGAATTTTATGTTATGTAGTTTAATTACTTTTAAGCACACACAATAACACAAGCTAATAAAAGGTTTTCAGTCTGTTGTGGGGCTACTTTCAGGAGAAAAACATTTTTCACCATCACTGTGTTAATTCCTACATAAACAGCATTGCCAAAATTCAGTATCTTATACTAATTAGTTGCACTACAAGAAGAATAGTGAGTATTATTTATTGACCAACCACTTACCAGGTACTAACCTACTAATGATCACAATATGCCTGAAAGGTTAGAATTTATTACTGCCAATTTTCTACTACTGAGGAAGTAAGTTCTCAGTATGGTGTAGGGAAAAAAAGCACAGAATACATTTCTGATTTCTACAGCTCCGAGAAGCAAGAACAAAAGTGATGGGCATCCCAAGGCTAATGCTAAGGTGATTGCTGAATGCTGCAGTGGAGACAAGGATGTACAGCAGAAGCATAAAGGAAGGAAGGACCCCAGCCCAACAACTGCCCATCTCAACAGACTAGAGGATGATGCCACCAGACAAGGGAGCAGGGTGCACACTATCAGAGCACCCCACCATAATATAGTCTTTGTGAATGACTCCCTGGAGGGATGCAGGACATGGCCTCTGAAGCCACGTGTCTGTCCTAAACAAAATGGTTGGAATCTGAGTACAAGGCAGCAGCTGAGTAAGATCCACGGATACCAGGTGATGGTGAGGAAGACTCACACAGATGGTGGGCAAAACCTACAAAGTTTTCTACAGACAGAGGAGACCCAGTCTTTTCCAGCGGGGTCCTTGTAGCCTCAGGTGTGGCAAGAACTGAAAGAGGTATAGACCTGGCCTACATACATCTCCATTTTCTTAAAGAAAAAAACAGAATTCGGAAAAAATCTATATCTTTAAATGGCTGAGATATGTCTTTGGCAAGTTGCTTAAACTCCTAGGACCTCAGTTATTCACCTAAAAAATTAGGGGGCAAATTAGAACTCCAAAGTAATGGGTATAAGTTCATGTAATTTGATTTTCAGACTAGTAATAAATTGTTTGGAAGATTATTTCAAAAATAATCCTAAATGAGTGTTGATTATATCCCAAGCAAAATAATTCTAGATTAGCTAAAATTGCAGATGAAATTATAAAACTTCATATAAAAAATGAACATTATACAAGAGAAACTCATATCATGAGTTCTTAAAATATCCATGTCTGAAACAAGAAACTGAGAAACTTTTCATTAATGCTCAGATAAGATAAATTACCCACATATTTGTTTTGCCTCCTAAGTAGCAAATATCCTCAAGTTGATCTAGGTTGTAATGTAGACTTATGATAAATATAACTAATATTTTGTTTGCTAAAATTGTTACTGCATATTGCTGTCCCAATTCTCTACTGAATTCTACACAGAGGGGAAAAAAAAAAACTAACAAGAAGAGTCTCTGTAGGTACTAAGCATACTTTTTCCATTTATCATTTAAGTTCTATCCTAAAAATAGCAAAAATTTAACTAGAAAAACTAAAAATTTACATGGGTTGTTATATAGACATAGTGTTTATAAAATACACTCTCTGTAACATGGGATAGTCAGGGAATAGACTATCCTGATAAATATGGTCGTCAAATAACATAGTCAATACATCTGGATAACTGGTAATCTCTTTGCCATGAAAACTATACTATACATATTCAAGTCTTAGATTATCAAAAAAGAAACTTCAGAATCTTGCTGTACCTCAGACTTTGTATTTTTAATATTTACAGTTATTATGAAAAGCAAGCTTATATTCTAACTGGATATTTTATGATTTGGGTTAGGAATAACAGAGCTTTTACTGAAATTATCTCTTGCTAAAGTCTCTTTAGCTAACCCAAAGGAAAATTCAGCCCACATGAGTGGTTTTCAAAGTTAACTTATTTTTCCTCTTTAGCAGTGAAACCCACCCTTTACTCAAGTGAATTCTTATACAGTGCAGCAATAGAGCTAAAAGTGGCAAGTTCATGTTTTTAAAAATTCACTTATTATAAAGTCGATCATTTTTCTGATGAATGAAAAAATGTGAAATCAGGCGATATAAAGTTTTAGTGTTATATCTGCTTCATTACCAATTTACTCATGGGGTTCACTTTCAGTGTATAATTTCATGGATTTGCTTCATACCACTATGAATTCATGTTGAATTTTTTAGAATTTTTTTTAAAAGACCAGTGCATTCCACAAGATTCTAATTAATAGCATATTTAGATTAGAAGAATTTAAAATATATGTACAAAGCAGAAGCTTTGTCTGTGAGGACAAATTAAGCTTTGCTGGTTTCTAAGTGTGACAACATTTACAGAACACATTTCTAGGTTTTCTTACCCAGTTTTTAAATCATTGAAATGTTTATGATGTAAAGTCTGTAATAAAGCTTGAACCAAAATTTGAAGAATTCCTAAAGAACTTCTGAGAAACCCAAAGGTATATGTTAACTAATCGTATTAAATCTGGTCCTTCTCAAGTCTACTACTGGGACTCCATGTGGTTATACTGTCTCCACAGGGTGCAGAAGGAAAGAATTTGGAACTATGGCCCAATTATTTCTAGAAAAAAAGACAGTAACAAGGACATTAAACAAGGGTCACAAAGTCAGTCACACACAGAATCCCATTAGGGGACAGAAACAGGTTAAGGGGACCAGACAAGGTCAACTCCTCATAGGAGCCGGTCAGAACTCAGCTGTAATGCATGGCTGTGCCGTGAAGACTCTGAATCAGTGAACAACAGGTAAATTCTCAAATGGCCCCAAAGGCACTCGCACCTTCAGATAATCCCCTCCCCTGAAGTGTAGACTGGACCTAGGGACTTGCTTTTAACGGAAGAACACAGCAGAAGCATCAGGATGGCATTTCCAAGATTAGATTATGGAAGATTCTGACTCCAGCCTGCTAGCACTCTCCAGCTCTCCTCATTTTTGTTCTGATGAAACAAATTGCCATGTGATGCATGGCCCTATGGAGAGGCCTACACGAAAAAGTTCAAGGGAGGCCTTTACCAGGACACCCTGAGGACATGAATCCTTCCACTGACTTTTGACAGCTGGAAGAACCTCTCCAGTTGAATCCTACCATGGTGGCAGTCCCAGCAGACAGCTCAAGTCTGGACAGGACAGCAGCTTTGCAGGACATTCTGACCATAGTTCGAGGACCAGAGGACCCAGTAAGGCTGCACCTGCATTCCTGGCCCACAGACGTGGAGGTTAGCAAATAATGCTGCTTTAAACAATAGATAGCTAAAGCAGAGTGTCACCAGATTTTCCCACTTTTTCCAAAGCAGCTAGACATCCAGATTCACGTATGTGACATCTCCTAACTTTTTAAAGTTTAAAGCAACTCATTAAATACAGAAATGCGTAGCCACATCTGAAGGCTAAAGGGGGTTACAAATTTCCCGTTTCCCACTGACACACCAACAAGGGAATGCCAGACATGACCAAAAGTAAATGCACATTGATAAACGTACCATAAGGAAAAAGTGCTCTATAATAAAATAAATTTTCTTCTTTTACATATAATGTATGAAAAGACCACAGAGACGGTCTATTAAAAGGTAAGAAGTGACTACTGCAACAGCCTTTGCAGTACGTTGAGCTCCAAAGTGACAGCGCCGTGGCAAGCAAGAGCCTGAAGGGCATGGAGTGACTCTGTGCCTCGCTGAGGAAAAATAATTAAACACGGCAAAGGGGATCCAAGAGGCTGAGAGGTGAAACGTCATCGTCTGCATTCATTGCGCAAACCTGCCGGGAGGAGCAGAGAGGAAGCCCCCAATGCCTCAGTCGGCTTCTCAGAGGGTTCTCGGGAGTGCTCAGAAAGCTGGAAGACTCTGCTTAAGAGGAAGGAGGATATGAAGACACAGCAAAGGCAGACCAGGCCCATGATGGAAGAGAAACGAAAGCATGCGTCCCTCCTAAGCGGAAACAAAAGGAAGTTCAAGGATCCCAGCACACCCAAGAGGCCTTCAGCCTTTTTCTTGTTTTGGTCTGAGTATCGCCCAAAAATCAAAGGAGAACATCCCACCCTATCCATTGGTGACATTGCAAAGAAACTGTGAGATGCAGAATAACGGTGGTGCAGGTGGCCAGCAGCCTCATGGCAAGAAGGCTGCTAAGGTGAAGGAAAAATATGGAAAGGATACTGCTACATACCAAGCTGAAGGAAAGCCTGATGCCTCAAAAATGGGAGTTGCAAGGCTGAAAAAGGCAAGAAAAAGAAGGAAGACGAGGAAGACGAGGAAGATGAAGATGGTGATTTGAGTAAGTTGGTTCTAGAGCATTTATTTTCTTGTCTATAAAGCATTTAACCCCCTTGTACACAACTCCTAAAAACTGAAATGGAAGGCTGTGTATGATTGGTTTTTAAACTGTACAGTGTCTTTTTCTGTATAGTTATTAATGCACTACCGAACACAAGATAGGCCATAGCCCTGTCCCAGTGGTACTTTCAACAGCCACTAACCTCCTTGCAGGGTGCAGGGTGGGGGTTGTTAAGTTTAAAGCAGGTTCTTGTGGGGAATTTTAAGCAGGTTCTTGTTGGTGCACAGCACAAACTGGTTTTACATAGAGAGATTAGTTATAGATGGTAGCTTTTTTCATCTCCAGTTGTCTCTGAAGCAGCTTTTAAGAAATAATTGTTCTGTTAACTGAATACCACTCTGTAATTGCAAAAAAAAAGCTGCAGCTGTTTTGTTAACATTCTGAATGCTTCTAAGTAAATACAATTTTAAAGAAAGAAGTGACTATTGCAAACAGGTGTGACAATCAGTAATAAGACTAGAGGGGAGAAAAATAACTCAACAGTCCACCAGCGAGAGACCTTGAATCAAAGCTCTAATATTAAATCTGCTAACATCTTGCTCATGCATTTCTACAGACTGGAAATAAGCAAGCAGCACAGTAAACCCAAGGGATTTTCCTTTTTAAATTTGAAAACCTATACTATGGTTAATATGAGATGCTAACTGCTAGGAAAAAGAGGCCAATTTCTAATACTGAAATTACTCAGGGATGTAAATCATACTAAAATATTTTAAGACAAAATACTTCTATAAATCTGTGCCACAGAATTATCATAACATCATCTGCTCTATTACAGAGGGTGGCTGATCCCGTTTTACTCCTTCTCAACATGTTATCTACACTTTTAGGAGAATGAATCCCAAATATGCATTTCTACCCTGCCTTATCTTGAACTACAGTGCTTTATCTCAAATTGTATTTTCTTTTGGCTACCCTACTTCTTATTCAACAATCATCTCTCTCCCAAAATTGCCCCCGTACACTCCATCATAGACATTTTCATTCAGTTACCAAATCTGATTAAAGAAATGTCATTGTACAATATCTAATCTAGTTGTCTTAAATATCATTTCTTTATATTTTTATAACAGTAACAGTGGTTCAAGTCCTCATCAACAGTCTATTTACTATGTTATTTTCTTCCATTCCTCTTTCTCTTTCCAACTATTCACCCATTGTTAATTTATGCTGCACATATACACCAATACTGAGCTCCTTAAAATATTACTCAATATCAGTTAATAATGATAATGATAGGTTTTTGCACCACATTACAAAATGCAGTCACTGAATTTTTAACTGCCTTAATGGGATGAAACGAGCTAGGAGACATTAGGAAGGAGACTATGGATGACCAAAAATTATGGATAAAAGCAACTATAATTAACTTTAATGACCTGGAAATATATTAATAAGTTTTCAGACATGAAACCCAGTCATGGCTCACTGGGGTCGGGTCTTTTCCTTGGCAAGATTTATTCTTTAGCAAAGATTGGTTATTACAGATTACAGTAAACCTAGACCCTCCCTCTGAAATCCTGGGGAGAAGTTAGGCAAATCAAACTCTATTAGATTACATTTTACTTCAGTGTTATCAGAAGACTTACATAAAACCAATATTAAAAAAATAATAGGCTGTTCCCTCTCTCTGGGGGCAGCTATTTTCTCTTTCAGATAAGAAAATCTCTTGCGTGGGTGCATGTCTCCTGAGTCATTCTGGGTAAGGAGGGTCGCAGCGAGATACCCTTTCATTGGTGCCGTGACTCGAATGAGGCTCTCCCACTGACTGCTCTTCCTCCGGGAATCTGAGCTGCTTTGGGAACCCTCACTGCCCGATCCTCCTCCACGGGCTCACCGTCCATTTCCCCGGTTGCTCATCTTCTCGCCCAACACTGGCCTTCAACTTGTTACTCCTCCAGGGCTATCAAGGCCTTCTCATGAAGAATAACGAAACCAGCTAGATGACATCACAAATCATCTCAGGATGCCCACACTTCCCCAACTCTACAGCAATGGCCTTGCCAACCCCAGAATCTGTAGCTAGAGAAGTAGCTAGAGAATGAGATTCTATGCCCAGTTCCCCAGAGGCCCAATTAAGAAAAGAAAAAGATGGGAATGAAGGCAAATTCTGGCGCCCTAAGACCCCCACCCCTTAAGATCCAATCCCCACCAACGAGATGGTCGTCCACTCCGTAAGATCCAATCACCACTAACCAGATGGTTGCCCACCCCTTAGGACCCAATCACCAACGCACAACACACCCTACCCCTACTCCTTAAAAACGCGCTTCCTCACCCACGAGCTGCTGCTCCCTCCCTCTGGGGCCAGATAATAAAATCTCTTGCATGGGAAAAAATAATAATCATAATACTTCATAAAGTAAGTAGCCATTTATAAACTTAACCAGTAATTGAATTCTCATATACTGAGTATTCCTAAATTAGAACACACCTTTATAATTTTCCTGCTAATGTGACTCTTACTAAATACTTTATAACTTGATAAAGCTGCATATGAAAGCATCTTCTCACCACTGATATGAAACAATTCTGAAGACAAATGCCAAAATTAAATTCACTATTTTTCCATTTGAAATAATATGTGAAATAAATCACAAATATTTTGCCCCTGGGACCAATAAACTGCACTAGTTGAAAGAATAAACAAGTAATCTTTTTTAATGGATTTCCTTCTTATGAATTTACCATATTTTTTCCAAATATTCAAATTAATTTTATAAACATGAGGAATAATATCAAATAGAATCTATTAGAATATAACATTTAGCAACTAGTCTTAGGCTACAATATTATATATCTTTAACTTTTTTAGAAGTGGGAAGATGTGATGCTTTTTGGTTGCAAACTCTGTATATAAATATCATTAAAAAACTGCAAATGAGTTTATCAAAGCCAGGAAAATCATCATGGTAACAGTGAGACTGATAAATCCAGGAGAAGATTATTCAAAGTTGTTGCACCTCCAAACTACCAATCAATTCATTAAAAAGTCAAACTGTTAGCTTACTACCATATCACCAGATATCTTCTGGCAATCCAACTTTGAAAAGTACCCAGAAAATAATAAAACTTATTTCTCATACCTAAAAATTACCAATCCGATTGGTAGAGCAGTGTAGTAAAATTGAACATGAAACTACTTTAGAGTGAATTCTATTGGGATTAGTGTTGGTTCTGGACTTCTGGATCCAAGTAACAGTACAATCATCTCTACCAGACTATATTATATCCTGCCATTAACAAGAAATTCTAGGCAAAAATTTTAAATGCATTTGAAGTATTAGAAAATGACCAAAAGTATATAGGAACTGAAAGAATCCATCCCTTGAAAGAAGGAAATGACGTTGAATGAGATCCACATGTGTACAGCTGTTCCTCTGAGATCATCCATTCTTTCCAGAGCAACGGCTAGAACTCCAGCAGAAAACGGTCATCTTAATGGACTGGGGAGTCAGATGTCAGAGTGTGGAATTGCCAGAAAAACTACAAACCAAGGAAGAAACTCCCTGAGAGAAGGGAGCTACACAGTAGGGAGTCCCAAGATCTGCATAAAATGTTCTCTCCAAATATTTGGTTGACTCCTAACTGCATATGTTCAAGGCAAGACTCCAAACAGCACAGGGAGAAACAACATACAGAAGGATCAAAGAGGGGACTAGAGAACTGGGCAGCTGCCCACTACACTGAGTCAGAGGGTACTGGTAAGCACCTCAGTCATTCCATTGAAGCTCTCAGTTTATTTGAGAACTAAAAATCTCATTCCATGACTCAGCAATGTTCCTTAAAGGCAAACTCTAACAGGACCACTCCAGCAAAACCCAAAAGCAAGCCTCCAGAAGACTGAGGTAATCTGCCAGTAACTAAGTACCTGCTCAAGCAACATACACCATGCTTCAGAGGGACATGGTAGAACCCAGTCTCCTCAGTGTGTCATGCACGGCACCCAGTATACTAGCAAAGACACATGAAAATATGATTCATGGTCGAGTGGAGAGAAATCAGTAGAAACAGATCCACTGACAAAGCAAGTTTTGGAATTATCACATGAGTTAAACAAAAAAGAACCTATGATCAATGTTAAGCTACAAGAAAAGATGGATTTATGAATAAAGAGATGGGGATTTCAGAAGAGATGAGAACTATAAAAGAACCCAGTAGAAATCCTAGACCTAGGGGGAGAGGGAGGAACGATATCTGAAATTTAATATTTAATTAGTTGTGAAAATATTTTTGGCAAAATTCAACACCTATTTCTGATAAACCTCTTCATAAAGAGGAATGGGTAGGTACTTCCTTATGGACACCCACACACTCCCTTTACCTCATATGATGTAGAAATAGTACAAACATTCCTAGTAGGGTTAAAAACAAGCTAAGGACTCATATGCACTATTTCCACTACTCCGTAACATTTTACTGGACTATTAGCCAATGTAATTAGACATAAGAAAGAAGAAATAAAATCACCTCTATTTACAGATAACATGATAATATATCAAGAAACATGAGAATTGATGATAAAACTAACTCAAATGATAAAAGACTTAGAGAAGGAAGCAGATACAGATTAGCATGGAAAAACAATATTCTTCATCTAACAAGTTAAAAAATAAAATGGAAGAGAAAACTCAATTTATAAAAACAATGAAGATGAATATTGTGAAATAAACTTAGCCAATTAACTTCACAACCTTTATGAAGTAAATTATAAAAATACCCTCAAGAAATAAATGGAGGATTTTGTAAGTGGAACACATCCCTTATTATTGGTTTTAAAATCTTAATGTCAAGATATATATTTTCTCAAAGCTAATTTATAAATTTAATCTGCTCAATAAAAATCTTTTTTCCTGGAGCTAGACAATTTGATACTACACTTCAAGTGGAAAAATAGATACACATGAGTAACTAGGAAGACAGTGATAATGAGCTCAGTGGAAACAGTGAAAATCTAGCTCTACCTGATATTTAAACATACTGCAAAGGCTCCAAAATTAAAGAATTGTGGCTACTGGATGTGAATAGACAGGTAAACTAGTAGATTAGGGTAGAAAGCTCTGAAATAGGCCTTACAAGTTACAGAAGTTGAGCATATAACAAAGGTGACATCTCAAATCACTAGGGAACACACACTCTTAATAGTTTTGGAACAATTTTAGAGCCATTTGGAAAAAGATAACATGAGATCTACAGGATCCATTCCTCATACCACATAGTAGAATAAGGCCAAATGCACGAGAGGATCTTAATTTAAAAAATGCAAGTGTAAATACAAGAAGGAAAAACAAGAGAGAATTCCTCTATAACCTGAGTGTAGGGAAAAGCTCTCCAATTGTGACTCAACATCCATAATCAATAAAATTATAGATTGGTAACCTTGACTACAAGCAAATAAAACAATTTTCATGGCAAAAAAAAATTAGAGAATGAAGACTGCCCACAGACTGAGAGAAAATACTTACACGTCACATTTCTGATGAAGAGCATATATCTAGAATTTGCAAAAGAACTCTCAGAATTCAACAATAAGCAAACAAACAAGGCAGCTTTTTTAAATGGGCATAGAGCTGACACTACACCTCTATTACAATGTCAAGCACTGGCGAAAGTGTGGAACTGGAACTCTAATGATAGGAATAGAAAATGGCATAGCCAGTTTGAAAGACAGTTCAGCCATTTCTTATAATGATATAAACCTTCCACAGGATGCAGTGATCCCACCCCTAGGTCTTTACGCTCCAAAATACAAATGTATGGTCAC
The DNA here is from genome assembly GCF_030020395.1 of Manis pentadactyla. Lineage (NCBI taxonomy): Eukaryota > Metazoa > Chordata > Mammalia > Pholidota > Manidae > Manis > Manis pentadactyla. The sequence goes on along the minus strand of NC_080021.1, from coordinate 152,030,281 downwards.
ATAAAAATCTGTACATGAAACTTCTTATAGCTGCTTTATTCAAAATCATCAAAAATTGGAAGCAACTCAGATGTCCTTTACCCACTGAACAGATAAACCATGGTACATCCATATAATGGTGCATTATTCAGCAAATAAAGTAACAAACTACTGATGCACACAGTAACATAAATGAATCTTAAATGAATTAAGTGAAAGAAGCTAAATACAAAAGGATATATGTTGTATGATTCCATTTTTATGATACCCTGTAAAAAGCAGAACTTTCGGGTTTATACAACAAATCAGTGGTTGCTAGAGGTTGAATATTGGGAGAAGGATTGACTATAAAGGAGCAGCAGGAAGAATTTGAGGTTGCAGGATAATGGAACTGCTCTTAATGAAACTGATGGTTGATGTATGACTCTATGCATAGACATAGACAAAACTCAGACATAACTTACATCTATGAGTTATGACAAAACTCATAGAACTATACAACACCAAGAAATTTTTCCTGTATGTAAATAAAACAACAGGTTGTGGTAAAAGATGTAAGTCAGACTGTGACAAACAACCTAAATGTATTTAGATAAATCACATAACCACACTGAAGAGAATGGGGAATAAAACTGACCTAAGTAACTTTGAAAACAGTGCTTTTTCTGCCTACTAAAAGGCTAAAGACAAAAAAGTGGTCTGTACTCAAGTTGATAAGTGTGTTTCTCTAGGGGTATGGCTTAGCATTTCTGAAATTATGTGTGTGCTAGAGCTGAAAAAATATGTAAATACATTGTAGATAATGAAAGTCAGATTTATCATTTTCAGAGGAAGAAATTACAAAGAACGAAAGAACAAAAACTAGAATAAATCCAGGGTGCTGGACTACAGTCAGAGGGATCTGTATAAATATGGACTTGTGGTTTTGTGAAAAGTAGATGGATATAAATATGTGGGAATTCATGTTCTGATATAGATACATATATTTCTTAGCTCTATCTATTAAGGGGGACTAAATGCAGTTATACCTCACTAGCCAGAAGCAAACTTAGCAACCAGATTTTGGCTTCTAACTACCATTTTCCAATAAAAGAAACCAAAACTCCTGTATAAGTGGTGATTCCAAAGTAGAGAAGGAAAAAAAATACATAAGAAGCATATTGTAAGTGATTTTTTTTTAAAAAGGCATACAGAAAAATGCATTTATGTCAAAAGGGCACAAAAGCCAATGTGAAAGAGCTGCCCAAGGCCAAAGCTGGAATATCTTGAGGATTAAAATAAATATTTGCAAAAATATCCATCACAAGTCCATACTGAATATATAAATAACTGAATAAAATGTAGAGAAGGGACAATCTTTTCTTACAGAAAGATTTCAGTTAAAATACATAGAAAGAATGAGGGTGAAAATGGTCATTGAATGACCACAGTAATAACTGCTGTAGGCAAAAATCCACTGATGGACACTGAAATCAGTGGAAAAGTTTAAGCAGAAACAGGATACTCATAAAGTCTCAAAGTATCTTCCCCAATATATTAATTACAACGCAACTAGTTTTCACAAAAACTGTTCTTCAATGACACAATTTCCAAACTTTTCATGACTCTGGTCAGTTACTGCAAGTCTAGTTCATCAATGTGACAATGAAAATGCAGATTCTGGAACTGCAAATAAGTCTTCCAATGTTGTCTAACTAGTCTCTGAGTAGAATAGGCTAATTACCTGCTTTGTTTGTGGAATCATACTTCTGTTAATGCACCTTCAGTTCACATTGTTAGTTTCATAGGGTAATTGAACCATTGACTTACATTGAGATCACTGTAATCTAAAACCCTTAAATGTTATTCACATGAAATCTTGCCTAGTGTTTTTTGTATTTGATGTATTTGACTAGCATTTTTTCACTGATTCTTTTAACTTTTCCATTCATCATTGTTCAATTTTATTTCATTGATTTACATTCCTCCTTCAAGTATATGAAATTACCAGCTCTGCCATTTAGTTATACATCATTTGCCAAGCTTTCTTTCATCCAATTTAATAAGCAATATCTTTAATTTTACAGCAGAAAGGTGTAAATGTGTCTTCTGATGAGGAATTTTAAAACATCAATTTTGGGATATTTTGGGAAAGGATGATAGTTCCATATATAGTCTGGTGGTTAGGCCATATTGATAGCATATCTATGATATCCATGCCCATGAGATAAATGTTTCTAAAACTTCCTAGAAATTAGACATTGTTAAAAACAAGGGCTTTTGTAAATTCAGAATTCAAGACCGCAAAAGCCAAGAGTGTGACAGGATCTGACTGGGTGAAGTTTTCTTATAATAAGTAGTTCTTTTAAAGGTAAATCTGCTGGGCTGCCCTGAAGAAATAAGTATGCAAATACTTTCCCATAGACAGCTACCAATTTATTTGGCCCCTTTAATAAACTCACTGGAACTAGAAAATATTGGGCTATGAAATACAACCAGAGTTTCAGATTTATTATGGCTAGCCCACTACTGTCCACATAGAAAGTCATCATTAGTTCCAATTGTAAGCTTATACACACACTGTTCAAGCAGTAATTGGGTTCACACAAACAGATTTAGTTGTTATTGCAATGTTGTCTGCTTTTCTTTGATCTCCTTTCTGAAATAACGGTTATATACTTTATATGATCACTGAAAATGGAAGGAGGCAGCTATAAATGGCAAAGACTGAATTATTTAAATTATATGCATGATAGTCAAAGAACTTGACATTTAGGTTGTTTCCAGTTTAAATGTCTGTCAATAGGACAATAAATAAATAAAGCATAGTCTTATTAGGCAGTAAAATACTATAAAGCAATGAAAATGAATGAAGTGATAGATCTTCAAAATACAGAGTTGGAGGGAGAAAGCTGTAGATGTGTACAGGAAGCCATGATTTAAATAATGTTTTAAAATGTCCAAATTACTACATATTTTTAGGGTTATACTTACATAGAAAATATTTTAAATGCCCTAAATATTATCATTCTCTATGTAAGTGAATAACCATAAATTATGTAATTTGGACATTTTAAAACATTTATATTGAACACCAAGTTCAAAAACAGCATTATGGGGTGGAGGTGGATGATGAAAGGAAGAAATAAATGAAATTGGGGAGTTTAAGTGAATAGTGGATATACAGATGTTCATTATTCTTTACCTTTTTATATATTAGAAGAGTTCCATAAGACAAAAGAAAAAATGATGATTTTTTTAAAGAAAACTGATATGAGAATTTCTCCCATGAGTACTTTGAAAATAACTCAAATATAACTAGTTTATTCACTAGATTAAACAAGGAACTTTTTTCCTAGAAAGAATATAATAGAGATGTCACTGAGACCATCAAAAATAGTAATCCAGTTTATATTTCCTTAGGGTTATTGAGTGATAAAAATGGGATATGCTACTATAGCATTTGGCCCATGAATATAAAATATCTATAAATGTTGTCACAATAACAGACACTTGCCACATGGTTCACATGCAGAACAGGGCATCTACTTAAGTGAGTACTACTCATGCCATGACATAACTCTGCCACAAGTCTTTGAGAATACTCCCTAAAACATAATTTTTCAAACAAAGTAAATAGGTCCTGTTGTGTCACTTCAGCATCTCCTCCAACTTATCCTGCCCTGGCTCACCCAAGTCACTCCCACACGGTCCTCTGAAAGGTCCAGCCTTTGTCTCAGACACATCCAACACCCACCCACCACCCAGAGCAGAAGGCTGCCTTGGGGGCTATAATTATTCACATCTAACCAGGTTCTTTTCTTGTCCTCTTCCAAAATGATTTAGAACCTCCAGGTGGGGCCTCAGAACCACCATGCCTGCACGGGGGATTCCAGGAGTCAAAACCACCTCAAATTCAGGGTTCACAAACAAGCTTGGCTATCAAACCACTTTGTCCATGATATTAATGCCCACATCCCAACCTAACCTGCTAAATCAGCATCTCAAGCAGACAGGTCAGCAAAGGTCCAAAGTTTAAACTACCTCTGTTCTTCACACCTGTTTTCTCTGCTAGAAACACTCCCCTTTATGTAATTCCTTCTCCTGGTATTCATCCTTTAAGTAACATCTTGAATGTTACTTCCTCTAGGATCACACGTACACATGCATTGCACACAAAATCATTGTTTGAAGCAAATTATGCTCTTTGTAGTAAATCCTCAACCTTGAGATAACCCTGGCACCAAAGTATCTTATTTCTAAGTTATGTTGTGTCACAATTACCAAGAATCTGCTCATGTCCTATATAAAATGGTCAAGTAGAAGGACTTAGTTTATATCTTAGTCCCCATGTACACAAAACCCCTGACTCACTTCCTTCCATGACATCGCCGAGATAAGTAAGTATGCAGAGGCCTCAACCCCCTGAGACTCTAAGTATCCTTGTGGCTTACTTCCCGAATAGTATCTCTGTTATTCAAACATTCTTAGCAGGTTAGACTATTTGATTTACAACAGGGGTCAAATCTGTCTTCCCTCCTTGTGTGGCTAACCTTTCTTAAATTCTTAACAACTTCCGAAGAGAAGTTCCTCGGTTTCAGGTTTCAAAGGGGAATGCAGTCTTCACCAGTGCCCTTTGCCACATTTCCAAGTCTCTTCCTCTCAACTTCATGTCTAACTATACTTCACAGTCCCTGTTGTGGGTTGAATTCATCCTCCAAAAAGATATGTCCAAATCTGAATCCCTGATACCTGTTAATGTGACTTCATTTGGAAAGGAGATCTTAGCTGGTCAGGATGAGGTCATACTGGACTAGAGTAGGCACTAATCCAACGACTGCAGCCCTTATTAGAAGATGGAAGTTTGGACACAGTCCCAGACCCACACAGGGTCGATCCCCATGGGAAGACAGAGGCGGAGGTTGGAGTGATCTGTCTACAAGCAAGAATTGCCAAGGATTATTGGCAACCACCAGGAGCTGGGAGAGAAGCATGGAAATGATTCTCACTCAGACCTTCAGAAGAGGCCAATGCTCCTAACACCTGAATTTCATACTTCTGAGATTCTCTCACAGATCTCACCCAGATCTGTGAAAGAATAAATCTCTGTTGCTGTAAGCCACCTAGTTTGCAGCAGTTTGTATGGCAGCCTGGCAAACCAACATGGTCCCCTTGCGGCCATTTAGGGCTACATGACTGTTTCTCTCCAACCAGCTACAAGAGGGTACATGGATTACTTACAGGCCAAAGCAATTCACTGCTGTTGTGAGACCTTCCAAACTCTCTATTCCTCTGGCTTGGGTCTCTAATAACCTACAACAGACACAGACACACAGCCTGAACTAGAACAAAACCTTTGTTGTTGCAACCCTCTGATATTTAGTGTAAGATAAATTCTAACCAAAATAAAGCAGGCAACGAGAGGCAACAAAAGGCCAGGCAGTTTATTTGAGCGCAATCTCAGGCGAGGTTCACCAGTCTGCACAAATACAGGCTGGAGAAGTCACACCCAGCAGGGGAGGCAGTGAGTTTTTAAAGAAGGTAGGGGGAGGCAGAGTGTAGATTTACAGCGGCGCAAGGACTGACTAGCCTAAGGCACATCAGTGTCCGACGTGCTCACCCCTCCCTCTGGTGCTTCCAGCCTTATATTTAGGATTTTTTTTTTTAACACAACAGTATAACACAGCCTATCCTGGTTTTTCCAGGGCCTAGAACAGTGATATCCCTTGAAAGAACAGAATACACTGGAGAAACACAACATTAAGTCAAAGTGATCTAAATCATGACGCTTAGAAAAAAAACACCTTCAGGTAAAATAAAATCAGCTAGTGGCTGACTAGGCTTCACTGCGTTTTCATTCCTAGAATTCCTAATTGTAAAATTTCAGGCAATAACCAGCAAGTGGGTGTCTCTACCACACTTGAAATCATGCCAAGTAGGTGACTATCCATTCAGCCAATGCAACTGCCACAGTGCCTGGGCCCAGAGCATCATCTACTTTTTTTCTTTATTAAGGTATCATTGATATACAATCTTTTGAAGGTTTCACATGAACAACATTGTGGTTTCAACATTCACCCATATTATCAAGCCCCCACCCCCACCCCATTGCAGTCACTGTCCATCAGCGTAGTAAGATGCTATAGAGCCATTACTTGTCTTCTCCGAGCATCATGTACTTTTAAATGAACTCTTTTTGTGAGGTCTGTGACCCAGGAAACTCAGAGGTTAATGTCACTGAACCAAAAAGATAGTAGAATAGGGAGGTTATAAGGAAGATGGGCTTGAATTCAAATCTCAGTTCCTTCCCACCTTTATTGGCACCTTCCTTCACTTGGCTGGGCCTCAGTTTTCACAGCTATAAAATGGAGATAATAGCTTCATTAGGTTGTTACTCTGAACAATATAAATTTTTTTGACATAGTAGCAACACCCAGAGACTACTGCCATTTTCTGTTTATCATGCATATTTAGTTCTGAATCCTTCTTTCTCCCTTCTGTAGCCCAACATGAGCCCCAAGGGGAGAAACTAGTGGAAGAGCAGGAACATATGATTAGACCAAATGGGGGACAAGAAAATTCTCCCAGAGCAGCACTTAGCAAAACATGACATTGATGGCATCCATGAAAACAAACCAGTGAAAACGGACAGGAGGATGTAAGGAACAGAGCACCCACCCTCCAGCAAGCTTCGGTACTGAGGGTAACCACAGTGTTAGGCCTGTGGGAAAATCATTTTTAAAAAATGAACATACTACTCAGTTAAAATTGATTTCTTTGACTCATTTCAAACACTGCAGCTCTACTTTCTGCCACAGCACCAACATTTCTGTGCAGACTGTTATTTCTAAAGACTCAGATGACACATGTAAGGGTTCAATTCCATGTCATTTATCTTTCATCCAAAGCGGTAATATTTCCTAAAAAGCATGTTCACATTCTGCAAGTGACATTAGCTCAAACATTGAGATGTGTAACTGGATGATAAACCAAAACTCAGGAATTCCAAATACTAGGATAAGCAGACAGGGTTTACTGTTCTTCTGAAATTCATACCAATTCGACCACATACAAAGAGAGCGCTACCATACCTCCACTTTGGCATGAATTTGCATCCATCAGTATTTTCTGGTCTAGTCTTTAACAACAGCATGCAGGTGCCAGATGTTTTGCTGGAATTGGGAACACTGTCTGTGGTGATGTCACATGCCAAAGTATCTGGCCTTCTCTGAATTACAAACCGTGCCTCAGTTCACCAGGACTTGGCTCAAAGCAGGCCTAACTGCTGCTTACTCAAGTGGTATGCTATCCTCGAAAGATCGGCATTAAAAAAAAAATTATACAGAGAGATCCACAGTCAAATAACTATTCAATTCTAATCTGTGATGAAGGAAACTAATTCCAAAAGCAGTTGGAAAGGCAAACCTCTGTTGCAAACAAGGTTCACTTTGCTGCAGTGGTCTAGATAATTTACTCTACATTTCTGTCCCAGATCTTAATGCAATAGGGCCTTGGGGAGTAGGAAAGTGCAGAAACAAGTGAACAAAATACTGGAAGTACAATATTTATTGTATTTTGAGAATATAATCTTCAACTGAGACAAGATAACAGGAATTTTATCTTCCGTAAATTTGATAAGCATGGGTTCAAATCACACTTTTGGCAAAGTAGTCTGAAAGTTCAGTAACTACCAGAACATTAATTTACTTTGTCATCAAACATTATCATTCCCAACAGTTTTTGTCATCATTTTCTCTGTTTCCTCTTGGCTTTATCTGTAAAGAATTCACTCACTCCTAGGGCTTAATGAGGCCTAGGTCACAGGCTCCATCCCCACATGGATCTGTCAACTCTACATCACTTTTAAATGAGACTCTTAAGCCTTAGACAAGCTTTTAGAAAATGTATTTTCTCTGTCAGGCAGGGCTAAGTAAGAAATACAACACAACCCATCACCAATTCACCAATCCGAGAGTCTACCCTAGGGACGGTGGGTTAGATTATAATCTCTCAAATCAAGGGCTCAAACTTGATACCCATTTGCTCAAGTCTGTTTTCTCCTTTAGATTAAATGGACCATGAACCTAAATGCTTTACAATCTACAAACAACCCATCTAATTATATTTCAAATTTCAAACCCCAAATTTAAAGGTACTGGAAAGGAAAGAATAGAAAATAGGGGAGAGGGAGAAGCTCAAGAAAGAGTAGAAAACAAGGCAAGGTGAAAAGAGAAGTCAGATGCTTATTTAGTAAATAGTACTGGGAAAATTAGTTTCCTATATAGAGGAACATAAAATTAGATTGGATTTAACCTTTGAAGATGATATGTGGTATCAAAGACATAAATGTGGAAGGGTAGAAAAAGATAAAAACTAGCAGAAAATATAGAAAAATATATGTGAGACCTCAGGATCAGAAAGATTTCTTCAAATAGGTCTAGAAAGCACAAATCATTAAGTGAACAATTTCTAGATAAAGCATTATGGAAATCGAGTCAATTTGGAGATGGAGTCTATAACACATATCATCAAAGGGATGAACCGGTATGACTTACAATTCCCAAACTTTTTGCCAGCAGGAATTACACCTCAAGGCCTTTTAAATTTTTCTAAAAATAATATATGACCTTTATGCATCAAAATAAATGCAAAAACCTTACTGACCATTTTGTTTAAGAATTTGGTCATACTTCTTTTGATGATATGGTGCCTCATCAAGCCTTGACACCAAAGCTAGTTGTCATCCATCTAAGTGTTAAGAACTTAGGTCAGGAGAGGATTAATTATAGAAATTAACTTCTTCTCCCCAGGGGAAGAATTAAGAAAAAACAATCAATATGTAGAAGAAAGAAGAGGCATAGAGCTTGCATGTGAGGCAATGGATCTGTTAGAATTCACACATTCCATCTGGTTTTTTTGGTGCTGTATCTGTGATCAAGTATAGCTGAATCCATGAAGAAAGGAAATCTTGAATGGAAGTCACTAAAATCTGGACAGAAAATTCTGAAATGTGCCTAATAAATGCCTATTATTCAAAAATTAAATAATTTCAAACACACTGCATCAATTTTTCAGTTAAATTGCTAGTAACAAATACTACGGTCAACCTCCCACCATTCTTATTACTCCAATGTTTTAAATTTTTTCCCTATGTTTTCTTAATTACTTTCTCCTGGGGCACATATATGCACCCAGATTTTAAGCTGTTCCTGGAGCTGCACATTAAGCTAAAAGCTTCACCATTTTGAGGACTGAGGCTAAGAGTAGGGGCATGCAGCCAGTATTTGACTCCCAAGCAGAATGCCAGGATGAGTTACGAATGTTGTTAAAAAATGTAATTAAGCGTCACCCTTGACTTCGGTCACAACACAAATGCCTATATCTTAATGATGTCAATCCATTTCAGAACTCCTCATAGCTATTTCTACAGATGTTTCCTCCATAGAAGCCTTTGAATTTGGGAGCATTCAAGGTCCAACTTAATATCCTCAGCACTCACATACTAGCTCACACTGAGAAGAGAAATTATAACTTACTCTATAAGAAACCTTCAAAGGGAAACAAACCTAACTTTAGATTCTGAATGCCTTTGTTTTAACTTTTAAATTCAAACATTGCATCAGTTGGTCTATTTTCTATGGAACACTTTAAGAAGGATGCTTTGGTTGCTAAAGGCAAGTTTTTAATTTCCAAGTTGTCAATTTCTGTCTCTTTTCATTCATTTCTATGGCTAACGGGTTACTGCATATCTTACACTACGATATACTCTTGACCAATTAGTACTAAAAATATGCTGAATTTTTTCGTATTTCTTATTTTTTCCTACCATAGGTAAGGTATTTTTGAGAAATGAAAATCAAAGTGCTTAAAATATGTTTGTGATATTAAAAGAGCCTGTCTTTCTTCCCTCGAAACCCAACTTTACACTGGCCATCTTAAGGTATCTGCGGGGCAGCTCAGTAAATGATCCTGACGAACAGCTGTTCAAATTTCAAAACAAGGCAGTACTCTGTGTTTCCACCAGAAAAATCACAATCTCAAATTAAGGAGCTTATACCGATGACTAAGTGAGTGGCAAGATAAAACTATCCCTTTGCCCTAAACAGAAGGTCCCTGAAACCAGGCTGAACGGTATGGATTTATATCCTGTTTAGCCATGCATGGTTTCACTTTTAATGACAAAGCTAAGAACGTCAGTAAGAAATGCAGAACTAAAGGGGCTGTACAGGAGGGGTTACAAATATTTGGAGTTCAATATGGCAACAGCATACCATGGAGCTTAGGATGTGGTTTCTGAAGCAAGACCATCTGTGTTCCAACTCTGAGTGTCACATCCTGCCTGTGTGATTTAGTGTTTAAAATATTTCAATTCTCTGACTCAATTGCTTCAACAATAAAATGGGGATAAGAAGAGGAGGCATCCATAAAGCTGTGAAATTCAAATAATAGGATGATCTATACGGAGCATCACTACTACAAGATAAGATGCAGGATAGCAGAGATCTGGGGCTTTGCTTGTTGCTACATTCCAGCACCTAGAGCAGTACCTCAGCAGGAATTCCAGAGAAAGAATAAACAATGCTGGGGGCAAAGGGGCTGGCACATAGCTAGAATAATTGTTTGCTGCTATTTTCTTCAGTACCATTCTTATAGTTGTTCCAATCTTCATTTCCAGTTGCATGACCACAGCACTAATCTCTAAATTTCCATTGGTTTTTAGAAAGCATTATGAGAGCAGTAAATGTCCTGGCCCAAGAGTCAGAAGTCCAGTCCTAACTCAACCACAAAGTTATTTGACCTTAGACAAGTCTCTACCATTTTGGTAACCAAAGAGCTGACAGAATGGCATGATAAATATCATAGTTGTTATTAACATTTTGAGTACAAAGAAAGTCCAGCAATGGATGAAAGTATTAAGAATTTCAAAAGAATATATTCATTTCAGTGAAATCAGCTTTAAAATAAGTCAGATATTTCACTGTAAGGTGTTGGATTAGGTGTTATATTTTGGTGTAAAAAAGTAAGAAATTTAGAAATTGAATGAGTCTGAGTTATATAATCTCTAACTTGAAAACCATAGTCCAAATAGTAAATAAAAAAGCTGCTCTCACAAGCTTACATGCTAGTAGACGATTCCTAAATAAAACCATATCATGTCCCAACTTTTAGAGACTGTCTCTGATTTCATATCATTATAGCATCATCTCTCTTTGAAATCAGATAAGACTGCCTATTTGTAGTTTTCTATACAGTCAACTGAATTTTCCAAATTTAAAAGTTTTACTAGCCAGAGCACAATGCGATATCATCATTTTTGTTGACTGGAGCAGTGGAATTTGTAGAAAAGTGCTCCAGAAAAAAAAAAATCAAGAAGGAAGATTGTCAAAATGTTGAAAATTGTGGAAGTTAGATGATAAATACGTAGGGGTTTGTTATATCTCTCTTGTATATATTAGAGTTTTTTCATATTTTTAAAAATTCAGATACTGAAAAATCTTAATATCATATAACTTTGAAAGGTTCTTTGCATTTCCAAAAGCTAATAAATATACCAGGACATTAAATGTCCCTATGAGGTTTTGAGAGATGAAAGCATGATAACAAATTTCTCTATCAATGATCTTCAGGAAAATGAAAGGCACAAGGTAGAGAGACAGATAAAACAAAAGGGGTGAGAAAAATTAATCCACAAATGTTACACCCCTGAGGCCAAAGTGTTTATGGCAGGGGCTGGTTTGTGTACAGTCCTTGAAGCTGCCCTTAACTGACGTGACCACTGTTGCTTAGATGGTGGTACCTATAGCAGTTTCAAATATGAGGCACTTGCATGTGCCAAGCTGGCTGGAAGAGAGCACAAGCTTTCTTTCCTGCACGTGTGTGTGTCCATGCTCATTTCCAGACCGCATGCCTATTGGTAGTGTCCCCAGGGCACCACCACAGCAATGGAGAAACTTCTGGCATGTGAAAGTGGCTTTCATTGTTTCTAGTGCCTATGAATTATTCTGTATGAAATTCCTCTAGATTTTTTTCAAAGTCTACACTACGTTTTCATCAAAAAGCTGGCTCAAACTGGATTTATTAAGAGTTGGAAGACTAGTCATTTCTTCCTGATCAGTTTCAAATATATTTGAAAAAATAAAACCTTGCCATTTTTTTTTTACCTGCAGTCCAATGGAAGGAAGTGAGCAAAAAGATGAAAGAGATTAAAGAATCGCAGAATGTTTGAGTTGAAGCCTCTTCATTTTGCAGGCAAGAGATCCAAGGCTCAGCTAGGGGACTGATTGGCTTTAAGATCATCCCACTGGGATGGGGCCTCAGGCTGCTGACTCCCAGCTAGGGCTCTGTCACATTAATCATGCTCACAGATAGGGACTCACCACATATATCGGTAACTGAAAAATCTTAACTCTCATGTAACTTTGAAATGGCCTTTGCATTTCCAAAAACTAATAAATATGTCAGGACATTAAGTGTCCCTGTGATGTTTTGAGAGACAAGAGCATGATAACAAATTTCTAGAGGCTGGGTCCTCTATTCCCCCATCTAGGTGTGTTCACATGACTTGAAGATTTCTCAGTGCAGAAGAGGAACAATTAGTTACAAAAAACAATGCCCCTGGGAGGAGATGCAT